>NC_139682.1:58846379-60046379 GCF_964106915.1 Podarcis gaigeae | reverse complement strand
TTCTTCATCCACTTTTCACAAGAAAAAAGAAATCATTCATATCCAACAAAGAGAGTCTCGGATTCTTTAGATATTTTACATTATAAGCTTTTGGTACCATTATGAGCTTCAGCTCAAGTTACTTTTCTGATCCCTCTTCTTTCATCTGGTAAAAATGGATTATTTCATTATTAGCCTGGAACCGTTACTGTTCACAGAGATCAGGTCTGTGTATGAACAATTCTTTCCCTGGTATATTACTGCTAATCCCAGGGTTGCTATAAACTTTGCTACAAATGCTCAAACTCTTGTTGTTGGTGAGATCAGCATGGTAGCTAACTTTACCAAATGTCTCTTTGGACTGGAAAAAAGCTCCTTACTATGAATGTTATGGAGTAGAGAAATGACAGAATTGTTCATTAGTGGGAACCTTCACAATTCAAAAGTTTAAATACTCCAAATTCATGAGTTTGGCATTACTTTAAAATTGGCTGATGTGAATGATGATGGGGTAGATATGATAGCATACACTGTTGGCAAAAGAAAGAAACTTACCCCCACAACAATAGCTTCAAACCTCTGGAGAGAATGGAAGTGGAATTGTGAGGAAGTAAAGAGAAAGCTAATGCCCTGAATTGTTGCAGTCAAAGTTAAATTCAAGGTGAATGAGAGTAAACCATCCAAAGAATGAGGATTAGACCTTGAGAATCAAAGACAGAGGAAAGTAAGGGGGGGAATGGTTGGAAAGGAAAAAGCTGTATTAAGTTTAAGTCAGTGGTGTCCAAACTTTTTTCAAGGAGGGCCAGATTTGATGAAGTGAAGGGCTGTGAGAGTGCACCAAAGGGCCAATTGAAGTTGTTGAGCTTTTTTATGATTTTACCCCAGGAAATAAACTGCCACAGGGGCTGGATTAAACGGACCGGCGGGCAGGATTAGGCCCCCCACCGAAGTGGACTTTGGACATGCCTGGTTTAAGTGGTCTACATCTCATGAAGAACTGGAAATATAGATTAAAGAGGAACCCATAAGGCTCCACTATCTAGTGACTGTAAAAAGAATTGAATTGTATTGGGATCAGTCTGTCTAATCCAAGGTGTCTTCTGATTATGGGCCAACATCACTTAACAAAGGATGGTTTGAGCACATGTCCAAATGCAACATGTGATAAACCAGAACCAGAACTTCCAGACGGGTAGGTGTGTTGAAGGAAAAATCAGAAGACATGCTTCTTCCCAAAATCTTGAGGTGGAACTCAGTGTGGTGATGGGGGAGGGATGGGGAAAATCGGCTGTTGGAACACACACTTTAAAGCACACTCAAAACATAAACAGAGTACATTGTTTGGGGTTTGAGGGGACAATTGAAACAAATATGGAAAAAATCCCAAGCCTTTACTTATGCAGTTTCTAGCATATAGGTTAGAAATTTGGGTACCCAGGTTTGTGCCCACAGCTGTTTTATTGTTCATATTTTGTGTTACACAGGAAATATTAGTATTAACACTGATGAACAGCAATTAGGTAGTAACCTGTAAAATGAGGGCTTGCCCTAATTGTGGCAAAATTAATAATATGCTCATTGGTATGAGGGGATGTGCACTAAAGAAACAAGAACATTTATCTCAGGGTAAGTTCACATATTTGAACTACTTTTCTCAGTCAGCCCACTTCGATTAACTCTGAAATAACCTATATCATTGCATACTACCCATTCAAAAAGTAATTAAACTTGAATTCCTCCATTATCACACAGAATTAATGTTTAGCCGAGTGAGTAACATCATCATGGAATGTAAGCTTCTCCAGACTTTGTCCTCCATGGTGAAATGCTCCCAAATCACATTTGACGTGTTCCCCAAAGGGCAAGGACCATTTAAGCTTTATAAATGCTGTCTTCTTCTTCTTCTTTTTCTTCTTCTCTCTTTTTAAAAAACGCTTCACATAAATGTTTCATGTCTCTCCTTAGTGATGCACAGGCCCTGAACATTTAGCTGTGAGGGTGTTTATATTTGTGGAACTCTCTTGAACATTTGCTGTGGATTTCAAACAGCTGCTACACTGAAGCACTGGGAATAGCAAGATCATGAATATTCAGGTGTAGCGACTGGAATGAACAGCCGTTAATAGAATAAACGCCTAAACAGTTGTGTAAGGCTTATTAAGACCTATTGGGGCTGAGATAATAAATTCCCAGCCTGACATGTTGCAACAAAATGTAGTTGAAACATTTAGGACCATCTCTTCAGAAATTAAGGGGAGAGAGTGAAATAAAAAAGTTAGTTCTGTATCATAGCACAATGGAACACCTGGAAATCTTGGCACTTGCGTTAGATTTGGCAGATATGATTTTTACATGCTAGCTCATCTTCACTTTAAATTGATGACTTTGTCTATTCTGTAAGATGCATGGGATGTCTGGTATGGACATTGCTCTCCACATGAGACCATTTACTAGATCACCTTCCAGATTCTACAAACTCCAGAGTTACACTCTGCTTGGGAAGAGCAATGTGGGATAGAATAGCACAAAAGAACTAACTTCTGTTTGTCTGAACAAAACCCCATTCCAATTTGTGGCCTCTCTTAAATTCAGGTATTTGTCTGTTACTTGCCATCCATTCTTTTGCTGCCAGACAGAATGAACAGCTTAGAAGTCATCATGTCATAGACATATTCAAGTAGTTGATGGGCAAATCACATGAGGGAGGTTGCATATATAGGTACCACATTATTCAGCAAGGCCAATCAACATTGGATTTCTGCTTAAGGGACTAGTATTTAGTATTTGTTAGTATTTGACTGCAGGTACAGACTTGATCCTTGTCATGCCTGACAAAGGAGCCGTGCTTTCTACAAGGAGAAAGTGTATGTCACACAGACTGGGCAGTTTATTATTCTATATAATTAAATTGGTACATACCAAGAAGAAAAAGGATTGTGTCAAATATTATAAGATTTTGATCTTAAAAATAGTTATTTTGAAGGGGCAGAATTATTTCCCACATACATTATATTATATTACTGTATATGTAAATATTCATTTCCCCCCAATCCTGTTCAGTGTCATTGTTTCTCCAGACTGCTGCTTCTTTCTCCTTCCTGGGTGATCCCAGCCAATCAGAGAATGAATAGAATGCTTCTGGATCAAACTGAGAATGAATAGAATGCTTCTGGATCACCAGGAGGCACCAACACTCCTGTGTAACCAATCAGCTCTGACCAGACAATGTAATTCACAATGGCAGGAGAAATAATTTGACACCGAGGTAAATATTCATTTATTTAGTTCTATGTCACACTTTAATTTGCAACTAAAGTGGTACTTGAAGTAGTATACAGCATAATAGCATTATAAAAACATTATGGCATTAAAACACAATTTTTTCACCAAAGATATGAAAACCATCAAAAGCCTTTTGACAGAAAATAAAAACTAAATTGTTTTCTTGCTTTAATGTTACCTTAAAAAATTATCAAACTGTGCACACTTGTTGGAAACTGAGGAGGGTCTGTTTTCAGCCACTCTTCCTGGGTTACTGTCTCCACTAGTCCAATTAATAGCAATACAATTTTGTTGCCACATGCTTTTAGCTAAAATTTTAAATTCCTTACAATGATCTGAATTGCATTGTCATGCTGTACCTGCAAGATAGTTAATTGTTGTAAGAGAACAGGAATTTTGCCTGTCATGTTGCATTATGTTCTGCCATACTGCTTGGTTCTGTCACAAAGCATTGCACGCCATTAAAACACCATACACTGAAAAACCTCCCTGTTTCAAACCTAAAGGCAAACTCAGTAATATTTGATCTGTTACCTGCTGTCAGTTCCAATGAACAGCTCCTAAACTTAAACTGGCATTTTCCAGCACCAGATTCATGCTACTTAGTTCTGTGCAAACACAGGGAAACCCCCCATTATCATGTCCAACCCAATTGTACTCATTAAACTCAAGTGGTCACATGGAGTTGCAATAGCTCAGGTGAATAAATTATGAAGTCTGTCATTTATAAAGCAACATGCACCTAAGAAGTATATATTGGGATACTTTTTAATGCTGCAAAGAATGCTCTTGCATGATGTACAACTGTGCGCAATCTGGAAGTTCTACTTTGGAATTGACATAAACTCTGGGTATGTAAGGTATACCTGCCTGTTTGGGATGACCTAATGGTTTGGATTGGTCCAGCTGATTATCCACAATCATGGCTACCCATTATGAGGCTTTCCTTGTCTTTCTGGTTAGTCTAGCTGAAGTCAGCTTCATCTGGTTTGGCAGCTGCATTTTAAAATTCACTGGTTGTAGTTGGTACACAATTTGGAGATAGGCGGGTTGTAACTGTCCATTGCTTCCTATGAACATTGCAGAAACAGGATCCAACCCAGAGCAGTTAGAATACAATGCAATGTATGATTTCAGGGCTCGTGTGCTGGACTCATTTGTTTATGGTTGTGATGAGCAAAATGCCTGACTTCCTTGTCAGAAGCCTAGGCTGCCATTTTTCATGCTGATACTCTGACTCATGTTGAAAGGGGCTAGAGTAGTATGCAAAACTGTAGTTTCGCTTAGTGAACATGTATGTAGACCCATTAGGAATAAGAGAAATCTCTCATGGACATGGAAAAATTCACCATAAAGGGTAAGACAGAGAAAATGCTTAAAGAGTAAGGCAGTTCGGTGTTTTAATTTTTAGATTAAAGAGATATGTTGTGCTTTTGACAGCTTATACCTATTCAGATTTTACTCACTGTTATATACTCCACTAAATATTTCTGGGTCTTTGCTCTTGTATATCATATTAAATATATTTAAATGTGATTTGCTAAATGCAGGTTAAAACAATTGCAGATTCATATGGAAAAGGATGGAATATACAAAATCAACACAGACCAGAAACAAGCTGATCATGGTCTGGTCTTGACACTTTCTCTCTGTATTCTGAGGCTCAAGGAAAACTCATGGTTCAGTGGGACTTAATATAGAACTGCTCTCAGGATTACAGACCATGATGTTACTTGTATCATAAATAGATGATAGTTCAGTGGAATGCCATAGGAGAAATATGGTGCCAGAAACAAGTAAACGATTTCTCCAATGTATATAGAGCTGTCCCTCCAAGGATGTCATGAGATGCAAGTAAAGATGACTATCCCATTTTTGTTAGGTAGGATTGCTAGGCTGTTATGTTGTGACTTGGCCAAGGCAACCCAGTGCGGTTCATGGCTAAGTGAGAATTTGATCCCAGATCTCCGCTGTCCAAATCCACTACTCCAAGTCCATTACCCCACACTGCCTCTCAGGGGAAAGATTAAAATACAGATATATTAGAATGTTACAGTGATGTAAAGCAGTAGCCAAATGGATACAAATATTCAATGTGTTCTTTGATGGACTGTCATCAGTATGGGATGCACAATGACGTCTGAAAACACATTTAGGCCTTGTTGAGTGTTAGCCATTCATTTTTACCCCAAGGCAGAAACCTAATGGCAGATGCAAAACCAAACTATAATTCTTTTAAACGGCACTATATATTTCAGACTCTTTCCTAAGGCATTCTAGATTTCCCTACTTGTTTAAGTTGCATGAATGATGTCAGACGTGTTGACTGCTCTAATGTATTCACCATACTGTGGATATCAGCAATCTGGATTAAAGCCATTCAGAATGAAAATAATTACCCACTTCTTTCCTCTTCAGCCCCTCTGTCTTCACTCCCCCTTTCTCCATACCCTTTCATTCTTCTATGACCTGGTTATCAATATAAGAACCAAATCTGTTTCGGAAATTTCTATGTCATGGTTGCACTGGTGGAGGAAAGAACAGATGGAATAAATTAATTAGTCAAAGTCTGTTTAAAAGGAAAAGCATTTCTTTGCCCAAGCTGCCAGAGGGTAGAAAAGAAGAACATTTAAAGAAGTTAACAGACTTCTTGTTAACTTATCAGAACCCTTTAGCTTATCAGACCTGTACATTACCATCCTCAACACAAAGCGATTTTGCATGTGAAAAGGGAAGCCAGGAGGTATCTCTCCAAATGTAAAATGAAGAGCATTACCTTTTCGGCAAAATGGAAAGTTTATTAAAATTATCTGCATCAAATGCATCTGACACAAAGAGTCAATAGGCATGGCACACTATTATGCTCCTCCTTCAACACTACCAGTCATGTTGGATCTCATTATTGTCTTGCTTTAAATGTGACTGCAACCTAGAACACACCCAACACTCCTCTATAGCTGCCTATTACAGAGGGAGATTAGTAACTGCAGCCTAGCTGAAGCTTAAGAAAGATTGTGTTGCCCCAGGGTGGCTGTTCTGTGGGCCTCCAGATGTTGTTGGACTGCAACTCCCGTCATATTTGACTATTGGCTGTGCTGGCTGGGATGGTTGCAAGTTGGACACCAGCACCATTTGGAGAGCCACAGGATAGCTACCCTGGTCTAGAGAGAAACTGTAGTTAAAAGGAGAGGATGTAGCTTAATGCTAGATATTGGGATTTGCATGCAGAATATCCCAGGTGAAAGCTCTTGACATCTCCAGGTAGGAGTGAGAAACGACTTCTGCCTGAAACTCTGGAGAGCTACAGCTTGTCAGTGTAGACCATGTGTAGGTCCATGGATACAGAACCTGTAGCTCTCCGAATGTTGTTGGAATCCCAGTGTTATTCCCATCAGTCCCAGCCAGCTTGGCCCAATGCAATGGATGATGGGAGCTGCAGTCTAGCAACATTGGGTGGGCAACTGGTTCCTCATTCCAGTGTAGACAATATGGAGCTATATGGACTTCCCTGTTTCAACAAGCCATCCAAGTGGAGTTTTTTTTACATTCCATTTGGTATCTGTATTGTTTTTTAAATTGTTTTTTTATATGTAATATTTTAATGGTTTTATATATGCAATTCATATATGTATTATTGTAGTCTGAAAACATTTCAGTATGCTGACAAACCAAGATATAGTTGGTGATGGACCAAGGGTCTGATTCCCTATTAAACAACCCCAAGTTCCTGTTCCTATCATTACTGATTTTTTCCCCATTGAGAAATCTTTGGTTATCATCCAAGGGACCTTAGGATTTCCCACTATCAGCTGAGAAGGAAACTGCTTCATTAGCCTCTGGCTAGAGGAAATGTGCTGGAACAGCGGCCAAACAGAGTGAGATGGGGAAAGAGAATGTGGCTTGAAGCAAATGCAGCTGTGTGTGTTTACTGCTGACAGTGGAGCAACAAAACTTGAAATGACCACCAAAGTTGGCCTGTCATTTGGATGGGTTTCTTAGAGGGAGAATGCAAACCGTTTTGGGATTCTAGACATCACACAGTATAAATGGTAGGGGTGAGGAATTCACACATTTCCCAGCCAAAGCAAAAGCCCAGTTCATTTAGGCAGCATGAGCTCTTATATGCAGACCACACCAGTGATTCTACAAATTGTCACCCAGAAAAATGCAGAGGAATGTTCAAGACAAAGCCTTGTTTTATTAAAATCAGTGCAGAGCAGAATGAGGCCCATGATAATCTTTCATGCTGCCTGACTTAGTAAAACCTGAGTTGGAGTTACTCCAGGTTTTTATACAGTAGGCCTACTGGAAAACATGAAGTGGATTCCGAAACATTATAGTTATTTTGTTTTCAGGACCTTTCCAGGCCCCTTTATTAGCAAAAGTCAATGTTATATGACATGCATTTATGTGTATATAAATATTGCTTTAAAATTTTAAAAAGTTCTTGTTTTTTTCTTTTAATAACCTATGCAACCATTTTTGTTTCTGTCCTGTTGGCACCACTATATTCTCCTGATACCTTTCAAATGATACCTTATTTGTTCCAGTGTTGATTCTATTGTATCATGACCATGATATGGCCCTGGGAGATTAGTACGGGGGGGGGGGGATAATTTCTTTAAACTTCTGCTAACGGAAAGGTACCACCCAAGCTTTGCCATCACGAGCATGCCCAGTGAAAAAGCCCTGCACCAATGGTAATTCTGACTCCTGAAGGAAGGAAGGATCACAGTTAGATTAATCTACCTGGGCAGGTTCACAATAAGGCCCCATTAGGCAGACCATTAAAGGTATGTTATATGATGATCTGGAAGTCCTCAGTCCAAATCTCAGCCCCACCTACCCTCTAAATCAGTGTTTCCCAACCTTGTGCCTCCAGATGTTTTTGGCCTACAACTCCCATCATCCCTGACCACTGGTCTTGCTAGCTAGGGATGATGGGAGTTGTAGGCCAAAAACATCTGGAGGCACAAGGTTGGGAAACACTGCTCTAAATGACAGGAAATAACCCTGGAATAGTCTGATTTGTGTACTAAAGTGCCCCACCAAGTGGGATTAACAAAACTGCCAGCCATTCAATCATACCAGCAAATCCTACAATTTTATTGAGATTAGTTTGGCTGTTGTGCTCATCTAAAAAACGACCTCTCTCTCTCCCCCTCTCTCGGATGGTAACACTCTTGGTTAGTTTTATAACTGCAAAAGAACATAACAAGGGCCTATGGCTTCCTGGCTACGCTTGCATTTTGAAGAGGCTTTGGAAAACAAGGACATGTTTCATTTGCATTCCAACTGCATCTCAGGTTCCCATCTCCCAGTAATACTTGAATAGACTGTGTACAGAGCTGACAATCAGTACAAACAAGGGTGGGTGAACGTGAGGGAAGCACTTCTACATTCTTCTTCTTCTTCTTCTTCTTCTTCTTTACTTTTTTGCTTCTTTATTGTTTCCAGAAGGAATTTATTTGTGATTTTGCATATTTCCCCTAACATTCATGTGTTGGAGGGAAGCAGTAGAAATAATGCAGAAGCCATTAGGTAGATATTTGGCAAGCCCATACAAATTTGCAAAATCCTGCTAGGGAGTCTGTGCCTGCCATGCTGCATTTGTTTTAAGTACCAGCTGCCTTTAGACCAACTTTTCTCCCACTCCAGCCACAGAGAAAGCACTTGAGTCAGCACAATTTGGAAGAAGCACAAACCCCCCTGTAATAGCCTTGTGCTGCTATCAATTTTCCACTTCAGAACATGAAGCTCCTTTGTCTATTTTCAGAAGCTAGTTCCAGGGACATGGCATAAAATATATGATGCTATGGCCCATTTTCTCTTCCAGATTGTAACTTAAAAGATATAAAATATGGTGAATGCAACAAGCCAAGGCATAATGATTTTAGTTCTGGAGGATATGCAGCTACCAAGCACAGTATACATTTAAAAAATATATATATTTGTATTAGACTTTCAGATCTTTCTAATCAAAAAGGGAAACGCTCCCCGATGGTTGTCTTTTTCCCCTTCTCAGTAGGACTCTAAAAATATGTTTTCACTTAAAAATGAAATAAGGGATGCATTTACATTATGTATCAAAAATAGTTGAATTATACAATTATATGATTTAGGAAAAACTCAACCCATGTAAAGCAAGCTAATCATGATCCTAAATTGAATTTTCAAACCTTTAATTGATCCCATCCCACAGGTAACATTCTATTTTAATTGCTAGGCCGAGATGGTTGCAATTAAGTAAATTAAAAACTCAGCTCAGTGGAAACTGGGAAAGCCATCTAATTGAACAGATGATGGCCAGGTTTTCTAACAGTTGATTGCAAAAGGATGTAACCACTTTGCTCATATTTCCTATTCTGGTTACATCCATATGAATTTGCATCCAGTTCATACCGAGACAGCCACCACAATGAATGAATGGAACATAATACCATCAGGGTTTTGTGTGTGTGTGTGTGTGTTTTTAAAAAAACCTAAAATCGAATTTTCAGCCAAAGATAACAGGTTTTAAAGTTCATGTACAGACGAGATAATCTAGCTCTGTGGTTCTCATATCTTTTTAATATTAAATTAAGAAAGTCTATTAATGGAATGTTGACTTTTTCTGGGCCTGCATGTTATGTTTAACTCCTCAACACCTGATTGGGTATTGTGCTGAGGCAGCAGGGATCACTGTCACCATGCCAGGAACCCTCAGGATCTGCTACCATTCACCAGAAAGGAAATTCAAACATGGCTCAAAGTTGTTATATGACAGGAAATGGTTGGAGTCAGAGTAGGACAGGAACAAGGCTAGAAGCACCCCTCCTATGCACTGTCCTAAAATTGTTTTGGCTGCTTACTAAGAATCAAACTGCCCATTCTATAATCAACCTGAAGTCCAAGTTGCAGTGGAGGTAAGTCATTTTAACTGCAAAGTGCTTAACAACCTGGTATTCTATAGTATGCTGCTGCTGAATTCAGCTGCACGCCAATGGATTAATGGTGTGATGGAGACACTACTGTATACACACTTCCATCACTCCTGTCATCTGTGGCAGATGGTGGGTGAGGCAGGCAAATCACAGTGCCAGCCTTGAGCCAGAGCACTGGCTGGGCCCGATGCCTTCATATGATCACAGTTGGGACAACTTGGGATCAGGGCTGGCCCACCCATTAGCCAAGGAGTGCTACCATCTCAGATGGCAGGATCCAGGGGCAGCAGGTTCTGATGTGGATCTTTATTTCCTCCTTCTTCCCTGATGAGGAGAGGGCATCATGTTATCAAAGTGCTGGTTTTGACGTATAAAGCCTTAAATGGCTCAGTACTGCAATACCTCAGGGACCGCCTCTCCCCTTATGAAGCAACCTGGATCCTGTGATCATCATCTGAGGCCCTTCTCTGTGTGCCTCCTCCATGAGAGGTCAGGAGGTTGGCAACAAGAGAATGGGCTTTTCTGCAATGGCTTCCCGCTTTGGGAATGCTCTTTCCAGGGAGGTTCATCTGGCGCCTTTGTTACACATATTTAGGCACCAAGCAAAATCATTCCTCTTGTCTCAGACCTCTGGGTAATTAAACAATCAATTACCTTTTAAAGTTTGTGTGGGGGGGAGGTATTGTTTTTGTTCTTACTACGTTATGCATTTTTGTGTTTTAGTACAGTGGTACCTTGGGTTAAGAACTTAATTTGTTCTGGAAGTCTGTTCTTAACCTGAAACTGTTCTTAACCTGAAGCACAACTTTAGCTAATGGGGCCTCCTGCCGCCGCCACATGATTTCTGTTCTCATCCTGAAGCAAAGTTCTTAACCTGAAGCACTATTGCTGGGTTAGCGGAGTCTGTAACCTGAAGCTTATGTAACCTGAGGTACCACTGTAATGTAAACTGCCTTGTAATCCTCGGATTAAGGGAAGTATAGAATCTATATCATCTATCTATCTATCTATCTATCTATCTATCTCTATCTATCTATCTATCTATCTATCTATCTATCTGGTGCTAAAACGTCTTGGGTTAGCCCTGCTTGGGCTCCATTAGATCCTGGGCTAGTTCAGCCCATCCCTGGCATACCCTGTTTTAGGGTTTTCTATGGGCAGTGATCCCAATGTTAGTAGAATGATGCTAGCAGGGCTGGGAAAAGGTATACCCAGCCCCCACTAAGGCACAAAGGTGAACTGGACTTCTGAGTAACTTTTTCAAGATTATTTTATTTCAAAAAATTATGTTGCATTAGTTGCTCTGATTGGCTTTATTTTAGTTCTACTGATGTGGCATATACATTATTAAGGGAAATAAGAAAATTAAATTTCCCAGTAACAAAACTACCAATCCCAGTGTTCTGTGGTTTGGAGCTATGCTGTCTCCTTGCATTCTGGTTAGGTGGAAGAAAGGAAAAACAGACATCAGTTCTCCTCTCTTCGTTGTAATGGAGCATAAGAACCAGGGGTCATAATATAAGGGGTGTAAGAGAGGGAGTAAGAGTGCATAGCAGGGTTGCAGCAGAAATGTTTTTAGCTCAACAGAACCTTTTTCTTTAAATACACATTTTATATTTTACTGACAATAATAAAATTCAGCCACCACGACAAGACATTCTAGGATAAACCTTCTTTAGGTCAGCAAGTTATGTGGCTGGCTGTTTAACTGGCTGCTTCCCAGCTCCTCTATTGATCGACTTTGCAGTCAATACAATTAAGATGATGCTTGGTTGCCTGATTTATAAAAGAGAATGAGCCAACCTTCACCATCTTTAAATATAATTCCTTTTATTCTGAAAGATCCCTGAAGTGTATTCAAAATTTTGAATGTCATGGGTGAGACTTCAGCTACATTTTAGCTTTAAAGCTTCACTCAAATTAACTTTGGGAAGCTATTTCTATTCTCTGTATGACCTTGGTCTTAATGTCAGTTGAACAGCAAACCTGTGACAAATGTGATCTCTCATATGCCTCTGTACACAAGAATCGCTGGAGCTTAAGGAATACTTTTGTCTCTCAGGAAAGCTCACAACTTTTATTAACGGGTCAAAATTCCATCAAGGATAGGCATTTAAAAGGAAGGAAGGGCTGTTTACAGGTTATTTGGTTTCATTATGTCTAATTTTGGGAGTGGGTGACATGTCATGCTCCTTCTTGAGTAGTTGGTCAACCTTTGGTCCCCACCCTGCACTCAGCTCTCACCTGCGGCTTCTAGAAGCTGTCAGTGTGTGACATCGGCCATACACCGGTAATGGCTTCAACTTGCTGGCTGAACCAGGTGAGGGTAGCTGATGGCTCTCAAGCCCTCAGTGAGTTAGGGACTTCCCCTGCATGCAGACACAGCCTCCAGTGGATTGAGTGGACTAGACCAATATTGGGTCCACCTGTCAAGAAGGCGGTTTCTGCATGTGCTGTAGAGGGAAGTGAGGGGCAGATGGGGCTCATCAACCTGGGAAACAAGCCCATATAGGAGAAGGAAAACTCCGATCCTAAACTTTCACTGGGATAGCTTCGGGAGAAGGAAAGGCTAAAGAAGAAACCCTACACAAATCCGGAGTGGAGTCCCTAAGATGGTTGGGTGGCACTTTGTATACTTCCTTCTGGCAACTCCTGCAGCCAAGCTGGTGCCAAATGTATTGCTCTGTTTTCCTTTGGATCATATCAGCGAGGCTGAGAGCAGGGTCCTGCCCTCTGGGCAGCCCAAGATTTCCATACGCACTTCCCAGGCTTGCGTCCCAGGAAGGTCACTTTGGTGCTTCTAATGTAGCAGATTGGCTTCACCTGTGGAGGCATACTCTGTTGTCTCTCGAGTCAGATCGGTGCCAACAACAATGTCTAATTTTGGTAAATCGTATTTACTTCTGACAATACCTTATAATGTTGTGTGGCATACATAATTTAAACTCAGAAATGTGTGTTGCTCCCCCCACTTTTAAATGTCTCTCTCATGTAGACATAGCTTAAAGAAATCCTGTGTGAATAGTTCTTCCTTTTTATTTAAACTTCTGCATACTAAAAGAACTAGAGATTCCAGGCCTTTCCAATAAATGAGGCAATTGTGTATTATTTGCTTATTGTGCAAGATATGCTGAATTGCATGCCAAAGTGCCATTCCTTTGAAACCTTTGGCCTTGTCCACAGGAAGAAATCACAAACAGGTAAAGTAGCACACTAAACCAACTAAGCCTGTTAATAAAAAACATGGTTGCAAACCTTTTCCTATGATGAAAAGTTAGAATACTTCAGACATTTTAGTTTAGAAAGAAGGCAACTAAGAACAAGGGAGTGGGGAGAGAGAGATATGATAGAAGTGTGTGAAATGATGTGTGCTGTGGAAAAAGTGGATAGGGATAAGTCTCCCCCCCTCATCTTTCATAATACCAGAAGTAGGGGTTCATCCAATGAAGCTGAATGTTAGAAGATTCAAGACAGACAAATGGAAGTATTTATTCATAGGGCGCATAGTTAAACTATGGAATTTGCTCCTATAAGAAATAGCGGTGAACTTGGATGGCTTCACCAAGACCTGGCTTGGGTTGTGGTTTGCACCCTACATTTCTCCTACTTCAAAAAAGGAAAAGAAGGAAGCCAGGTTGAAGTAACAAAAACAAAACAAAACAAAACAAAACAAAACAAAACAAAACAAAACAAAACAAAACAAAACAAAACAAAACAAAACAAAACAAAACACCCTTTGGATGACCTGTGCATTCCCTTGCAGATGAGGGTCAGTGGGAGTTGATTGAGAAAGATGAACACGTTATTGATCTCATGCACATTATATTGTAACGCTGACTGGAGAGGTTTCTCTGTCACATTGTAGCTGCATATCTATACCCTGCATTAATTAATGCCCGACATTGTTTGTGTTTTGGCTTGTGCCATTTTTTATAGAATTTGCTCATCCAGAGGATCTAAGTTGGGGATGGCTAACTTTCTGGCATGATGGCTGCATCTGGGGTGGCTGACCTTTAAGGGATGCATGTCAGCATGCCTGCATGAGTGGTCATGGCCAAAGTGGTTTCACTCACTCACTCACTTACTCAGGCATGCACACAGATGCGTGCCACACAAACACATTCACCCCACACATGTGCTGCACACCCTCTTTTTCAGTCACACACAAACGTGCAGGCACACATCACACATTCACGTACACACCACACTCATCTCAATCATTGCATTGGACCAAGAGGAGCATAAATCTTTTCACTCAGCACAGCGCTGTGATGGGACAATTTCTGCTTGCCTTTGGCCCATGTGTTTCTCCATCTAAGGCATCTCTTCTCTCTCTGGCACAGCATCATTGCTAGGATATCTTTGCTCTCAAGTGGACCCAAGTCCTTCCTGTTTACTGACAGTAAGACCTCCTATAGGAATGGCACTGTGCCAGAGGGAGAAGAATTTTGCTGTGGGGGGCCTTGGGGGCTGCTTGGAGCAACTTGGCAGGCTGCATGTGAGCCAAAGACTCACTTCCCCACCCTAAATAGAGAAGGCTTTTTGTTTTATGTCTTCCCTTTCTCTCCGCACATGTATCTCAAAGTATGCTAACTTGATTTACTCTGTCATCCTTTTGTGCTTAACATGTACCTCATCTCTTTCCCACAAACTACCAGTTTCTTTCATTCCTCCTCCTTGCCCTTTCTTGCATTCATGTTTTCTCCCTATAACAGGTACAGTCTCTTTTTCCCCTTTCTTTTTATTCTCACTTTATTATTATTATTAAAACAACAACAACAATCCTTTATCACACATTCCAATTTTCTTCAACACTCCCTCTGGCCCCTTCCCCTCAGAAAAGGAAGACCTTCTTTCCCTACTCTCTCTCCCATCCCAACATTTCAAGGTTTCCTGGCCAACATTTCTCATTGTGCAGGGTGTTGCTGGTGCTGGCACTGGTCTAGCCAAAAGGCTTAAGCACAGCCAGGCGCTGGGCAGGCTATAGCACTGAGACCTACCTGAAGGTGGCGTGAGGACCAATGATGGGCCATGGTCCACTGTTTGAGGAACAGTGGCTAAGTGGTTGCACAGAAGGTTGTTGCTGTTAATGTGCCATTCCACAAATCCTACCTGCATCAGACCAGATATCCTTCTCTAGGAGAAATCTCACAGCAACAGCCTTTATCCGTGCCCCTGTTGTAATCGCTAGGCCGAAGTTGTGTTTTAATTGACGAAATGTGCTATACAGCATGACAAAATTGGGAGGGGGCTGGGGAGAATCTAAGAAACCTTTTGTTACCCTTTGGAAATGTGACGAAAGTGCCAGAAGTTAAAACTCTTAGGGCTGAAATGAAATAACAGAAGCTCTCCATCCCTTCCTGAAGACACTCATTAGATTTCACTTATCACATTCTGTTTCCATGGATTTGATCCAAAATAAAGGATGGAAAGTTATTAAGCAAGTGATAGTTTCAAAGCTCCAAGTGTCATCACTCATTGTGGATACACAGATACTTGGGGAGGGAGAGTCTTCATTACTAAGAGCTTTATTAATACTGTCATTTCCACAGGGGAGGCACAGTTACTGTGGTGACAGGAGCTCGAAAGATGCAAGACAAGATTTTGACTAGGTACATAAATATACCAAGAATGCTTGCATGTTCCTATGGTCAGTATGCCAGTCATCACAAGGAACCATGTAAAATGGAAAGCAGATTGCAGTCTAAGACAAGATGCAAGTTTAGGGGGTTCTAGGTTCAGCTTTAACGTTAAGCAACACATTTAATACAAAGGGATATGTTTCCACTTTGGACTTGCTCCCACTTGCAATTCCTAGGGGAATGATCTTACCAAAGTTCCATTCACTTCAATGTGATTTTTAATATATAATTACCATTTGAGGATTAAGACTGATTTCCTATGCCCAGTTTTTATTCTGGGCATTCACTTGCAGTTGGTTATAGTATAAGGGAGGTGTAACCATGTGAAAGTCAAAGAATGTGAAAATGAACATTAGATCCCCCCCATGTGGTAATATCTTCACAAGTAGCCATTCATTTATGTATCTGCTGCGCTTTGTAATATTTATCCCTGCACAATTTACAATGCAGTTAAAGCAAAACCGTAACAAAATATAAAACAGCTCAGCATAATAAACAAACTGCACAATTAAATATCCATTAACACAGCAGAATAGAAACTTCATACCTGGACTTCAGGAAAGGACAAGAGGGTCACAACAAAACCCTCCATTATCAATCCACTGTCTTCACTAACACCAAATCCAGAGTGTGACCTGTCACATGTTTGTGGCTGTTGACTTTATTGGAACAACCTCACATTCAGCATGGTGGTCATAAGGTAACCTTTGAAGAGACTATGGTGAGGGAAACTTTGAGCTTATGCTGGTACTGTCCCCAAAACCCAAGTGGAAGCATTTGAAAGAGGGCAACCCCTTAAGGTTCATCTGCTCATGGCTTGGTATGTATATCAGGTTGCTTCCCTCCTCCAAGATCAGATAATAGAAAACTGATTTTTTTTATTACAAACTTAGTGGCATTAAGCAACAGCAGCACTTGTCAAGTCGGCATGACCACTCACATTCCCCAAGGTAGAGAAGAAGACTGGGATGGAACTTAATAGTCCCTCCCTCCTCTTTCCCTCACTGGACATGTGTTGTGTTGTTCCTGCTGTTACCATAAAGCAGCAATGCTGCAGCAAGCAAAGGCTGTAGCAGCTCAGTCAGCTGCTTGTGGCTGGAAAGCCAGACAGGATGTTTGTGACTGTTGCCATGGGAAGAAAGGGGCAGTCCATTCTGTACTGAGCACCGGATGTTAGCTCAGTGTGTGTGTCATGTGACCCGTACTGGAAGTACATGGGTGGAGTTTATTCTTACTGCTGTGGAGTGCAGACATGTTTCTCTGTACTGATGTAAGAGACAGAAATAAAGAATGTAAATAGATTTCTGTCTGCTTCTTTCCCCTCCCTGGGGGACACCAAAGGGGAGAGAGAAGGAACGGTGTGTTCTTCTCCACATCTGGGAAGAATCGCCGAGACCTCGTCTGCTTATCTGCCGGGAGTAGCAGCGGGGAGGTCGACAAGGAATATCTGCTGGTGCTACGCTGTGGCACATTCCTCTGACCCAGGCAGAATTCCAACACCTGCAACCATATCACCGCTGCCTGTTTCCACCAGAAGAAAGATGCCCCTCTCACTTCCCCTCTCTTAACTCACCTTCCCCAGGCACATAATAATACAGTTCAAACACTGTAATAACAGATGTACTAATTTAAAGTGCTGTTGACCATAAAAACAGACCTTAAAAATTATTTATTTCTTTCTTTTTGCAAAATTATTTTGCCATAGTTGGGCTTTTGTTTCCCATTATGTAAAACCTAGTCATTGCCTCAGATTTTTTTTAAATGCAGAAAAATATTTGGACCCAGATATTCAAATCAGTCTCACTTTTTTAACAGAAGTCATGATAAACTTTTTCACTGTGATGTAAGAGATACGTTCTGTACATCTGAGACTATGCTAGAGGAACATAATAGAAAAGCATTGCTTCTTTCATGTATCTGGTGCAATTGCCAGAGGCTTTTACAGATGATAATAATGATTATTAGCACCTCCCATACAACATTACAATATGTCCTTTTAAATAAATTGATTTATAAAACTTTTTGCAGATAAAATGGCACTAGCTTTAATGCTCAGTCTTAACAAAATCAATAGCTAGTGGGCATCTGCAAAGATGTGAGGACACAATTGCACTTGCTCATATAGAAAAACAAATAAAAAATGCAAATGTGGCTTGTATCAAAGAAATCAAGAAACATATTTTTTTAAAAAATTAAAACACATTTCTATACCACCTTTCACATTAGTCACAAGGCAGTGAAAAATGACTTTTAAAATATGTACGCATTAAACAAGATTATTGATCACAAACAAACAAACAAGGATTACATGGAGTGAAAGTCTTAGGTTTCTATCTAATGTAGTATGAGGCGACAGTCAGAGCAAATATAATTGCTTGTGCAATGGGACTTTTGCCCCACGCCTCCCCCAGCATGAACCCTGTGTCATTCCCAAATGTGCGCCAGAAGATTGGGGGAAAACCCTAAAACAGATTTTAGGGACACATCAGGGGAGGAAGTGGGGGAAGACCCATTGCACAAGTGGAAATATTTTCACCAATGAAAATTTGATACAAGCTTCACCGCCCCCCGCCAACATCCCATGTCATTCATGATGTGACTGTAGCTTGGGATCCCTCTCTTTAGAATAGCTTAACTACTTTTCTTTGGAAGCAATAAAATCTACTTTTATCTTAAAACACTTAATAAAAACATTGATTGAGTGTCAATTAAAAACACAGTCTTCCCATTAGTATGAGGAAGCTTCTATTTTCCATTGGAAAACAACTTGGCCAATTTTAAATTGGCTCTTCATTTAGAAAACCAAAACCAAGCTGTAAGTGCTTTTGTATTTGCCCTTGTAGTGAAGTCCTTGTCTTAAGATATCTTCGAAATATTAGACACAAGAGACATCACAGCATTAGCCTAAGTTAGGCAGCTCTTTGCAAAATGTGACACTGTGGGCTGCCTTGATAAACAAATGGAGTTGGACATTTTCCATGCATAATGCAATTATGAATGGCAAGGTGTACATCCTGTACTACTCCTAAAGACAAATCCTCACAAATGAGGATTAATAATAATTTTATTAAATGATTACAAATGACAATCACAAATGATGATTAATTAGTTTCATTTTAATGTATACTGATTTAGTTCCAGTTCTTTGAAGCTTCTATTGTATGAACCTAGGTTTCAATTTCCATTCTATTAAAATGGTGTTAAGTTTACTAGCACACAAGAGTGCCTATTATTAGGCATGGACCTATCGGATGGCAAACTCATTATTTGCCATCAGACAAGAATGTTTGGGACAATTAATCTTTATCTGGCCAAATATTTTTCAGATTTTAAGAAGTGTCTGTGGCGTTCTCTCTCTCTCTCTCTCTCTCTCTCTCTCTCTCTCTCTCTCTCACACACACACACACACACACACACAGAGAGAGAGAGAGAACTCCTGTCATGTCAACACTTCCATGAAAAATTTATTTCCACTTTAAATATTTCCCCCCTCTGGCTAATAAAAACAGACTGCAGTCCAAGTGAAAACAAGAAACATAATGATGTCAGGAGTCTGGTTTGAACCAGCAAAATATAGGAAATTCAGAATTAACACTTAAACGGTCTATATAAAAACCACTTTCTGCTCAGAGACTAGAGTGCTAAATCTAAGCCAGCAGAGCTATTTTAACCAGTTCCATCCATAGTCCCAACAGATGCTGAGTATAGAGAGATATTTAAAAATATTTCAAAGAACTTCCCAAAGCCTTAAAAAAGAAAATCAAGCATATGTGTGTTAATATTAGCATATATCTTTTGAGGTATGAAAGTAAAATTTGTATATTCATAGTTACTAAATAGCCAAATAATACTTTCACCAAACTCACTGCTTTGTTCTCTGAGCTCCTAGACAATGTCAGCGATCAAGCTATAGGGGGAAATGTACAAGCCCCTTTCCCTGACTCCTTCCAGTTTTAGGCAAATCATACACTTTCCATTGTAGCCTTTTAAAAATGGTAGCTTAGGAGCATCCATAATCTCTCTTTTTTTTAAATGTAAAAACTATATTGCTGAGGTTTTATCAACTTTTATCTGACACTGGTCAAGTTGTGGAGGAAAAGCTTGGCTTGTCAGTGTTTCCTCTCCTGTGCTCCTCACTTGAAATAACTATTGGTGGCCAACATATTTAATACTGTACCTCAGGTAAGCTTTAAATTAATCCTATTCTGATGGTATGAATGTGTGAAAGTACTACATCAATTGCTGACTGGTGACTGATGCTACCAAGTCAGCTCCACCCCACCACTGCCTCCAAATTAAAACAAACTGGTACATAACCAAAAGCAACAAAGTAACCACTTAAAAAGCATGTGTATGCTCACTCTTGAAAAGGCTATCGGGTGTTGGTGGTGGGAGTCACTTCAAAATCATCTAACGACATAAACAGAAAGGTCATAGTCAATTTTAGCCGCAGCCACTGATCTCCGCAGCACTGACTGTATCTTGCTGTTTGAGGTGAGGCCAAATATGACATTCATTCCCATGCCATTAAACAAAAACAAGCCAGAAATATCCTACTACGACAAACTTGCTTAAATAGCTGGTCTTGATGGATCATGTCAGCATGACCAGTTATTTTGCTAATTGGCTAAAAAGAGCAACAACTGGAGGACAGGTGGTGTTTTCAAAATGTTCATGTCATTACATGAACTCATTACTTCTCTGCATCTTTCCTGTCATAATTATCTGATCACAGGACTGTTCCTATCAAAGCACAATCTTGCCCGCATCTTGTCATCTAGGGCCTTTCAAACTGTAAAGCTCTCTCACGTCAGCTTCCGGTCCCGCCTGCCTGAATGGAGGCAGCCCCCATGACAGCGGGGGATCGTCGACAAATGAAAAACAAGGATGACAGAGGGTAAATCATCCTTACAAATTGCCCCCAGGTATGGGGGGAATGGGCTTCACTCGGAGGTCATCTCGATACCTGGTTCTCGCTCTGGCATGGAATATGGAAGGCAGGGAGGCGCTGAGTGCAAATGCACATTGCCTGGCAAAAACCCTCATATCCCACAATTAAGAAGCAGAGGTTCTCTATTTAATGGGATCTTTAATTGGCTTTAAAGTACTGGGGCATGATGGATAAGGGTTCCAACAACATACGGCTGAATATACCAGCTATGTGGATCAAAAGTTTGAATTGAGATAAGATTTTCTTCAGCATGAGAATTGGTTGGGGAGAGGGAAGCCCATGGTTTGTTTATTCTGAGCTTTTATATATTTAGGCAATTATTGGGGGTATATTGGAAAACTAATAAAAATTATTTAAAAAATAGAGCCAGTGTGGTGTAGTGGTTAAGAGCAGTAGTCCCGTAATCTGGTGAACCAGGTTCACGTCTCCACTCCTTCACATGCAGCTGCTGGGTGACCTTGAGCTAGTCACACTTCTCTGAAGTCTCTCAGCCCCACTCACCTCACAGAGTGTTTGTTGTGGGGGAGGAAGGGAAAGGAGAATGTTAGCCGCTTTGAGACTCCTTATGGTAGTGATAAAGCGGGATATCAAATCCAAACTCCTCCTCCTCCTCATGTAATATCAGTTTGCATGTACAAGTGTTTACCACAAGAAAGGTTTCACTATATTTCTACTGCAGAACTTCTCTCCATCACCTGTGCTGCAGAAGGAGCCTCAGTCTAATGTGTGGGAACATACAAGCTTACCAGAAATCATTCAGTTTAGCAATTTAGAAGGCTATTTGAAATTGTAATTCCAGCCTCTTCCATGCCCCCTCTAATAGGGACATGCACCTGTGCAGTCCTGGCAGCTGCATCTGGGGTGGAACTGTTCACTGAGCACACAAGTCTCTCATCCAGCTAGGGATACAAATGTGAAAAGCCTATAAAAGAACCTCCACACTTCAGCTACATACATTAAACCACAGACTAAATCCATAATTGAGCATAGATTAAACACAAACTCACCAAGCTGGGACCACAGACCAGAGTTAAAATTAGTGAAGCTGACTGATGTTTTGGCTTCTGTTCAGCTAACGAATTGTGCCAAGAGGAAGCCCTGCCTCACAATTTTCGTCAGTTTTGGATAAATCTCATTCCGGGTCTTAATGCTTGGCAAATGAGAGGTTTTCCCTCTCCCCTGTCTCTGGCACGGAGAGGTGTGGTTGGCTCCTTCCAATGCCCAAGCAGGTCAGCAATTCAAAGATAGACAGTCCTCCTGGGGAAGAGAACACCTGTAACTTGGTGTAAGATATGCATTTATTTCCAGCTTATTTATTCACCTGGGCTTTTATAACAGGAATCTGCATGGTGGGATCACGTGGACAGAGTTCAAATAAATGCATGTGGTGGCAAGCTCTTCCATCTGCCTTGCCCCACATTCCAGCACCTTCATTGGGGAACAGTTCCCAGGACTTGGAGGTGACTTTTGGACTAAGGCATTAAAAACAGACCCTATACTGTAAGCAACAAATACCAGTCTGTCAAGCACCAATGATTTGCTATTTAAAGGTTTCCAAACTTTTAAAAATCTGGTTTTTTTTCATCTGAAAGCCCATGGTACACTATGTTTATACAATGGTACTTTGGGTTAAGAACTTAATTCATTCTGGAGGTCCATTCTTAACCTGAAACTGTTCTTAACCTGAGGTACCACTTTAGCTAATGGGGCTTCCCGCTGCTGCCGCGTGATTTCTGTTCTCATCCTGAAGCAAAGTTCTTAACCCGAGGTAATATTTCTGGGTTAGCGGAGTCTGTAACCTGAAGCGTCTGTAACCTGAAGCGTCTGTAACCCGAGGTAGCACTTTATAGTTATATTCATATTCATATATAATAGTGTTTAGTTTTCCCCCCACATCCCATTTATCACCATTATCACTTTATTTCTTGAATCATAGTTGGAAGGGACCACAGATCTAGTCCAACCCCCTGCAATGCAAGAATCTTTCACCCAACATTGGGCTCGAACTGACTGAGCTATTCTACTGGCTGAGCTATCCCTCAAGGCTACTTTCCCATACCATGGCAACTTACAGTATACAGAATTAAAATAGTGGGTTAATATTTAGTTGCTGGGCCCACAGCTGCCCTGTCTCTTTGTGACAACAGAGCAGATTAACCAATAACAATAAAGCCAAGCTCAATGACCCCATAATGCCTATATTGTTTGCCAAGCCTTATTGTGAAAAAAGAATGGATTGGCCACTCTGATAGAGAAGCCTTAGCTTCCATTTGACTAGACTATCTGGGCCAGTACAAAATTGCCACACACCCTTTGAACTGGTGTGGTTCCACACAGAAGCAGTGACATCAAAAAACATATTTGTCTGCAGTTCTATTACACACTTACCTGGGAGCAAGTCACACTGAATTCAGCGGGACTTACCTCTGTGTGGACATGTATAGCACATTAGCCAGGGCTGGTGTGAATTGTAGTCCAAGCCGTCTGGAGGACCACTGATTGGTGAAAGATGATGTGCAGGATTGCACCATCTTGTGGAATGATGCCTCAAGGAGAACTATATTCATGTGTCTCTGTGGAAAGTTGCTACTGAAGTGCATTGGGTATCTAACTACTTATATAAAGGCATTTTATCATTTTATAAGATTATATTTTATATTACTGTTTTGAGGCACCCTTCCCTTTTGCTTCTGTTTGTATGTATTTGGAGAGACCTGTGTGGCACTAAGCTGTTAGATGTTCTTCCTTCCACATGGAACACCGCAAAGGTGAAAAACTTTTTTAGTGACCCTTGTGTGGCAGTAGCAACATTTGGACCAGCCCTCTGTAGGACATAAATACAGTATGTACAATGTTTTTAAAAACTTTCCCATTTTGGGTACAGAGAGGACAAGCCATTTCTTTCAACTACCCCCAATATACAGTTTGCAGAATGAAAGCTCTCTCACAAAGAATAATTTATGGAATAACACGTTTTAGAATATTTAGGCTGCTTGTGAATAAATCAAAGGTTGTGTCTACTAATTTTGAGTGTGCCAGTCTTAAAACCTATTTCAAATGTTTGAAAGCATGGTAAGAAACTTCAAAAGCACAGCAAAGGAAGCTTTATAAGGAGTCATAAGTTAAAAGAGGATTGCCCTCTGCATTCATGAAGATAAATTATCTACTTTGAAGGAGAGGACAAAGAAATAAAACAAATATGAAAAATTGTCCTGATATAATTAATAGAGTAGCTCTGGACACCACATGCTAAATGACTCTTATTTTAAATATACTTTGGTTTAATTTTGCTTAGTTTGATCTCTTTAAAAAAAACACCACACACACAGAACTTACACTGAAGAATTTGCTGTTGTTCCCTGCTGGGAATCCACCTGTTTCTGTCAGTCCCTTGATAGTTGTAAAAATTCTGGATTATCTTGACTTGCTACAGCAGGTCAAAGGGATAAACTTCTGTGAAACTAACATTTGTTAGGTGAAACCACAGAGATACTTTAAAAACAACCTCACACATTCTGAAATCCATAATTATGCATACTGTAGCAGATATCGGAAGCACCAAGGATTCTGCCAAATACGTATGTAGCTTTAACCCAATGACTTGTAAGGAATAAGCTCAAATGTAGCTATATCTGGTTGACAACCAGATGTTTCTAATGCCATATTCACTTTGCTGCATAGTACAGGGTGCTGAAACCATGAATGCAAGCTTTTATCCTGCCACGTTTATGCTTGCTGCTGATGCCCCTTCTCATAGCAATCCTACTCCATATATAACTGCTCACCCAAACTCCAAAAAAATGCCCTCTATGTTTTGTAAAATAGCATGCCAGGGATCATGCAGAAAATTAGCAGATCAGAAAGATTTTTTTTATAGAATATTTATTAAGATTTTTTTAAAATATCACAATAAAAATGAAAAAAAAGAAAATAACAAAAATACAAAATAAAAATAAAAATAATTAAAAACACACAGATTTTCCATTTACTACTTTTCCTTTAACTTATTTCCCGGACCTCCTCATACCTCCCTTTTTTGTATTCCACTTCGAATTGTTGGTTCAGCAAATCCCTACCGTTAGATTTTTACCTGTCTATAACCTTTTTTTCATATTCTCTTAAAGCATTACAGCTGGAAACCACTTAATTTCTATCCAACATCATTCTAACATTTGTTAATTTTACAATATTTCTGTAGGTAGTCGTTAAATTTCTTCCAATCTTCTTCCACCGACTCTTCTCCCTGGTCTCGGATTCTGCCAGTCATTTCTGCCAGTCCCATATAGTCCATCACCTTCGTCTGCCATTCTTCCAAAGTGGGTAGATCTTGTGTCTTCCAATACTTTGCAATAAGTATTCTTGCTGCTGTTGTGGCGTACATAAAAAAAGTTCTGTCCTTCTTTGACACCAATTGGCCGACAATGCCCAGAAGGAAGGCCTCTGGTTTCTTCAGGAAGGTATATTTAAATACCTTTTTCATTTCATTATAAATCATTTCCCAAAAAGCCTTGATCCTTGGGCACGTCCACCAAAGGTGAAAGAATGTACCTTCAGTTTCTTTACATTTCCAACATTTATTATTGGGCAAATGATAGATTTTTGCGAGCTTGACTGGGGTTATGTACCACCTGTATATCATTTTCATAATATTCTCTCTTAAGGCATTACATGCCGTGAATTTCATACCTGTGGTCCACAACTGTTCCCAGTCAGCAAACATAATGTTATGTCCAACATCTTGTGCCCATTTAATCATAGCAGATTTCACCGTTTCATCCTGAGTGTTCCATTTCAACAGCAAGTTATACATCTTTGACAAAATCTTAGTTTTGGGTTCTAACAGTTCTGTTTCTAATTTTGATTTTTCCACCTGGAAGCCAATTTTCTTGTCCAAATTATATGCCTCCATTATCTCATAATAATGAAGCCAATCTTGCACTTTGTTTTTTAATTTCTCAAAACTCTGCAAGCAGATCAGAAAGATTTAGTATGACCCTTTTGTGGGGAATGCAGAGGACACATTTATGCAGGGGTCTCATTTGCCCACATGAAGCTCCCTGGCTATTTAGATACTTTTCAGAGGGCCCCTTTCAGGCTCCACTGCTGAGATGAGACACCTTTCAGTTATGGTGCTCCAACTCTTTCCGTTGCGACACGTTGAACTTGGTGAGCTTTTGGTGCTCATTTGCTGAGGCCTTGTAGATGTTGAGTTTTTGTGCAGTCTGTGCAAGCTTCATCTGCTTTATTGTTCTTTTTCGCTGCTCCTGATTTGTGCTGTACACTTATCTCTCCTTCTAGTAGTAACCTCAGGAGGTGAGCGCTGATGAAAATGTAGCTGAAACAGGGACACTGAGAAACAAAACAGGGGATGGGAGAACCAGCAGGCTCAGTGGAATTCCAAGGTTTACAGAAGTACAAAACTGAACAAAAACTTTAAGGGAGGGGGACAGCCCAGCATGCTTAGTGGCCTCAGGATACTGAATATCTGATGGGTGTAGATCTACAATGCCATAGCAGAATACAAGGGTGAATGGAAGGGTGAATGGCTGGCTGGAACACTGGTACCACTGTTAGTTGCAAGGCCCGCTTGTTTTTTTTTTTTCATCATGTTGGCTGCTATGAGAAGTTAAATAAATATATACAAATTCTAAAAGGTTCAAAATTTCTTAAATTTCTTCAATAAATGAATGAAAAATGAGAAAGTCACTCCCCTCCCATGTCTGCAATTGGAAGTGGTATTGACCAGAATTCTTCCACTGCATTGTGATTTGAATAACACACAATGACTCTTTAGTTCGTTGCACAAAGCAAAGCAGACATTGGCACCTGGTATGCAGTGCCAAGCATACTGTGGTCATGGGTACTACTGTATGTACTTCCCTTGTTCCTAACACCTATCGACTTTATCAACAATTCTGTAGTTGTCATAACATATTTGTCACATATACTTGTGGCAAGCCTTATCTTTGACACCAACACACCTACCCTCATATACTGGTGAATCACAGAATAGACTGCAAAGTGAGGAGTAATTTTGATCAAGGGGTTTTCTAGCATGGGACTACTGTTTTGTACTCCATCAGAGCTCTGTGCAAGGAATTGTTGGAATCTATTAAAAATGACAATTGCAGCTTGTGAATCTAACCAGCTGGGCAGATTTCAATGAAAACACAAAACTAAAACAAGCCACCACCTCTAAACAAAAGTGTTTGGGAAGCGCTGAATGCGTTAGCTTGGTTTGTGGAGGGGAAGGAAGAGAGGCTCTTGTTGGAACTGTTGGCCTCTTGGAGGATGACAATTTACTTCTCCGGAGGAGATCAGCCTGATCATAGCCTGATAGAGGTTTGAATGCTGTGCCAACAACTCTCCTCGCAAGCACGTCCACCTCTGCTGGCAAGCTTTGTGCAGCTGTAATGTGAGCAGAGATCTGTATGTGAGTCATGCAGAAAAAATAGAGGACACAAGCATTTTTTTCTGTAAACAAAGCCAGGGATCCGCTGAAGTCATTGCTTGTTGGCAAATGAATGGAAATGCACAATTCGGAACCAAAAGGTGAGTCAAATAAGAAATATGTCCAAGGAAGCAAGACTGCCCTGACTATTTCCTCCCCCCCGGAGCCAAAACATGTGACAGATCCAGAAGCAAATCCAAAGCAACCAAACCCAACTGCCTGCTGAGTCTCTGCCAAGCAGCCAGATGCTGCTGCTTTAAAAATACCTTCCACAACTGAGTGTCTGCACAATCTGATTGCCATAAAATGAGGAACAGGAATTGGAGTGTGGAACAGCAGGGAGATTACTACTGCTTTTTTATGTTCAGTTCAAAGTGCTCCATGGTGAAGGGAAGCAGAGGATGCAGGGCTTATGAACCACATGAGCATGTGGACATCTGGTAACCCTTGGAATGGATCATGCGTAGGTGCGCTAGACAAATATTGCTTTTAGTGTGCCCAAACTCACCCACATTCTGGGTGATCTGCAACTGCATACAGTGTGCTGGCCACTTCTGCCTGGATCATACCATTCTGTGGCTACTAATGGCCCTCCAAACCCTCCAAGTGTCCTTATTTTCCAGGGACAGTCCCAGATTTACAGAAGCCACCCCAGTTTCTGATTTTATTGTCCCGCTTTTCCTTAGGATGTCCCTATTTTCAATGAAGAAACGTTGGAGGGTAAGGAGATAAGTAACTATACAACCTTTAGAAGACATCTGAAGGCAGCCCTGTATAAGGAAGGTTTTTTAAAAAAATGTTTAATGTTTTATATACAGTCATACCTTGGGTTACAGACACTTCAGCTTACGAGTTTTCGGAATATGGACGGGCCAAAACCTGGAAGTACCAGAACTGGTTACTTCCAGGTTTTGGAGCTTGCGCATGTGCAGAAACACTAAATCGCACTTTGTGCATGCGCAGAAGCGCCAAATCACAACCCGTGCATGCGCAGGTGCGGCACTGAGGGTTGTGGATGCTGAGGGTTGCGGATATGCCTCCCGCACAGATCGCATTTGCAACCTGAGTATCCACTGTACGTTGGAAGCCACCCATAGTTGCTGGGGCAACCCAGTCAGTTTAACGGGGTGCAAATAATAAAATTGTTGTTATTGTTAAACAGGATGTCCCCATTTTCACTGGAGAAATGTTGAAGGGTATGGCCTTCTCGTGGTGCAGGAGAACTAAGCATGACAGAACTGGTTAGCCATGGGTGCCCTGTTCTCATATAAACATGGGAAGTAAGTTGGATATTCTACTCTTTGTAGAGAAGGGCAGGGATACCACTCCCACCCTGCCTCATCTCATTACACCAGGGCAAGCTGAGGCCCCACAGAGGACATTGGACTGCAACTCCCAATATCCCTAAACAATGGCCGAATTGGCTGGAGCTGATGGGAGTTGTAGTCCAACAACAGCCCTGCATTACACACTGTTACTTTAAGCCAAGAGTACAGAACTTGCAGCCTCAGATGACTGTAACCATTCCTCATAGGAGAGGATGCTATTGCCCTCAGCACCTGCTTTTAGTTGGCCACTGTGAGAACAGGATTCTGAACTAGTTGGTAGCACTAGCCTGACCCAGCAGGCTCTTATTTTCTTATGCTCCACACTATCAATCATTTTCATTGCTCCTTTCTGCACTTTTTTTCCTGGTGGCACAATATCCATTTTGAGATGCTACAACCCAAACCAGCATAGAATCAAAAAGTGTGGTGGTACACATAGAACTGTATTATGGGTATGCATTATGATATTGGCAGTTTTAGTTTTTGAACTTTCCTCTAATTATCTCTTAACACTGAATTTACTTTTCTCATAGCTGCTGAACAGCCCTCACTCAGCAAGGTTGGTGTGAAAATAAATCAAGGTGTGAAGAGATATACGGCATCATTTGGAGCTAGGACTCTGTGGGAACAACTTACCAGAGCAAATGAAAAAAGGAAAGGAGTGGGCCTTGATGACTTGCATATGAATGTGTGAACTGACTAAGTTGAAAGGCATTGTTTTCAAACTTCAAATCTCTTTTATTTCTTTTTGCAAAAAAAGAAAAAGAAAAAAAAGAAAATAAATAAAAGCCACCCAGGAGCCAATCCACTGTTCCCGCTGGTGCTTTTGCACCATGCCAACCTTGCTGCCACTGCCTCCCCAATCTCTCCTGGCAAGCAGTAGTAACACAACTGATTGGAGGTCAAGTGAGCTGTACCACTCTGCCATGCTGTCTACTACTGCTAGCATGGATGTTCTGTCTATGGCATGTGGGGCATGAAGACTCACATACACGTACAGTGGTACCTTGGGTTACAGACACTTCAGGTTACAGATGCTTCAGGTTACAGACTCTGCTAACCCAGAAATAGTACCTCGGGTTAAGAACTTTGCTTCAGGATAAGAGCAGAAATTGTGTGGTGGTGGTGTGGTGGCTGTGGGAGGCCCCATTAGCTAAAGTGCTACCTCAGGTTAAGAACAGTTTCAGGTTAAGAACAGACCTTTGGAACAAATTAAGTTCTTAACCCGAGGTAAAGGTAAAGGTAAAGGTACCCCTGCCCGTACGGGCCAGTCTTGACAGACTCTGGGGTTGTGCGCCCATCTCACTTAAGAGGCCAGGGGCCAGCGCTGTCCGGAGACACTTCCGGGTCACGTGGCCTGCGTGACATCGCTGCTCTGGCGAGCCAGAGCCGCACACGGAAACGCCGTTTACCTTCCCGCTGGTAAGCGGTCCCTATTTATCTACTTGCACCCGGAGGTGCTTTCGAACTGCTAGGTTGGCAGGCGCTGGGACCGAGCAGCGGGAGCGCACCCCGCCGCAGGGATTCGAACCGCCGACCTTTCGATCGGCAAGTCCTAGGCGCTGAGGCTTTAACCCACAGCGCCACCTGCGTCCCTTAACCCGAGTTCTTAACCCGAGGTACCACTGTACAAATCATAATATGCATGCGTAGGCCCTTATAGCCAGTTTTTGTGTGTTAATCTTTGTACTTCAGTATGCACACTGCTCCTCCAGGACAAAATACACATGGATCACATCAAATGTGAGTGCATATATAATGCAACACTTTCTTCCTTCAAGCATATAGAAGCAGCAGTATTGAATACAACATGCATAGTTTATTTTTTATGCAATCCATGTGTATTATATGTAAATTTAGAATAGCAGGTTTCATTGCATTTATACATTTAATTAAATTCATTCTACAAGCATTGGGATTTTAAACATCCTGGTTATAATTATATTGGGATGGATCCAATGGTCCTGGGTTGATATTTTTGCCGATTCCCCTTTCCCCCTTTAGCCTCCAGTGCCACTTCCGTTCCATGAAGCGGACTTTCAGAGTGCACAGGGACTTCCATGGGAAAGGGGGAAATCAACAGAAATTGCTTCCACCTCTGCCACACCAGTGGGATTTCTTTGCTGAATCAGAAGCCTTCCACAGATTGAAGGAGCCACTGTGTTCATGACGACAAAGTCTGGGCTATCATTCATATATATATATATATATATATATATGTAGGTTTTGGTGTCCTCGGGTGTCTTCCCGTGTAAAAGTTGGGGTGTCTAGGCGACGTTTCGACGAGGTCTCACTCGTCATCTTCAGGCTGGTGCTTTCGGCTTCTTGTTACTGGAACAGAGCGGGATCTCAATGTTTGAGTTCCTATAAATACTGTAGAGGGGGTGTGGTGTCTAGCCTCCAATGTTCTGGGCAGAGAGGAAGTTCCCAGGCTAGTGTGCCTTTTCTTCTTTTGTTCCTTAATTACTTGAGAGATACCTTGAGTGATTTCTTGAGTGATATCCTGAGTACCACTTAGGTGGGTCATTAGGTGTGGATTAGTTGCTAAAGTCTTTGTGTCTTGACCTCTTGAACTTTGTGAAGAGTTTTCCTGAGAAGATGGCTGTATTGCACTTAGTTGTGCTTTGGCTTGGCTTCGTGTATAGGGGCGAGCTGTGGTTTTGTGGCTTGTGTCAGCCAGATCTGTGTAGGGATTGCAGGGGGGTGCAGCATCCGGAGGTGCCACCATGGATTGGCTACTGGATGGTGTCAGTAATTCATCTGTGGAGAGGGTCTGGGTTTGGGTCTGGTGTGGTTGATTGGTGTTGGCGTTCTGTGTGCCTCTGGATCTGGTGTCAGTTTTTGTGGGGAGGGCTAATTTCCAGATGTCTGGCAAGCGGGATGTGTCGTCACGCTTGTTCATGTTGTGAGGGTGTTTCTCTATCTCGATGGCTTCCATGATTATTCTCTTGTGGTGATGTTCCGTGTTAAAGAGCAATTTGGAATCTGCAAAATTAATTTCGTGTCCTGTTTCTTTCATGTGTTGGAAAAGAGAGGAAGTTTTTTCTTCTTTTTTGACGGCATTCTTGTGTTCTGCGATACGTGCATTTATTCGTCTGTTTGTTTGTCCAATGTACGTGGCTGGGCAGACTTTGCAGGGTATTTCATAGATCCCTTGGTTTTCCAACTGGATTTTATCCTTGGGGTTTCTGAGGATATTGGCTATTTTTTGGTTGGTGCAAAAGGCTGTTTTGATATTGTGTTTATGGAGGATTTTGCTAATTTTATCTGTAGTGCCCTTGATATAAGGAAGGAGGGCCATGCCATTGTTTTCTTCTGTGTCTTGGTTTTTGGGGGGTGTTTCCTTTTGGATTAGCTTCGTAATCCTGTTTTGCTGGTATCCATTGGCAATTAACACATTTGAGAGATTCTGTAACTCAGTTGTCAAGTGGTCTTTGTCAGCCAGGCGTTTGGTTCTGGAGATGAGAGTCTTGGCTACGGAGTTTATTTGTGCAGGGTGGTGGTGTGATTGTGCATGTAAGTAGCGGTTGGTGTGTGTTTTTTTCTGGTAGATAGTGTGTCCTAGGGAGCCATCAGGTTTTTTGTAGATTAGGACGTCAAGGAAGGGAAGTTGGTTGTTGGCTTCTATTTCCATAGTGAATTGTATTTTGGGGTGTAAGTTGTTGAGATGTGTGAGGAAGCTATCCAGTTTTTCCTTCCCGTGTGGCCAAATTACAAAGGTGTCGTCAACATATCTGAGCCAAAGTTTGGGTTTGTGTTCTGACAACAACCAACTTCCAACTTCAACAACAACCAACAACCAACTTCCCTTCCTTGACGTCCTAATCTACAAAAAACCTGATGGCTCCCTAGGACACACTATCTACCAGAAAAAAACACACACCAACCGCTACTTACATGCACAATCACACCACCACCCTGCACAAATAAACTCCGTAGCCAAGACTCTCATCTCCAGAACCAAACGCCTGGCTGACAAAGACCACTTGACAACTGAGTTACAGAATCTCTCAAATGTGTTAATTGCCAATGGATACCAGCAAAACAGGATTACGAAGCTAATCCAAAAGGAAACACCCCCCAAAAACCAAGACACAGAAGAAAACAATGGCATGGCCCTCCTTCCTTATATCAAGGGCACTACAGATAAAATTAGCAAAATCCTCCATAAACACAATATCAAAACAGCCTTTTGCACCAACCAAAAAATAGCCAATATCCTCAGAAACCCCAAGGATAAAATCCAGTTGGAAAACCAAGGGATCTATGAAATACCCTGCAAAGTCTGCCCAGCCACGTACATTGGACAAACAAACAGACGAATAAATGCACGTATCGCAGAACACAAGAATGCCGTCAAAAAAGAAGAAAAAACTTCCTCTCTTTTCCAACACATGAAAGAAACAGGACACGAAATTAATTTTGCAGATTCCAAATTGCTCTTTAACACGGAACATCACCACAAGAGAATAATCATGGAAGCCATCGAGATAGAGAAACACCCTCACAACATGAACAAGCGTGACGACACATCCCGCTTGCCAGACATCTGGAAATTAGCCCTCCCCACAAAAACTGACACCAGATCCAGAGGCACACAGAACGCCAACACCAATCAACCACACCAGACCCAAACCCAGACCCTCTCCACAGATGAATTACTGACACCATCCAGTAGCCAATCCATGGTGGCACCTCCGGATGCTGCACCCCCCTGCAATCCCTACACAGATCTGGCTGACACAAGCCACAAAACCACAGCTCGCCCCTATACACGAAGCCAAGCCAAAGCACAACTAAGTGCAATACAGCCATCTTCTCAGGAAAACTCTTCACAAAGTTCAAGAGGTCAAGACACAAAGACTTTAGCAACTAATCCACACCTAATGACCCACCTAAGTGGTACTCAGGATATCACTCAAGAAATCACTCAAGGTATCTCTCAAGTAATTAAGGAACAAAAGAAGAAAAGGCACACTAGCCTGGGAACTTCCTCTCTGCCCAGAACATTGGAGGCTAGACACCACACCCCCTCTACAGTATTTATAGGAACTCAAACATTGAGATCCCGCTCTGTTCCAGTAACAAGAAGCCGAAAGCACCAGCCTGAAGATGACGAGTGAGACCTCGTCGAAACGTCGCCTAGACACCCCAACTTTTACACGGGAAGACACCCGAGGACACCAAAACCTACATTCCTGTACCCGTGAAAATCTACGAAAGCATATATATATATATATATATATATATATATACACACACACACACACACACACATATATATATACACACACACACACACACAAACCATATTAAAATGTGAATGAGGTAAGCACCATCTCCATCACATGCACATGTTTGGGTTTTGGTGAATCAGAGAGAAGGAGTCCCTATTTATACACAAGGCATGCATGGAAGGCCTGATCAAGACTGCAATGGAGGAAAAAGAAGAGAGGAGTTGGTTTGCAAGGCAGACAGGTCCAAGCCATGTAGTGTTTATTTTAAAATGCAGAACCCACGTTCTAATTTTATGTAAATCATGGCTCAGGCATTTAGATGGTGCATATTTACATAGCTATATATTCAAGTAGCAGTAGCAGGGTGCAACTTATCATAAATTAACATCACTCCATCTCTTTTGCGCTCAGTTCCTAGCTGCAGTTTCCTCCCTGTGACAGGTGATTGTAGACTATAATATCAAAATGAAGTCATAATGAATATTATGAAACAAAAAAGTAGACTTATGTTTCCCTCTAACTCCTCAAGATATTATGTGATTTCAGAAGTGAGTTTCATGCATTGTTTGCAAAATACAGAACAGGTAGCAAAGATGAAGAAGTCAGATAATGCAGGACAGGTTCTAAACGTTGCTTTCGACTGGACTAGTGCAGAGCTTTTAACTTATTTTCCTGCTTTGAATAGGTTAGTCCCATGCCATATCACAAAATCCTGTTGTCATTTCCTTCTGTTTCAAAAGCAGTTTCCCATAAGGCACAGGGATGCAAGGAGAAGGGGTTGCAGGGGAGAAAACAGCCCTATCACCAAGTCTGAAGTCTCCCTACAGTCTTCCACAGTGCTTTGGATCTTGAACTCAGATTGCATCAGATAAATACTGTTTAGAATGGTCACAGATGACCTAAACAACATGGACTTTGCAATTTAGGGTGGATTAGAAGAAACCAATGGTGGCTTTTAAATGAACGTTTGGATAAAGCTTGTAAAAAATCTAATCATTGCAAATCCACTTCTAATGCACGCTGCAGCTTTAAAGACAGACGTGCCTCAATTTCAACTCTTATCTCAACAAGCTGATTCTTCAATTTATTCTCCTCGTCTTAGTGGTTCAATAATAACCTTTATGGTTGTTTAATTTGCCCCATTAAGAAAAAATACATTTGTAAAAACAAGGATGTCCTGAAAATGTCTCTTGTGTTTGGTTTAGGACTCATAGAGTTAATAGGCTGGGGAAGGAAAAATACCCACTTGCCTGAAGCCTGTCACCTTTCCTTGGCAATTACACTGCTAATGGCTGGATCCCAAGCAAAGTGGCAAAGAATATCTCTTCTCACGTTCCCAACTCACAGTGCATTCCCAAATACCAGATGGTGTTTTTGGAATCCATTTCACTATGTTTGATATGACAATGCTTCTGTATAACGTTAAATTATATATAACAATTTCAAGTAGCTGATATCGGAACAAGTGATGAAACAGAGTATCAGGGACAAATGGAAAAAGACAGAAACCAAAGACTCGGGGGTTTTCACCTCCCCTATTGTGTCTCATCTCCCTAAGATTTTGACTGTAATTTGCAACAAAAAAAGGAAGAAGAATAAGAAGAAAGAAACAGAAGTGGTTCTTCAGTGGCATCTTTGATCATAATTTGTCATTGCCTGCTTCCATTTAAAAGTTAGTGTATTTTCAAGAACATTGCAAGCCACACAAAGAGGATGGGGGGAAAAGCCCAAACGATTACAAATATGTAATATGGCTACAGTGCAAATAATAATAATAAAAAGCATGAAGAGTTCAAGAACGCCTTCTATGTTTCCTCATCCTTTAAATTAATTTCTCTCTCCCTCCAACCACAAAAAAATAATAAAAAAATTGTAGGATAGAAACTGAATTCAATGTGAACAATGCAAATTGTTATAATCCACTGATGGCAATGTTTCAAACCGGGGCTGATGCAGATCTGCCCCAGTGTCTTCATTATGGCCATACAAATTTACACAGAAACTGGTACATTAACAAATAAAATTAGCGATATGAAATTATGGCTGGCTACTTAAGCTAAGGTGGTCAACAGAGGGAGAGGGAGTGTCAGTGCCATTTCTACTGCTCAAGAACCACACTGAGTTCTGTTTAAAATATGGAAGAACTCATTTTAAAATGCATGAAATATTGCTTTTCTGTGTTGCAGCAGGGGAAGAGAATTTATCCCTCCTAACTTTCACTCAAAGAGAATTTCAACTCCTCTCTGTGTAGGCATTGGACACGATGGGCATCTGGGGGAAAGGAACTGAAACTCCGCTGCTGGGTGTCATCCTAGCCAAGATAGTCCTTTCATTTGGCTCAATAGATCACAATAGATCTGAAGAAATAAGACAAAAGAGTGGGAACACGCTGTGTGTTTGTTGTGTGTGGCAAAACCAACCCAAAAAGTTCTCCTGCGGTCATGATTATGGTGTTGCCTTTTCCATACGAAAATCAAGTTTGGATGATAGCTGCACAAATTGTCTTCTAGATTTTCAGTTTTGTCAAAGAAATAGGAGTTTTGCTGCCTGTTTTTCAAAAATCATTTCCCTGCCTCTTAAAGACACTTGAAACAAGATTTAAAACAATACCCTTTCCCCCACTTAAATGGAGTATGATTGGTGTCATTGTTGATTGTGCTACTGGTCACTAATGATGACCTGGAGGGAAAAGGTTTCTTTCACTTTTGAGAATGCTCAGCGAATTAACATTAATCTATTTATATCTATATCTCTGAACACAGAGCAAATATTTGATTCCTTATTGATTGCACCATTTCACACATGACAAAGATTATACCATTGCCCCCAGAACAGATCATACAGATCCAGTCACCGCTACATTATTAGCGATAACTTGCAGCCATGCAGTTTAAGAGGTGTGTTTTTTTTTAAAATGGGCATAGATGGTAGAACATATAGCCCATCTTTCTTTGTCATCCTGCAAATGGGGCCCCATGTGAAGCTGCTGGTTGCTGAGTGATGCTTTGTAGTCTGTACCAGATAGTTGCACAGTACCAGCTGCATTGGCAGGTAGCCGAAGTGCAAGGAGATAGCTGCCAAACTATGCTATACAAAGGAAACGGTGCCAGAGAGAAAAGGACCTTTGCATAAGATGACCTTTGACTCTTCCGCCAGCATGGATCCCATATTCATCACTTCCAGACAATTGCATCTTTCATTCCACCGCAAACTATGATCAGAAAGGGACCATTTGTGTTAGCAATTGTTAGTTTACAGTTCCCAGAGCCTGGATAGTTTAGCCTTTTGTTTTGGTAGTTGCAATATTCCCATTGATTCCTTATTAACGGGATCCAAATAATCATTTAGCGAATTATGATTAATATTTTTACGTTATTATTATTAATATTATTATTAATATTTTTACATGTTAACGGCAACAAGGAAGTTTAAGGAAAAGAAAACGGGTTCTTAAAACATGATCCCATGCTATTAGTCATTTTCATGTGAATTGTTAATTGCAGAAGGGAGGAAAAAGCAATCACTACAGTATCTGCATCTATGACATAAATCAGTTTTAAGTGTGAACTATTGGAACCTTATTGCATTATGTGGCTTTTTAATAGGAAAACATTTATTTTAGCAGCTAATGTCATATGAATTGCTTTCAACTGTAGATTTAATTTTTCATTTGTTAATTTTTGTCATGAATAATTTTGCTTACATGTCCTAGCAAAGAAGCACTATTTATCCAAAGTGGAACAGATTAATCTTACAGATAAATTGCTCTTAGGACAGCATTTAGTCAATGTGTGTGTGTGAGAGAGAGAGAGAGAGGGGGGGGGGAGAGAATAGTTAGCAATTCAAGGCAATTAAAAAATCAACTATTGATTCTCAAAGTAATTGTGAAAATTGTTTCTGTTTTACTCAAATACAGACCCTCTACAGGTGAGTAAGTAATGTACCTTTGTGAAATGTGAGCCTCCAGAAATAGAAAAAAAAATGCTTGGTTTCTCCTTGCTAGTGCATAAATATAAATATCAGAAAACTGGAATCATATCTGACCTCTATTTCTTAGAATGATAAAAAAAGTATATGCATGTACGTGGAAAGAACATTTGAGGAAGAACTGAGATTTATTCTGTACTGGATTTATTCTGTACTGGCAAAGAGGTGTCTTAATACAAAATTTGTACAGATGTTTCTCTGAAACTCCTGCCCCCATTACTCTCCCCCCATGTGTATTTGATCTTTTCCCTCTTATCATGAAGAATGTTTCTTTGAGGAATGGAAAAAGTCTTATACCTGAAGGCGAGCTTCATTGTATTGCACCTGACTTCTGGCTTGCATGTGGGACCGTCTGTTCTTTATTTTCACTCTGTATGAAGCTAATGGAATTTGCAGTTGATTAACCTCAGATTTTGACTAATGATCCAGCCTGGGATTGCAGCTGGCAATGCCACAGCACCTTGTACTTCTTAACTGAGAAAGACAGCAACAAGTACAGTGGTGCAAAAGCAAAAGATCCAGGATGGATCAAATTGTCAAAGATGCATAATGACATTCAACCACATGAAAGCTGTAGAGGGAGGATGCCTCAGAGGAATTAATGTAGAATGAAAAGTTGACATAAAAACCCAGCTAGGAAACAGATTTCTGGGTTATTCACTGGAGTCTGTGGTTCTGCAAGTACATTTAATTCTAGCATTTCTACTTAATTTACACTTGACTGTTCTGTTTCTAAATGTGGCAGATTGACAGTTGCAAAATGTTAGCGCAGTAAACACTTAAAAGCCTCAAGACCCTCTGTAGCCCACATCCCACTGAAATCAACGAGAACTACATGTGAGCAGAGAGAACAAAAGGCTTGCAGGAGGGGAGTGGGAAATCTGATATACCCTTAGGAAAAAGTTGATACTATTTTATCCTGAAACACATGAAGGCATGCATGTAAATTGAAGGGCAAAGATAGATGTAACAGTTTGTAGAGTCCCTCCCCAGAGACAATTTGGAAGTGCCATCACCTTTTTCAGCCCAAGTGTACATTTTACACTGGTAGCGTGAACTATAAAAAGACTCATACGGCAGCTTTTCCAAATGTGTCTCTTTGAACAGGGAAATGCTAGCTGTGGACAGTGGTTAGTACCCGTGACTTCACAAAACACCTGCCATGTCAAGGGCCAATGTGGTATGTGTGTGTGTTAAGAAGTCCATTTGGCCCATGGTCTCTTATCTCCATAGGTGGTCTAAAATTTGGATACTTTTTAATAATGAGGATGATTTATTTTTTGCAGCCCACCCATCTGACTGGGTTGCCCCAGCCATTCTGTTTCGCAACCTGTTTTCATGTATATCAGACCAAAATGTGACATACTCTCTCCGGCTATAAAAGCATTTGTAAACTAAACTAAACTAAACTAAACTAAACTAAACTAAACTAAACTAAACTAAACTAAACTAAACTAAACTAAACACTATTTTTTCTCTATTTTTGATGCCTTATTCTGTTTTTAGGTGTTGCCGTTTTTATTTTTATTATAACTAGGGGCCTCAAAAGCTGGTTGTGGCCCAGTCCTCTTTGAGAGGGCCTAGGCCCTGCCCAATTCCCAGAGAAGTTTTGGGATTGTTTTAAAAACATTTGCATTTCTTAAAATTTTAATGATGAATAGACATACACTTAACATAGATAAAAGATAGGGGAAAGGTACAACCGACTCAGAGGTACACACATGTGCAAAACAGGTTGCAAAGTCAGGCGGAAGTCAGGCTCACACCATGGGTGAAGAATCCAGTGTGTCCATTGTTAGACCACTTGTGCTGCCCCAGGATATAGTGACCTGGCAGAATGAGAAATGTGATTCTCATCTGATTTGTAGATCCCTAACCTTTAGTTCACAACCTGTACACCTAAAGGCCTATATAGGGTTGTATCCACTGCTATTGTTCTCCTTGTGCAACAATTTTTTCACCTCCTCTCCTCTCCCCTAAAGGTCCTGCTGGTTGGTGGACCTTCAGGATTATGGGAAGGGGGCACAGGGCGAGGAGAGGAAGGGTAAGTCCTGTTGTATGAGTGGAACTCCATGCACACAGTGCTGGATGCTATAACCCATAGAGTCATGTGTGAACTTGTCCCATGAAGAGCATGCTAAGATCTCTGCTCCTTTAAAGTGCCCATCCTTACTAGACTTCCAAGAACTTTATATATATTTTTAAAGCCTGCTGATCTTCTGACGATATCTAATTTTCCCAAAGCATCTGAGGCCTGCAGGTAGAAGAGACTATAAATCTGAAATTGAAACTCATCCAAGACCTGCGAAAGACATCAATACATGCTGTGAGGCTAAGATGTGACCTCCCCCACTCCCCTGCCAAATATGCTGCTTCGTTGTGAGGGAAAAACACAAGAAAACAAGGCAGAAGGTACCAAGATAAAAGGAAAGGTGTTGCTGAGACCGGTTCTTTGGGGAAGGGCCGCAGTTTAGTGGTACAACAACTTCTTTGCATGTAGAAGATCCCAGCTGCACTTCTTAGCATATCAAGGCAGGCATGAAACCCCAGAGCACCTCTGCCAATGAATGTAGACTATACCAAGCCAGATGGACCAATGATCAGCTTCCCCTGCTGCTATGTTCTGCCAACACCTTTGTGGCTCTGTTAAGCGGCACCCACATGGTCCAGTGGTGGTGCATGTTGGGTTGCTGTTGGCCTAGATATTCTGCCACAAATCCTCCACCACCCAGTCAAAGTGCATAGTACTCAAGACCAGTCAAGTTGTGTGTTTTTCACCTGAAGCAAAAAAATAAAAATAAAAAAATTACAAGTTTCTTTCTCTGAGATTGAATGTACAATAATAAATAATCAGGTGGTTGCCTCACTCTGCATAATACTGAAGTGGGACCTCCCTGATTGCACCTTTTCAGGAGGGACTCAAAACCATGATGCAGTTTTGGTTCTAGGAGTTGCAAAGTCAATTTGCCATCATCCCAAGAAAACAGTGCCATCTGGATACACCTTACGTGGCTGCCCTCTTATATATTTAGGAATTGGTGGGTTTTTTTTGGGGGGGAGGGGCGGAGGGGAGATACTGCTCTACAGCGGTTTCAACATCTTTGAGATCTTGCCAGAATGATCAGGTTTGATAGTAATGAGATATTGTGTTTATGGAAGAGATGGGGAGACTGTGGTCCTCCATTAACTCCATTATATCTGACCATTGTCCATGCTGACTGGGGCTGATGGAAGTTGAAGTGCAAGAGCACCTGGAGATCAACAGGTTCCCCTATCCCTTGTCTATGGCCACAAAGTGATGAATCGAATCTCTCTTTCTATGCATTCTGAAGTAGATGCAGAATTTTCATTACACCAGTGTAGTGTTGGATGATGACCCGTGAGACCAGGGTTCAAATCCCCACTCAGCCATGGAGCTCACTGGGTGACCTTGGACAAGCCACTCACTCTCAGCCTAACCTACCTCACAGGGTTGTTGTGACGATGAAATGGGGAGGAGAACCATGTACACCGCCTTGAGCTCCTTGGAAGAAAAGGGTGGTATATAAATGTAACAAACAAACAAACTTTCATTAACCTTATTTACGAAAGTTCTACATGATTTTACAACCTAACAGACTATATTTTAAATGGCTTGCAATACCCTTGTTTGTTTTCTGTGGTGATATGTGTTCTTTGTTGCAGTATTTGGTCCCATTTTGCAGAATTCTAACTGAAATTAATCTATATGGTCAGTGCAGGTTGAGGACAGCAAGTGTTTCTGTTGAAGGAAGGTTGCTGCAATTGTTGGTAGTAAAAGTCTATAAAACATGTGGGGTCTGTATTATACCACGCCATGATGTGTCTGTAGTTGGACGATGGTTAAGTTTATACTCAGCAGCCCTGTGGAAAATCTATGTTTACATGTAACAAATGGTTTGAATTCAGCTCCATTAGTTAATATAACTGTTTTGTCTCTTCTAGGAACGCATAGATTAGCCATAGCCATGTCTCAGCAATCTGGTATATGGGAAATAGTCCAGAACTTTGACTACAGTGGCCATAAAATCAAAGCTGTTTAGGACAGGCTCTTACATTTGCAATATATTGAAACTCCTAGACCCTCTGACCACTTGGTCCTTAAGTAAAGTTTTGATATGGATTTTCATAATTAACAATAAACACCTCTTGCACCCTTTCTTAAATGTGTATATTCAAAGAGATAAAACGGCATTGATATAGCAAGCCATTTTATACATATCACACACACACATATTTCCTTTTCTATTTCAAAATAATTTATTGCCACTGCAATTTATCAGAGCCTTTAAAAAGGAGCCCCTTCTGTTTCCACCTGCTGCTCCCCTTTTCAGCTAGAAATATTCATAAGATTCTCTATATGTTGAATTATTTTTACAGAGAAGCAGTTCGGAACATGATTCAGTGACTTGCGCTGCGCCACTGTGGCCTATGAAAAAGGAAAGGGCCCCATGTACTTTTGCAGCTGCACTTGCCACAGTGGCTAGCCAGAGACATAGGCATGTGCTGGACTCTAAATCACAGCCAACATCAAAGTGTTAGGCCTGACATGGCAGATAAGCATGTGCTTAGGAAGTTACCTTATAACAGCAGTTTTGAGCCTTCTGAATTCCGGGGGGCACCTTTAGCCCAAACAAGTATTTGGGGACCCACTTCTTAATTTCTTACGGTGCATTTACATGATAGCAGTGGTGTGCTTACAATCTACCTTAGGCTAGGTTGCAATTCAGGTACAGCGGTACCTCTGGTTACGTACTTAATTTGTTCCGGAGGTCCATTCTTAACCTGAAACCATTCTTAACCTGAGGTACCATTTTAGCTAATGGGGCCTCCTGCTGCTGCTGCGCCACCGGTGTGCGATTTCTGTCCTCATCCTGAGGTCAAGTTCTTAACCTGAGGTACTACTTCCGGGTTAGTGGAGTCTGTAACCCGAAGTGTTTGTAACCCGAGGTACCACTGTACTGGGTTCTCCTCACACACCTGCTGAAGACCAGTGTCTTATACCAAGTCAGACCACCGGCCTATCTGTCAAGGGCCCTCTCGGGTTTAAGATGGGAGTCTTTCCCAGCCCTGCTTTGAGATGCCAGGGATCAAGCCTGTGTGGGATCCACAGCCTGGATCTTTTTCACCCAGAGCATGTGCTCTGCCACTGAGCTTTGCTACAACAGTTGCAAAGCCTCCCCCCCCCCAAATAATACCAGCAGCCAGAACGGAGCCCCTCAATGGTCCACCCGGTATGACCACAGCATCTCAAGCTGTGATAGATTCTTCTGTCTACAGATACATAAGGCCCTACTAGAATAATCTTTCCTTGTTCACTTGAGCTCCCGAAAGTTTGATCACACCCTGTGTGTGGGTATGGGCCTACTAACTAACTTGTCCTGGCTACAGTATTTACCAACGTATATCAATGGTGGTCATGGAGTTGGGTTGGCAGGCCCTGATGCAGGAGAAGGAGGAGGAGGAAGAAGAAACAAAAGAGGGGCTGTTTGGTGGGAACCAGGGGTGGAGGTCTCTCCCTATTGTACGTTAACTTCAGCTGCATCAGAAGGAAATGGTTGGGACATCATCAATGCTTTCGTTCAGTTCTGAACATCTTGCCTGACTCTTGAATTTCTGAACTATAGCTTCTGAACACAGGGCTCACCTACTTCCCTTTGTCCCGTGATTTCTTCCATTTGATTTCTAGATAAGGGTCCAAGAGGTTTTTCTATTGTCCCATTGCTTTCCCTGGGAAAATTCGTTATTTACCACTAAATTGGAAAAAGGTCAATCTGCAGAAAACCCTATTGACATTTGCTCCAGTTCAGAAGTAAACAGTGGGCTTTCCCAGGGAAAGTGGCAGGACAATAGGAAAAACCTCTCGGACCCATGCCTAGAAGTCATGGACCAAGCAAAAGTGTGGATGAGCCCACACTGTCTATTAGCAAGTCTGTACTGTTTTGTGTCTGAATAAAGATCTCTTTCTTACTTGCATATAGGACCCTCTGTCTCTGTGTGCTGGGGGGGAGGCAGGATGACAGCATACATTTAAAACACATGACTTCCCCCCAAAGAATCCTGGGAACTGAAGTTTGTTAAGGTTGCTGGGAATTGTAGCCACAGTTCCCAGGATTCTTTGGGGGGGAAGTCATGTGTTTTAAATGTGCTTCAAATGTGGATGTGATGGCTGTCCAGTTAAAACAACAGGAGAAAAGGATATTAAACCTTCTATAGTTGCCGGTGGCCATTTATATCTATGTGTACTATTGCTAGGCATAATATAAGCAGCTTCAATTCTGAGCTCCTCGTTACTTAGCTACATTTTTATCTCAGATTTTCTCTGCAATTGAGATGAATATTTAAAATATTTTCAGAAAAACCAAACTTCAGAACTACTGTAAAAATAATGCTGTATAGGAAACCTCAATAACATCTAAAATAAAAAAAAATCTCATCAAAGGCTCCTACCATTTAAATATTAGAAGCTAAGACATACATAAAAGTTCTTATAGATTGGAATGGAGTAAAGGTCTTTCATGTGTGACTAACAGAACCGCACAGTAGTGGTAGTTTCGTCCCAAATTTTGAACCAGTGCGATAAAGGGCTTCGCCATTCATAGGAGACTCACAATATTCAGGATGCTTATATTGCAGCGACTTGGTCAGTCAGCTCTTGTTCTCTGTACAGCCAATGGAATCTTGATTTGGGTCTGAACTGTTCACATTGAGCTATTAACAAGAAATGCTTCCCAATGTTTTTCTTTTTTGCGTTTGAGCAATTGGGGAAAAACAAGCTCCTTCTGCTGTCAAGCTATGGTCTGGAACAATAACCTAGTGATGTCTCCGTTAGGGAACCTTGCTATTCCTTTGCCAGCATATTGCACAGCTGTACCCGTGGCATTGCAATTTTTTATTTTTTTAACATTTCTGAAGGGGGAATTAAGGTCTGAGGAAGGATTATCATGCTGCATTTTCCTCTTACTAAATAATGTTATTTCCCTTGAAAAGTACGATATGATCTGATGCTTGATTCAATGTCAATAGCTGATATGGCTCATATTATACACATCATGTCTACATTATATCTACATATCGCAAACACAGTACGCACTTAGATTCAGGCAAATCCTGGAACGTAAAGGGGAACAGATCTTTATAATATCCATATTTATTCGAATCTCCTTTACCCAATTGCTGGAAACAACCAGTCTTGGCTCAGAGTCATCAACTGCCTAATTTCCAGATTGTCTAAAGAAAGAAAAATTAAGCACAACAGGGAAAATAACATTGTAACTGTTGTTGAGTTTATAATCCAGTGTAAGTTACAGAGTGCTGATAAGTAAAGGAAGTTCAACCAGACAGTTTAATCTTCCAATTTCCTGTCTTCTAATCAGCCACTGGCTCTTTCGACTTTAAATTAGAAACATTCCTAACAATATTCAGGGCAGGTGAAGGAAGAGGGTAGAAAAGAAATGGAGATAGAGTATATATCTGGAAAAAGAAGAAACTAGGGGTAGTACAACGAAAGAACATGATGTACAGCAGGACAGAAAGTATGTATTGCATGCAGGTCATCATGCTGTATAAAGCAAGTTTTGCTAGTCAGTTGGAAAACATTTCTAAAAGAGGATTCAGAATTGGATTTCACAGATGCTGTAGACTTTCAGACAATAATTTTGACATGATAGTGTGATAGTACACACACACACACACACACACACACACACGCCAATGCAATAATACAAGAATTCTGAACTGGTCTTTGACCGTAATAATAAAATATTACTATTATACAAGCAAAATCCTATGGTACTTGGTGTATATCCTTCAGAAATACAAAATGAGAGTAGCGAAGTATAACTTGCCAATGCATTCAGACAGTTGTACATCAAACGAAAAGTTGCAATGCTTAATGGAATCTTTTCAGACTACACCATGAAATACAACACTTACGAAACATGCTGTGGTTTAGATTTTTATTTGTTGGTAATACTTTACTTTGAAGATGTACGCATTCTTAAGCCAAGAGTTACACATTTTCACTTTTTGTGTATGCACTTTAGGTGCTTCCAAGATCGCCTGGATCATTTTAAGCACTTCCATAGGAAACTCAGAAGGAACGCAACAAAAATACTTTTCAGGAATCATGTTGTAGAAGGCCCAAATATGTTTAATGTTACATTTCTAGAAACTATTTTTTATGATACCGGTAGTTATAAGAAAGAAATGACTATACTGAAATGAAGATTTTGCAGCATAATGGTGGGTATTAGAAGAGTCTACATTGGTGTAATCCTACTGGTAGGTTTGGTCCCTGAATTACTGTGTTAAGCTTAATAGTGGCAGGTACAAGTACCTTGTAGGTATCCATTAAAATGTTGTACCTGTTACAAAGTTTGAAAGCCTGGAGGATTTATTTAAAACTCAGAAGCACCTGTGAGTATGTCTGTCCCCACAAGTGAAGAGCTTCTTTTATAAGTCATTTTTAAAGATGCAAAGTCATCATGAAGACACTAGGATGAACAGTTTGCAAGAAATATTTATTCTGATCTCAACCACAGCAAGCTATGACTGAGATTTACTCTATTCATGCCTCTTCTGAAACTCCATCTTTACATCAACCTGGTTTTGGGACCGGGCTCAGCACTGAAGTCAGTGCAGCATTGTATACAAATCTGTAACTCTTTTATCACTTGTACCCATGTGATAATCCTCTACAGGATACTATTAAAATTGAAAAACCAGGAACTAACATTGATAAAGCTAGCAGAGCTGGTAGCAGTCACATAAACTTTGGATACCTACTTCAGTATTTTAAATACCTGTTGGATATTACATGTCCTCCCCCCCTTTCAAATAGAAAATAAAATGTCCTTAACCACAGTGCCCAACTTTACAGTCTTTTAACCTTAGGGAGGCAAATTCATTTCACATAGGTTTGCTGTATGTCAGAAGTTTGCAAACCAAAGATGTCATATGAGTGTTAGCCTAAATTAATATCTGTTTCAAGAATGGCATGATTAAAGCATGAGGGAGAGAGGGTTAGATTTCAAAAGATTTCTTGCCAGTCATTACAACAAATGTAATTATTCTTAAAATGTACACATGTACTGAGTCTTGCTTACAGTACTATGAAGTGTCTGATGATACTGAACATATCACTTGGCAGCAAGAGCCACCAAAATAAAAAATTACCTACAGTCTGCATTTTACTTAGACCACAACATTGTTCACTCCCATGAAGATGAGACCTAATATATACACCATGGCATCAGTTGTATGTAGATCAATTAATAAGAAAGATGTAATGAGAAGTTTGCATTATAAAGCCAAAATTCATTCATTCTTCTTCTTTTTACACACAGAGTGTTTAGTCCAAAAGTAAAATAAGCTTTTCATCCCCCCACTAGACATCCATTCTAGCAACTATCTAGCTACAAACACACTGTAGACTGGAGTGAAATCATGCCAGGGAGAGGGAGAGCGGGAGAGAGAGAGAGTCCGAGCCTAAGAGATTACTGTGCCCACCCTTTCATACAGCCATTTCTTTCATTATAATAGGTCTTTTCATCAAAATGACACAGAACCTTTAAATTTTGGACAGCATACTTCCATACAGTAGAGACGGCAGCCACTTCAAACCGATTCTGAACCTGCTCCCTGAAATAAAACAAACTCGCTCCATTGACACACATAAATTGTTTACGACTCATTAAAAAGCAAAATTGCATATCCCAGTGTTGGCAGCTGAGTCCAAGCGGGTGGAAAGAGGGCATTCACTCATCTCTTTGTATGCTGGCAGTACCAAACTGAAGTTTAGCAGTAGGCAGTAGCCGAGATTTTTTGTGCAGCCAGACGATGCATGAGGTAACTTTCAAAGCTTCCTTTTTTGTCTTTGTATATTAAAATGCATTGTGTAGCTGAGGTTTGATTAAAAGAACTTAACAGATGTGATGAGGTTTGGGGGGCTAAAATATGCTTTATATTACAGAGTGTGCATCAAAACTGCTTACTTTTGTATCAATAATTGAATCCTTGTCTGAAAATGGACATGTCTCTTGTACAAATCCTTGTATGGTTCATTTCAATGATTTTTTTTTAATATAAAAAATGTCTTTTTCTTGTAGTCCGCTAACTTTTAGTGGGTTGATTTTAGCGTCTGTACATTGAGGAAATAAGTTATGTGGCATGTTAAAAGTTTTACAGGAACTTTCTGTAAGGTTTCATCTAAACAACAGCTTGTCTGGTTATGAAGCTTGTTTATTTTCTTGTCAAGTGCATTGCTAAATGTTTCCAGCATTTTTTTTTTTTTACATATTATATCCACAACAGTAACACTTCTGCAAAGTAAATGCATTTTCTTTAAAATGAAGCCTTTTAATATATTTTCAAAAGGAGACAATGTTTTAAGATTCCTGGGGAAAATATAAACAGTCCCCCCACCTCACATAAGAACAAGACAATAAAAACAGGAGCTTTATAAGAGCATAAGTGTGGCATCTAATATATGTACTGAAAAAGAACAGTTTAGGGCTATTCCCTGAAAATAGATTTGCATCAATAATCACATTTCAGTATATAACAAGCTAATCAGTCAAATGAATAGACAATTTCAGAGCATCCAAGAACATCCCTTCTGCATTTTCTGCTGGCAGAAAGTCTAATTGGAAAATCAGTGGTATGAATGAAGCGGTTAGACTTCCTCTATTCTAATTAACCCAAATCGGCATGTAATATTTAGCTAGCAACCACCAGTTAAACCTTTCTAACGAAGAAAAGTTCAAACAAATCTAACAGCTCAAACACCTTTTGATACAAGCAATGAATACCGCCAAGTCGCTGAATGAAATCCTTCCATATTGCACTTTTTTTCAAGTCTTTCAAGTCCACAGGCATCCTAAACTTCTCCGAATGACATCAAAATTGATCTGGGAGATGTTTCCTCTGTGTGTGCGTGTGTGTCTCTGTGTCTAAGCCTCACTGCTCCCACTTACTTGTTTCAGCATATCATACAAAACAATGGCATGATCAGTTTCATTGTAATTCCATTCACCAGTCCTTTTTAAAAACAGAAAACAAAAACAAGCCGTGATATCTATGTGAACTGAAACGGAGGGGTTCACGGTCCAGCTAGGAGCACATAATGCGTGTATTGTCCTGGCAGCAAAAATTCTCTCACTTAAAAAAAGAGGAAGAAAAAACCACGCTTTGCCACAAGAATAATAATTACAGAAAACTTTAAAAAAGAAAGAAGAGAAGAGAAGAGAAGAGAAGAGAAGAGAAGAGAAAAGAAGAAGCCCTGCTAACTGCTAACAAATTAATCCCTAACGGACAGCACGCTAACGAGGGCAGTAATGATTTGAGGGCTCTCTTCAACACAACAGGGCTTGCTTCTTCTGCCACAATGGGCTATTGTGCATCCTCCTAACTCACTGTACCTCTGATGGATTCAAGATGTCAAAGGTTGTCTGGCCCGAGTGACCATGACATGCGAGTTAACTCATTCTGAGAGTGCCTGTCGGAACTTTATTAAAACTTTTAATTGAACCCAAAAGACATTCAAATGGGATCTGTAACACCCAGATCCAGATCCTAACAGGACAGGAATCAATTCTAACAGAACCTTATGAAAGGATAAGTTAGACCAGGTCCTCTTATGGGACATTCGTGCCATGATCCATACACAGCAATGCGAGACGGGCAGAAAAACCACCACCAAAGTTTTCCTAGAAATGGCATGTCCTGAAATGTCTCTTGAACTTCCTTAGCCCATTACGTGTTAATATTGCCTGGCAAATATTATAAATCAGCAACTCTAATAATTTGACACAAGCAGCCACATGCCCAATAGGGAAACATAAAAACGAGAATCTGCAATGCCACAGTACAACAAAGCACATCACCAACGAGGACCCAAAGGAGTTGAGGAAAAGTTGTTATTCGAAAAGAAAGCTTTTCAGACTACTTATCCATGTACTTTTATATTTTAAAACAAATAGAACCAAAAGGGGAGGGAGCAATTTTAAATGTAGGGCACATGAACAGTCTCTTGTTACAGAGGAAAAACACACAAGTAGGACAAGTGCAAGGCTACTCCAGTGAAGAGTGTGAAAAAAAAAATCAAATGTTAATTTGATAAATGTGAGGTCTGGGACATTTTGTGAAAGAGGGAGGGAAAGTAGAAAAAGGAAGGGGAGGGAGGAAAAAAAAAAAAGGCAGCCGTGCTGCCAACTCACCATCCACCAAGTTCTGGCCGAGATGTCATAGCAGAGCTGCCATTTGATGGATCCGTCGGAGGTTTTCCCTGCCATTATGCTGTCAGCAAGCTTCATCTGATGCTAACTCACGGGAGATAAGACACCTAATTGAGAAAACATTTGCACTGGCATGTTGGGCAACATGTAGCCCAGTCCATACCATATGGAATCATGGGTAAAAAAAAAAAATCTCCTTGACAGTGAACCAATCTCTCACAGACCCAGTGGCAAGGTGAAGTAGGGATGAAAAGTCATCTGCTCCCAGCACTGTCTTCTCCTCTCCCTCTCCCTCTCCTTCTCTCTCTCTCTCTTTCCCTCTCCCCCCTCTTTTTTTTTTCTAAAGTAAGAACCCACCGCTTAACATCAAAGAGAGGCGGATAAAATTAGGGCTTCATCACTCAGATGATTTTGGTCTGCTAGGTTTTCCCCTTTCCTTTTTCTCTCTCTCCCCCCCAGCTTAAAAAAAAAATGAATAGAGACTTAGTAGGACAAAGGCAGGTAGTGGACTGCGGAGGAAGATCGCCACAGGCTATTAGCCTAAAATTTCTGCTTGACAGATGGAACTGCTTAGAGACTATCATGCAATGTTTTAGGTTCTGCTCTCTCCCCCCCCCCCGAAAAAAGAATTTGCAGTCTGATTCAGTATCTGTTTATCACAGCTACTTTCCCCATACATATGACCAAGAAGAAACAAACTGGAATGAAGGTTTCAGATGTGTGATTTTTTAACATTATGCACACAACATAATCATTTCAGGAAATAAAAGCAAAATGCAGGTCTAAATAGTTTAAAGAAAGAGTTTTATTCTTCAGAAAATTAAAAATGCTCTCATGTGAAAATGAAATCTAAGCTTTGACTTCACCCCTCTGAGGATTATACAGGGGTGTGTATGTGTGTGTGTGTGTGTGTGTGTGTGTGTGTGTGATTGTGTATTTGATAACGTTTCAAAATAATCCATTGGCCTACAAACAGATACCCAGACAAGGCACTTTTGAATTAGACGTTTCCCTTTTAGAGTTTTAAATTTAATTTCGTAGAGTCCTATTTTCCATACGCTGAGTATTCAAAACACCAAGATATCCAAAATCACCACATGCCCGCCATATCTCCACTTCAGGCTACACCACAAAGAAATGGCATGCCATTGACCTGAATTTACAGTGAACCATCATAATATCTATCTATCTATCTATCTATCTATCTATCTATCTATCTATCTATCATCTATCATTCATATAGCTATACATCTATCTCAGTAAAGTCACTTCAGTGAAGGAAATCATTTCATATTTTGTATGTCATCATTTTTGTTACAGCTCACAAATGTTTGCCACTTATATTTGTAGCACCTGCACCACTGATATACATCTCCTGTTCAACAAAAGTCATGCCATAGCACAAAACTAGAAGACCAATTCTGCGATGTTATGCACCAAGTTGCATAATCTGTGGAACACTTTGAACTAAAATGAAAACTCAACCACATAATTTGTATCCTCTGTTTTTTTGGTTTATTGGCAGCCAATCCTGTTCATGTTTACTTGAAAGGAAGTCCTTCTAAGTTCTATGAGTAAGTGACACATGTTATTGCCATGAGGCTCACACATATGTATTAATATAAGTACTTTTACTTGTTACTTGTATTCTTGAAGAAGGGATCTGGAAATGCAGTATCCAAACCTACTTTATGAAGATATTTCCTTCAGTGACACATGAATGAACATCTGAACCAACAATAGAGTGTTTCATTTTGCGAGTCAATCAATAGATTTCATTCAAATATTTAATTTTAGGAGATTGGTGGTCATATTTTTCAATGGTTGAAATTTCTCCCCCTTGCTGGAAAATAGTTTTGATAATTTTTGTGGAATAATAAGAGTTTGGTACCTAAGCTTCATTAAAATGCACTTCATCAGTGTAAAATTGTTCAAAATTGATTTTGAAATGATGGAGAAATATTTTGCCTATTAATAAGAATTCCATAGTTTAGCTTCCTGAAAACGCAGACTTTTCTAACTTTTCCACCTGCATGACAGTTATTAATTATGGGTTGGAAGTAGTTTTTACTCAGCTCTAACAGCACTGAGGAATTTTGTTATACAATGTGTGTGTGTGCGCGCGCGCATGCATGTGCATATTAGGAGATGTCAGATAAGATTGGTATAAATATGCATGGACAGAATAAAATTATATGTGTACGTATACACTTCTGAGTGAGATTTCCTTTTCTTTCTACATGTGGTGTGCACACAGATAAACATATTTATGTATATCCTAAATGTACATGCATGCAAGTTTGTGTGTATTTGATAAAATCATCACATCAGTGGTGCAGGTGTTTGACTTGTCCTTAGTGTGCCCTACGTGTTCATGTACATTCTTTATTACGGTCCTAAGACCCACAAAAACAGTTTTGAAAGTAAAAATGCAGCAGAGATACAAGGAAAAGATTTCAAGGCAGTCACTATGTTTTGTCCAGAGCATGTTGACTTCTATTTCTTATTTCTGAGAGAAATTTTGCCATGGCAGGGTAATATTGTTTGACTTATCCTCAAGAAGACACTTGAGATAGAAGGTTTCAGAATTTCCAGGTAAATTTACCAATAAATTTACCAATGAATGTGTTTATGTATATCATAAATGTACATGCATACAAGTGTGTAATGATAAAATCATCACATCAGTGGCGCAGGTGTTTGACTTGTCCTTAGCATGCTCTCCGTGTTCAGTATCAGCTCCATTTACAGGTGTAGCTTTAGCTAGTGTAGGAAGTCTTAAAGTTGTGCTCAGAATCCAGGAAGAAAATGGATGTTGTTAGCAGTGGCCTTTGTGATGGGTGGCCGAAATATCCATGTCTGTTCACTCTGGCGTCATCAAAAGTACCTGTTCTTTCTTCTTTAGGCTGCTTGGTGCTCTTAAAAACTGTAATGCAAAATATAAAGTAAGATGATTAAGCAACAATCAGCATCTAACCAACATGAGATTGAATTTCATCCTTCCCTGCTTCCCTTTCTTTCACAGGAAACAACTAGCCAGCACTTGTGATAATTAATTGAGTAGCACTGAGCCTACATTGCTTTCTATCTCTTATTAAAAATGTAGGCGAATAAACGATCAAACCTGCCCCCTCCCCAGTATGTCTATAAGTTGGTGTGATCTTGTATGATTATATATTGACTGATAATGTTTGCAGGAAATTCTTTGTTTTCCACTATGTGGATAGGGTCTTTTGGGCTCAGTATTGATATTATTGGCTCTGTCTTTAACTTAGCTATGAAAAACATGCCAAACACTTGAAGTGATTACAGGAAAAGAATATAGAGTTCATTTTAGCAGTGGAAACAGCATGAAATCACTCCATTCTGGACAGTACAGTAGTCTGATGTAAAGAATCAATGCTGTTGAATAACTGTGTTTTCGATCCAGAACAATTAGGGTGCAGTTAACTTTACCATTTTTCTTTATGATGTGGGTGGCAGCGGATCTTTTCTTGTCGAGCAACTACTCCTTTTCTAAGTGAGCTGTTACTAATAGCCTTGAAAGAAGATTAAATGCAACATGTTAAATATTACAATTATTGTGGAAAACAAAATTATTTAGTGAACATAATGGGGAGCAAATCAAGCATTTAACATGATCCAGGAAATGCTACTCTAAACAATTGCATTTGTTTTATGCATTTCCCCCCTCTTTGATTGCTGACAGATGCCGTTTTGGAAACAAACATCTAAACAGTTTTCCTTCAATCACAGAAAAGGAGGGGGGAGGAGGAAATAATAAACCCCCACACTAGAGAACGACTACATGTTTTGAATTTAACTCTTGTCAATCACTGTTCTGCAAAACATGACATGTGAATGACACCCATGCAAAACCATATCATTAGGAAGCTAATAAACCACAAAGACATATTCCCTTTAAACCTCAACTTCTGTAAAGTAGGAAAAACTGCTCAGGACTGAGATGATCGTCAACATTCCCACCCACCCACCCACCCACCCACCCCACAAATGTGTAACATTGTACCTGCATATCCAGGTCCCTCTGGCCCCTTTTCGTTTTCCTGATTAACACAGGATTATATGTGTATGACAGTTTTAGCATGCATGTTTACTCAGCAAGATGCTGGATGAAAATTAGAACACATTTGCCTATGGAGATTGTTATGAATGTGGACTACTTCCTATACAAAACACAATGTGTCCGATATTGAAGGCAGGGAAAGGATTACTGAAGTGTTTACTAAACTTGAGTGGAAATGCCAAAAGACAGTATCTGCAAAGCACATTAAACCCCCTAGATAAATAAAGTTGACTTTCTTAAAATTTACTGCTGGGACCATTGCCTGCTCTATTTTGGTTACTATTCTTTCAAGCACTCCCCTATTTGCCTACTTAGATTTAAGCCTCATGGTCAGAGAGTGTCACTTTTGTGCTCTCAATAAGACTTAAGCACACCTACTGTACATTGCTAAGTGAGTATGAAAGTAGTAGCTGTGCTAGCAGTTATAATAAGAAATCAAGCAACCCATACACATCAGAATTACAGAACACGTGTTGAGAGATTGCCCTAAGTTTCCAGCATTCGTTCACGTAAAGGATAAAACATCTAGCACGAAATGAAATGTAGGCAGCTCCGTTAAGAGCGTAGGGAGAGCCCTCCTGGATCAGGCCAAAGTTCTTTCTAGTCCAGCATCCAGTTCCAGAGCCAGTGTGGTGTAGCGGTTAAGAGCGGTGGACTCGTAATCTGGTGAACCGGGTTCGCATCTCTGCTCCTCCACATGCAGCTGCTGGGTGACCTTGGGCCAGTCACACTTCTTTGAAGTCTCTCAGCCCCACTCACCTCACAGAATGTTTGTTGTGGGGGAGGAAGGGAAAGGAGAATGTTAGCCGCTTTGAGACTCCTTTGGGTAGTGATAAAGCAGGATATCAAATCCAAACTCTTCTTCTTCTTCTCTCTAGAAAGCTCACAAAGCAGGACATGAACTCAGTAGCCCTTTTCTGCTGTTGTTCCCCAGCAACTGGTGTTCAGAGGCATTCCACCTCTGATCCCAGAGGACACATATAGCCATCATGACGAGAGATGATACCGAAAATCGAAATTAGGCATTTGGTACTATTTATTTAACTATTTCATTCATTCATTGCTTTCTAGGAAGCATCTCAGCAAGCGATTTCACAATATAGTACAATAAAAAACATATAGAAAACAATTGCATCTATAAAAAAAACCAGTCCATGTGGTGTAGTGGTTAGAGTGTATGACTATGACCTGGGAAACCAGAGTGCAATTCCCCACTCAGCCAGCCATGAAGCTCACAGGCAGGGCGCTCTTGGGCAGTCGCAGTTTCTTTCCTTGAAGAAAAGGCAGGGTATGCATGTAATAAATAAAATAAATGACATCAAACTATTTAAGATTCAATACACATAGCAACTAGGGTAAGAATCTTCACTTTGAAGGCTTGTTGAAAGAGGAATGTTTTCAACAGGCACCCAAAAGACAACAGAGATGGTGCTTGTCTGGTATGTAATGGGAGGGAGTTTGAAAGGGCTGATGCCACTAAAGGATCAGTTCTGACATTGTAGGCTATACAGTGGTGCCTCGCAAGACGAAATTAATCCATTCCGTGAGTCTCTTCGTCTTGCGGTTTTTTCCGTCTTGCGAAGCACGGCTATTAGCGGCTTAGCGGGTATTAACGGCTTAGCGGCTTTAAGAAAAAGGAAACAAACTCGCAAGAACTCGCAAAACGATTCGTCTTGCGAAGCAAGCCCATAGGGAAATTCATCTTGCGGAACGACCCAAAAACGGAAAACTCTTTCGTCTTGCGAGTTTTTCGTCTTGCGAGGCATTCGTCTTGCAAGGTACCACTGTATCTATGAGGTTCCTCAATGCCCAGATGTACACATTGAGTTAACTAACATTCTTTAATATTTTCACAATTCAGACATGGAGTTTTTTATATTGATTTCTGTTTTCTGGTCATACAAATTTGGCACAACTAAACATTCAAACTCAGTCATCTTTGCTTGTGCTCAGATGTTGATTGCTGCAACCTTTTACTTGTTTAACGAACTAGAAATGTCCCATTTGCCATGCATATCCTCATGGAATTACTGTGTTTTCACCCTTTAGTTTTTGGGATGCAGGTGGCGCTGTGGGTTAAACTTGCCGATCAGAACGTTGGCGGTTCGAATCCCCACGACGGGGTGAACTCCTGTTGCTCGGTCCCTGCTCCTGCCAACCTAGCAGTTCAAAAGCACGTCAAAGTGCAAGTAGATGAATAGGTACCACTCCGGCCGGAAGGTAAACGGTGTTTCCATGCGCTGCTCTGGTTCGCCAGAAGTGGCTTAGTCATGCTGGCCACATGACCCGGAAAGCTGTATGCCGGCTCCCTTGGCCAATAAAGCGAGATAAGCGCCGCAACCCCAGAGTCGGTCACGGCTGGACCTAATGTTCAGGGGTCCCTTTACCTTTAACCCTTTAGTTTGCTGAGGCAGTCTGTTTAAAAATTTGGATCTGAAATCTTTTAATAACATCATCCTTAAGAAGAGTGGCCTGAGTTCTGCTAGGTATCCTCTTGTGTATTTCCGCTGCCTATTCATCTGTGTCTGCTTGTGCCACAACCACTTTCCTTTGGTCCCATGTCAACCTAACTGTAAACACAGGGCCCATGAAAGTAGCTAGTCACAGATAGGGTGATACATGACTCTGTGACACCCATCATGACATTGGGATGCCATACTACACATCACACATTTTTGAGATGCACTCTGTTGATGCGCAAATAATTGTATAAACTACAGTATCCCCAAATAATGGAGAACGCTCACCTTAGATTGTTACACGATTAGCTAATTATGATTTCTGATGGGATAATTTCACCAGTTACTAACCATTACTAGGAGCCACTGACAAGTTTATGTCCCATGAATTAGCAGGTGATAATCACTGGATTGTCCTGATTATTTTTTTAAAGCAGCCCCTAGAAAATTACAGCCTGTGGGGAATTCCATATTAATTGTTTGAGTGTGTTTGTGTAGATTCCTAGCATTGTTCTTCAGTGTTCAAGTTTGTAATCTGAGTCTCTAGTAGTGAAATCTTGGAGTAGGGTAGAGATGCACCATTCCTATGTTCCTATTGTCAATGCATGCAGATGAATACAAAATAAGCTGTTATTCCACCCTGTCAGAGCCCCTAACACACCCATTATGAGTGGAGAGTTCTAAATGATTGTTTCATTCGAGTCAGGAGTCCAGGACACATTAGAGCAAAGCAGAACATGCAACGCACAGCTAATTTCCAAACATGTGAAGTAACCATCTCTGTTCATGTGCAGAGTACAGCACACCAGACTTAATATAATCAGCTTCTGTTATGTCTGAGGTTAGGGAGAATATCTTCTAACTTTGGGGAAGGATGTAGCCAGAAAGCCCAAACTTTTCATTTTTGAAATGAAATGGCAAATTCACAAAACAGCAAGCTCAAAATCATAGTGACAACATTTCCCTCCATTCCTCTGCGTTAAAAATATTCGCGATTTAAGCTTGAGGAGGGGCATGCTCGAAGCAGACCCACACACCTTTTCTGGAAATCTCAGTGAAGTTCTATGGAATTGAGCATTGCTCAGCTCTATATGCCCTGTGCCTCACAGTTGCTCCTGCAGCTTTTAATGGGCAAATGCAGGGAAATTGCTAATATAGAATTTGTCGCAAGACAAATCCATTATTTCTCCTTCCAATTTCCAATTTCAAAGAATAAATAAATACAAACTGATTAAGTAAAAATATATATTTATTATTGAAAGAAACTCACTGTTGCATTCTTTCCTTTATGGTGTGATACCTGAATAAAATAAAAACAACACATCTGCCTGCTATGCAGACAACTCAGTCAGTATATGAAGATGACATGGCTATATTCTTTTCTGCCACTGTCTGCCATAGTTACACACCAAGAGATCCTTCAGTCCTTTGGCCTATGGTACTACTGGATGCACTGAGCTGTCCTTCCAGTATTGTCCATCTGCAAATCTTAAAGATACTTCAAGGACCATATTAGTGCAGGTGATAACATCTAAACAGAAAGGAGCTACTACCATGCAGGACCAAACCATGTGCAGCCACAGATAGCATCCACCAGATCATGAGAGGTATTTTTTGAAAAAGATGCTGGAGCACCCAATATCTTTAGAGTCTAAGGCCTCTATATCTTGTGAACCACCCTGAGATCTTTTGATGAAGGGTGGTATAATAATAATAATAATAATAATAATAATAATATGCTAGCTGCAAGCACAAACAATGCTTCACACAAAATCAGAGCAAAGGTTTTGACCAGGTTTCCATTCCCCTTTGTGGCAGAGGCCTGCTCAACACTGGTTTTTGTTTGCTTGTTTCACTATATAGGGTGGAGAGATGGGAATTAGGGTGACATAATCCCCTTCGGTAGCATGGAAGGCAGCTGAGATAAGTTTCTTCTGATCCAGCAGAACAAGCCTAAAGTGACCAAGTCTTCCAGCTTGGAAGGGAAACAAAATCACAATGGGATGAAGCAGTACATTCAACGGTGCATTGCCTGTGGGAGAAAATCCAAGAGAGAGAAAAAATATCCCACCAGCTATTTTTGGATCCTTGCTCAAATTAAAGGCCTATCCAATCACATGTCTTTGGCCTTGTGTTGAATATGCACGCTAGCATTGTGCAACTGAAGACAGGTTTTTCTGATTAGGTCTTTTAAGGAACTATGCTGGTGTAATAGAATCAACCCCCCCTGAATTTTCCAAAACTGTGCATGGGCTCCAAGGAAGAGTTCACATCCCAGGTACGTTCTTATTTTGACTAATTAGCCATGTAAATTTAGAACAATCCATAATTTGCAATGCATTATGGAAACAAGTATTTTCTTCAGTATGATTAATCAATATACCACAGTCCTCAATTATTTTTACTTTCTTTCTTTTTTACTAGCCCAAGTTAAACTTCCTGGGAAGTTTTAGAACAACCCCACTCCTTGCTCAACACGATGCCCAACACAAGCTCCAAACTCTGTGATGTCTTTTATACAACACATAGTCATAACCTGGCCACCCAAGTAAATACGGAAGATCATAACAGAGAATATAAAATAGGCACGCTGGACATTTATTATATAAATGCAATGGTAAACTACCAAACTGCTTTTCACTATGTTTTTTGTTTTGCGTGTTGAGGTCCCCAATCCACCCCCCAAAATAACTCACAACGGACACGTAATTTTTGTTTAAGATTTTTGGCATGATTTTGGCCACAACTTTATTAAAATACAAACTGTGAGTGGTTGTTTAGGCATTGGTTAAGACTATCTGTCCCCCCGCCTGGGGACAGAACTGACTTCCGGGCACCACCGAAAGACAGTGCGGGGGAAAGCAAGTCGGGGAAGAATTGGAGCTGAGACACAGACCCTCAACTCTCACCCGCCTGCTCCCCGAAGGCTTGCCGGCCCTAGTCCCATTCCAGGGATTGGACGAGAAGATGGCAAGCCCCAGGATTCCTTTAACGGAATTCCCTTTCCGCAGCAACCATGGAGGGGCAGGCCCAGCCTATCCTGAACCCCTCCATGGAGGGGTAGGCCCAGCCTATCCTAACCCCTCTTCCACCAGATTTATAACCAATGCCTAACCACAACCTTACAAGTTGTGACGATTTGCTACGCAGTAGGCAAAAACCACCCAGCCAGCTAATTTGCCAGGTGGAAAAATTCCTACCAGGCCCCTGCTCAAAGGCAGACGACCCCATGACAGGCATAGCAAGGTCAACACAACAAACCCCTTATTCTAGGGCGGGTGGGCGGGTGATCCATTGCACGCAGCAAAAGAGAAAGTACAAGGCTGCGTGCAGAGTATTTAAACCTTTTACCCCTCCCACCAAAATTGCAACATAACTTTTGCCCCAGCAACTCGGCAATCCAATCAATGCCCCCTGGCCATCTTGGAGAACTTACCCAGCAACAAAGGGGTGACTCAGTAGACCCCACCGCAACACGTGCTCTCCCTGAAGGAGAACACGCTTTGCTGCATTTGGGCCTCATCTATACTATATATTGAAAGCAGTATCATGCCACTTTAAACGGTCATGGCTTCCCTCAAAGAATCCTGAGAAATGGGGCATTTAAAGAGTGTTGACAGTTGTTACTAGACCCCTTTTCCCCACATAATGCACATGTCCTGATGCACAGACAAACACAGAAAGTGCTGGTGGTAGAAGCTAAATAGAGATAGGAACAGCACAGAAGAGAGAAGGGGAACTTCTTTCAACTATAGTTTCTCTGGGTCATATTCAGTCCAACACCCTGCTAAGTGCAGGAACCTTGCAACTGCAGTATTCCTGGAAGATAAAACATAACCTTGAGTGTTAATACATTCAGCAAAGGAGATCCCAGAACCTCCTGAGGAAGTTTATCCCACTGTTGAACAGCTCTTATCATTAGGAATTTCCCTCAGTTGTTTAGACAAAATAGTGTTACAAAAGTTGGGTGCCACCCCCACCCTCTGCCAGGGGGTTCCAGGTGCTCACCCAGGGTTTGTGCCCCTATGGAGAATTGAAGACACAGTGGAGATTGTCATAGTTTAAGAGGTATGGCTTATTTCACCTATTCACACCTTCAGTCCGCATGGAGTAAGTCCAGATCTTACAGCATGGTCGTTTCAAGAGGGACTTGTTCCCCACAGCAGTGCAGCCCTGGAGTCAAAGGCATCTCTCCCAGCCAGCCTTCAGCCAGCCTGCCCAAAATGGATCCCAGTCTTTGTTTTGATGTCAGGTGGGTGACCCCATTCACTTGTCAAACTTATGAAGATAAATATCTTGGGCTGCCTGGCTGCAAGGTTTCCTCACCTTTGGTTTAGGCAATTGTTTGAGCAGGTCTTGCTACTTCTTATCGAGGCACTAAGCTTTTGTTAATGAAGTCAAGGATCGCATTAGTTTTGAAATGATTCGTTTAGGTGCCTTGCAGGAACACCTTTCCTGCTGAGTCTTAGGAGCAAGCTCTCCAGCATTTTTCCTCTCTGAAAATCCTGCATGCTGTGAACTTATTGAAGAGCACTCCCACTTTTAAATAAATGTCACATTATTTATAACTATGTCATTTTAAACTGTCAAAACAATAAAAATTCCTTCCAGTAGCACCTTAAAGACCAACTAAGTTAGTTCTTGGTATGAGCTTTCGTGTGCATGCACACTTCTTCAGATACACTGAAACAGAAGTTTCCAGACCCTTCTATATAGTGAGAAGGTGGGGAGGGGTATTACTCAGAAGGGTGGTGGGAATGGGTGATTGGCAGATATTCCCACCACCCTTCTGAGTAATACCCCTCCCCACCTTCTCACTATATAGAAGGGTCTGGAAACTTCTGTTTCAGTGTATCTGAAGAAGTGTGCATGCACACGAAAGCTCATACCAAGAACTAACTTAGTTGGTCTTTAAGGTGCTACTGGAAGGAATTTTTTTTGTTTTGACTATGGCAGACCAACACGGCTACCTATCTGTAATTTTAAATTGTGACATTAATAATATTAATACTGTATTCTAAGTTTTAGATTTTATGATTTATGTGGAAATTGTTTTCCATTTGGTTGTATATTTTTTGATGTATATTTTTGATGATCTATTGTTTATGGCTTTTGTCATGTTGTCATGTTGTAAGCCGCCTTGAGCATTGTTTTATTTATGGAAAGGCGGCATACAAATAAAAAATGATGATGATGATGATGATGTCAGACCATTTCTCCATCTAGCTTGGTATTGTTGACAATGGCTGGCAGCACTTCCAGAGGTTCTGGCAGGAGTCTTTCTCATCCCTACCTGGGACTGAATCTGGGACCTTTTGCACACAAGCCATGCACTCTACCACTGAGCTTGCATTTTCCATACTGGCTCCACAGACGGAGCGAGAGGGATGCCCTTTGTTGTTCTCTCTCAAAGTTTTCTCAGTGGCACGCAGCATAGGCACTGCCACCTGCTGTACTCATCTAGAAAGTGCTCCTAAGCAGCAAGAGCTGCTTAGTCAAATAATCAGCTTGGAAATGCCACCGAAACTAAAGCAGTACACAGTTTGCATCTGTGAGTTTGAGGAATTTCCTTGCCCACTGAAGGGTTGTGAAAGTGTGGCGGCAGGATAGAAGATGAAGAGAGGCTTGCAAAACAGGCAAGGTAGACAGAAAGTTGTGTATTTGCACGTGAAACCACCTTTAATTTATTTTTATTTATTACATTTCTATACCGCCCTTCAACCAAGGATCACAGGGCAGTTTTCAAAGCTGCCATTCTCCTCAGTCTCTAAGAACATCCTTGCACAGAGACATTAAATAGATAGTTTGATTACTATACCAAGAAAAGCTTTGCCTGCTGGCTTTCTTGCATCAGAGCACAGTCAAAGCAAAGAAAGGTCTTGTGAAATGGGAACAAATACAGAAAGCTGCCTTATATTGAAGAAGACTGTTGGTTTATCCAGTTCAGCAATGCCTGCACTGACTTGCAGTGGCTTTTCAGATGTTCAGACTAGAATCTCTCCCAGTCCTGGCTGGGAGGTGCTGGGGGATTGCCTGGGACCTTCTGCATGCAAAGCAGATGTCCTGCCACAATGCTACGGCCCTTCCTCTTATATGTCAGAAACGGTACCAATACAATACATAGAAGGGGGACTTTTCCTATAAGTGTCACATGGTGAGCTAAGTTTCAACTAGTAAAACTTTCCACAGCATGCAGATGAAGTGCTGGGGAAGTTATCTTTGAGTGCCAGGATGCTGCTAACTGCAGAGGACCAGGACCACTTTAAAAAAAGATGGTAACTCTAACAGAAAGTAGTAGGGATAGGGAAGGTCTAGCCAACATGGTGTCTGGAAGATGTTGCTGGACTGCCATCCCCATCATGCCCGGCAACTGGCCATACAGGCTGGGACTGGAGGGAGCCAAAGTCTGAACACACCTGCAGGATTTCCTATAGTGCAATCAACTTTTTTTAAAAGATCCCTCATCTCACATGCAGCCTAGCAAAAGAGTCTCACAGAGCCAGTCTATATGTGGCTACTTGGCAGTAAGTGCCACTGAGTTCAATGGGAGTTGCTCTCAGGTTAGTATGGCTAGGACTGCAGGCTAAAAAAGTTATGGGGTGGGGGCCTAAGAAGAGAAAAGAAACCACCACGTGCTTAAGTGAGTAAACATAAAAGATCAAAAACCGGTCACATCCAGTTACTTATCTAACATAAATCTGAATTCAGAAATTCGGTTCAGGCATGGACCCATATTGATATGAAAAGTTGTGCCGCCTTAATTTCTGTGTCTTGCTTTGCAGTGATCTGTACAGGAGTGTTGCTTAGTTCCTGGGAACCCTGCTTACAAGTTACATGTGCAAAGTTTTCCATGCCACAGGAGTTCATGCTTAAAATGCTTTTGCTGGGGCCTCTGAAACTTATTAGAATGGCCTGGCTACAGAAGACCCAAACATTGCTTACACTGGTATAGCAGTCTTGAAATTAGTGTAAAAGGGCATTTAATTATGTCTTTAGGTGGCTCAACAATTAAATGTTCTTTAGCAGTTTAGGTTTATCCTCTCCTTCTCCTCCGCCATCTCTCGGTATGGTCCCAATTCAACAAAGCACATATGTGATTACCTCTAAGCAAATGTTTGATTAGAATGGTGTTTTAAGAAGGGCTTTGAGTAACCAAAACCCTAAGTGACAGCCAACTCAATTACAAGCAAAGTGCTACTTCTAATGCCTTAGGGCCCAATCTTTTTCAGGCATAATGTGAGTCGTTTTCTTTTCATCGCTTTGAATCCTTAGTGTGGTGTGCATTAAATCAACTAATGCGCTAGCAGGTCCAAACTCTAAATAAATGTGGTATTGAGGTATAATTAAAAGGGATTCGAGCCGAAAATTGATATAACTTAGTCTTCAAGGACTGTCATTATTTTCCTGGGCTGGGCTCTTATTGCCCTAGCAGACGCACAGGAGGCAAAAATTCAACAGGATGATGCTTCTCAGTAGGCTAATATGCACAACAGGCAGAAATTCAGTGGGCGTGCACCTCTCAGCCTGCTTATGCAGCGATGAGGGAAATGTGCATCTGTTCAAGTTCTGCTTGCCTTGTGGCTGTTAAACAGGCGCAAGAGTCCTCTTTGCCCTCTGAAATAAAATCAAAAGGTTGCCAGCTGTATTAGGGAGCTGTTCCTAATGTGTCATATGATGCATGGCTAGAAGACTTTGCATTGTTGGGAACGCTGTAGCAAGATGGCTCAGGTGGCATAGGGCTGTGGGGCTGGCATGCATGCTCTCAAGTCCCTCTCACGCTTCCCCATCTCCATGCCCTCATTGAACACATAATAATACACTGTAACTACTACTATTCTGATAAAAAGGGATTATTTTCAGTGGTGGCTCCCAGTTTGCGAGATGCAAACTGTCTCCATATCTTCCTGCTTTTAAACAACAGGCAAAAACATTCCTACCTACCAAGGCTTACACTTTGCAATTGGGAGGGTAGTTAGAGATGTCAGTGGGCTTTGTTGTGCTCGTCCTTTAGACAGGGTAGGTAGACCTTGTCCCTTTTAAATACATCAGAGGAGGAGTCTTTTAGCTTTTGTTGATTTTATTATTTACTATGTGTATTGCAAAACGTGATGAAGAAGCAAACAATAATTGTTCCCCAAATATGTGGATGGAGACTTGACACACTCATCCTTTGTAACCCACCATGTGTCAGCAGAGCTGATCATATTTGGATACCTGAGGAAAAAACCTCAAACACTGTGGAGATAAGATGAAATAAAAGCAGAACAATGTGGCACAGGAATGTGGAAAATGCAAATGTTCTGTATAGACGAAGAGAATGAAAGCTGCATGAAATATAACCGGCACATCCTGCAGGGCAGATGTGTCCTAAGGGCACGTGCAGCACATGGGATTGTTCTCAGTGCAACTTGCCTCTGCAAAACACACTTTAAGAGCATTTGCTAATCCCTGGGCAGATCTCTACTAGGCCACAAAGAGCAGGCTGCAGTACAGTAATCACACAACTGGTGTGTGCTGGGTACAAGTCTACACAGAGGAATTTTCCAGGATTCTGTTACGTTCTTCTCACAGTTTTTCTTCGCAGAGGACTTCCCCACCCCGCTAGAATCTTCCCAGGAGGAGAATCTTATGGGAGCAGACTTTGGCTCCATTCATACATAACCAGAGTCCAGTGGTTGGCTCAGGGCAAAACTACAAGTGAGGTTGAAGCTACGATTTGGAAACACCACGTGTGCTTTACAAAATGAACTACCAAACATGGGTGGAGATCACACGGTATGGTGTGGAAAGATTTAAGTCTTCCTTCCCCAGCCACAATCTCCTTGACATCCAGCCACCCCTAAGGCACAACTAGCTTTAAGAAAATAAAAATAAAAACACCTCCCATATGTGCAGACAGGAGTTTCGCCACTCTAATATGAAATCCCATGCAGGGTGGGCATGTGTATGTGTGTGATGAATTTAATAGAGACTGCAGATGTGGAGGGAGACTTAACTTTCACTTCCCCCTATGCAGTGAACTTGATCATCACCCCTCCCCAGCAGTGCACCTGGATTTTTTTTTTAAAATGTTCAACACTAGTCACATTGTTAACGGCATGTGTATTTGGGTGCTCGCTGTGGTTGCATTCCACCCCAGTCTCATAACATTTAGAGGCCAAGATCACAATAAATGAGTGAATCACATAGGTGCTGCTTGCAATGATCACTCCCCAACACACTTCCAATTGTAATTTTTGTTCTCCACATTTCCACATCAGTTTGCATTTTTTCCTTAGAAAAAGTCCTCATGAAAATTCACCATCATTTTAGTGCAAATTTCTCCAAAAATACACCTTTTTTTTGTACGCAATTTTGCCTAATATACAGATTTTCACTAAGCATTTCTCCTCTAATATAACTCATTTTTGAATGCTATTTTCATAATATATATACATGCAGTTACACAAACACGTTACTCTTGCATATTCATTTTTCTCCGCGGTCCTTGGCACTGAAAAATGTGGAGAGGTGCAAGTTCTGAAGGATGGCTGATTTTCCGGTTCGCACCTTGTTTTGGAAAGTGTTGATTCAGTGCGTTTGCTTTTGAATGTGATCTGAATTGAATTTCTCCCCATGTTTAGATGCGTCCTTGGAGACTGCTGGCGGTACTGCATCCGCCTGATTCCATCCTTTGGACATTATCAGCCTGGCTGGGGATCCAGCTCCTGGGAAGTGGCAGCTCTGCCACACAGAGAGTGTATGAGCTGGGCATGGGACCACAGCTTCATCACAGGCCAAAGCTCGATTCCAGAAAGATTAGCCAAGCTGAGGCTCCTGGCCAATAAGAGCAAGCAGACTTGTGGCATGAAAGCCAAGCTCAGGCAGGCACAGGAACATTCCCTTAGTCAATAAAAACAAAGAATCTTATTTGTAGTCGAGATTCTTAGGGGAGGAGGGAAGAAATAAAAGAAAAAAAATACCAAGGCTGTAATCCAATACGCATTTTCCTGGGAGTAAGTCCAATTAAAATCAACAGAGCTTACTTCTGAGAGTATATATATATATATAGGATTGCACTGTACATTTACAAAAGCGCTTGCATTTTTTATTTTTTTTTACCACTTGCTGTTCGGTTTTCTTCCTTGATTGAACTGCAGCAGATGCTAACGCTACCAGCTTAGGGTTTGGCCTGCTTTAGGGCAGGGGTTCCAAACGCAGCATCTTGTTTTTCTGAATGCCACCTTGCTGTTTCTAACAACTTCAGGAGTGGGGGAGCACGTGGAAAGGGTCGCCTGTAGTTTTTGCAAAGCGCTTCCTTGTCCCCAAAACTCTTTACTGAGGGTGGCTTTGTAACTTGTACAAGAGACGCTTAAGAAAACGAAAAGGTTAATATATTCTAACTCGATGTTGGGTATAGAATGTCAGATCTGTCAAACCACATTAGTGTGTGCTGCTCAGTGAAAAAGATTTGATTTCTTCTGCCACTGTCCTACTATGTTCAAGTCACACAGTGCCAGCAGCAACCAGCCAGCGACCATGGGCTGGCACTGAGTGGACCCGAGTGGGACGCCAGCCGCAAGGACCATCTGTTTCCGATTTCTAACTGAGCCAAGATGTGCAGTGAAGTGCATGCCGTTTGCAGAGCCAGCCTCCGCCGTGCTCAAGTTATTAGGGTTACAAGTGAAATTATCTTTTCCAAACAGCAGGGGAGCCACAATCCTTATGGAAAGAGACTTTAAAAGATTCAGATCTCTTTTGTTAAACTTGTCAGGAAAGGCAGATTGCTTGTGCGTTTAATTACAATCTTCCTGGGGTTTATAATGTAAAAAAATGCATTTTTTTTTAAAAAAAGCATGGGATCCTTTGGAACCAAGAGAAGTAGATGTTTTCACCTGGCTCAGTTGAATAAACCGATCAAATAAGTTTTAAGCTGCATTTGCTAATAACATTTTTTTTTTAAAAGGGAAAGCTGCTGTTCCATCACACAGTCACTTTACATTACACTTACATCACACTTATAAAAGCATTACAATGTATAGCTTTAAGATAATGAACCTTAATTACACGGTATTTATATACAGATTTTATTTAAATCTCAGAGGAGCTGTAGATTCAAGTGCATGCAAATTGGGCATCTACTTTGAACATCCCTTATTTTATAATATTGGCCTTTCGAAATACATGCTTGGTAAAGCATGTGTGTGTCTGTGTATAAAGCGTATCAAAGAAATGACAAGTTTAGTACAAAAAGCTTATTTACAAATGCAGAAACATTTATCTTTTGACACCATTCTATTCCATTGACTTTACTTCCAATGTACTGTGTGATTAATGATGTAGTAACTGTCATTGTGTTAGATAAACACTGGCAAAGTTGTGGAACAGTTGCTCTCTCTACTGTTATTGGACAACATTCTTCTTCTTCTTCTTCTTCTTCTTCTTCTTCTTCTTCTTCTTCTTCTTCTTCTTCTTCTTCTAGCAACCACAGGAGTAGCTTGTATTGTGGGTCAGCCAATTATGAACCAGCTTATTCGCAAGAATTTTTCTTTAATTTCACAGCCCTGTACATACTAGCAGAAAACGGTTTCTGATTTACAAGCCATTTACAAACATTTAGGATTGAAAAAACACCACATTCAGTTACAGTGGTACCTCGGGTTACATACGCTTCAGGTTACAGACTCTGCTCACACGGAAATAGTGCCTTGGGTTAAGTACTTTGCTTCAGGATGAGAACAGAAATTGTGCTCTGGCGGTGCTGTGGCAGCGGGAGGCCCCATTAGCTAAAGTGGTACCTCAGGTTAAGAACAGTTTCAGGTAAAGAACAGACCTCTGGAACGAATTAAGTACTTAACCCAAGGTACCACTGTACTAGAAAGCAGCTTTCCTTCTGGGATAATAAAGCTTAAGGCACAGAAAGATGGACTGAGCCGGTTTTAAGATGATTATTGATCCAACAGCTCTCTGAATCCATAGGCAAAGATGCACAGTTCGTTTGTACCAGGGCTGCATATGATAATCAATGAACGTATTGTACCACCATCATGACATTTCTGGAGGTGGTAAGATGCTGTACTGTAACCCTGTAACTAAACCTAAGCACATGCACATCTTGCTTCCCTGCTTACCACTGTATCTCTTTTCCTCCTTGTTACCTGTTGTTCCTGCACCTCAGAGCAGGAACCTTATATACTCTTGTACTCCTTACAGCACCTTACATACCTGTGTGGTTATGTCATCAAATAAAGACAACAATGAAAAACAGGCATAACTTATGCACAAGCTGACCCTGAGGCCCTGTCAAACATACAAATCAACGAAAATATGTTCTACAAGGGTGACTAACCATCAATGACAATCAGTCATTAAGTCTGCAATTCTAACCCCACTTATCTGCAAGTAAGACCCACTTAATCCAATAGGATTTAGCTTTGAGAAGACATGGTTAGGATTCGACTGTTAACCTCTCAGTATCATACACAGCCCTACAGTTTCAGTACCTGCCAAAGGCCTGAATGAATAAATGTACTGCTGGAAGGACAATACGGGGGGGGGGGGCTGTATCTCCAAAGGAAAGGAGCTGCATAATTGGGGTACCACTGTGGAGAAGGCCTTGCCATGAGTTACCACTGAATGGGCAACATATACAGAATAAGGCACACAGAAATGGCATCACAGCCCACCCTGAGTTCAAAGCAACCTGGGCAGCTCTCCCAACAATGATTGTGTCTCAGGGTTCAGATGCCCTCACAGTGTGATCTCAGCAACGAAGAACGACATTAGAGGCCTTGTGTATGGGCGCCATACTCAATTTACACAAGAAAACCAACCTGAAGAAGACTCTGAAGAAGGAAACTCTGTCTATTTGACCAGTGGCTTGGACCTGTCCAATATAGAACGTGCACCATTTTGCCATTCAACAGGTAACTCTGGTTCCTTTTCAAAGCCTTCCTGCAAAATGGGTGAAGGCACTCCTAGAAGTCCAGAGACACTGGGAGCACAATTCCAAGCAGTGCTCTTCCAATTCACAGTTGAGGAGAGGGGCTCAGGCTGCCATCAGTGTCCATGTTTCAGAAGTACTTCGGCTCTGATTCTTATTGGACCAATACATGCACTTTGTAGTGGCTGTCCTAGGTCCTGTTCATGTAGTGTTTTGGAGGCCCAAACCAGACACTGCTTTAATTGTATGGCTCATAGCTATACATGGGGCTTAAAAAAAAAATCCATGATGCATCCCACTGTAATTTTCATGGCCATCTCTCCTTAGCAACAATCCAATGAAAACCCCACACCGTGGTGCCCCAATGCACCTGGGTAAAAGCTGGGTTACTCCTGCTCCTGGGTCCTGGTATGCTCAAACTATGACAAAAACATGGCATGGATCTCTAAACATTGCAAGCAGTTGTCTGAAAATAGAGTCAGGGGACAGAGTTAAGGACACGCTTTCAAGCTCAGCTCTGCATTTCTTGCATACTGAGTTCTCCGCATCTCCTCTGCAGTTGTGCCTGAATGCTAATACATAGAATGTTGTCGTTGGAACAGATAAGTTACCTCCTAGTCAGTTTTCATTGGACTAGCTTGAAATAGTAATAGGAAAAAAAAGCTGGCAGGAAGAGGTTTAAATTACATAAACTGGTGCCAGTTGGACCCTTTAATTACCTGAGGGACCGGCCGTGTCAGGCAGAGCAAGTGGTATTGATACCACTCACCCGTTGGGTGGCTGCCTAAGATGAGAGCATTCTTAATCTGCCTCTGAGTTCCATAGGACCTCTGCCAGCAGGAAATGCTTGGCTCGCACTCTTCACCAAATCGCGATGCCCATTGCGTTCACCCTACCCATCGCTGGTCTCTCCTTCCACGGAAGAGAAAGCAATAGCCCCTTTTGCACTCAGCTGCTCAGTGGTCGTTTTAACAGCATCTGTTGGGTGACCCCTAGAGAGAATCTAGGGCCTATCCTTTTATCTCCTGGGCAGACTGATCCTGCAAAGTGAACTGGCCTCCGTGGCCGGGATTAGATGTTCTCTGTGCCGAAAAAGGCTCCTGAAATCATTCCCGACAGGCTTTGAAGCTTGTGCTGTAGGAATGACTGGAATGTATATATCTAGGTTACCAGCAGGCTGCTTTGATGGCACAAGAGAAAATGTAAGCTGAGTAGCAGCAGTTGACAATGTTCTTTGGCGAGAGAGGGGAGATTCCTGTATTATTTTAGCATGGCACTTTAAATACTTATTTTTTAAAAAGCACCCACACTTATTTTGAATCTCAGCAGACAAATTGAAACACAGGGGTTCTAATTAACAGGGTTAATTAGAATAATCTTTGGTCTTGATGTGCACCAGAGTGCTAAAAATGAATAATACGTGCAGATTGCTTCCTTGGTTAATACATGTCCCAAACTACCACAAATCATGAATCTTAGTAATTTTGCAAAGAGTCAGGAAAGGGGAAAGGCAATCAAAAGAATAGCATTTTCTTTCTCCCCACCCCCCAGCCGGATCAGAATGTGTGAATGTCTTCTGAATGTTATATCCTCCCTATAACAAGAAATCAACTCCTTAAAATAATTCACAGTTCTATTATATGCTAGAAACAACCGTTACAAAAAAGGGACTCAGACATTTATGTTATGTATGTGCCATCCTCCAGATAGATTTGAAAAACCTCAAGATAATAACTAGGTAAGTAGAGCATACCCTATAAAAGAGTTAGGTCCAGACTCCCTTGACTGCCACTCTGGCGGCTCTCACTCAAAAGTCTTCTTCTCCAGTGTGCCTCCTTCCTCCATGCCCCAGGCTGTACCCAAGAGTTCAAAAGCCTTGAATTTCCTTAAAGTAACAGGTTTAATGAAGCCATATAGATTACATATAGGCACAGGTTTTGCTTAAAACAGGACTGCAAATCTTAAATCACAGAGTCTAGAGGGAAACATCTAAATTGGCATTTTGTTTCCCCCAAACAGAATTTAAATGGCACTTGGGGCAGGGGATTCATAAGAACGGTGGGAATTTTGCCCCCATTTGATAAGTTTGATAAAATGCCCCAAATACAGGAAATGCAAGTCAGTTCAGTAGTGCCAACTCCAGAAAATGATATACTGCAACCACAGCATTTGACTTTTACCGATTGGCTTCCTCACGACTGAATTCACTCTTGATTTCAGGCTTGTTTGGTTCCACCCGGTTGCAAATTCACATCGGAAATGTCTTCTGCTGGTCTGTTTTTTGCCGTTTCCATACCAGATTTGAAGGTTTGTTTTGGACTGAGAACTTTTTTAAAAACAACAACAACAGTCCCTCCCCACTTTTCCAGTGTGTGTGTGTTGTGTGCACACACAGTGTTTTTTTCTGTTAGGATGGACACAGGGTACGCACACCCCTAAACATTTTGTGAATCTAAGTTTGGCCTCATTGTGGGGGCAGTATTTCAATATGAGTAGGAAAATGAGAGTACCCCTAAACATTTTTGTTAGAAAAAAAGCCATATATATATATATATATATATATATATATATATATATATATAATCTCTGCAGACACCAGAAAAATGTCACCAGGAAGTTGGGCCAGTTTGTGAGAAAAGTTTAATCTCAACAGAGATCAGGAAAGCCCACCAGCATCATTTTCACTGGAGCACAAAGTGCCTATTCTTGATGACTTGACCAAAGGAAGCGAAAGCAGGGTGACTCCTAGCAAAGCACATCTGTGGGGCTGTATTTCACAGGAAGCAACGCAGCTCCTCTGCAGATATGTTTCACTGAGGAACAAAGAATTATTTTGTTTGGGGCCTCTGGAATGATGCAGTGAACCTGGTTTTAGCCTTTTTTCTTTCTTTCTTAAAAAAAAAAAGTTCCTGAAAGCAAGGCTCAGAAAATGAAAACTATTCTGCCTCCCCCCTTCCACCTTAGGCTAAAAACTTTTCAAATTAGCATCTCCTTCCCACATGAATCAAGCTTTTGAAATGCACTAATCTTTTTCTTTAACCCAAGAAATGACCATATTGGAGAAAAACAATTCTGCAATTATAGGAAAGTCATTTATTGAAAATATATCCAAAGATTCCTTGAGTAACAAAGTAGTCACAGTCAAAAACAAGGAAAGAAGCATAATATAGTGTCAGAAAGGGCTGCTGTATATTTTGATACTTTTGGATTTTAAATTGTGTCTCTATATCATAACTTCTGAAGTAAGTACCATCTATTCGAACAGGCTTTTGAGTAGGTCAGTCTTTAGCCATTGAAAACAAGGTGTGCTTCTGCATGTTATAGGTAGCATTTATTCAGTAGTCTGATGTAGTTGGGACGCAGAAATATGATCATATTAAAAGGAAACAGAAGGGCAAAGACTACTTCCATCTCTCTTTTCCCTCACACACTTTTTTTTTTTTGCTTGCACAGCATCTTATGATTGGTACTGAAAACACACTGTCAGGTACTTCTTTATAGTTTCATTTCCCTTTTTCATCTCCATTGCTTTGCAGTGCCCTTGCCCTCTAGAGCCTGAAAAACAAAATTCCTTTCTCGATCAATTTTGTCCTTTGCTTTTCTGCAGGAAAGTGAAATAAAGCATACTTTCCCTAATTGCATCTATCAGGTTTCTGGTTTTTAAAGAGGGGTTAGAAGCAGTTGGGTGGTTAATGTCCATTTTTAAAGAAAAAACCCAGGTTTTTCAAAATTAATACAGTTCATCTATGCAAATATATATAGCGTGTTTGTATTTTTTTGGGTTTAACATATATGCAACTTCAGAGAAGTCTCCACATTATATCTACATCCCCCCCCCCCCCGCAGATTATCACACAATGATGCATTTCAATCCAGCTTCAACCCTGTTTTCAACATCCTAACTGTTGTGGTTGTGTTGACTTTTAGGTTAGAGGCAAGAGTGTGTGGCCCTATTTATTCCTGATCTCTCAGTAGACCGTGGCAAACTTCTGGATCTGCTCTGCAGATTGGAAGCTGTGGGCATTGTGTTACAGTTTTTTGTTGTTGTCTGCAGGACAGATACCAGAAAACAGCATTCTGCTCTGGTTGTGGGGTTTCACAAGGTTGTGTTCTGTCCCTTTAGGAAGCCACAGGGGAAAATCATCTAGGGATTTGAAGTGCAGTGTCCTCAGTATGAGATGCTGTTCAGGGGCTGGATAAGTGTCTAGAGACAGTAGAGGATTGGATGAGGGCCACCATTTCCTTTTGGTGTTGTCGTTGTTTAGTCATTTAGTCATGTCTGACTCTTCATGACCCCATGGACCAGAGCACGCCAGGCACTCCTGTCTTCCCCTGCCTCCCACAGTTTGGTCAAACTCATGTTGGTAGCTTCGAGAACACTGCCCAACCATCTTGTCCTCTGCCGCCCCTTCTCCTTGTACCCTCAATCTTCCCCAACATTGCTTTGGGAGTCTTCTCTTCTCATGAGGTGGCCAAAGTATTGGAGCCTAAGCTTCAGGATCTGTCCTTCCAGTGAGCACTCAGGGCTGATTTCCTTAAGAATGGATAGGTTTGATCTTCTTGCAGTCCATGGGACTCTCAAGAGTCTCCGCCAGCACCATAATTCAGAAGCATCAATTCTTTGGCGATCAGCCTTCTTTATGGTCCAGCTCTCACTTCCATACATCACTACTGGGCAAACCATAGTTTTAACTATATGGACCTTTGTCGGCAAGGTGATGTTTCTGGCTAAGATCAAGTGTAGTACCATTTCCTTTACTGCCTCTCAGTGCTGTCTTTGGAAAATGTTGACTGTGCAGGGCCCCTATCTGCCAGCATATATATTTTTAAAACACACACATTCCATGGGTAAAGCTCCTCCATGCATTCTGATGGTGGTTCTACTCTGTATGCTCCTCCTCCATCAAGCTAATGTGGTTTTCATTTCAAAGAGGAAATGAAGCCATAGGCCAAATTAGTAGGGGAAATGGAAACTCCAGTTTGCCTGGACAAATCAGTTTTAATGTTCCATGTGGGCTGGATATCATTAGGGGAAAGGATAGCTCTGTTCACTTGGATCACTTTTTCCAAAGATATCCATATTCCGGTGGGGGTGGGGAAGAGGGGAGGAAAGCATGTAGAGGCTTTAATTAACACAAACATAACATATACTGTAAATTAAAGACTCTTAAGAACAGACTGATATTTCAAAATAAAAATGTACATGAGAGGATTCTCACATTACACAATATTGACATTGGGCCAGGGTATATATATATATATATATATATATATATATATATGCTTTCGTAGATTTTCACGGGTACAGGAATGCATATATATATATATATATATATATATATATATAATTTTTTTGGACAAGATGGTTGAGCAGACAGCTGCAGCAGTTATTGGATTTTCTTGACTCATACCAGCTGGACACCAGGGTAAGATTCAGGAACAAAACTGCTTGGGTTGCCCTGATTGACAGGCTGAGACTGCATTCAGACATGTGGTTCGTTGTGTTAGTTTTATTGGTTATAACGCTAGTGCTTCTGTGCTGATTACTAATGTTCCTTTTAAACTGCAGTACCTGCAGACGTGGGTGGCACTGTGGGTTAAACCACAGAGCCTAGGACTTGCCAATCAGAAGGTCAGTGGTTCGAATCCCCGCGCCGGGGTGAGCTCCCATTGCTCGTTCCCTGCTCCTGCCAACCTAGCAGTTTGAAAGCACGTCAAACTGCAAGTAGATAAATAGGTACTGCTCCGGCGGGAAGGTAAACCACATTTCCATGTGCTGCTCTGGTTTGCCAGAAGCGGCTTAGTCATGCCGGCCACATGACCGAGAAGCTGTACGCTGGCTCTCTTGGCCAATAAAGCGAGATGAGCGCTGCAACCCCAGAGTCGGTCATGACTGGACCTAATGTTCAGGGGTCCATTTACCTTTACCTGCTGTGTCCTAGAACTGTGACTGGAAGAGAGCAGGAATGGATGGACCATTATCCCAATGGAGGGGTGTAGAAAGTGAAGGTCTGTCCTCTTTAACATGTTTATAAATGGCTTAGATTTAGGGGTGAGGAGTGGTCAAGTTTGCTCAGGATCATTAAAACAAACAAAAATATTGTGAAGAGCTCCAAAAGGAATTCTCAGAATTGAGTGAATGGGTTTTAAAATGGCATATGTAATTCAATGAAAACAAGTGTAAAGTCAAGAAGGTGTTTTCTGCAGATGCTGTAGAGCAGGCACCCCCAAACTTGGCCCTGCAGCTGTTTTAGGACTACAACTCCCATCATCCCTAGCTAACAGGACCAGTGGTCAGGGATGATGGGAACTGTAGTCCCAAAACAGCTGGAGGGCCGAGTTTGGGGATGCCTGCTGTAGGGGGAAATGAGGGGAAAATGGGACTAGTCGACCTGGGAAGGGAGCCTATCTAGGAGAAGGAAAACTCTGATCCTAAACCACCGCTGCCTTGTGGGTTGTCTTTGGGAGAAGAAAAGGCTAAGGGGTAAACTGTACACAAATGTGGGGTCCCTAAGACGGTTGGATGGTGTCTGGTATGCCTCCTTCTAGCAACTCCGGCAGTCAGATTGGTGCCAAATATATTGCTCTGGTTTCTTTTGACCACATCAGTAAGGCCGAGGGGGGGGGGTCTTGTCGTCTGGGCAGCCCAGGACCTCCATACACATTGCCCAGGCTTGTGCTCCAAGGAGGTCACTTTGGTCTGCTAACACAGCCGTTCACACCTGAAGGCACATTCCATTGTCTCTTGAGACAGACGAACGCCCACTACAATGGAGGATGTGGATAGAGAACAGTTTTTTTCTCCCCCTCTCTCACAACATTAGAACTCATGGACATTCAATGAAGATGAATGTTGGAAGATTAAAGACTGATAAAAGGAAGCAGCACATAGTTAAACTACGGAGATTGTTCTAAGAGGAGGCAGTACTGTCAGAGACGGCATGTTTCTGAATATCAGTTGCTGAAAACTGCAGGATAGAAGACCGCTCTTGTGCTCAGGTCCCATTTGCAGGACTCCCACGTCATACCTGGTTGGCTACTGTGAGAGCAGGATGCTGGACTAGATGGGCCACTGCAAGCTCTTCTTATGCTCTTATGTTCATAGTCTTTTAAAAATATATTTTGCATTTTGGAAAAAGCCAATTTAAAATGTGACTAACCTTAAAACTCACTGAGCTACTCATCTGGAATTTGGCAAGATTATTCCCCTCTGCAGGGACCATCCTTTTCTCCAGATTTCATGTTTCTGTGTGAAAAAATGTAAAAGTTGTGTCCATTTTAACTTCAACATATTGTAAACTTTAAATGTGCCTATCACAAAGAGCACTGCAGCTATCCATCTGAAATATGGCAGAGTTAATCTGCTCTATGGTGGCTAACTGTGTCTCCAGTGTGACACAGTTGTGACACACTGTGTCTCCAGTGTGACACAGTGTGACACCACACTCCAGCCAGTGTGGTGTAGTAGTTAAGAGCAGTAGTCTCGTAATCTGGGGAACCGGGTTCGCGTCTCCGCTCCTCCACATGTAGCTGCTGGGTGACCTTGGGCTGGTCACACTTCTTTGAAGTCTCTCAGCCCCACTCACCTCACAGAGTGTTTGTTGTGGGGGAGGAAGGGAAAGGAGATTGTTAGCTGCTTTGAGACTCCTTCGGGTAGTGATAAAGCGGGATATCAAATCCAAACTCTTCTTCTTCTTCTTCTTCTTCCAAATGTCATGTTCCTGTGTGAAAGAACAAGAAATATATCACCTATGGCCCTTTTTTTGGTTTTGCGATGCAAGTCAACAGGATTTCTGGAGATTTGTATTTTTCCCAGTCATGATCCAGGTTGAACTGAATCTATATCGGTCCAAACCAAATAAGGTCAGATCTGAATTTAGAAATCAGGTCCATGAATCGGATCTGGGGGGTGGGGTCTGTGAACATCTGCAGGGGAAGTGTTGTTTCAGGTTATGACTTTACAGAGGAGAGCTCCTATGGCATGGACTTGTATTCTGTGGTGGACCCCACACTTCATAATACTTCCCTTTAGAGGCCTCCATTTTGGCAGTATTTTAAGATTGAGGCATTACTGGTTGTTTGTACTTCTGATGGTTTATAGGATGCCTTTTGGAGTTTTTTTTTTTTAAGGCATTTCTGAGTTCTCAGTCTGTGTGCTACAATTCCCCCCATCACTATTTGTTGCTCATTGTGTCAGACGCTGCTTTCAGCAGAGAAGCAAGACAGTTATGCTAAACAATCGATCAATAAAGTATAATATCTGTATATTTACTATTGTTTGCTATTTGTGGCAAACATCTTACACTGTGGTTAATAGGCTTCTACAGATTTTAGTTTAAAATGAGCCATGAACATTCTGAATGATACTGTTTGCTTTATGGAGCAATCAGAATTTGGAAAGCAAAGTGCGAATCTGCTTATGGCGTCAGAAACTGCAAACCACAATGAGTGGATGTGGTTATGCTGACATAACCAATGTTGGGCACACAGGAGAACAATGTTTGTCCTGGCTTAGACATTAAATGCTGGGGAAGTAGAAGAACAGGAAAAAAAGATAATTGTGTTTTATCAGCTTTTGACAGAGATGACCAGCAAGATTAAGGACATGAAGTGAACAGCAGGGGAATTTGTATGTATTTCAGTTGAACTGGTACAAGCGAAGGAAGCACGTGGTCTCCTGCATCACCTTGACTTTCCCAACTTACCTATTGGATCACATCCACATTTGACACCATGAGGAATGCAGCCAGTTGTTTGATGTGATCTAAGGCCTTGTGTGTGTGTATGTGTGTGTGTTATATTCAGTTAGCTGCCACCCCTCTAACAACCACACCACAATCTTCTCTTTTATTGAATCACCCAATAGAAGAGTTTCCTCCTCTGATGGAAAAACAAAGTGTATACAGCAAAAAATATTCAGGGTAATTACCTATTTACTGAGGGCTTATTGCTTATTTCTGGTTGTTCTCCAGGAGAACAGGAGGACCCCCCCTTGTCCTAAAATTTACTTTATTTATTCATTACATTTATAGCCCACTTTTCCTCCAAGGAGCTCAAGGTGGTGTACATCGCTTTCTCCATTTTATCAACGCAGCAACCCTGTGACTGTCCCAAGGTCACCCAGTGAGCTTCATGGCCAGGTGGGACAAGAACCATGGTCTTGGACACTCTTATGACTACAACACAATGACTCTCTGGGTTCTGACCCTCATATATATACCTGAAACATCATAAGCTTTGCAAGCAAATCATTAACTTTAAAGGAGAAGCTCTGGGCTGCTTCCAACATATATAAAAACATAACAAAACATAAAACATTTAAAAAAACTTCCCTATACAGGGATGCCTTCAGGTGTATTCTAAAAGTTGTATAGTTACTTCTCTCCTTGGCTCAAGGGTTGCCTAACTCCATACCTTCCAACCTTTCTCCGATTAAAATAGGGACACCCTCAGGAAAAGTGGGACATTCTGAGATTAAATCAGAAACCGAGACAGCTTCTGTAAATCTGGGGCTGTCCCTGGAAAATAGGGACAGTCAGAGGTCTGACTGCATGTTGTGGATTTGCCCTTAAATTGCACAGAACTCTGGTGAAGTCAAATAGCTTCTCAGATTGTGGTTCAAGGACCCAATCCCCGCATAGTGGAATGAAAACACACGGACACGTGATATAAGGTTAATGGGCAAGAAAAGGCCACAACTTTATTGATTACAGCAAGTGAAAAGGTATTGGCTTAGGCATTGGATTACGTCAGTTGACTCCACCCACTCAGAGAGGGGTGAGTCTAGAGAAGGGGGTTTATTCACCAGTAGGTGGAGCCTGTTGATGCTAATCCAACTATAAGCTCTCCCCTGATGTCACCGAGGGTCGTGCCATGGCCTCCCGCTACGCAGGACAGAATACACGACCGCCGGATTCCTTTAACGGAATACCCAAAAATTGAAGGCGTAGGCGATGGCCACACCTAGCCCTTCCACACACCACAACACATTATTCCAATGCCTAACCTACCCACCAATACCACAAAAGTTGTGACGATTGCTACGAGGTAGGCGAAAAACCCACAAAGCCTAATGCCAAATGCAAAAATTGCTACCAGGCCCCCCGGACAACCAGGGCGACCAACCTAAGGTCCATAGCAAGGCCAAAAGAAACTGAGACCCTGATCTCTAAGGGAGTGGAGGGTGGGGGACTCGCGGCGGGACGACGTAGAGTGAGGGCCGCATGGCTGGCGCAGCAGCGATTTAAGCTGCCATCCACACCCCTTTGAAGGCACCTGGTTGGGTGCCTGCCCATGGGCGTGGTGCGCCAGCCAGGTGAGAGGAGGCAGGGGGCTAATGCCCCCTGCTTGAGGCGGGGTCCGGCTCCCGCCCACAACCACTCCCCTCTTTCGCAGGAGGAGAGTCTTTGTCAGAACTGTATGAGTGTTGAGTTAGGGTACCTGAGGATAGTGGTGAAGTGTATGCTTGTGCTGCCCAGGGTGTGTGCATAGGACATGCCCCCCCAGGAAAAAGTGAGCACCCACAAAGGGGAAAGAGTCTGGAGGGTGCCCTCCCGGGTGCCACCGTCCAGGGAGAGAGAGGGATGGGGAATTTGCTGCCCACTCTCTCCCTGCTCTCCAGCCCCGGATCAGGCCTGGCCCTGGGGCGGAGCTGCAGCCAGGCATGAGCGCCCCAGCCTAGGAGCAGCTCCTTCCCACATGGAACCAGGTTCCAATGAAGGAGCCTGCTGTGTGGGCACCTGTTTGCACCCCCTCTCAAAATTGCGCCCGGGACCACGGCCCCCATGCCCACCATGCTACGCTTCTGCCTGAGCACAGCCATGATCATATTTCCTGTACCATATGAGAAAGCAGCTGAGGAAGATAAAACAAAAGGGCAAGGAAAAGCAGAAATGGAGGTGTATTCATATTCATTCCCTTTTCTAAATTCTACAGAGCAATGATTCTCAAAAGGCCTAAAATTCTATGGTGTGCTTTCCAGAGTTAGAATCCAATATCAGACACAGGATTTTAATACTGAGATCAACAATAATAGTTCCTTATAGTAATTAATTTTCAATTCCTTCTTCAAGTTTAACACTGCTGGTTTTGATGGACACAGTGTCTGAGTAATCTTGCTATATTAATGCGGTTCTGTACTCGGTGACACCATTTTCTCTTAGCCCACCCCACTTTTAAAAACACACTTTGAAATAGCTACAAATGGATTTGTCCTGGGATTCTGTCATGCAGAATTTGGCCCCATAAATCTTTCTATTTCCCAGGTGTTAATTAATCTTTCTCTAAGAAGTGCCTCATTAATTTCACATGGCCAGGAATAGAATTGCAAAACACTAGGTGCCTTACACGTGTGTCTTCCTTCTAGGCTGGTGACTATATGTTTATCTTCCGTCCCACTATACTGTGCCTTTAAATTGTTGGCACCGGCTTCTATAACACTGGCAGCTGGAGTCAGTTTTCTTCAATAACGTTAACAAAGGGAGCAAGGAAGAAGGAGCTGGCTGAATATAAATAAGCATCTGTATGAACAACATTGTACTGACTTCATGGAGCAGCACTGACAATTCATTTGTTATTTGCACCTAGGCTGATTCTGCTTCAGAAGCATTCCACGGTGCTGTGTAATCACCAAACCTTTGCCAAAAAACCCCTTCCTCTATTAGTTCTATTGAGCCCCAGCATACAGGAGAGAAAAAAACTAATCACAAGACCCAAACAAGATTGTCAAGGTGTTCTTGGCTGAAGCACAATCGAAGCTGTGCTGCAACAGCGCAAACAGTTCTGCTGCCATTGCGAAGATTGTGTCAGCATTTCTGCTGTGAGCTCTTATTTCCAGGCATAATGGATTAACTTGGTGATAGAAATTCACTTGTGGCTGAAACTTGGCAATTGGGCTTGCAAAATAAAAAATAAAAAATGCTAGTTAGTTAGTTTGTAATACATAAAACCCTGCAAAACATCAGTCTTGTGATAATACATTGGTTTTTCTCAGTACCAGCTTAAGTTGCACCTTTTTGTAGAATAATGCAAAAAAAAAAAAAACTTTGTGTAAGTTGCTCATTTTACCCCTTCCCTATGGATCTCCTAGTCTTCAGGCTGATTCATGCATGTCTGTGGGATTTCCCCCAGGGAGTAGGGGAAGACACTGAAGGATAGAGTTGACTACAGTGGTACCTTGGGTTACAGACGCTTCAGGTTACATATGCTTCAGGTTACAGACTCCGCTAACCCAGAAATATTACCTCGGGTTAAGAACTTTGCTTCAGGATGAGAACAGAAATCGTGCTCCGGCGGTGTGGCGGCAGCGGGAGGCCCCATTAGCTAAAGTGGTGCTTCAAGCTAAGAACAGTTTCAGGTTAAGAACGGACCTCCGGAACGAATTAAGTACGTAACCCGAGGTACCACTGTAGTTGCTCACTAACTAAAGGGAAGAATAGTGCCTGCACATTTTGTATCATATTTCAGGTTCTATAAATGCTCGAAACTTATACTAGTAAGGTTCACTAGAGTGGGGGGCTGCTCCCCCACCCAGCGAGCACCCACAGGGCTGATTGTTAGGTCAATCTTTCACTTCCTGCTGTCATCAAAGCTCTTCAGGTTTTGAACTTGAGAAAAGTTGTATTCACAGAAAAAGGGTGGTGAGGGTCTAACAATATGGAAATGAAGCATTCTCCAGGTCTAAATGAGCCACTGTTGTGATGAAGACACAATTTCCATAATAAATCGTTCCCAAATCTGCATTTTGCATGAGAGGTCAGGCTTCTGAACAGCCGGTAGAGTGTCAGCAATTCAGAGAAGATTACCTCATCCTCTCAGCCAACTTTCCTCAACTCTGCCTGGCAACAGACTTCCACTTTTATGCAGGATAGGCTAGGAAAGGATAGAACGTTTACCTGACAACTGCTGAGTAAAATCCTAATTTAACATTTCATCTATTTAATTCCAAAGAGAAAGCTGACAGATGAACATGCCACAGCTTTCCCTCTCTAAGACAGATATAATTCAGAAAAATAAATGGAGCATAGTTGCACACAAACTAGCTGGAATTATCTGTTTTGCTTGCATGTTAGCTTCTGTAATAAAGTTTGGGGATTTTCCCAAATGGGAGCAGGCCAGGCCATAGCAATTGTGGCATAAAGGTCTGCTTCAAAGAGCTCCGTCTTGTGGCAGCCTCAGCACACCAAGCAGCTATTGTGCAGGATTTCAGGCCACGAGAGACAATTAAAAACGAGTTCTACATGGCAGCTGTTTTATATGAATCAGTTTAAAACACCCAAATAAGTTTTAATGAATTTAATGACAGTAATCTTTGCATATGTATTTGAGATTGTCATGGGGGGGGGGGGAGTGTGTGTGTGTGTGTTTGGAATAAGGCCCAGATAAGCCCTGAGGTATGCGTTTCTGAACTCAATAAGAAAATTGCCAAAGAATCAATGGTTGCAACCAGTATGCATGCAGCAAGTGAAAGCATTGACTTCAGCGCAGCTATTTCATATTGAGTAGTTTTTTTTAAAAAAATTGCTGTCTAGAATAAATATAAACAAAATTTTAAAAATGACAAAAATTGCATTTTGAATTATTATTATTTTGACAGCACAAAAAAGGTACTGCTAGAAGGACAATTTGGAAAAGTTGAAAAACACTCCTAAAGCTATTCTCCTTCCACATAAATAAAAATGCTTCACTTTAACTTGTGTGTGTTTAGAAACATGGTGTAAAAGAAATACTAAATTAGTAGGTTGCTATACGTCTTTCTGATGATTAAAGCTAATAAAGAAATAAAATGTTCTAGCATTTTTGTCTTAGAATAGTCCCATTGTTTAGATCTCAGTGAAGCACTGTGAGTATGGCATTTCCTTGGGTAAATCATCTGCAAGATTGCGCCTTGTGTTTGAAAAATATTTGACAGTCTATTCCCAGAGTAGGATGACACAATCACTTTGATGTGGTTAATTTTCTAAAACTGCATAATATATTATACTTAGTTTATAATGAGCGAAATTATTGGAAATGTTCAGTAATTCCCCCCCTGCAATATTAGAGGTGTAGAAGGTTCACTATATGTTCCAGAATTATTCCCAAGGATAGAAACCCACCTTTGTTTTGCAGACATTAATTCTTCTTATTAAAATGGCCAAAAAAAAATCCACATATACCTTCTCTGTGTTTACATAAGGCTGTGGTGCTGTATTCCAGGTTCAGACTTATTTGAAGGCTTGACTGATGCAATGTGTTCACTATTGGACTTCCCATGAAGATGCTTCAGCCAGTACTTCATCATGAGCAGATTTTATCACAAGCCTGGCCAGAAGAATGGCTTCCTCTAACCTTCTGGACACCAGGGCTGGCTCCACCTTTGAGAGGGTCCTGAGAAAAGCAACCCACGGGAGGCTTCTCCTCCATTGGTGGGCCCCGGTGGGCCTACCTGAAAGTGAGCAACAATACTTCACAGGGCACTGAGCTCTTGGTTTTGCTGCCACTTTAATTTCTCACAGAGATGCAGTCATCTGGTGGGGTTTGGGGCACCAGGAAAGGTTCTGCAGGAGTCCTAGGCATTTGTAGCATCTTTTGGGGAGCTAGGTACCCAGAAGCTGACTGAGGATGCCAGATGGTGGCTTCAAATCAAATTCAAGAAGTTAGCTTTAGCTTAAGCCCAAGCTCATCTTCTTCCTTCACACCCCTTCCACAGGGCCATTCATTCTGCTGTGAAGGTAGTGAAATACTGGCAACTTGTGGTAAAAATGAACTTCCCTTTGAAGAAAAGTCCCATCCCCACCTCCACTCTTAACTGAAAAAAGAAGAAGCTTCAATACCACGTCATCCCGACTGAACATAAATTTGCCCCATGTGTGAAAATGACACAGCCATCAATCCACCCCCAGAATGGCCCATGAATGATGCTGTACCAGAGCACTGTGTTCAAATGCTGGCAGTTGCTAAGGGCCATCTTGAAATGCCACTTGAAATGGTGGCAAAGCTCTCCCCCTCCTGCTGTGGAAACTTTAAAAAGTAAAGCAAAAAAACCCTCCTGCCATCTTGTTTTTGGAGGTAAGATTACCTGACACCTGAAAGTTGTGGATTTTCTAATTTAAGCATGTAAAGCAAACACTATTGTAAAGGAAGAGTCTGGAACATTTTTTGAACACTCATCTGAGCAGCACTAGAGCTGTTGGGCACCACCAGAAATGGACACCAAGCCTAGAATAACAATGTAAACTTGGGCATATTTACTGTGAAGTAAATCCCATTAGACTCAGTGGTGCCTCCTCCCTGGTAAGTATATTTAAGAACACAGACTTAACCTAAATGGACCCATGTCCCATACTGACGCAGTTACAGCCAATTCTCTACTTTTGTAATTTCTATCATGGAATCAAGACATGGGTTACAGATGTAGATTTATGGCTGGTCTTCTGCAATCCCTGCAAAGTCAGAAAGCGATGTAAGAATTAGTGGTGCCAGCAAAGATTTTGGGGCTTGTAATTCCAAACCTTAAAGACTACACAAGAGGTATATGAGACCCCTCTCACGCATCGATGAAGAAGAGGAGCCCTAAGTCATGAGAGGTTCCCCACAGCTGCAATACAGGGAGGGGTCATGTCTGTGAGTCTCTGTTCCATCTGGATATTTTAGGGGGAAAGAAAAGAAAACTAAAACAGAGTCACCATTCTACTTTTGGATAATCTTTCTAGAGTAGTGTCTGAGCAATTAGTGCTCTGAGCTGAAGGACAAAACGACTTTGACAAAGTCAGGCCCATGGGCTAGTGAGTGACAAGTGCAGTGTTGGGGATTTTCAGTGTATGCCTGAAACTGACAGTGATTCAATATAGAAGGATGCATAGTTTCAGATTGGCATGTGTGATTATCTTCACTTTGTTGGCACTGTAATAGGCTGTCTTTTAAACTAATTTAAAGAGCTGTCCACACCAAGATGAAGTCCCCACCATTTTGAATATCAAGTTAGGACCAAGATTGTAGTGACAGGCGAAGGCCAGCTTATCCAAACTGGATTCTACCTGCTTTGTAATATTTATCCAGTTTTCAAGTGTAATTCTTAAAGATGTAGCTGATACACGTTGCACAGAGTTGCTGAAATCTAACAGTTTCAGTTCTTCCCCTTTACTTTTGGTCTGGCAATAGGATAAAATGTTCAAAAGACAGTCTAATGCACTATGAGTGGGAATTGTGCTCCAGATTCCACTGCAGAGTTTTGAAACAGATTCAAAAGCCAATGGACTCACAGCTCACGATAAGCTTCGAATCAGCTTCCCCTCTTCATTATACAACATTGTATAATACACATTGTATAACACTGATCATCTTTCCAAGCAGGATGAATAGGTCTCTGCCTTGCATGTCCAGTTCATTTTATTTATTTATTTTAGTCTTACTTTTGATGTTGTTTTCAATATTTTCTTAGTTATTTAATTAAACTATGAGTTAGATGCAAAGGCAGCTTTAATGTAATTGTGGCCTTGTTTATGGAAAACCAGCCTTGGCAATGGATAAAGTGGAGAGGGAAGGAGATGAGAAGGAGAAGGACAGCTTAAGTGTGATGCCCTTAGGCCACACACATTCCACCCTGACTCTACCCACCCATTTGAGCCCTCCTGCCATCCTTTCTTCACCAGTGGAACAGCTCTCCTGATGAAGTGCTCCACTGGTATTTTGGTATGTTCCATCAATATAATGGGGTTGTTCTGCTGGAGCACCTTTTATATTGGCAGTATATCTTTTCAGTTCTGCCCACACAGCATGGCTTCCCGGATGTGTACGATTTCAGACTCAACTGTGAATCCAGCCAAAATATATTTCATTGTTGTTGAAGGACGCAATGGTCTTGGCCCCTGCTCTTTCAAATCGCTACCCATAGTCCCTTGGTCCTTTTATCTATCCCATCAACTGACATTCAGTGTTAACTGAGCCAAAGTTACTCAGAATAGGATTTTCTTTTCCAAAGGAGCATTAACTCCGAAAACTAATCAGCTCCCTCTTCCTTTTTTATGGCCACAGATAGGGTCGAGAGTTTCAGGAGGCCATTTCCACTTGACCCAGATAAGTGGTGCTTTTCGTTAAATTTGGGGGCCAGAATGTATTGTCAAAATTTGGGTTTCAATCTGGCAAATCTAGGGCCTTGAAGACAAATTACCACAAGACCGCCTTTTGAAACCACCTCAACTGCTTATTTTAATGCTGACTATACCCACAAGCAGACAACTGCACTGTGGTGAATTTTCCTGAACGCTACGGATTTCTGCATACCTAACCCAGGGTTCTCATTTTAACTAGACACCATGTACAAAACAGGCACGTCTGATGTTCCTTCCCTTTCCTCCATTGCACCTGCAATGATAGCTATTATTAGAGCATCTTCAATGGATTTACTTCAAATAGAAGCCAATGCTACATATCCTGGCAGCTCTTGACTTGTGATAAGTCTTGGTTTCTGTCCCTGGCCCTTTGATATACACTGCCATCTTCTAACATTCAGTGGCTACTCTGATGCTTCTACTGGTTTCCTCATTCATTCATTCATTCATTCATTCATTCATTCATATTTCTGCATTCCTCCAAAGCTCACATTAGTTGAGTGAGAACAGAGATGTACAATGTCTCAGACTTTTAGGTAGTGATGTGCATTTGTCCAGCAGTTAACAGAAAGCATACTTCCTTTCAGGAAAGGAGATTATGCTTCCCTTTATGCTCTTGTGCTGTTCTTTGGGGAGCAAAGTTAAAACTCTTGGCCGCCAATACTCTATAACATGTGTCATACAGCATATGGTCTCTTGTCCGTTTTCAGTGCCAGCAAACAGAATTGCAGCCAGTGTAAATGAAACAATGCATCAGCCAGACCATTAACCTTTGCTCGTACATACTCAGCTCTGAAGTGGATATTATTTATCAAGCGGTGTGCAGGAAGGCATCCTTAGTAGACCTGATTAATATGTCCAATGGCACTACACTAAATAGGTGTGCAGCACCCAGAGTAACACACGAAAGGCTAAGGCACTAATGCCTGTTTGCTTGAAATCTCTTTACAAAAATGATCACTATAACAGCAAGAGCAAGTCCAGATTCACTTTGCAAAACTGCATTCCAAATAATGTCAGAGGGGGAGCCCACACTTAAACCCCCCCCCCCGCAAAAGCACACATATACAGTGTAAATTGTTGTATGTGTTTGCATATACAGGCATCTTTTTGAAAAGCATCTAAATTAGCATTGTTTTTTAATCCCAACCATTATTGGCATACTGTGGAAGAAGGGCCATAAATGATTAACAGTCCATGACTCAAAAGTGCTCCACTGGCACCATCGGGGCTCTGTAATATGCTAACATTTGTCATATTAAACCAATGAAAGTACTTTCCCATGATGCCGAGTTATACTTGGAGCTCATTTGACCTGTCATGAAACCTATGCAGAAGCTGCTGCAAGCAGTACGTCCCTGAGTATATTGGCTGTAATGTGTAGCACAGCTTGCTATGAAGATCCTAGTAGCTGGTAGAGAGGCTTTGCTTGCTATGCAGCAGCTCCATATGGTAAGGTTCAGCCAAGGATCTGGATTGTTCACTTGTGTGGAGGAGCTGCGGACACATCCATCTGTGCCCACAAAGGGCCAATTCATGTGGCCGCTGAATGCACATCCACCAGAAAGAGTACCCAGCCTGTATGTGGCAGCATAGAGCTACGCCACAGGCCTCTGGGATCCCCTCATGTATTCTCTGATAGGCTTCAAACAGTCCATGAATAAAATGCACACTCCATAATAATTACAACAGGAAAGGAATAATTAAAAACTTATTCTCCCACTTCTTTTCATGCTCAAAGGGAATGCGTGATGAAAGGAAGTGTTGGCATCCTCTTTCTATGTGCGTTTGGAGCTTCTCCATCTTGCTACAGAGAACCAAAATAAGCTCTGCAGTTACATCAAACCAGCTAGTAGTGTACAGCACATGCACCCCTGCTTTTCACCACTTTTCATAACACACCAAACAACTCTCATTCGTTCATTTTTAGGTTGTAGGTTTTTTGTTTGCAGGATCCAGATCATTACGTTAGAATGGTTATAAAAGGCAACACTGGCAAAGATTCAAACTAGTTCTTTATTTAGCCCAACTCATTTGTAGTCTTCTTGTGCCCCGTGTGGAATCTGGATATAACTACAGAAACATCTGAATCACAGTGCAGGCTGGCAGAGGTACCGTGATCTATATGAATGGTGGCACTCATTAGCCATTAGATATGAAATAATACTATTTGACCCTATACAGATGACATAGCTCTGAAGGACATCCGAGTGCTTGCATACAGTAAAAACTATAACTGAGACCAGCATTATTAAATATTTTGATGATCATGTCCATGTCCCCCCTCTAATTCCTTATGTATTTAGCTGTCATGTGCTGAGTTAGCTCCATTTATCCCCATACCAGCCTTTCCCAACCTCGTGCTCTCCATATATTTTGGAATGCAACTCCCACCAGCCTCAGCTGGTTTATACCAACAAGCTGCAGTAACTTTCCAACATTTGAGGGAGAGGGCTTCTCTTTGACTTCCCTTCAGCGGTAGAAGATCTTGGGACCTTCTGTATGACTGACATGTGCTTTACCATTGAACTGCAGCTCTTTCCCTAACTACTGGAGTGCTCTGTGTGGTACTGTACAACTCATTTGGGATCTGAATATGATCATTGTTGGGGAAATGAGAGATGATGTATTTAAAGGAGCACTGATCCTTTCATTATTCTTAGCAGTCAGTACGAGCATTAGCCATTTGTTCTATACAGATAAATCAATGCAGCATAACAACAGAGGACAAGAGTGTATAGAAACAGTAAAAATAAAATAAACCCAAGCTTTTTTTTTAAAAAAAAGAAAATATTAGCTTGATACGGTTTACCTATCCAGAAGTCTATTAATGTAAGATCCCTTCAATTTTTGAACATTTTCTTTGGGTTAGCTCTTGTTTCTTTTTCAGTTGCATGGTTGAATGTGTCATGAAACTTATGTTCAGTATTTTTCACACCTCCTTCCGACTCTTGGGTTTAATTAGTGTGGCTTTCTTTATTTTCAAACTAGCCTATTGGCTTATATCCAGATAGCACGCTTACTACTTTTAGAATATACTATGTGACTGAGAATGATAAACTGGGAGGAAATGGAAGAGACTAGATGAAGCTGAGTCTTGTTTATTATTCTGTGGAAACACTCGTGTTTGACTCTCAGTCATATGAAAACTGGTTCACATACTGTCATGGGCTTGAATTTTGTCTACGTGAGCATAAATCTGTTGGTGGGAAAATTATGGTGCTCCTGATGTTGCTAGACTTCAACTCCCTTAATCCTTGACCATTAGCCATGGTAGTTGAACCTTAGTTCTGTGAAGTAGGCCACAATGTACTATGCCTTGCTATGTAGTATAGCAAGGTCCTTTGGCCACATGATCGGCCAATTTGAAATCTCAGGGATGGCAGGCTATCCCACAATCCTTTGTGGCCGCTCAGGGGAATTCCCCAACTGCCATCCACACAATGGGGAGGCCTTTTGCTCTGTGGAGTTGAGGGCCGGCCACAACCACCACCCACCTAGAGACTGGGTAAGCAGCCATTCCAAGATAGCTAACAACATGCAAATACCAATAAAAACAACACACAATGTCCAATTAAAACAACCACAAAGTTAAAAATCTAAAAACAGAAACAGCATAGCAGATCATAAAAATATCAGTTGGTTAAGGTTAATGAAAAGTCACTGGAACAATGTTGTTGTTGTTGTTGTTGTTGTTGTTATACTGCCCTTCATACGAAGATTCCAGGGTGGTTCGAAACAAAAATAGAAAATGAGAATACAAAGTTATCTTTATGCAGTGACAGAAGTTTAAAAGAAGGCGGGGGAGGGACACAAATAAACCTTCCATAGGAGGTTGTTCCACAGTTGGGTTGTGGCTCCCAAAAAAAATCTCCTTTCATGCTTCCCAACTAAATTAGCACCCATTACCTCTATTATTTTTACCTGCTGAGCCCAATTGACTCCATTTGCATTATCCCCATCAAAATGATGGATTTTGTCCATCTGTATCTATTACATGCTGAACTGAGATCTCAAAGACAGATTTCTCCCACAACACTTTCCCATTTTAAAAACATAATAATCACATTATGTAAATAGCATTAAAAATGACACAAAACTGCTGGATCAAAAGTCAATGGTGATAACTGCTGAAACATCTTTGAAGGAATTCCATTTCTAGCGACAACAGCATCCCAGAGTTTCACATTTGCACCCTGGGTCCCCCATATGCTGCGATTCCTCTGCACAAGTCCATAATGCTAATGGAAACCCGTGTCAGCAGGAGCCAGAGGGAGCATAGCACGAAAGTCTGATTTGTAAATATCACTGGATCACTCTGAAGTAGTCTCATTTCTGGCTTTGCCTCAAGCTCTGTTTGAAGGGCCAATTCTATTTCATTTCTCTCTGTTTTCAGCTATTTAGCATAATTAATTTGACCAGTCCAGTGAGAAGAAGGCTTCTTTCTTTAATGCTGCAGCAGTTTGAATTCTTTGGCCCTTATTTCCTCATATATAAAGTGTGGTGCTGTGGTAGTGATGTCAATGGTGTCATACAAAAAGCCAAACGTTTTTGTGATACAGTGTGCTGGTATCCCTGTTGTTTTTCGTCCAGTCAATATCTTCACAGTATTATGTAACAATTAATATATGAAAATATGAACCAACCAGGCAACACCTCCCACCATCCCACATCCTGTAGCATAGCAGTAACTAATATGATTTATCCCAGCTCTTGGTTGCAATACTACTTCCATCATCCCTGCCCATTGGGGTTGGTGAAAATTGCAGTGCATCTGGAGGGAACTACATTGGCTATTCCATTTTTGTTGTTGTTTAAGGATGCAAGGTCTTTCTCCTCTGGCTTTCCCAGTTTTCTCACCTTGGCAGTCCTGTTTTGTAAAGCCAATGTACTTCCAGTGGAGTTTGGCACCTGAAAATAGGTAGAGAGGGGTTGCTCATGTGCCAGTGATCATCTCTGTGTTCCCCAACCTGGGGATGCCAAAAACATCTGTGATCCAGTATTATTTAATGGGGTTGTGAAGTGTCTTACTGACAGCTGGCTTGGTGCTCCTGCGCTAAGCAGCCATTTGCTCTCCATTATATTTCCCCATCCCTCACATCTTGTAATGCCATAAGAAATATCTGAACCTATTGGCATATACTTGTAAACCTCACCTATCAGCAGTTTTCTTGGGCTGATGACCAAATCCCATCATTCACCAAGGCATGTTGCTAAAAGTCCAAAGCAAGTCTATTGCCGTAATAATGTCTGACATTCTTTGATGAATCTTGACTTTACAGAAGCCTTCAACACATGCGGCAAATTGCACATTGTTCGAGGAAACCTGTGGTTTATTCTCTGGGAGGGGCAGAGGTGTATTTTCAGCTCACACAGTGGATTTGGCCATAAGTAGGATAGTGTTAAATGCTGCGGTAAAATAAAAGAAATGTTGTTTATTACCCCAAGGTTAATGAAGCACTCAGTGGGGACCATTTAAATGAGAACGAATCCATTTAAGATTATATGTAACCAATGGTAACTGTGCAAGGCCCACAGGTTTCCTGGAAAGGTGCTAAAAGTGCTTTCTCTCTCGCACATACAAAACCTAATGCTACACAGCATAGTAAAATGCACTGTAATGCATTCAAGGGATAGGTACTATTTATTATCTAATCTAAGCACTTAGTACTGGCATCTGCTTACAAATCACCGCATTCTGCATTAGGCATCCTTCAAAATATCTGCCCAGATGAATACTGTAGGCATTAATGCAAATAGGCTTGGTGAACAGACATGGAACATAACCAAGCATTTTTGTCATGCAAGTTTCATTGACATGAGTGATGTTCTGTTCCCATAGTTCCTGCTAGCATGCAGCCTGGGTAGATAAAGAAATTTAATGTTTAGCTTCCCTATTATCTTTTGACAGGGTTTAGAAATAAGATCTAATAGCTTAAGGGGAACATGTAGATCTCCCCTCCCCATGCAAGTTTGCTTTGCAGGTTTAAATTCTTATTTTTATGTATTTGGAGATTTCTACCCTGCTTTTTCAAATACACAAAAATCACTAAATTACTAAAACAGATTAAAATCATAAACAGAACAATAAAAAACCACTCTAAAATAAAAGCAGGCTAAAACAACTTTAGAGACATCACACCACTGTAAAAATTTAGTGGGACAGAAAGGTCCTAGCGGCACTCCTGAAATTTGGACGGTAACGCAACATCTAAGAAAGAGGTGTTGACATGTCCCGCCACCAAATCATTAATTCTAATCTAAATTTGGAGATTAAGGCTGCATACATCCTAACTAGGGGTAGGCAATAACTGGTTTTCAATATCTTGACATATCACAATACAGTGGTACCTCGGGTTACATACGCTTCAGGTTACTTACGTTTCAGGTTACAGACTCCGCTAACCCAGAAATAGTGCTTCAGGTTAAGAACTTTGCTTCAGGATGAGAACAGAAATCATGCTCCAACTGCGCAGCAGCAGCAGGAGGCACCATTAGCTAAAGTGGTGCTTCAGGTTAAGAACAGTTTCAGGTTAAGTACGGACCTCCGGAACGAATTAAGTACTTAACCTGAGGTACCACTGTATCTGAAATAAGGAAGGAGCTACGCAGAGGTGAACTGGACAATGTCCTGGCAGCTGCTACTCCTTAAGGGTCTAAAACTGATAAATGATATTATCAATCACCTCACGGTCACTTTCAGCAGCTTTCTGCTTTAATTACAATTCTTTATTATTAGGAATAAAAAAAATAATTAGGATTATCAAGAAAACAGTGATGATGAAACAATTATGTTTACTGGGGGGGAAGCTGGTGAGGAAATCAGAAGCTATTTCTGAACTTAAAAAAAGTTTGTATACTAGGCCAACTATTACACATTATATAGCATTGTTTTTAATTACAGATAGGTAGCCGTGTTGGTCTGCCATAGTCAAAACAAAAAAAATTCCTTCCAGTAGCACCTTAAAGACCAACTAAGTCAGTTCTTGGTATGAGCTTTCGTGTGCATCTGAAGAAGTGTGCATGCACACGAAAGCTCATACCAAGAACTGACTTAGTTGGTCTTTAAGGTGCTACTGGAAGGAATTTTTTTTGTTTTTAATGTTATACAATCCCCATTTTGTATTTATACATGTGATTAAATATAAATTTGATTTATGCATTGATACAGTGGAAATAAACAAGGTTAATACATGCAAGGTGAGGTTAAAGAGGGGTGATATAAGCAATCATGGCCTCATATGTGCTTTCCAAATGCTGTATTAGAAATGTGGCCACATAAATTAAGTTGTCCCTGTTGGGCATCTCATGAAACAGTCATGCTTAAAAACTCCAGCTTGCGTTAGCCATATTGGTGCTCCTGAGGCTCTCGCTCTTCAGGATATGTTGCATTCATTGAACAAAGCTGCCTGATAGATTTTATAGTTATCTATGAGGACTCCCAGAGAAGGCCTGGAACCCTCGGCACATTGTAGAAAATACGCTATTTAAGACATGAGATTGTTAAAATGCTCTGAGGCTTCTGAGGTCTGCTGGTGGTACCTGCTCCCGGAGGAATTTATGTTTATACGAAATACAAAGCAAAATCGTGTTGGGAGGAGTAGGTGCTTTTATCAGACAAAGCAGATTGTTATTTCAAAACCCAGCCTCCAAAAATTAAAATGCAGGTTTTATTCCGCTTCTACATATATGGGGAATACATTAGGTGCTCAGAACTACTTATATCTGTGATACGTAGCTGTGAGCTGACAGAAAAGTGATAGCAGTTGAATCTGCAAAGAAAGAGGGGAAGGAAGTTTTAATGAAGCCAGAAATCAAGGACACCTTCCATGTACTAATTACCTGAAGAAATTATAATGGTCTGCAGTGCTGCACTGCTGGCCCTGCCCGTGAAGCACCACTGACTGTGCCTCTGGTGTCCATACAGCGAGGGTGGACATCTGCGAGTGGGAAGCCACTGCACTTACAGGTCTAGGGTTGAGAGCGTTTTGGGCACCAGGATTTTTTAAAGGTAGATTTTACAACTGCCCAAATTACTCAGACATTAAAACCCCCAAAACAATAACTAACAAATGCAAAGTGTGCTTGATGCTTCAGTGTATGCTTCTCCACAGCGATCAGTAGTTCTTATCTACTGTATAGTGACAACTGTATTTACAGAATAATTTACCACAATTTGCCCTCCCAGGTTACTGCGCCTCCCCGCTCTGTGGCTAGCTGACTTCATAGCCATTCAGCAAGAGGCTCCAGCACTCTGGTGGAATTCTGAGGGGCTGCAGCACTAGACTCTGGTCTGACTCTGCTCACAGCAATAGTTTAGTAATAATAATAATAATATAATAATAACTTATTACATATTTATACCCCGCCCATCTGGCTGGGTTTCCCCAGCAACTCTGGGCAGCTTCCAACTGAATATTAAAAACACAATACAGCATTAAACATTAAAAATGTCCCTAAGTTTAGGTTCTATACTAGGGATATTTTAAGGGTATTTATAAGGCTGTGATAAAGTATTACCTGCCTGAAGATAAAGGTGAAGAAAAGGAGGTTCCAGCCAAAGAAAATAAGGTGTTTTTACCATGCTTTGGGAGGTTTAAGTATGGAAACTGAGCACATCCTACATTTATACAACTGGCGTACCTGCTGTTCCTTACATTGCCTGTCTTTAAGTGCTTAATAACACATATGCCTAACAAGCCTAACACCCTCCCTCCATTTTTCAAACTTCACATTATCAGCTTTCCAATGAACCACTTACTCTAGTCCTTCCATCTTGTCTGGATTCAGCTGCAGTTTACTTGCATTCATCCAGTCTATTGTTGCAGCAAGGCTCTGGTTTAGCACTTCCACTTTAGTGCTTCATTTGAATTTGATGAAAAGCAGGAATAGATCTGGGTGTCATCTGCATACTGATGGCACTTCATCACAAACCTCTGGATGCTCTCAGTAGTTTTATGTAGATCTTCATTAACATGGGGGACAAAAATAGACCCCATGGGATTCATAGCATAACTGCCAAGTAGCAGTCTCCCAGAGCATGCTTCTGGAACTGGCCGCCCATGTAGGAACACGACAACTTGAACACAGTCCCCCAGTTCCCACTGTAGTCAGCCCATCCAGAGGGATAACGTGGTTGGAGGTACTGAAACTCCTTGAGATGATAGAAGCATCAACATGGTTATACTGTCTCTGCCTTTCTTCTGCCAAAGGTCACCAAAGCAATCTAGGGTGCCCAACACAGCCTGAATCCCAACTGAAATAGATATACAAACACACTCATCCAAAAAACATCCAGGATTGAATAGCAGACATGAGCTCAAGCATCCAGTGAAACAAGGAATTATTGGCAACTGGCCAACAATCATTGAAATCTTCTGGGTGCAGAGTAGGTTTTTTCAGGAGCAGTTAAAAAACTACGGGTACCTATTTTATAACAGATGGGACCACTCCTTCTTGCAAGGATACATTTATCATCTCCTGAACCCAACCAGTCAATCCCTTCCTGTTTGATGTAATGAGTCATGAGGGAAAAGGGCTATCATACACTAAATGGGCCACACTAGTCCAAGCGGTTTCAAGTACACATGAAATGGAAAGCCGTTATCCAAGAAGTCTTCAGGCCTCAAAAACGGATATCCATCAACAATATAGGACAAAATGGTGCTCTGGACACTTCCATAGACAGATCTGATTCAGTTCCTGCGCCTGAATCACTTAATTTTATCCTCAGATGCTTTGTGAACATGTCACAGCAGAATTCTGAGAACTATCTGAACATCAGCAGAAGATGCAGATTGCAGAAGTCCTAAACCCCTTGGGAAAGCTCTGCTGGAGACCACAGTGAAGATGTGATGGTATCAGACAAAAACTGCTTCTTTGTCAATAATGAGAGTGCTAAATAGGTGTGATGATAAGGAGTTTGAATGTCCCATATGGCTTTTGACTTTTACTTGTTAAAAGGTCTTCATTGGACCTGACAATGTACCCAATCTAGTATTACTGTTTTTAAAATCCCTAAAAGGGTACACCACAGCTCATTAGTACAGCATGAAAGAATGCCAGTTGTCCACATTTTTAACCTGTGGTTTCATGCACTAATTAATAAATCATGCATATGAATTGCTTAATAGTTATCCTAATTGAGGTACATGGCTGAAATTACAGAAATGTTAGAAAACGTTCTGGGTGGCCCAGCTAAGTGCAGGGTATCAGGAGGAATAGGAAAAGCACAAAAGACCATGGATTCTTGAAATTGAAATACAGATTCCACATCAAACGTACGTTTGTCATTTTCCAGGCTAAGTTGTCAGGTTATATAGTCAGCTTTGATGTGGATTCTGTATTTCAATTGCAAAAACATAAAGCCTATGGCTTCTTCACAGAGTGGTTTCACATAGCAAATCTGCCCCATTCCAGTCTCTTTTTCTTTTTAGTGCTAATTGAAATAAACAAAGCATTCTCAACAAAATACCAGCATGGAGAATGTGGCATTAAATTTATAGAGGAAGCAAAGAAATGGTTTAGTTGCCCTAAAGGGAATGTGAGGCTGACAGTAGGAACTGAGCAGCGTGTTCAAATTATGGCAATTAAATATAATTGTAGATTTGGTTAATCTGTATCAGGATGGCATCATTCCACTATGTTCATAGGAGCTTCTTCTATAATTCTTTGAGCTATATGAATTGAGTGAAGTCTCCTGAAGAAGTTCAGTTCCAGGTCTTAATATCTACTCTAATTCTGCATGTCAATTATGCTGCAGCCAAGAGTTCAAATAAAGGTCTGGGGATCTAGAGGACGCAGCTATCTCTATTAAAGCGCCTCTACTGTAAGCATATAGATAGGTCAGTAGACGGTTGATGGTTTGGTCTTATTATTTTTTATGAGCCTGCTGCTCTTAGACAAGACCCCTGTGTATCATGATTTAGATGTACAATGGAATCCTCTTTGGAAAGGGAATTGCAAAGTACTTTAGCAAAAACATTTGTCTCTCCCTCTTTTTGGCTGAATCCTTTTGACCTCTATAATGCATATACACACACATGCCTTTAACAATAGTGCGCTATATCTCATCTATGGCTCCTCAGTGTTAAGTTTCCATGCCCGTTTTTGGAAGCCACACAATCTGACATGGAATCCTATCTTACTTAGGGATAAACTGGACAATTGTTATGTATTTTGCCCTTGTATTGTGGATCTTTTTTCTTTTCTTTTAAAGAAATGTCCAGCTTTGTGGAGTGGGATAATTTTGATCAGGAAAATGGTGTGGGGTGTGGGGTGGGGCAAGGGGAGAGAAGCTTTAGCTTGGCCCCATCATGGTATTGAACAGCACTGCCCCACTCCTGTAGAGTTTGCAGTGGGAGGAAAGTTCCCAGTGGTGCTAATTCTTCCCCTGTGCTTGCATTTTTTTTAAATTAAAAAAATAGCAACTATGAAAGGGCAACCTACATGGCAAACATCAGATCTAGTTCAGCCCTAATTCCAGAAACATTCTGCACAGGCTCAGTTGCACTCTTTTTTATTGCTCCTTTCCCCCTTGGATCACTTTCCCCTGCCTCCTGCTAATCCCGTATTCCTTGTTTTACAGAATCCTGGCCCAGAATATGGCAAGAATGCAGAATGAGATCAAAGTCCTGTCATGCCCTCCTATCAACAGGATATTTCTTTCTATAGACAGCACATGCTCTTTATTTTAGTGCTATACCTGTGACTGTCTATGTGTCCACAGAATCTGGGTCTTTGGGTGAAGAATACTTGTTACAAGCCCTAATGACATAAGAAGTAATTACTTGGACCCAAAACAGGGTGTTCCAGGAAGTGGCTTGGATCCACTGGTCATGCTGTGGAGGATGTGTCTCATTGTTTTCAACAGGAGGGGTAATTTTTAAAACAAGTTTTTTTAAAAATCAAACCCCAGAAATGAATGGAAGAATACAGGGCATTCCTCTGCTCACATTTCTGCCCTGCCGTTGAGCAGTTAAATTCCCTTTGTAATTATCCCCCTATCAGTGATAGGAAAGCACCCCAAAATCCAGCCTAGACATTCTCCCTTAAATGTGGTGATATTTGTCTTTCACAATCAAAAGTGATTTTCAGTACTCTTATTAATTTCTGTCTAACCATGTGCACAGTAACCTAATCATCTCAATGCATCACTTTATAGGATATAGTAGAGATGACTATAGTTTTGCAATACATCTCAGAGCCATTTCCCCTCTCTAAACTTTACCAGACATTGTCTGGTTTAATTTATTTTTATGGCTGGTTCCTTAGCTTCTGGCAAAGCAAGTATTTAAAAAATGAACATATGTTGCATAAAACGACAATGCATTTAAATTAGGCAAAAGTTACTTAGTTTTGACATGTGTTGCCAGCATAACCCTGTTTGTGCAGAATAAAACTATGGGGTTTTTTTTGTTTTTTTAAAACCACATTATTTTATTAGGTTTGAGTTCTTCCAGCACTCTGTGTTATGTTTAAAGTTACATACTGGAGAAAAAGAAGAAGGGGGGAATCTACAAATCAATCATATATAAGTTCCAAGGCACATTTTTCCTCCTTGCATGTAGAACTCATATATGTTTAGGGATAAGTGCAATAATTTGTACAACGCATACATTTTTGCTTTGTACAAGAGAACAGTAATAAGAAACTGGCCTTTTACCTGCAGACTTAACATCTGAAAAGGGACGAGAAGGGAAAAAAGACACAGAAGAGGAAAGAAGAGGAAAAGTCTTGGCAAAAAGATAATTCTTTCAAATGTTGTTTAAACATAATAATACTTGATCTGAGCTTAAACTGAGTGAAAGTTATTGGACCATTTAGCTCAGAAGCATCTACACACACTGGCAGCAAATTGCCAGGGTTCCAGGCAGGAGTCTTTCCTTCAGAATTCTGGCGGTGCCAGAACTCAGCCTGGGACCTTCTGCATGTAAATCATGCCTTTTGTCACTGGTCAAAGGAATGGCTCTGGTGAGCTGTGGCGGCAAGTTAAGTGCTGGTAGCTGGTTAGAGTAGATAGTGGTTGTGGGTTACACAGAGACACTCTGATTTTAGGCTAGACTGTGATGTAGTTTTTAGTACTGACAATGACTTTTATTTTACTTTATTGGTTCTGCAGTGTCCCTGACTCTGCAGTTGCATACCAAGCCAAATCACTGTTTTCTTTCACGCTGAAATCATTTACAGGAGATCTTGGACTCTTTCGTGTTGTTCACATTGAGCTGTAGTACTGGGGAGCAAAGTATGACTTCATTATTTTATGCTTAACTGCATTCATTTAAGCAGAAAGGTATTTTTTTAAAAATTGGCAAAATCAAGAAACCTAGGTCCCTTCACAACTTACGGTAACATACAGTGGTACCTCTGGTTACGTACTTAATTTGTTCTGGAGGTCCGTTCTTAACCTGAAACTGTTCTTAACCTGAAGCACCACTTTAGCCAATGGGGCCTCCCGCTGCTGCCGTGCCCCCGCCACTCAATTTCTGTTCTCATCCTGAAGCAAAGTTCTTAACCCGAGGTACTATTTCTGGGTTAGCTGAGTCTGTAACCTGAAGCGTATGTAACCTGAACTGTATGTAACCCGAGGTACCCCTGTACTCCTCACACAGAGATCTTATCTGGATATAACAGTTTGCAGAGAGGTAGCTGTAGTTTGTTGGAGGAAACAAAGAACAACAGAGGGTAAGATTCAGACTTCACATCTGGCAGTGGAAGCATCTCTGCAGGAGAGTCTTCTGGAGATGCTGCTTCTGATGGACAGGGGAAGTGACTTTTGTTGATTCATCTTCCTCCCTGCGGCTCTTGGTGGCATTGTCTACCCTTCAGTTGAGGGACCTTTCAGGACAATGAAGGAAAGTGGCACTGAAGGGGGAAAGCAAACAGGCAAATGTTGTCTCCTCCATCCACCATCATGATCCCTCTTGCTGGATCTTTCCATCCATGGACGACGGAGTAAGTAGCTGAAAGTGAACGAGGGAAAACAAGCTGCTTGAAAGAAGAGGAGCACGTCTTGGAGATCTGACAGATGGACGTAACAAAATGGAGTAGTGTATGGAAGTACTGAAATGAGCCTGAGCAGCATGTTAGTCGAGAACAATCAGATTCAAATTTGTATTGTTGAAGCTTCCATGCTGGTAGTTAAACCTTACAACTCTGTGATTTGGTGGATGAGTCAGATGGCAGATGAGAGCCAGAAAGTAGAGCGTAAACCACAGATGCAGCATAAGGGAAAGTGAAACAACTCACAATGATGGTTTCACTTGTGATGTGACTGGGGAAATGATTGTGACATTAACCAATACTCCAAAACATGTAAGAGAAACCATAAATAGCACCAGAAGAATCACAGAGTATTTCATTACTCATCATTGAACATAATTAAATTCTAATGAGATTAAGAAATCTCATGTATGATAAACATAAATTATAATTGTACTTGAAGTCCTAGAGTCCAGAGTGAATCTGATGTAAAATGTAGCAGCTCTGTGAGTGGAGGAGAGAATGAATGGATGTCCACTTTGGCAGTAGAATAATCTACGTCTTGCCACTGAATCACATTTCCAGCATCATGGCATTTAGGGAAAACTTGAGCTTGATAAGCATATAATGTACTAATCTTTCTTACCATTATATAGTAAGAGAGGTGAGGATGGTCTTGAGTTCAGATTCCACTGAAGTTATTATTTATTAACTTCTTTTTAATGACAATGATCTTGAAAACCGTTTACAATGATAACAAATAAGTTATTATTTATTAAATTTCTATACTGCCATTTAGTTTAGGATTGCAGGGCAGTTTACAGCATAAAAAACAAAAATAGATTACACAGTAGAAAACAAAAACATTACCTACCTACCCACCCACCCACACCCAGCAGTTTTAAAGGTCATAGATTGTTTAATTAATCAAAGGCCTTGGATAAGAGCAATGTTTTTGCCTGGTGCCTAAAAATATGTAATGAAGGTGCCAGGCGAGCCTCACTAGGGAGAACATTCCACAAGCAGAAAAGGCCCATTCTTGTGTTGCCACCCTCTGGACTTCTCGTGGAGAAAGTGCACGAAGAAGGGCCTCAGATGAGGAAGAAGAAGAAGAAGAACAAGAAGAAGAAGAAGAAGAAGAAGAAGAAGAGGAGGAGGAGGAGGAGTTTGGATTTGATATCCGGCTTTATCGCTCCCCTTAAGGAGTCTCAAAGCGGCTAACATTCTCCTTTCTCTTCCTCCCCCACAACAAACACTCTGTGAGGTGAGTGAGGCTGAGAGACTTCAGAGAAGTGTGACTGGCCCAAGGTCACCCAGCAGCTGCATGTGGAGGATTGGGGAAGCAAACCCGGTTCATCAGGTTACGAGTCCACCATTCTAAACCACTTAACCACTACACCACGCTTAACCACTACAATTTAAAGCTGCAGGCATCAGTTGTCTTGGGATGGGGCACTTATCCTGCAGAATCATTGCTGGATGAGCAATATTGTAAGCTAGAATCTAGCTAGACCTGATGAGAATGTTTGACTATAAGTGTTTTCTCTGGCTATGGTCTGAAGATATACTTTCATTTATTCCATAGCTATGGCCTGTATCCAGTGCCCTAGCTCTGCTCAAGCAACAGACTTCAGTGCACACACCTGAACTTCCGGCTCCTCTCTTGGCCCTTCCAGCCCAATGTGTGTCCTTAAAATCAGCTCCAGAGAATTGGCGAAGTGCTTTTCCATGAGCAACCCAACATAAGAGCAGCAGGTACAACCAGATGCCTGTTACCCTCTGCTTTTCAAAGCCACCTTAAGACTGGACTTGCACTCTCTTCTGTTTTATTAAGAGACAGTGCAAAGGAAAAAGTGGTCCATACTTAGTATTTATTTTTCTTTCAGCAGAATGTAAGAAAACACACTGCCAGTTTCATAATCAGCAACTTTGTAGAAAACTAACTGGATTGGATCCTGACAGTCATACTTAGAGTCGATCCATTGATATCAGTGGTACTTCCTCTATATTCATGGGACTAAGTCTGGATCCAACTCACCCTCCTCAATGCTTGCAAAATATTTTGAGTAACCGAGGCAGGCATGGCTCACCGGAAAATTATAATAATAGCTCCATTCAGCACAGAACACCCAGGAGAAATGCTGAGCTCTGCTGAAATGCTCCAGTTGCATTGCATAGTGTCTGGAATACACTAGGTTAAGCTGTTCCCTCTGATGTTATGCTGCCAACCATAGTCTTATGGCCTATAAAATAGCTTGTGAAGCAAGCACGCTTTAACCTAGGAATGCAGGTTGCTCAGTTAGTACTCGTTCCAGTCGTTACAGGTCTCCTGCTAAGATAGCAGTGCAAGATGGCAAGGTGTATGGGAAGCATTTAAAAAGATCTTTTGGTAGTCTTACCACAGGCTGGCTACAAAAGAAGCCATAAAATAATAACAGCCCATGCAGAACAGGCTGTATTATACTGATTGCTGAGGCCAACATTTCTAAGCATTAAAAAAGGCAAAGAACTATGCATGTATCATTTACAATCTGTTAGTACCTCCCCCCACCCCACTACCCCACCCCGCATAGCACATATGTATACAGTGTTCTTTCGTATGAAATACTGTGTTTTTATGCATTTCCCCATAAACCAGCTTCAATCTGAATTGAGAAAACCCCCCAAATCTAGCTGTGTTTTAAACTGGTAAAGCGACGTGTTGCGGTGGGGGCCGCCAGGACACTCCAAAGTTGGGGGGCGGGCTAATTGATCGTTGGCCACTGATGCGATTGGGGCTTCCCTTGTTGTTGGGAAGAAGTTAATGTTGCCATTTATTGATTGACAGCCAGAAATACTAAAACTCCTTGCACGAGGCTAGGGCTTCCTCTTTTCGCCCGTGCATCGGATTTCCCGTCCCTCCCTCCCTAGAATAGGGTTGTTCGCTTTGACCTTGCTATGCCTGTCATGGGGTTGTCGGCTTTGGAGTGGGGGCCTGGTAGGAATTTTGTTCATCTTGCTGATTGGCTGGCGCCATTTGGTTTTTGCCTACTGCATAGCAAATCGTCACAACTTGTAAGGTACGCGGTTAGGCATTGGTTTATGGTTTGGTTGGTTGAGGGGCATGGATTGGCTGTGCCTGCCCCTCTAATGCTGCTGCTGCAAGGGATTCCGTTAAAGGAATTGGGAGCTAACTATTGCTTGTCCACTCTGTCAAGGGGGCTCGGGCCATAACAATGAGCTCCTGGTTGCATATGGGGTGAGGGCAGGTTCCCTGCTCCGCGTAACCCCCAAGTGTATTCCCCTATTCTGACTTTCGCATTGTGCGGAATGTCAGTCTGTCCCCCATGGTGGGGGCAGATAGTCGCAACCAATGCCTACGCAACCACTCACAAATTTGTATTTTAATAAAGTTGTGGCCAAAATTATGCCGAAAATCTTAAACAATTTTTTTTGTGTGATGTGTGAGTTATTGGGGTGGACCTGGGGACCTCGATGCGCAAAGCGTACACAGCCAGAGATGATGCAGTTTTTCATTCTACCTGGGGATTGCTAATTTGTGTACCAAAAAAGAGTAACATTTGAGATTTATGCAAAATTTGAGATTTGATGGGGGGAAATAGAAAGGGGGGAGGAACTAATACAGATGAAAGCTTTGCTTAATTAACCGATTCAATATATTTATAGCACTATTCTTAAAAAGTTTTGCACTATGGTGCTGTAATTAACGCTGTGCAGGACACAAACTTTAGCCTTCATACTCCTTAAGAGAAATCTACTAGACTACTGGCTGCAGACTTTCCAGTTCCCTTTGCAAACCTGGCTAGAACCAATAGCCAGGCTATAAATCAAAAGCAGATATTGCTTATTAATATCTGGAGGCTACCCTGTGTAATTCCAAGTGATGTGTTATAATTAATGAAAAGAGTAGTCTAAATTCAAATGTGTATCTGCTACCTATTGGAGTAATATACCCATAGTTTTTTATGGCCTATTAGATTATCAGAAGGCCTCTGTAAAAGATCTAATCCACTGGTAACAATATAAATCTTGAAGGTTAGACTAAAACTTTCACCATTGAAATTTATGTCTTTATTACTATTGATATTAAATATTCTTGTAATATGTGTTACTTTCCAAGGATGGCTTGTTGCATCTTATCCCCACTTTCTATTTGCAGGTGCCTTCTTGAATTTCACCTTGGGGCAAATGTATTCTATAGTGGAACACATGAGTAAGTTCCAGTGAGTTCCACTGAACTTTCTAACTAACTAACTAACTAACTAACTAACTAACTAACTAACTAACTAACTAACTAGTAAGCGTGCTTAAGGATTGCAGCCTTACAGAGCAGTCCAGGCCTCAAGTTATGACCACTGGAATAGACTTGCTACTAGAATTCTGACATTAGTCTAACACCAATCCAGCACACTTAGAACTGTATCTAACAACATCATCCCATTCCTACAAGGACTTCTGCTTGTACAGGAGAACCCTTCCCTCTTCTCTTGCTGTGCCTCCTCTCACCTGTTTGGGTGATGCACAGAGGCAGGGAAGGGAAGTTCTGTTGTGCAAGTGGAGGTCCTTTGAATAGGTGGGACAACTCTGTTGGATACAACCCTTTTGGACGTTACCCCAGAAAGACAGAAGAAGCATAATGTACTTGCTGACTCTTCCACAGCTTTGCCCCCAAACATGAAGCCACTCTTTAGATCTCTGATTTTTTTAATGAAGCAGTGAAGGCAAATTGTCTCTTTTGGTTCTTCTCCAGTTTGTTGGGTCAAACCTGTCTTGTGGCCTGCCAGGTTTGTAAGATATGACTCTTGAGAATGCTACATTTATTCCAGTGAATAGCTTCATTCTCTATAGATGTTTGAACACTGAATAAAATATCACTTGCTTTTCTTTTGCTGATCCAGGTATTTCTGAGCATTAAAAGGGACAACTAACTAGGTATGTATACGTCTTTTACAACACATTAGTTCCGCCCCCTTACAAATAAAAGATAATCTCGTTCAGACAGTAGTCAGAACTAATAGTAAGATTCCTTGTTCAAATGAGGCTACGTACACCCTCCTCTTTATTCTGCACCCAGTGTGCTCCCACCACTGGTGTGGAACAGGGTATATAAATGATGCTGGCCACAATCTGTACCTATCCTGTTTCTTTCCTGTTCTTTCTTATGAAATTTTGTGTTTTGATGCATGTCTCCTCAAACGATCTCCAATCCAAATTGAAACTGGCTGTGTTTTCAGCCAGTGATGTGTACACAGTATGAGATGCTGCAATTTGGTATTCTACCCAGGAATTGTTAATTCTTGTACTGTATACAATTTGTTGAAGAAGAAAAAGGACAGAGAAGGGGGGAAATTAGTCTAAATAAAAGCTTTGCTTAATTAACTCACTAGATATATTTCTAGCATTTTTTTCTCTGCTACCTGCTTACACATTCTTAAAACACACACACACACAAAACCCCACTACAAAAATATCCTGACCTCTGTGTGCAACGATAGCACTCATCCTACGTTAAAACAATCCCAACACCTGTTCCTTTGTCAGGTTCCACAAAGCTATCTGACTAATAACGTGATGGGGTTGATGGTAAAATAATCCCTTTTGCTATGTGAATGTTTTTTGATTGAGTAGGATGCACCATGGGACATGCTGCAGTTTTTGTGACAGCATGAAATGAAGGGGGAAACGTTGGATAGAAAAAGAATAGAAATGTGTGTTGGGTGCCAGCAACACAACCAAAGCAAGAGTGAAAAATAAATTATATGTTTTCAGGGTGGGATTCTGTTGGAATAGGTTTATACAGTTGCACCTTCCACAAATTTAGTTTCTACTACATTATGTGCTTAGGTTGCTGTGATTGATCTACTGGCCCCCCCTTTATTTTAATCTTATACATAAGAGGCTGTTCATCTTTTGTAAGAACTGGTATCGACTCTGATCAGAAAGCTGTAAAGTGCTATGCAATCTGGAACACCTTAGATCTGGGTCAAACCACGTCACAACTTTCCCCAACCCCAGATCACTGGCAAGGGTGACCATTGGAACTGGCATGACTTTGCTCTGAACCTCCTGCTCAACATCAATATCAGTAGAAAATCAAACAAAACTAGAACTTGGAAGTAGAACTAAGAAAACTCTTCTTTTGCATATACCAGGCCATACACCTTCAGATCTTCCAGTCTGAACTCAGCCCAGCTCAGCTATGTAGTGTGTCCTGCCATTTGGACAATTGTGAAAGAGAATGGATTAAAGGACCTAGTAATAATGATATTGCTAGCAAAAAACTGAGAACTCTTGTCTATCTCAGAGCCATATGTACAATAAGATCCAAATCTTATGAAGACAGTGAGTCTTCCCAATCAATTTCTTTTCTTTTTGCAAATTGTGACACAAATGTGCATCCTCAGTCTATTCCTGAGTGTTCTTTTTTGATTTGGCCTTTGAAGTGCTTCTGTTTACTTTTTCTCCCTTCCAGAACAAGAAACACAAGGAATTAGATTGCTTATAGCAGCAATCCCACGATGAATCTGTTGAGCTCTTCCAATTTTGAGAGACTGGTAATAGGTGTTGAGATGATAAATGTGGTGGAAAAGTTTGCCCATAAAGGGGGGGGGGGACCCACAAGGTATTGCTTGCTGACTCATTAGTTCAATCAGTAACTAGCAATGAGTAGTTTCTTCTGCATCATAAAAGAGCTGAAATGGTGACTTGCAAGTTTCTTATGACATGGCAATCCACTTTTAAAAGTAACAGGGCCTCTTCTAATTGAGGTTAATAACATTCCATTCTGTCCTCCTCCACCTACTCAAAGGCAAAAAAGAAAATGAAAAGAAAAGAAAGCTGCAGGAGAATGTCTTCCTCTGTCCTGAAACATAGTGAAAAGTGGTAGGAAGAAAGGAATGCTTGTTGGGATAGAAAATGGCATGGTTCAGAATTTCCAATTATGGCAACAGAGGACAGATAAGAGCACTGTGTTCATAAGTAGTGTTCAAACAGCTTCTCTGAAGAATGGCAATGCCTCAGGTAGGCCCTCAAAAGCAAGACCTCACAAAATTATTACCGCTATATTCCTAGAAGAGCCCTGGCAATCACGGCAAAGAAAGAATGATTGCAGCTTGGTTGTAGCCAGAACAAAATCGTTTGTAAGTGATTCCATTAACCTGCAGCTTCTTCAATGCAAGGTTCTTCCTTCAGAATCATGGTATGGGACAGAAAAGTGTTGAGCACTGTGTACTGTTGGAGGATATCCAGAAAGTGGCTGAAGGGATGTGCCAGTGACGCTCTGGTGAGGTCAGAGTGTGGGCATGGCTAAGAGAACGAAGCATAGCTGGGTATGTGTATGAAATGCTAGTTCTTTATAATGTGAGATGCTCAAGGCCAAAGCAAAAAGTGACATGGCCTGCCTGGAAATTTGATAAACAACTACGAAGTATGTTCCATTGTATTCTTCTTGCAAAGTTTTATAGCGAAGCATTTCTAATTACTGGAAGGCACTCTAGGGCTCGGATAATCAAATAATTTACACCTAGATGCTTTGACAGCACTCGGCCTTTGGCCTTGTGCCTAACACCACAATAAAGCGTAAATCATTACAGGGTGATTCACACACTGTCATGTCTTATTGCTTAATTAATTTGTCTGAAATCACTTTCTCTAAGAAGTCAAGGCAAATGGGATGTGTTGTATGCATTTCTTTAACAAAAGGATCAACACATAGCCCCCACACTGTCATGTTAAATGAAAGACTCTTATTTCAGTCCTTCATTATTAATTTTGGAATAAAGAATCTGCATAGCTGAGTTGAAACACAGTTACAAGCACCCATCATGCATATTACTCATGATACGATTACAGTTTTATTAACAGTATTTTATTATTTGCTGAGATGTAAGATCCACCTTCTTCAGGGGGACTGCCTCTGTGCAGGTGCAATTAGGACCAAAGCTTTAAATTCATCCTCCAGCCACTCAGTCCTCCCCCCTGGCCAACCTACTCATCTTTCCCCACTTTCCCATGTGTGGGGTGGTCATGTATGCCTTGTCAAAAAATGAGAAAAGGTATCACCAAAATCATGATACAGGAGGATGCAGATTTGCACAAATTTGTTTAGTCTGGACACTGAGGTCCAGCTTTGAGGGCCTTCTGGTAGTTCTCACTGCCTACCCTGTAGAAAGTCCTCCCATCAGATGTCAAGGAGATAAAAATCTATACAATATTTGAAGTCAGTCCTGTACCAGGATTTTTAATGTTTGATATTTTATTATGTGTGTTGGAAGCCATTCAGTGTGACTGGGGCAACCAAGCCAGCTGAGCAGGGTATTATTATTATTATTATTATTATTATTATTATTATCATCATCATCATCGATGTAAACATATGCATACCTACTATGATTTAAATGGAAATGCAATACATCTCACCATAGTGGAGAAATGCATACCTGCCCAGTTTACCTGTCCAGGTGTTAACTGTGGATGGACAACTTCAAGGTTCCTGCTCTCCTTCCACATGGTTCTTTATCTTTCAACTTGACTGGATAGGTGTTGAAATAGAGAACTGTCCTCTATTAGACCTTCAGATAGTGACCTCAGTAAAGTAAGACACACATGACCCTACTCATGCGCTTGAATGCTGCACAAGCTGCTTTGTAGGTCACTGTGACTATTGTGGATCTATAATATTGAGGTATCTGGAAGTAAGACCAAGTGCAAGTACATCCACTTGAATTATTTGAGGGTTGTCCTCATGAGATGCAAACTGTACGCTACACTCATCGTTCACAGTCCAGGATAAAGGCTATATAGGGTATGGTCCAGAAAAATCAATAGATAAAGGAAAGAGAGGAGAAACAAAGAAACACTGGAAGCTTCCTTATACTGAGTGACACCACTGGTCCATCTAGAATAACATTGTCTGATCAAGTGCTGGTTCTCTGGGGTTTCAGGCAGAGAACCATTCCTAGCCCTACCTGCAGATGCTGGGGGTTGAACTGAGCACCTTCTGCATGCAAAGCAGATGCTCTTAGCTATGCACACTCCCCATGCAAAAGTTCTGACAAAGGATGAAGTGGCCAGCAGTAAAAAGTGACTGATCTTAAAAGCCTTTCAAAGTGAAACAGTTTATGGAGGCGCTTACAGTTCAGCTGTGCTTCAGGTCTAAGGAAGGGAAGACCCATTGAAATCAATGGGCTGAAGTCCATTTATTAGACCCCCTATTATGCTGGGAGATCTGTGCAGACTTTGTTTTACTTTTACTACATTGAACAATCAGAGGGTGAGGATCAAAAAATGGCATAGAGATGGGGGCATTTATTCCTTTCTCCCTGTGCCAGTTTCCCTAAGCGAGCCAGATACTAAAGTGTTACCCTTGCTGAAGAAAACAAGGTGTTATTTTGGACTAATTATTTTTTTTACTGTACCATTTGCAAATATTAGCATCTCCAATCTCCAACCACTGCATTTAGTAAAAGCAAACAAACCAAAATGACATATTTCTCTACATAGTGTACAGTTTGGCCCTTAGGAATTAGGTTTTTAAGACAGCGTTTACATAACAGTTGTGATTATATAGTTAAGGCCATTAACAGGAAGGCGGGAGGAATGTTTCATGTGAGAGTCCACTGTCAGAATAACAAGCTGATGTCATACAGAACTCCAAATAAACATCAGATGTGAACATCCTTCAGTGATTATCTCCCTGGGATAAATCTAAACCAGAGACCTAGAATTTGGAAGCTTTTTATCGCGCAATCAGCCCTTCAATTGCCCAGGCCTCTTGATATTTTTTATTAACAGCATTATGAATGCAAACAACATTTTGGAGTCAGTAATAAAAAGACACAAATGTGCTCTAAGCTTGCAAGAGTCTCATTTCTTCCTTTTTTAAAAACTATATAGGTCAGAGGTACTGAGCTTATATTTAAAAATAAACACCTGCAAAATGTAGATGTTGGCCTCTGTTTTCCCTCTGTTTCACATGTCAGCTAAAAATTGGACATCTGGTAATAGTAACCCAGAACATGCTAGTTGGAAGCTTGATTATTTTTATAACTGAATATAATTTTTTTCTTTAAAGACTGTTCCAAAGTATAACAAAATGTATAAAAGCTACTTTTTAGAGAAAATCTCTCTCTCTCTCTCTCACACACACACACACGTCTTAAAAATTAACTCATTGTTAAGACTTGTTTTCTTTATCTGGAATAACATACCATGGTACTAACTATGGTGTGGCTATAACCAAAAGATCTAGGCCACAGGACATTCTCCTGCCAAGTTTAACAGTACAGTGGTACCTTGGTTCTCAAACGCCTTGGTACTCAAACGCCTTGGTTCCCAGTACAACAGGAAGGTCTTCACCTGCCAGCAGCAGGACGACAAGGAGGGAGCCAGTTTAGTTTCTCCAGGGAGGGAATTCCAAAGTCTGGGAGCAGCCACCAATAAGGCCTTCTCCTGCATCCCCACTAACTGTGCCTGTGAGGGTCGTGGGACCAAGAGAAGGGCCTCTCCTGGAGATCTCAAAACTTGGACAGCTTCTTATGAGGGAATACGGCCTTTCAGATAGCTTGGAGCTTAGCTGTGTAGGGCTTTAGAGATCATAACAATCACTTTGAATTCTGCCCAGAAATACACTGGTAGCCAGCAGAGCTGTTCTAGCAAGGGATCCTAGGGCTGGCTATGTCTGTTTGCAGTATCTTTCTGTGGACCCCACCCCCGTCCCAATGCATTATAATGTACATTACAATATTTTCAACAAGAGGTTAAGCCTCTTTTTTGTTTTGTTTTCTGGAGCATTTTAAAGAAGTTACATTTGTGATTTGTTTTTAGCTTTTTTACTCTTTTAGGATACAATATAATGTTTTGCTTTTATTGTGTTTTATTGTTGTTGTATCCTGTACTTACATATGTCTGGATGATGGGTGGTTTAAATTTTTTTATATAAAATAAAAACACATACAAATAAATAAAACTACATTTCCAGGGAAAGATGCGTGGGAAAATGTAAGAACATGACCCTAGAGATATTAAAATGTAACAATTGCCCAACAGTTAATAAAGTGCTGTTGCAATTAGACAAATTACTGTTGATTATGCCTATATACTGTGCTGTTCAGTTACATTTAACCTGCAGAGATAGACTGGAGCATACAAAGAGTACAGAAATTTTTTTTAAGGAACTAAATTTTTGCTTGGATTTATTATATCATTTTGATGTTGTTGTTGTTTTAATTATGGATTGTAGTGTTCCCCAAAGTGTGCTACTTTTGTAGTAAACATTTGCCTACTAAATATATTTACCTTCCTCATAGCTGTCCTTAACTGCCTTTATCCATCATTCCTCAATAGCTCATTTAGTGTTACAAGAATAGAGTTCAGGATCAAACCAGCCTCTAACAGAAACAGTTTATATTCTCTATTGCTATAAACTATTGAGGGCAAGGAGTGTTCAGCTGATGATAGGCACATTATATTCTGCAATAACTGTCGCTGTGGTTATGGTTCATCTGTAAAAATAAAAATAAAAAACAAAGGTACTACCAAAAGAACTTTATAATACCATAAGAAGCACCAAGAAGGGGGGAAAGAATAGATTTAAACCAGTGCTATAGCAATGGCTACAAAGATCAGTTTCTCCGCACAGCTAATGCTTACAAATTTCAGTGCTTGCTTATATTTGATCTCAGTCCTGAATTTCTTGAAAGATGACACCAACTGTATGTTAAGCCTCATGCTTTCTTTTCTTTTCCCCTGTAGAACTGGGAACCATATGGGTGCAGGCCTGGGTGCAGTGAGCCCTAGGGTGCCTTTAGCCAGTTCAGTTGAAATTTAGAGTCTGTCCCATCCTATCACCCAGCAGCAATAGAACATTTGTTCCCTGAAGGCCTGGCACGCTGCCAGCAGCAGGTGTTAGGCTGTCCTCTGGGAAGGAGGCAGCAGGCACAGGCATTGATGTGTGCCTGCGACAAGATGTTGCGAATCTGCTCTGGTAGCGGCGGTGACAGCATCTGGGACAGGGTGCTGTGAGTCACTATTCTGTAACCATTAAAAACCAGTTGCCGTCTCCTTTCCAAGAAAGAAATTAAAATCACACTCCAAAACAGCGCTAGCTGAACACAAACGTGTGTGTGTGTGTGCGCGCACGTGCACTCAGATAAGAAAAAAGTTATTTTATGCTGTAAATCTGCAGTCTGAGAAAAGAAAGCCACTGGACCACATGGTATCAGAGAGAGGTTGTTCATAGGAACAGGAGAGTTGTTGCAGGAAATTGCTGAAAAGCTTTATGGCTGCATGTTAAGGCAGAGCAATGAATGCATGTTTTGGGTAGAAGACTCTGCATAGAAAAGAATGGCTGAAATAAAAGAATACAGACCTTGGCTGCAATTCTAGACAGCCAAGGAAAAGAATGGAAGAGGGGTGTGCATAGCCTGGGACATATTGAAAATCTTTTATGGCAGCCAAGCACCTAGCTGAACAGGCAAGCTTGTTCGGTCTGGTAGGTGCTGGTTGCAGCAAAAACCTTTTCAAACACTCTGGCTCCCTTGTCCACATTTAATGGTCTAGGATCATGGCGCAGGAAGCAATCACAAAGATTTTTTAAAATACAGAATCTTTTTTATATATGACCAACACCTATTCATTCAAGCAGCTTGAGCTGATTTTTCCCTTTATGCCATAGCAGTTCATGTTCCAGTTATGTTCCATCCAGACTGGACTACTACAATGCACTCTATGGGTGTCTGCCTTTGGAGGCAGTGTGGAAGTTGCACCTGTTTGGTTGCTTGTGAAGACCAAGCAACCTGAGCAGATAACAGTGATTCTGAACCTGTTGCCAGTGTGCTTCTAGGCCCCATTCGAAATGCTGGTTGTTGTCACAATTGAGTTTGTTTTAGATCTCTCACATGCATGCCACCCGAACTCAGTAATTTGTCAGTTTTTATTTAGTGTATTAGGCCCAGAACTTCATCTCTCATCCTCAGACTCACTTCCTGCAAAAGTTAGTTCAGACACTGGGATCTACTCTATATATTCTGCTGTGAAGACAGGTGCAAAAAATAATAATTCAGTTTCTCTGCAATCTCCTTATCCTCCTTTAGCATGCCTTTGACTCCCTTGTCATCTAAGGGTCCAGCCTCACTCCTAGGTGGTGCTCTGCTATTGATGTGTATAAAGAGCTTCTTGTGGATGCTGTGCCAGATTTACCTATAAGCTAAACAAGTTATAGCCAGTGGTGTAGCGTGGGTTGTCAGCACCCGGGGCAAGGCAAGTAATTTGCGCCCCGTAACCCGTGGATTTGCGCCTCCTAACCCGTGGATTTGCACCCCCTAACCCTAACCCCCAGATGTTGCGTCCGGTGCGGCCGCCCCCCCTGCACCCCCCACGCTACACCACTGGCTATATAGCTTAGGGTCCCGCTCTCTTGGGGGGGCCCAAAAAAAATTAAAGAAAAAAAACCCTGGATGTACATTTCCAAAATGTAAGATAAAAAACAAAACAAAACAAAACCTACATACAGTAACAGTGTTTTGTGTTGTGTAGGCTCCTATTTTGTTATGTGCAAAAGGCTTTAGATACCTATTAGGTCCATAAATTACCATTTAGCATATATTCAACACAGAAAACAGTGACAATTTGTTGTTGACAATGGACAGCTGCACATATAAAGGGCCCCATTACCTTCAGTAGCTTAGGGCCTCTTCACACCTAAATCCAGCCCTGTGTGGATGGTCTGCATGGTGACTCAAGTGACCTACATTGTGTGCTGGAGGAAACTCTGCATGTGCTGCCTAGTGATTTCTCTAGCAGCCATTATAGTTCAACTCTGAAAACACATTAAGTTGTCTTTCTGTAGATATATCTCTAGCTCTCTTTTCACATATGGGCTTTGAATACCAACTAAGCCTGGGGTGGGTGGGGGAATAGATTGGAAAGAAATTAGATTGTACCTTTTCAATTTAGTTGCACAGACAACGTGGCAATCTAGTTTGTATTTCAGCAACCCACTTTTATGTATCTTAGTTTAAATTCCTTACATCTTGTTGAAAGGCTTTGTTACTTTCCTCCAAGATGGGTGTGTAGTCTGATCTGCGCAGCAAAACCAAATGGTTTTTAATCTAATGCACATAATATCTGTTTAAAACCACCTTTGTTTTAGAAAGCAGGCCATTTTGCTGGGATAGTGGCAGGCTGGATGTATAACATATTTTGCTTTCTTTCTTTCTAACAGCAGCTCTGAAGAAGACTTCTATGTAATCCAACTGTTTGCTATGATCATTTTCTGGTTGTCCTGCTCCAGACTCTAGATTAAACACAAACCTCAAGGCATTTGGCACAGGTCATTGAGCCAGTCCACACATTCAGACATGCTCCTGAATTGCCTACATACAGACATCAAGTGGTTCTCACTTGCTCATATTCCTGTATATTATTGCTTTTATTGCTGTCACGTAACAACCCATTTTTATTCATTTCTATGTTATTCATGTAATTTCTCTACTGTCTGTGTTCAAAGAATACACAAAGTGGTGTTCAACTACTTTTTGGATCTACCATAATCACAAGCAATCACAGTAATTGCCTGTAAATGTAGATCTGTGTCCTTCTGTTTCACATGTTATTTCATTCAAGTTCCAGGGCCTTTTACATGTATGAAACTGAAGACCCCCTCCCACAAAAAGTCCCATTTGCTTTAAATGGGGATGATAATTTCTTCATGCAAGGCCATTTTCCATTTAGAAACACAGCTTTCAAAAGCTACAAATACCCAGAGGGGATTGATAGGCTGAGGGCAGAGAGATTTACTATAGCAAGCCACTAGAATGCCTGTTTAATGTAGCAGCCATAGTACTACCCTTTAAAAACAATCTTTGCTGTAAATCTCGAAGCTCTGGAATAGGAATGAGTAAACGAATTATTCAAAACGTAAGCAGGGCTCTGTGGGATCCTTGTCAAAATATCCACACTACACCGTAATACTGTCATATTACAAAGTATTGCAGGGTTTTAATAAAATAAATAAATTGGGGGTAACATGCTTGAAGGAGTCTTCCCACTGATATTCCAATGGTTATGTGAACTTCATATATCATGGTATGATTCATGTTAAATTGGTAGCTACTCTCTGTGTATTATAACTGTAGCTGCTACACTTGGATAGAATTCAGCAAACAGTTCTGTCCCTCTCCTTAAGTGAGGACCAAGAGACACCAGTGGAGAATGACAATGTTCTTCTCACCACTCATTTTCTCCTTTCAAAGTACAGTCCTGTGCAGGTTTACTGAGAAGCAGCAGCAGAGCAAGTCGATCGGACCCCTGGACCCCGGGGCGCACGTGCATGCCCTGTGCCCAGGGGTGGGGCCAGCCACCCGCGGGGCAGGGCCAGACGGGGCAGTATGTTTCGTGGGGCCTCCGTGGAGTCTGCCTGCCTCCTCCCACTCAGCTGCCCTACAGCTGAGGGGGAGGCGGTGGGTGTACCGTTTGGGGCAGTGCGGAGCCTGCGGGTGGCCAAGTCACTGCATCACTCCCAGGAATGCACTGCAGGCCCCGTGGTGTGTGCCGCCCGCCATTTTGACACCCCCTAAGTGGTGACACGTGGGGTGGACCACCCCCACCGTACCCCCCTTCCTTTCAGCCCCTGCTGAAAAGTAGGTGTTCATGTGTTTAGGGTTACAGACTCAGTGGGCTCGTGGGCTTCAGCCAGGAACCAAATGATATTTATTTATTTTTAAGATTTATAAGGTTTCTTACCCATCCTTCACTGCCACATCCAAGGCCAGATTACAATCATAAAACATACAATAATAAAGACAGATAAAATCATTTCTAAAATGCAAAAGTTATTCCAAATGGAACAGAACAATAATGGTTCATCAAAACAAGTGACATGTGACATGTGATGAAATAATGGGAAATGTCTACTTGCGCAATGGGATTCCCCTCTCCCCATGCATGTCCTGCACCCTCCCTAAAATAGCTCTAGATGGTTGGGAGAACCTCTGTAACAGATGTGGGGGTGTGGAAAAGAGAGGGGAGGGGAGAATGCTGAGCATGCAGAAATCCTTGCACTGATAGGGTGTATCCAGCTTAGCTCTGAATGAACATTCCTCTGTGATATGTGTTGCAGACTGTGGAGCCCACTTCTGGTACAGAAGGAATCTTCAGCATCTGTGCCTACAATCAGCAAGAAGTATGAAGCTTATGAAATAACCATGCCTGCTATACCGTACCTTCTTGTTTTGCTTATTCAGCAGATCTGACTACTGATTCATCTGAAGACTGATGAATGGATATCACAAGAATGTGTTCCCCTGTGGTGGGAATGTTTACATCAGAAATCTAGGATGCCTTGGAATCAACTTTTATCCAGTACCACCTAACCTCAGCTGAAACCACATTCTGAAATGGGTTCTTAAGTGGTCCTGGCCCTGACAGCAACCTTCAGTGAGACACAACATGCACACCACCATCTCTCAACAGAACATGAAAAACAGTTTGGAAAAGAGGGTGCAATATTGGCTACCTTTGGCTAATATTGAAATCAAATTCATTAATATCCCATGAAACAGGTTCTGGAGTTGAGCTCTGAAAGGTTGTAAATTTTTCCAAAAGCCAGAGTGAAAGGCCAAAGGTAGCCTGGAATGGATTGCCCAAGAGTGCTCCCTTCTGCATGAAGGAAGCTGCCTTGACTCAAAGCCAAGGGCTGTGTTTATTTTGCTGCTCTGTGGAAAACTGCAGAGGTTGTGTTTCTGGCAATGAAAACTGGAAGACTACAGGGGTGGAAAAAGAAGCCCCCAAAGAAGGTGAAGAGATGAAAATGTAAATAAACAACAGAAGCTACTATTAGCTTATTGCCCATGTTGTATGTTTTTCAAAGCTCTTTCTCCTTTAAAAAAACTCCTCTTTAAGATCAATAAAAGCTACAATTTTCCAAAAGGCACCTATACATTTGACAGGCTAAAATTGCCTCTGGCTAATCTGGCAATGATTCTAATAAGTTCTAGTGAAAGAAACCTCTTCCCACTGTTTTAAAGTAGATAAACTGCAGGGATACCTAATATGACCCCATGTTCATATCAGAGGAAAGCAACTTTAATGGTTTAAAAACCTCTATCCACAATCAAATTTGAAGTTATATAAAATCTGAGGAAGCGAATTAATTTGTCATTTGGAGTATCAGATGTAGTGATTTTGTTGTTTGTTTGTAGACTGGTTTAAACATTTAAAATATTCTGTGAAAGATCACATGAAATACTAGCTTTGTGCCTAAATGTCCAATATCTGCAAATAAAGGGGAGGCGATTGTGACTGAAGGATTTGATATTCACTCTTTTATCAACCCCTTCTCCCTTTGCTTCACAATCTGCTAGTTAGGCCCTACTCAGGGTGACATCTTTAGTAGATGTGAGTGTAGCTTTCACAAAGTGCAGAACCTTTTCAGTGGCTGCCTTCATACTGTGGCATTTCTTCTACTAGGAGATTGGTTTGGGCCTGATGTAGTCTTCCTTTCTGGAGACAGGTCAAAAGAAGACTTGAAGCCCCTGTTTGCTGATAGATACTTGATCTCGTCCCTAGTTTTAATTCCATCAGGGTTGTTTTTTTTAAAAAAAAAATAAAAAAAATGGATTTCAGTTTGTTTTTAATGATGTAAACTGTTTGGCAATTGCACATTGATGATAAAAGTTAAAGCACTGGCCTTATGTATGTAGCTCCCTTTAATTTAACTACCCTTCCCTTCTACAAATGCCAAGATAAGAATGATGTGTTGAAGAAAAGGTTAAAGCTGTTTTTCTCAAGTTGTATTTTAATGCCTTCTCACTTAAGCTACAAGAACACTTATTTATCAAGCAGTGTCAACTACGGTTCCAGTTTCTCACTCAGATGTACCCCTTGTTCCTTTAACATCAGGGCAGTGAGGCACACAGGGGTCTCACTTGCAAGAACTCAAGTCCTGCTTTATATGGGGAAGGTAGGAAAACATACCATTTATAGCAGGAACAATGTGTCATGGGTTGTGTTAAAGCAACAAACTATGTCTCCAGGCCTGGATTCCAACATCAATCATTTTCTTTGGTTAAGTAGCAACATAGGAAGTTGCCACACGCTGAATCAGACCATTGGTACATCTTTCTCTGCACTGACTACATTACCCGGTAGTGGTTCTAAAGACAGGAGTCTTTGTCAGCCCCGCCTGGAGTTATACTGTACTGTACTAGACATATAGTATATTCTATTTTTGTTTAGCTGCAATAGGTGGGGGAACTAAACCAAGACAGTGTGGCCCAAAATGCGCAGGAACTTAGTCCATTATTTTTGTCACCGATGGCACATGAAGTGAACCTGACAGAAATATTTAAATAGATGAAGAACATCAGCGTATATCTAAATACACACAGGTACACACAGTGACAAGCGTTATCTGTAAAACCTCACAGTAGCACATAAACCACATGCAAATACACAAACAGATGTCCCCCCATCTACAAATATGCAGGCATACAGATGGTCCACACTCTTACAAATGCAGACCACCGCAGCCTGCTTATTTTAGCGGCAGCCATTTTCCTTTTGGGAAGCAGGTCTCAACAGTGAAGCAGCTATCTGCTTTTAAAATTGTATTCTGGTTTAGGCGCGTGTGAAGACGATTGAGTGAATAGACAAATGGTAGATCAAGAAGGCTGTAACAGTAGAGGGAAATGAGGAGCAGATGGGGCTTGTCAACCTGGGAAGGTAGCCCATCTAGGAGATGGAAAACTCTGATCCTAAACCTCCGCTGCCTTGAGTCTATACTCATTTGTGAGAAAGGCTTTGGGAGTAAACCCTGAGGAAAAAATCTGTACTTGCAACCTTGTGGGAGTACAGACTTTTTCTTCAGGAGAAGACTATGAAGTAAACCCTATCCAAATCTGGCGTGGAGTGCCTAAGACAACTTGTATGCCTCCTTCTGGCAACTCCAGCAACCAAGCTAGTGCCAAATGTATTCTTATGGACTACATCAGCAAGGCTGAAGGGTTCATTTCAGTGCTGCTAACACAGCAAAAACAATGCAGGAGATAGCAGTTATGAGTTACCAGTTTCTGCACCCACAGCAGGTGCTGTGATTTTTCAGTGGCTTGTCTTCACTCCCAGATGTGCCCTTCATTGCGTGGACAGGCCAAGTCCCCCAGATCCCAGGCGCCCCCCCCCGTCATGTGGAACTCAAGACAACGTGCTATGGGTGTGGAGGATTCCCTGGTCCTGAATGGGGTAACTGTGCCCCTGAAGGACCAGGTGCGCAGCCTGGGAGTCATTTTGGACTCACAGCTGTCCATGGAGGCACAGGTCAAATCTGTATCCAGGGCAGCTATTTACCAGCTCCATCTGGTACGTAGGCTGAGACCCTATCTGCCTGCGGACTGTCTCGCCAGAGTGGTACATGCTCTGGTTATCTCCCGCTTGGACTACTGCAATGCACTCTACGTGGGGCTACCTTTGAAGGTGACCCGGAAACTACAACTAATCCAGAATGCGGCAGCTAGACTAGTGACTGGGAGCGGCCGCCGAGACCATATAACACCGGTCTTGAAAGACCTACATTGGCTCCCAGTACGTTTCCGAGCACAATTCAAAGTGTTGGTGCTGACCTTTAAAGCCCTAAATGGCCTCGGTCCAGTATATCTGAAGGAGCGTCTCCTCCCCCATCGTTCTGCCCGGACACTGAGGTCCAGCTCCGAGGGCCTTCTGGCGGTTCCCTCACTACGAGAGGCCAAGTTGCAGGGAACCAGGCAGAGGGCCTTCTCGGTGGTGGCACCCGCCCTGTGGAATGCCCTCCCATCGGATGTCAAGGCGATGGACAACTACCTGACATTCAGAAGACATCTGAAGGCAGCCCTGTTCAGGGAAGTTTTTAATATGTGACATTTTAGTGTATTTTTTATCTCTGTTGGAAGCCGCCCAGAGTGGCTGGGGAAACCCAGCCAGATGGGCGGGGTACAAATAATAAATTATTATTATTATTATTATTATGGGATTAAATTGGCCACAACTTTATTGTATTTCAGATGTGGGTAGACCTGGAGCCAAGTGAGAATTCCCATGGAAGATCCTCTGTTGTGTGGGCAGGTAGTCCCTCCCCTACCTGGCCTGGTCTCCTTGGCAACGCTTCCCCCAGGCAGGATTGGACAACTGACTGAGGTAGGCGGACACCTCCAGGTATCCCACCTGGGGGAAGGCGAAGCCAAGCCTGTGTTGATGGAGCTGCTCCAGATCCAGGGGCTGCGCGTGTCCACACAAAGGGCGCCCCCAGTTTTATGTGGGGAGCAGTCATTTTCTCCCAAGACAGATGGATGCCAACAACACTGTTGTAAACCCCTTTATGCAACTTTTTGTCTGAAAAGCAACCAACATGTTTTCAAAGAATAAATAAATGAGAACCCACTGAACAGATCTGAGTTTCACCACTTGCCCTTAGTAAAACGAGTGGTTTAAATGGGAACTTTAAAATGTTAAAAATGTTAGGAATACATAATTGATTTTTTTTTTGTATTTTAAAATAGATGGCATCACAATAAGAAATGCAGCAGTTGTCTTCAGGCTAATAAAGTTATTTCCTTAATGCTATATGGTAATGACTTTCTGCAACTGATTACCATTTCACAATCCAGAATAGGTGGTCTGCTTGTTGTTTTAAAGTTTTTAGATCCCCAAACCCTTCAGTAATTCAGGACCAGTTTACTGAAAAGACATACAGTACTTATATGCATAAATTTGCTTTACTGAGAGATTTCCCTGCATTAATTGTTATTGAATAAGGACATGATTGTAGCCATAAATCATGTTTAAAAGGATAAAGTCAAGCCAAAGTAAATGGCCATGTCATTTGCTTGTGATAAAGTACATAATAATGCATATATCTACTGTAAAGAGCTTAATCTATATGTTGCTGAGGAGTTTAAACATAGATCCAATGGTTTAGTGGAACTGGAGCTCAGTTTAACATATTATAAAGCATCCTGCACACTACACCTGAAGAGCAATGCAAAGCCAGGGATGATTCCAGGTAAGCATTCTGCTCCAACATTTGGATTTTCCCCTCTTTTGTTTGTATTTTCAATGCCCATTTCTATAGCAACTCCAGCTATATGACCTTATTTCTTTAGAGTTTAAAAGCCCAAAAGTCTTCTCAGTATTAGTATGAAAGCCCTCATGAACATAGGAAAACCAGAACTCTGGGCAGACTGGTATATGGGGCCAGAGTGAACAATAGATGCAGGAAGACTTAAACTAATTTCATATTTCTGAAGCTTAACCTGCTTGGATTCCTCAGGAAGCTTTTTATAAAACAGGACTGGGCACTGGATTTGGGTTAAGCCTGAATGCCAAACAACACTGGGAAAATTTGTGACAATCTGGGCTTTGGCCAAGTAGAGGTAAGTAGCCGGGGAAAGTTCCATTCTCACAATACAGAAGACAGAGTTAAGGCGATATACTCAGTTGTGCCTTACATATCTGAAAATTACTTTTAATATTCTGTAAGTATACACTACATAATGCATCCTTATGTTCTGCTGATAGGATAAATAGCAATTAAAAATGAGTGCTCCTTCGATGAATAGGCCAGACGCATGTCAACATAAAGTCCTTTTCAGCTGCCAAACATTTGTAATCCTTATAGACTTCATTATGAAAAATTCATAGCTTGAGTGGATATAAAACTTGTCCAAATACAGGACAGTTAAATCCCCTTTAGTTTCTTTGAGCCCAATACAGACATCTGAGTAAATGAAGAAGTTGTAGGGTCCCTTGAGTTTGGGTTGGGCCTCATGGAGAATCAGGGCCCAAGACTGGGTTGAAGGCAGAGCAGTGCACAGTCCTACTATATAATCAGAGGACACAACCAGGCTGCAAGAAACAATAAGTGGAACTGAAGAAACTGGAAGTCTATGAGGTCCACAGCCATAAATATGAAGGACTCAGATCCAATGGCATATCCATTGTTCAAAACACAGGAAGTCACCTTCTTGCCTCCTTTCCTATTGTAATGACACAACTCTGTTTATAGATTTGGTAACACTCTGTTTCAGAAAATCCTGTTTGGAACAGACCTAAGTGATGCTTGAGGAAGAGAGCATGAAAGCAGGCAAACAGCATTATAACAGTAGGCATATGTGTGTGTTGCATGTGTGTGTTTTATGGAACATAACAAATGAATGGCAAAACAACAACAACACACTAGACTATAGTTTGGATTTCAGTAATTTTTCTCCCTGCATCTTATACACAGGTGCACAAGCTACTTTTCTTGGAAAAAAATAAATAGAAAGACCATGACATTACGGAAAATGTAGCAAAATTTCTGAAATATGCCATGAAACTACATCACTATAAGATTTGAGAGAGACTTTTTAACCTTATTGTTTCTGTTTTATCTGAAAGCATCTTCTTTTATGAACAGATACCAACTTTATGTTTTGATTTATATACTTTTGTACCCTCTGTATACCAATAAAGGAGACTGAATGATGATGATCGCCCAGTTGACCATTGCATAAGAATTCAGAAAAGCCCTGCTGCATCAGACCCATCTCCTTGAGCATCCTCTTCTCACAGCTAGGTGCCCCTGGGTAGCCTGCAAGCACACTCCATCACTTATGATTACCAACCACTGGAGCACTCACTGATAGCCTTCTCCTCCATCATTCTGATGTTACTCTGTGCGAGAGATATTTTGCTACAGTCATTTGCCGTTCTTAATTGCAGACAGCATGTTTATTTATTGTCAGGTATCTGAAAAATAAGCAAGAGCACTTCGGATGAAGCACAAGAGACCAGTAGCTAATGAGGATGCAAGAGAAATGAAAATATTTATCTTTATTTTGCTTCATTGTTGGTGAAATGACAAATTCCCAGTGATCTATGGTTAAAATGCTACAGTCAGATTTACCTAAAATGGCAATTATACGTCCTGGTTTTTGTTTTGTCATGTAGCAGTCTGTTGTTACTTCATGCTGTCAAGGATTAACAGGCTAATAAAATCAATTATGGGGCTTACTTGTTTATTGTGTAGACAGTGTGTTTAGATAAAACTACTAATTCTTGTTCTGTGATGTGATTTTTTTTTTAATTAATGCCTTTCTCAAAATAAGAAGTGGTTGACATTACTCATTAGCTTGTGATGATGAGGAAAGTTATTTTGGCAAAGATGCCCCCCCCCCGCTATTTTTATGCAATCACTTACTGTAATTCATTTTAAAAAGAGATTCAAAGGAGTAGAACTAATTAGAAAAAATAAGCTATTGATGTAGTTTTCCATTATTATATTATTTTGTTAAATAGGCGAAAAAATGCTGCTCCTTTGATGATGTTATGGTTTTAAAACAAACAAAATCCATTTGTCTGCCTTACACATCATTGTCTAACAGGATGCAAAATTGGGAGAGAACTATATTGACCATGAATTGAAATAACAGAAGTAAATGCCTTTCATTAGTGAAAATATATTGTATATTAGGAGTGGGGGACCAATTGGTTATTTTTCTTTTAAAAAATCCTCATTAAAATTCTTCAATGCTTAAGTGCAAATTTTACTGAATAAACACAATTTGCATGCAGTTTTGACTAATGTAAACCTTTTCGCAAGAAAATTCTCCTAATTGAATTTATGTTCACTTATATATTTATTTTATGTGGCATTTCCCTTTATATGCATTTTTGTAAACAATGAGTGGAGAACTGCATTGCAAAATTCCAGGGGTGTCTGTCATAAGCCACACAGAAACCTTTTGGCTAGTGGGGGAGGAGGAATGTGACAAGAGTGGGCAACCTAATCTTGGGGTGAGACCCAGTGGTAGGGGAGGTCCTGATCTGGGGAATGGACCAAGTAGGTTGTTGGGGAATATTTCCACCTCACTGACAGCAGATATCCCAAGTGCAGAGGAGGGAGTGTCTGATATGGCCCCGGTCTGAGCTCCTGATGGTGAGGGACTTCCCACCTCTGGGGAGGTGCCTGAAACTAGGTCAGACAGTGTCAACCCCTCCTTCATCACCAAGGATGCAATTTCAGCTGACCCGGCATGACCAGATCCAGCCTAAGCATAGAAGTGTGTGATTGCTTGCCTAGTCCCCAGTATGGAAGTGTTGTGACTGACTGTACCCACCTTGCTCTTCAAAAGGAGAGGTTAGGAAGTGATTCAAGTGTTGGGACAACATCTTAGCTTGTTCCTAGCCATGGACCTCACAGCTTTGGTTTAACCATTAACTTTTGCACCTGCTCCATGTTTGTGTCATGGGTCCCTGAGACAGGACAAAGTGCAAATTTGATAGATTTGGTTTTAAACTAAATTGAATTCCCTCCATCCCTAACTTGAAGATGAACTTCATGTGAAGCCCATTCTCCCCATCCCTGGGGGGAATTTGCAAGGGTGTTTTACCCTCTCTCATCCTTGCTTTTCATTCGCTGACAATGCTCTGCTGTTGTGGGGGCTGCCTCCATTAAGGCATGTGGAACCAGAAACCCAGATGAGCAGATCTTTAAATCCAGTGTCTGATCTTCAGATATGGCAACCACGAACTTGAAAGAAGAGATAAAATCATAGAGTTGGAAAAGACCCAAAGGGTCATCTAGTCCCAGCTCCTGCAGTTCAGGATGTGGAAGTATTCTTAAAATAAAACAACCTGATTTATGCGTATAAACTCACTCATTCATCCTTAGTAACACATGCCTTGAATGTATGTCCATAGTACAGTATAAATTAATATCAGGGCTGCTTTTCATGTTACAAAAAAGGTGTGCTTTTGTGGCTGTTCCTTTTTTTGCCTCCGGGGCAGTGCAAGAGAAGCATGGATAAGACCTGGCACTGGTAGTTGGACCAGTTTAGGATCCAGCATATCTTTAGCTAATCCAGTCCCCCCCCCAGGCCCCAGAAACACTTGATTTCAGGGGGTTCCACTGGCTACCACTGGCAGGGATACTGTCAACATTATCTTCCACAAGACTGTGCTTTCAGCAGGTACAACAGAGACCTTCACAGTGATGAAGCCCACCACTGGCAGAGATGGGTAGAGGCACATATCCATGAAATTCAAGCACTGCCCAGCATGGGGTTTCCGGCTATAAATCTGTGAACAAAATACTGTCGGCTATGTACTTAGTCCAGAAACTTCATTGCTGCCAACATTTTCTCTTTTAAAGTTGCTGCAACTTTTTCATAGTTAATATATATATATATTTGCAGATTGAGTAATTAAATATATCCAGACTTCATTTTAACCCAGCAGTAGTTTTTTGCTATAAATTAAGCAGCCTTAGATTCAACAGCTGGCATTCCCTTCATGCCAAATACAGGATCTCAACAGATTACAACATTAATTTTGTTGTTGTTGTTGCTTTACACAGTGCAAGGGCGGTTAATTTACAGCCTGCAAGCTGCACATGTCTCCACTCCACAGGCACTTTCGCGCAATGAGTGGGCTCTTGTTAGGATGATAACTGCTTTGCCACTTTATTGCTTTCAGGCTGATCTATACAATCATTACATTTCACACGAAAGCATTAACATTAAATGTAAGTAACATTTGGTGAATGGTCCAACAAATGTCTACATCATAATTCATTATATATCACTCTGTTCCCCCTTCTGCCCATTTTATGGTTTGATACTTTGATGACTTGTGGCTTTTCTTATGCTTACGCTCTCATGTTTTGTTTTATATTGTGATGACTTAAGGGAAGTGCAGGTGATTCAGCTATTAGTTGACTATCCAACAGTAATTTGTGTAGGTTTGTAACGAAAGGAGGCTTTTTCAAGATGGTGCTAATTAGTGGGAATCAGTGAAAGGATGGTACTCAGAACCAGCTATCCTTAATTTGAAGAATGCTTCCATGTGTCCATGAGAAAAGGAATACAGTGTTCCTTACTAAAATCTTCATTTTTGTGAGGCAATATGGATTTCTGAATTTGAGAGCCACCCCAGGGGATGTTATAATGGCTGATTATACACACTGAAGTGCTCTTAATCTTCATGAATTCTTTTGAGATATTTTTTCACTGACGTGGATATATTTAATTCCAAGCCCATGAGTTCTAGTGTTATGAAACATGGAGCAAAACTTTTCTGTATCCATTTTCTCAATGCCATGAGTAATCTTATAAGCATCTATCATGTTACCTCTTACTTGCCTTGTCTCTAAAGTAAAATGCCCCCAATGCTGTAACTGTTCTTCACAAAGGATTCGCTCTTTTCCTTTGATCATTTTTCTGAACCTTTTCCAACTCTACAATGTCCTTTTTGAGATGAGGTGAGACAGAACACCCCTGCCTTTCACAGTTCTGGGGTACAATTTCTGTGAACACTTTTTTCAAAAACAACAACTTTATAAAAATTTGATGGTGCTTGAAGGGTCCGTGTAAAAGCCTGAAGTAAATGCTCTGAGTTCCAGTATTTGCCTTTTCTGGAGCTAGCTGAATAACTATCTGATCCGCTATAATGTCCTCAGGCATATAAGCCAGCCCTTTATTTTACCTGTTGGCTTCTGTACCAAGGAACAACTGCTGCTTTTACCCATACACAGCTGTTGGCTGCAATGCATTCAGAAGCACTTACTTCTGAGCAAAACATAGTTAGGTTGGTGTTGTCTGTAGCAGTATTTGATTAAGGTAGCAAAAGTGAAAACATGACTATGCAAAATTTACAGGCTATCAAAAGCACCAACAATACAATTGCCCTGATCCAGTGGATCTTTGTATCCACAGGAGCTAGGATACACACACCTGGATTTTCACCATGGATACAGACCTCCATTTTCACATTGCGGAGGAAGCATGTCTGTGTTCTGATCTTGTTGTACATGTTGAAATGGAATATAAATCTTCCTCAAGTGAAAGATGCATAGACTGGGGCCCTGAGGATTACAAGAGCTGGATTTATTCCAATCCCTTCTCCTGGTTCGGTTGTACAATGTTCCTCCTCTCTCTCCCCCCCTTCATTATTTCTAATCCCACTGTGATTTTAAACCTAGATGTGAATTGCACATTATAATGTTGAAATGCATTGCTTTCCACAAAGCAACCTCAGTCACAGTTGGATTGTTGTTGTTGCTGTTTAACTGCTACTGCAATACAAACACGGACTAATAACAGTCATTGGGAAATTGGTGCAAACAGAAATAGGAGGGATGTTTTCCTTCAATCCCTCGGTGTTGTCCCATTTCCTTTTTCTCAGAAAGCATACAGTCCCGATTAATGAAAAATTTTCTGGCTTCCTTTCAGTGTCTGGCTTTGGAACATTTGCTATTTGATATCTGAGATACGTACAACATGTTCACAGTGAATTCTCCGACTGAAAACAGCAGAGTTCAAACCAAGTCAATTAATTCACAGAGTGAATGGATTCGAGCCCAGAATCTCATGCCTTGTGGAGGCCTCTTTGATACTCCTGCCAAAAGATATCTGTTTATAAATGCAGTAAATGTAACTATTTGATACTTATAGCTCTTGCAGTCTTATGTGATCCTCCCCCCCCCTTGTTATGGCTGATCTCCGATAATTGAGTTACATTTTGCAGACATTTCAGGCATTTTTCTCTCCCTCTGTAGTCTGCTTCCCCCCCCCCTCTCTCTCCCTGCCTCCCTCTCTCTGGCACTATAACTCAGCCAGTACCTTCAATGGTCTCACATTTCCTCCCCCTGCCCCCGCCCTCGTTGCCTTGGATATTCTGCTGAAGTCAGGCATAATAAAGTCCCATCCAGTATCCATACACCCAGCCAGGCTCCTTCTTGAACCTGTTTTTGTTGTTTGGAATCTGAGAGAGCCTGGCTTATCTGGGAAAGCAGAACCATTTAGGCACATGACCTTGATGAAAGCTACCACGATAAATGCTCTAAAGCACCCATAAACTCATTCATTTACATGGTACACATTTATTCAATTTCTAGGATGCAGAGGAGCTGCCACTGAAATTCTGCCGCCTCTTGGGCAAGACAAATCAGATGCTTGGAAATGGCAATTTATTCCTGAAACCTGACATAGGCAGATGTTCGAGTGGGGGTGGGGGAGAGGTAGGAATTAGTTAGGGAGCGGGTGGCGCTGCGGTCTAAACCACTGAGATTTTTGGGCTTGCTGATTGGAAGGTCAGAGGTTCAAATCTGTGCAATAGGGTGAGCTCCCATTGCTCTGTCCCAGCTTCTGCCAACCTAGGAGTTCGAAAGCCTACCATTGCAAGTAGATAAATAGGTACCGCTGCTGCGGGAAGGTACATGGTGTTTCCGTGTGCTCTGGCTTCCGTCATGGTATTCTGTTGAACCAGAAGTGGTTTAGTCATGCTGGACACATGACCCGAAAAGTTATCTGTGGACAAATGCCAGCTCCCTTGGTCTGAAGTGAGATAAGTGCCGCACACCATGGTCACCTTTAACTGGACTTACCTTTTTTTCTTCCTTTAGGGATTAATCAAAGTCCAAACTAAGAGGAAATATTACCCTGCCCAAGTGCAATGGAAAAGAAAGCAACCATGTGCCCCAATGGCAGGGGAACTAGAAGACTTGAACGCTAGAAGATATGCCGTGGTGCACTTTGAGGTCCCAAGGAAGCATCTCAAAAGAAGCAGAAAACTATGCAGCATGTTACAAGTATGGTCAATGGCATGCAAATGGTGCTATGGTGACTGGAAAGATGATCTTTAGAGCTAATCTGCCTCCCAAGGTCAGTACAGGAAGAAGCTGCCCAAATGTTGCTCTTAAGAGTGCAGTTAAAAGCAGTGACCCCCTCAATTGTGTTTTCTTATCCTAAAATAAGACAGACTTAAGTTCCCTCATAAGAAGCCATGTCTGCTTTTGATGGAACATCTGAGTCTCTTTGACCACAAGATAGCAGATCTCACACAAATTACATGGGAAAGGGGAAGTCCATGTTTCACTACTTGAAGGTGGGCATTTTGAGTTCTTGTTCCCATGCTGTGAAAGAGAAGAAGGAAAAGGTTGAAAGTAGGGATTTGAGCCTCTTCCTGCCCTTCTATTATTTAAATCCAATGTACACGGGTCTCTAAAAAGCTGGAAACAGTAGCATCAGGAGACGTTTGCTGCTAAGAAAATTGCTGTGAATGCCTAGGTCTTGTAAAATTCCACAATAAGGTGAAGTTGACTTAGTCTGTACTAAGGCTATGTATATACTAGTGGCTTAAAATGCAGTGAGGTTGTTTTCTGCTGCTACATTTCAAGCCACATTTGCACACTCTTGAAGCTACCCAAGAGGGGGCAGGGATGTTTTGACCTGATGCACATTCCCTGTTTTATTTGCCTGTCTCTGCAACCTCCTCAACTCTCATTCAAGATACTGTCATCTGTGCTTGCACTGTCAGCTGTCCTTTCAGGTGGCAACTGGTTAGAGTGAAGATGCATCATACAGTAGCATTTCTCAAGAAACCACCAGATAGCTGTGCATTGTGGGCAACATCGTTCAAAAGCCAGTGATGGGAGCGCACTGGAGCCAGAGTAAATGGCAATTGGTATACAGCCTAGCAGAGGTATCTTTCCCCTGCCTGCTTAAAGGTAGAGGAAAGCCTATTAGAATTCCTCTAGCATTCAGACACAGACAATGGGTGATAGATATCCAAGGAAGATCCTTGCCTGCAGCTTAATGCCTGGGAAGTCATGGTCACAGTTCTCCTAGGACGCTCTATTGAACTGATCTCCACAACAACAAATTAGGAATCCATATTGTTTTAATTACAACAGAAAGGTTACTGTTTAAATAGATGGGGAAAATACACTGGAGAATTTGTCTTATTTAGATGAACTCAATGCATCCAAGTCAGTCCATCTACATTCCAGGCCCTTTGACTGTAAATATTTGCTGGCTTGTGGCCATTCACTTTTGCATTTGGCCCAATAACTAAGCCCATTCAGCTCCTCATCATGATTGCATGCCTGGGAGTAATGCGACTATAATGGCAATTGCAACACACTCTGATTATGATGATCCTTCATTAAACACCAAGGATTTATTTCTGGAAAAGATCTGAGAGACTATAACATTCAGCAAGTTGTCATCTCTTAGGCAGAAGGTCTAGGAATCTGACTGGCTAAAATCGCACAGCAGCTAACATGAATTTCTAATGCAAAACTGGGCATCCTGCAAGGAATCATGAATCAGATTCATTTAGAACATGAAGTGAAGCTTCTAGTCTTTGTGATTGCCAAGTAAAGCCTGAAAACTTGTGGAAACTTTCTGCATATGCAATTGTGGTTTTTTTGTAGAGAACGCCCTTCAATCTGGATGTGATAGCATTGGATGGAAAGAAGAAAAGAGCCATTCAATTTTCAAATTGAATGGACAAGTTGCCAATGCAGGCTGTTCGTTTTGCTTTGAGATACAGAAAATGCAAAACCAAGGTAACTTTCATGTATAAAAAGAGCCACACGCTCCATCTTCTTTCTTGATATAAAAGTATGATAACAGGGACTCTATAAAACATGACAGAACTTTGACCTGACGGCATTTACACACAAAGCTTAGCCGATATCTAATTGCACAGCCAAGTCCCAATGTTCTATATAGCATTGTCTCTAGCCCAACAATCCAGTTGCTTTTTCTACAAATTTTCTTGAGTTGCAAACCATCCCCCACCCAGTCCCTAATAAACTGGAAGAGAGGCTGTCCAAATGAGCATAAATCTCAAATAAATGCAGTGTAAGACTTTGTCATATGACAAATGAGTCTGCAGCATCCAAGAATTGAAAATGGTAATCTGATGGAGGCACAGGTACAGTGGTACCTCGGGTAACAGACGTTTCAGGTTACAGACACTTCAGGTTACAGACTCCGCTAACCCAGAAATAGTACCTCAGGTTAAGAACTTTGCTTCAGGATGAGAACAGAAATCGTGCAGCGGCAGCGGGAGGCCCCATTAGCTAAAGTGGTACCTCAGGTTAAGAACAGTTTCAGGTTAAGAACGGACCTCCAGAAGGAATGAAGTTCTTAACCCGAGGTACCACTGTATAATGTTCCAAATTAGTTATACAATTGGGAGCAGGCCACAAAACTGCACTAGCCTTCATCCCCCACCCCACAAGTCCATTAGGAGGTGTTGTGGTTAATGTTGTTAGCTTGGATCCAGACAAAGTTGACTGAATCTTGGCCAATGGAATTGAAGTTGAACTAATTCTGTCGGGGTCCAACCCAAAATGAATAACCACAATTAGACTCAATGACATGGGAATTGGGAGGAATTGGAGAAGTGATGGGGGGGGGGCAGACCCACTCACAGTTGCTTACCCATGATTAAGCAATCAAGAATGTTTTATCTGCATCAGCCCTATAGACACCACATTTCTTGAAATGCCTAATGGAATACAAGGCTCATAAACAGGATGCATTTCAAACAATGCCACAGATTGTATCATGGTAGCTGTGGAAGTCCCAGGATCTCAGTACCAAGTTAAAGGGTTCACTTTGAGGAAATAAAAGCTTAATTTCATTATCATAAGGATGATTATATGCAGCTTTGAACTGCACTGTTTCCTGTTTATCTTACTCACAGCCTTGATCTAAGCTGCATTTACTATTTAGAGATAATTACTTATTTTTATTTTTATTTTTTTTCACAGTTAAGTGGAGCATTTTAGCACAGCTGAATTGCTGTGAGCCTTGGTGGAACAAATCTATTAGTGGTATGGCTTGAAACAATACACAAAAGAGCCCTGTGTGTGGTCTGCTCAACATGCTTTTCACTTCCTTATGTTAAACAATAAATCTCTGAGTCAGCTAGAAGTTGGGAGCCCAGCATCCAAGGAGAGCTGCATTTTATCTTTTATTCATTGGCAGGAGCATAGCTGTAGGAGGTATTCAAATCACACTTTTATTTAAACAAACACAGCTGGATCACATCCTCTTAATATAGCAATTCTCTAATGAAAAATAACAACATAGTAGTTATCTCCTTTCTTTTGTGCAGCTCTCAATTTGCTAAAATTAGGCAGGCTTCAATCCCATATAAAAATTGGCATGTTTTCATGACCAGAGCTCATAGCAACTAACTGCAAAATTATAATGGGAATGCAATTATAATGAAGCATGTGAAATGCATGTCCTTGTGCTGCTGTATGCTATGCAAGGTTATATGATTATGTTGTAATAATAACCCTTCCTATAAGACTTCTTTGTCAGACAGCTCATTCCATTTACTTAATGCTGAGTTCTCTAGTTATATGCGAAATTGATTTAATATTAACTATGAGCATGATGTAATCCAGTGCTAGAAATCTGGAGCTCCCCTAGTTGCAACACTCCTATATGCTACAAAAGCTGTACACTATGCCGGCTAAATCTTTGAGCAGCATTTGATTAGCACAGTTATTAAGTAATTGCAGATTACCGTGTGTACATGGAGACTTGGACTCAGTGAGCTCATTCAGTGCATCAACTCCATGGAAGGCTGCCTTTCCCACACCAGGGATGAGGAATGTGTGGCTTCCAGATGTTGTTAGACTCCAATTCTCATCAGCCTGTGGTCAGGGATTGTGGACATTGTAGGCCAGCTATATGGCCACAGACTCCCCATCCCTGCTAAGAGGTTGACACTGGTTCTCTGCCCTGCATGACAAAAATGGATTAGCTTGTGGTGTGTGCATTTTTTCCAGCAATCCAGTGTATATAGATAGATATAGATATAGATATAGATATAGATATAGATATAGATATAGATGATATAGATATAGATGATATAGATATAGATATAGATATAGATATAGATGATATAGATATAGATGATATAGATATATAGATATAGATATAGATATATAGATATAGATATAGATATAGATATAGATATAGATATAGATATAGATGATATAGATATAGATAGATATCAATGGTAAGATAAAGGACCCCTGGACACTTAAGTCCAGTCAAAGGTGACTATGGGCTTGCAGTGCTCATCTCACTTTCAGGCTGAAGGAGCTGGCGTTTGTCTACAGACAGCTTTCTGGGTCATGTGGCCAGCATGACTAAACTGCTTCTCATGCAACAGAACGCCATGACAGAAGCCAGAGCGCACGGAAACACCGTTTACCTTCCTGCCACAGCGATACCTATTTATCTACTTGCACTGGTGTGTTTTTGAACTGCTAGGTTGGCAGGAGCTGGGGCAGAGTAACAGGAGTTCACTCCTCCATGGGGATTTGAACTGCTGACCTTCTGATCGGCAAGCCCAAGAGGCTCAGTGGTTTAGACCACAGAGCCACCAGCGTCCCTATTATTATAGAAGGTATATTGTTATGCCAACCACACTTTCCTGAACTGTGAGAAGTCCATGGGAACAGCTTTAGGGTTCGTATGATAGAAGGAGAAACCAAGAGGCTTTATGTTAGAAGCAAAACATATTGGAAGCAAGGAAACTCCTAAAAACAAGTAGCAGATCTGCTAATTCCACTTCACATTCCAAACAAGGAACTGCACCCAAGAATGCTTCAGGTTTTAGACAACCCCAGCTAAAAACTTTCAGTTCTGTCTCAATTTGTGTCCAAATCCAACTTGCTTTAGCTGCTTCTCTGTCTCTCCTGCTAGCTGAAGGGTGTCCTCTCCAAATAAGGGGAGAGAGTTTGCCATTCATCAATGAGCATTAATATTATTTTACTCAATCCATGACCATCAATTAGTTGTCCACTGATATGCATGTTCACAGTAATCAATACAGTCAAATTTATAGCAGCAATACCAAAACCTATCAAAGCGAGATGAATCATTGTGAGAACCATATTCAATCACTTTGTATCCTATTCAATACCTTTTGTGCCTTGTGGAGATATAATGTCTATGTAAATGCAGAATTTGAATAACAGCAATCTAGGATAGCAAACACATATAAGGGTTACTTTGATTGGTTGTTTTAAACAATGTACACACTATTTAAGAATTTATATACCACTTAACTATATTAGTCTCTTGCAAGGATAGAACACAAAAATAAAAATCAATTAAGCCTTAAAAAACCAAACATCAGTTAAAATGCCTGCTAGAAGTTCAGTGCCATATTTTTTCGCTCTATAGGATACACCAGACCATAAGATGCACCTAGTTTTTGGAGGAGGAAAACAAGAAAAAAATATTCTGAATCTCAGAAGCCAGAACAGCAAGAGGGATCGCTGCGCAGTGAAAGCAGCAATGCCTCTTGCTGTTCTGGTTTCTGTGATAGTTGCGCAGCCTGCATTCGCTCCATAAGACGCACACACATTTCCCCTTACTTTTTAGGAGGGAAAAAGTGAGTCTTATAGAGCAAAAACTACGGTACTTCAGTAGGTATTGGAAGTTCAGTAGGAAGGAGGGCCTATCAGACCTCAAGTGGAAGAGAGTCTAGAATACTAAACACATGGGCTCCTAGTGGATGCAAGCCACTGGAGAAAACTATTACTAACAGTGACTCCCCCAAAGTGATCAGGCAGGAGTATAATACATTTGGGTTCAAGCTCAGTTTATTAGATCTCATTCAGTCTACCGCTGCACCCAGACAACAGTCCAGCTCATGCACAGTCTTTCCTGACTCAGGTATTATGGGTAAGTAGAGCTGTGGTCAGACATGGTCTCAACCCATAGGAACAGATGTCCTAGAATTACCACCTCCTTTGCAATTGGGTACAATTTGGAAAGTTTGCTTTTCTTTGGAAGCTATCTGTACCCCATCCATGGATTTTAGTCTAAAGAACCACAGTGTCCAGGACTGAGACACTGATGCAAATTGGCAAGACACAGAGAGGGGCATAAGAAAAAGAGTTAGAACTTAGCAAGGTTCTTTGAAAGAATGGACAGACTCTATGTGGCTCAGAGGCCACCCATTGAAGAATAGGAATGTGCAGGATGGCACCATGCAGAAGATATTTGGCAAAGAAGACAAGTCTTCCAGCAATTGTCCACCCACGACTGATGGCGTAAAAACAAATAAGTAACCTTGGCATTGACCTTCAGGAATACAGCCCAGTCAAAATAATTTCCTTACAATGACAAGTAAAAAGTCTGGGCACAGTGACAACTTGTAGATTTTGCCTATTGATGTGCATCTTCTTTGGAGACAACACTCATGTCTGCCAGTATAGCCTGTCAGTAAGATCTGTGTCTAAAATTATCATGATTCTCGCCAATGGTATGCAAACAAAGAGGAAGCGATTTAAACAAAGATTAGCACCCAACAATTGTCATCTTTAAGCTCAAAAATCTTTTAAATTAACAATTCCACCGTTTAATTTTTTTACAGAATTTTTGTGAGCTCTATATTCTTGCTTAACTTCACAGGAATTCTGTGATGTCGGTTAGTAAGATTTTTATTTTACAGGTAAGCATAAAAGCCAAGAAATAATGACCACCCCAAGCTTACACAATGAGGCTGCTACAGAGGGGTGACATCAATCCATCTTTTCAGCAATTGAGCCACACTATTTAGTTAACCCCATAGCATTGGCCATGTTAACTTGATCCTTGGAAAATCCCCAAGATTCTCATAAACTCATGTGGTATTCCAACATAATCCAATGTTGCAGGGCTTGATGGAAGGGCACCATAATTGGACTTCATGCATCCTATTGGTGGCCAAAATGCTGGTGCTCTCGATATGGAAGGAATATACTCCTTAGTACATACAGTAGGCTCTGCTGGAGCCTATTCTTCTCCTTTCCTCTCTCCCTCCCTCACCAAATGCCTTCCCCACTTTAGTTTTGTTCTTTCATTGAACTGTATGAAACTGCTAATTTCCCCTTTTCCCTTTATTATTCTGATTCATTGATTGTATAGCTGAGGGAAAACCAAAAATAAAAAGCATGTAAAAAATGCATTGCAGGAACTGATTTTTCATGTAATCTAAGTTCATGGTAATCTGTCACTTTGAAATTCCCAAACAGGAACCTCGCAAGCAGGTCACTGATTTGCAAGCTGTGCAAGAGATCAGCCCTTTGAAAACCTTACATGTGAAAATGTGCAACTTTTGGCCAATAGATAGGACCAAGCAGTATATCTGGCATAAAAATGGTGTCCTTTAGATGGAGCTATGTAGCAAATACTTTGGAACCATTCCATTGGATCAGAATTATTTTTTTAAAGAGGAATGATATTATTAGGCAGGAAAGTGAAAATGTTGTAATGGACTCCCGAAGTGTGGATGACCACGGCAATTCTTGGGAAAGTCACCTAAGGTCTGTGTTTATGTGAGGGAGGCCAAACACCAGCGACACCAGCGACTTGTTAAACTCACTGGCAGGCCAATGTTGTCTTGGCTGATCTGCTTTCCAATGTCAGACAAAGAGGAAAAGCAATTGGCATCGCTTCTGCTGCAGTAAACACTCAGTGGAGCTTTGCCTGTAGATTTAGGTCATGCTTGACCAGCTTCAAAACCGCTGGAAGAATTTCTGATGTTGTTTTGCTGCGTGGATCTGAGAAATTAGATGTAGGCAAAAAGCACTGCCGTGTGTGTTCCCGGTTTTCAATGTTAACCTACCTTACTGCTAAGGCACAGAGGTGGATACAGTCATTCAGAAATGGTTCACTGACAGAAGAGTTTATTTTGTATGGATTGTTGAAACCCACAAGGAAAAGAGCATAGAAGAACGCCTAGACAGAAAAAAACCCTTAAGAGTGTGTAAGTGAAAGTGTGCAGCTGAAACCTTCTTCCATTCCCCATTGACTCAGACAAAGCTGGCTTCACTTCATCCTCTTTGTATACAGAACTCTCTGTTCTTGTGCACCTTTGGAAAAATATTTAGCTTTGTTACATTTTAAAATTATGAAGTCATCATGCACGTCCTCCTCTATGGTTTTGGCATGTTGACCAATTTTGCGCTAGCTTCAAATGCCCTAAAATCCACTGGAAAAAAATGCCCATGGATACGAAGAGTGAATATGAAGCATTCTTAAGGCAAATTCAACACACCTAATCCCACAGCCTTGTGAATTCATGGCTGCTTAACAGATGCTGCACCCAGTTGCATCTATTTTTTCAGATTGCATGCCAAAAAGCAACGAGTACAAAGAATAAGAAAGAAATGCTTTTTTAAAATTGGGCTTCAGCAAGGCTAAGGGGGTCAGCTTTGGCCAACTCACCATTATGTTTTATATTTCAAGGGCATACTTCAAAACATGGTGCCGTACATTAAAAAAGAGCATCAAAATTTATTGCAGAGCCCAGTGTAAGAATAAGGTTCAGTTCTGACCTGGAGGGTTGTGCCCAGACTCTGGAATGGTATGGGAGGTGGTACTGGGGGCTGCAGGGGAAAGGAGAAATTGGCCAAAATCACATCCTTCCCTTTCTACTTCTGGCAGCATGCTGAGCTGAGCTGCATTCAGAGCATTCTACCACAGGCAGGAGCAAATTCTGGATCCAGTTCTATATAAGTCGATACTTTGGGTAGAAGTAGCTTAATTTTTGTCGCCAGCTCCTATCAAGACTGGGCATACATAGACCATTGAAACGAATATCCATGAAATTTGCATTATGCTCTGTAGGTGTTTCCAAAGACTTCTATAGGGCTACAACCCATGTGATATCGACTATTCATTATTGAAATTCTTTTAAATAAATCTTTATAGCAGGAGAAAGGGGCTCCAAATTTGATCAGACTGGTGATATTAGGGGAGGGGTGTTCAACCATTTCAGAGCTATCTGGATAGATTTTGATCAGTAAAATGGAAATGAAATGAACAGTCCCTCTGCTACCACTATTGCTCCAGTTAAATTCCCCTATACTTGCTTAGCACTTAAAACACACACACACATGCCTACCGAGAGATTTAATAATAGTTCTCGTGGATCTTATGTGGTTTGGCCCTCAGTCAGGCTTCCATTCTTGATCTACATCATTCATGCATTCCCTTCTGTTTCAGGGTTGCATGTGGCACAGTGATATATCAGGTTTTTGAGGCTGCCAATCTAATATTTTGTCATAATTGAATAATACTTGCAATTTTGTTAAACACTCAGTTCATTCTGTTTTTGTTATGCTTTCAGAATTAATAGCCAATTCAGTTTGGGACATGATAAATGACCATGTCAAACACTAATCACTTCTAGTTTTTGTTCCAACATATTCTGGGGGCAGGTGGGGGAGCATTCTCACAGTCTACACATTTTTCAAAATTCAGTAATGAAAATAGCACTTACCCAGTCCATAGAATGATATTTATTTTTTAAAAAATGTTTTTTAAATAATCACCAGTACTGTTGGTTCTTATATTACTCCCAGTTCCCATTGTTCCTCTTCATGATAAAAATGGAGACAGTGGCCTCAGTTAATGAAAGTTAGTCATACTTCAGTCCCATTGAGAGGTGGTAAATAACTTGCTTTAGCTGGGTTGGTACATTAGAATGATTCCAGCCATTTCAATGTAGACATAATGGGCTGCATCCAAAGTTCTTTGCCCATCAGCTCAAGAGCCTTTGGTGAGTTTTAATGTTGCACAGCAAAAGTGTTCCAATGTAACAGTTGTAATAGCAGAAACTTATAATATGCAACAGATTGCACAGTCTAGAGTCTAGACTCTATTGTTTAACAAAGTTACCAGCAGAACAAGCATACCCTGAAGTTACTTTAACATAGTGTTACATTGAATACAGCCATATATCTCTATATATACACTTTCTTCCTAATTCAGCAACTTCATAAAATGTGGAACTGAATGCCTGTGTTATCTCTGGAGGATTAAAAGTGTACATTTCACACCATCTTACACAAGCATGAATAGATCCTTTTAATTTCCCCTTCATGACTATGGCCTATAACTATTCAAATAATCAATTATCTACAAATTCTAGTGCAAAATAAACTGATCTACATTTTCTGGACTACTGGGTTAATGGGAACTTCATTAGCCACTAGCTCTCACATTTTCTGCATCTTCCAGTGCAGAACTTGGTAAAAAAAAAAAAAAGTATCAAAAGGCATCTACTTCAAATGCATCCACTTCAAAGGACGGAATTGGGAGTGTGCTCCTGGTTCTTCCCTTTCTTCCTTTGCAGTTGTAGATTGGAATGAGCTGTGTCCTCAAAGGAAGAGTACAAGACCCGCTTATGGATCAGCTCCACTTAGCAGCTCCAATTGGGAGCTCCCAAATGGAGTCAACCCCGTTTGGCTTGCAATCAATTCTGAATTTAAATCCCATGCTGAATGCAAGGCCCAGATGCAGCAGGGATTGGGAGTTATGGTTGAGAGGTCCCGAGTGGAGCTGAGCCAAGCTAAATTTAAAAGGTGCTTAATGCAAGCCCTGCTTGCAGAGGAACAATATTTTTGATCGCACTTTTGCAGCCATTACTTTACCTGTCCCACAGCTGAAATCAGTTGTGGGACAGGTGAACATGGCTGAAGTAAAAGATCCCTGACCCAATTAGGACCCCTGGATGACCTAATGTGGCCCATGAATCAGAGGTTCCCCATGCCTGATCTATTATGTGACTGCCAATTGATCCTAATTAATGGCTTATTATGCAACAAACTTCTACTATTCGGTGGTGGGGGGGCATCACAATGAGCGCCTGCGCTTCAAAATGTACTGCTGCACTGCTGACTACATGAAGATTAGTTTATCAGTTTGTTTTCATGTATAGCCATGGATATAATTCAATGGAAGTCAACTAAGCATAATTCTCAGATAATGCAAAGATTAATTCAGTTAACAACAGGTTGAAGAAGTTGCTTTACAACCTACCAGGTACTAACTGTTTGGGTTGGTGATGTTATATTTTCTGTACTTTGGTTATAGAAAATAGAACCAAACTTATTTGGTCATTGAAACACTTATATAATGACAATATAGGTATAACTTTTACAAACAACAACAGCCAGGTACTGGTATATTCTAGCATTCTAACTCTATACATCTTCAGCATTCTAACCCTATACTTTAGTTACTACTGACAGGTAGAGGGCAAATTTGCATAATGAACTGTTTAAATATTCAGTTTTATCAGGGCTTCAAGGCACTATTTGTCCTCAGCCTCTTCAATAGCTAGTGACCCTAATGAAATCAACATCATTGTCAAATCAAATTAGTCTTCTTGTTAATTTCAGACAGTGATGTTCATCTTTTTGATGCTTTCAAACAACTCTTTGGTAAATTCTTGCGACATCATGCTACTTAAATATGCTAAATGAGTCACTTGTTCAACGCTGCAATTGTCAGAAAAATATGAAACTTTGCTCTAAGGTAAATATTGTTGGGTCACTTGAAATATATGCAAATTTGACATTTCTTAACTGATTAGCATATCCACACATCAAAGATTCCTATATATCACATCAGATATGTTTGATTCAGGAGAGTTAAGGTCAGTGACACTTGGCATACTCTTTCTTTTCCATCAGGCAAGATAGAAGATGAAAGGCATTTTGAAGGAAATGTGAGGAATGAAATTGTTTTGCTTAGGAGGAGAACATTTTGTTGCAAGAGGATGAAAATATGATATGTAGCAGAGGAAGGCCCAACCATGGTTTACAGCACTTAGTCATAAAGAAGGAAAAGGAACATTGTCCACTGGGCTTTGAAAATGTTCACACACATAAAGGGAGAAATTCCAAGTGAATGCAGGCAGAGCAATCCTTTGGTCCCGTTACGCTAGAGCAAATGGTGATGGAATCGAGTCACAATCTGATGAAGGTCAGCATCGCAACAATAACTATAGAAACAAAATAGAACAAGCACACCAACATCATCTTTAAAAACTGTCACACATACCAGTCTTGATAGCAAGGTGAAGTTTCCATCTTGGCCACAAAGAGAAGGGACTAATCAGCATGCAGCACCATGAGGACCTCATTGCCCTACCCATTCTACACCTTCTCACATAATACACACAAGAGAAGACATGCAGAGCTCTTCATGCAAAGGAACACAGGAAGCTGCTTTCTACTAAGTAAGATCACTGGTCAGTTTCATCTGCTGTTGACACTGGATGCAAACTCTGGGCTCCATTCAGGTAGGATTCAGCTAGTGTGCAAGCCAACTCTTTCCTGCTCAGCCAGTGGTTTACTTCCAGTGTTTTCCTCTCTCTTCCTGAGCCATGACCTTCACAGAAAGGAGTGAAGAAAAAGCCACCTGTGCCCCAAGGCCCTTCAGCTTCCTATCCAGAGTATCATAGTCCCTCACTATATGTTGAAAGCTGTGTGTGGCAGTATTATTTGTACCCACATGGATAAGAAGGAAGGGGTTGTGGTCAGTGGGTTTTGGCAACTTCTCTGTCACATCTTGAATCTTTGCACCTGGAAGACAACAAACCTCCTGTTTTCTCTGCATACTACTGCGGGTAGTTCAAGCAGCTGTCCCTCTCCTGCTGGGATGTCCAGCACTGTTGGGGCATGGCTGTTTTCTGTCAGATTACTCAACCCTTTCCTAATGTCAAGTTCAACACTCTCATCCCCTCTCCCTCCCTTTCTCTGACCAATCCTGCCAAGAGGTCTCCATGTGCTCATGGTACCCATGTGTCATACTCATGACCCCTGGCTTGTCCTATCCCCATGCATGGGATAATTCAAGAACTGCAACATGGTCAAATATAAATTTTCTAAGAAATGCTTTAGATATTTAAGAGAGTAACTAACTTCAAATGTCTCCAATAGAGATTAAAAAAAGAGAATATGTCACATGACCAGTGGCTTAGGTTTATTTTAGTTTATGTCTTGCTAGATTGTCATTCTGTTCCAAAGTTGTGTCAATCTTTTTCTTCCTGAAACTAGAGCGGGTGTACTGGGTGGTGGAACAAAACTTATATATATATATATTTATTAGTTTGGGTGGGTGGGGGTATGCTGTATGCCTAAGACCCCTTCTAATGCCTGGATCCAGCAAGGTTAAAATCTAAGCCAGGATTCAAATTATTGAAATAGCCAGACAAGTTTCTTGGTAATGGCCCTCTAAGTATGGTTCATTAACATAACAAAGGATGTGGCTCTCTGCCAGGCAGTCAGCGCATGGGTCCTCTCCCTCAACTTGCTGGTAGTTAGAAATGCAAAAGTCAGAGTTGAGGTGTGTGCAAAGCAGAAGCTAGAACAGGGGTCAGCAACCTTTTTCAGCCGTGGGCCGGTCCACCGTCCCTCAGATGATGCAGTGGGCCAGATGGAAATACCATATTTTTTGCTCTATAAGACTCACTTTTCCCCTCCTAAAAAGTAAGGGGAAATGTGTGTGCGTCTTATGGAGCGAATGCAGGATGCACAGCTATCCCAGAAGCCAGAACAGCAAGAAGGACCGCTGCTCTCGCTGCTCAGCGATCCTTCTTGTTGTTCTGGCTTCTGAGATTCAGAATATTTTTTTCCTTGTTTTCCTACTCCAAAAACTAGGTGCGTCTTATGGTCTGGTGAGTCTTATAGAGTGAAAAATATGGTATTTTGGGGGAAAAAAGAATGAATTCCTATGCCCCACAAATAACCCAGAGATGCATTTTAAATAAAAGGACACATTCTACTCATGTAAAAACATGCTGATTCCCATACAGCCCATGGGCCAGACTGAGAAGGCGATTGGGCCGCATCTGGCCCATGGACCTTAGGTTGCCTACCCCTGAGCTAGAAGCAAGGCTGGGGACCTTGGAGACAGAACCATGCCTGATTTCTGCTGGGATCCAAGGCTGTGGCTATGGAAGAAGCAAGACCTTATTGGGGTGTTAATGCTGTGAGCCCCTCTATCGTAGGCTCAGGTTGTATTTATATTCAAATAAACCATATATCATGAAGACACCACAGTCTCTGCTGCCCCTCATTCTGAGGGAACTGAACTGGAATCCATGGAATCTTGCATTGCTCAGAGACTGAAGTGGTGGAAGAGGGGAAAGCAGGAGCAAACCATTGATTGTTTTGGAACTGATCTGATTGCTTGAAGCACAGTAGTTACACGTACCCAACACTTCTGTACCCAAAAATGCTCCATTCGGTGGGGATGAATCCAATCAAAATGAAACTCAAAACAATGGATTTTAATCAGGTGTGAATATATTAAGGAAATTAAAGAATACAATAAATGATCTATTTAATTATCAATACTTTCAAATCCGAATTTTTATCATGGTGAAATAACTGCCACACTAGCCATTTTAGTTTGAAAGTCAGGGTGTGCGTGGACTTTACAAGATGTTCCAAATAAAAATAACATATTTTTTTGTTTAAATGAAAAACATACATTTTTAGAAATTATTGGAGCAGAAAGAGTGTCAGACACCACTAACATATGTTTATTTTCCCTCTTGTAACTGAAATATAGGCAAACATTTCTCTACACGCTCTGCTCTCTCCCTGCTCCCCACAATCTACATTTTGTATAGATATATTTACACACACCCTGTGACCTCACATACTAAGTTCTAAGGTGAATTGAATGGTTGACTTACTAGACCCCAGAAAATTAAGGACAAGAATGCTGATGGATCCATTTTTACTGCAGGGCAAACAGAACCACTATAATAAATTAGTTGTTGATGTTTGACAATAAATCAATAACCACTTTTATCTTCCAAGTAAAATATATTTTATTTTTGCCTCCTCTCTCCCCAGACTTGGGGCACTGTATAAAATAAAGATATTGAATGCATATTCTTAAGGCAAGATTTCCAAATGGCATCGGTGCAAGATTCACATTTGCAAGCTGCCCATGCTTTTCCCATATTGGCAATGAGTTTGACAAATGAAAAAAGTCACTAATATTTTGACACCTTCACTGCCCAAGCATGATACCAGCTGGCTGCGAATTCGGGTGCTCATTGTTCTGCTGTATTTTAAAGACTGGTCTACAGCCAATGTACTGGACCAGCTCCATTCATTCATTTTGAAGAGTGGGGTTTCAGTAACGGCCATTAAAAAAAAAAAAAGGTTTGGAAACTGCTTCAAATTTAACAGCATCCTACAGATTACTGGAACTCAAGTGTGTTTTCCGACTCAAAGCCACTTCCTCCAACGCGAAATATTATTTTTCCATCCAATATATCACTAGCTGAAGGATTTATGAATTCAGAGTTATTTAGGTTGTTTTTTTGGTTGCTTTGAAACATTCTGCTCAATAAGCACAAGAAATAAATAGTTCTTTATGTTGATTAGTTGCCTGTCATGTGAATTCAGTCCGGGGGTTTTTTGTTTTGTTTTGTTTTACTTTAAAGATGGTTGGGGTGGGTTATGCAAATAAACTAAACATATATTGCACATGTGGCTTCAGGAAAGAAACTGTAAGTTTGAATGGAAGAGCTGAATTACCATCAATCCATATTTCAGTTCAGTTGGAACAAATTCTTTTTCAGAACTGTGTTTTTCTGCTTACCATGTACTGGAGAAAGGTGAAAGCGCCTTACAGCAGGAACATTTTTTTCTTTTTTTTGAATCACTTTCCAGAATTTAAAAGAAAATGATGCTTACCTTGCAAAGTCTTCCTTTACTGTGCCTGCAAAGAGTTTTATATAAACCCCCCCCCCAAGTCAATAACCATATTTAAACCCTCTGGCTTGCAAACTCGCTGATTAAAAAACAGATTGCCAGCAGTCATCTGCTATTGTCTGTCTTCTTAAATTCTGTTTCTGGTTTAATTTACTTGATTGTCCCATACACTATTCATGAGTTCTATAATATTCCAAACTTTAATTTCAACAGATTAATTCTTGCTAATTATTCAACATATGAACCTGCACACGAGAATTCTACTGTATGTACCATCCTGAGGCACAGGCTGCAATGTCGAATCGTTTTCTGATTTCAAGTGGAAAACAAACTAATTATGTGGAAATATGATAATATATTGTGCTGCAGGGACCAGCCCTTTGTCTGTTTAGAAATGTTTGCTTATGATCTGCTCCCTGTGTTATTTCTTCCAGGAGGAGATGCCCTTTCTTAATGCATAAACATTATTGACTGGTCCATGATTCTTTACTTCATGTAAAGCTGATTTACATAATTTTATATTACTTCCATCTGATGGAAGCAAGCAGGACATCTAAGAAATCTAATAGTTGAGCTAGCCCCAAGGACTGAAGTGCAGAGATAAGGGTGAAGCCTTCTAAATCCGGTATATTTTCTCTCTTGTTTCATGTCTTTCCCCTCCTTTTACCTCAATTTGCTAAGTAGCAAATTCTAGCACCTCATCACAATACTCTGTTAATCAAAGTCAGCTATCAAAAATGAAGTAATTTGTCCCACAATGATAGCAATCACTCTAGTGAAATAAAATGCTGAGTTTGAGTCAGAGGGCCAAGGATTCCAATGTCAATTAGACTAGAAAGCTGATGTTTGATGGTTTATACCATCTGAAGGTCTGAGACATTATGAGTACCTACTTTTGTGCTGTAGTTTACAGATATATAATGAACTAGTTTTAGAAAGGCAGTCAATTCAGAAAAAAACAACAATACTACAATGGTACCTCGGATTACATACGCTTCAGGTTACATACGCTTCAGGTTACAGACTCCGCTAACCCATAAATAGTGCTTCAGGTTAAGAACTTTGCTTCAGGATAAGAACAGAAATCGTGCTCTGGCGGTGCGGCGGCAGTGGGAGGCCCCAGTAGCTAAAGTGGTGCTTCAGGTTAAGAATGGACCTCCAGAACGAATTAAGTACTTAACCCCAGGTACCACTGTATTTTGAAGTTCAGCAAAGCAGAAGAAAGCAGAATTCAGGATACAAATGTTTTAGACCATACGTACCACAGGAGGTGCTAAATCTTGAAATGGAAAGAGTAAAGGGCTTCCTCATGCAAAAAAAGATCTTAAAAATGGGTGATTAGATGATATAATAATTTTATTATTATTATTATTCTGCCTTTTTCTTAGACCCAGGACTCAAGTTGGCTCACAAAAATTAAAACACAAACAAAACACATATAACTAAAACCAATAGGTTACTGTTAAAAAGTAACTATCCATAAACAATGTAAAAAATGAATCTATTAAATTAGTACAGCACACTATTAAGAGCTCTTTCCTTAAAAGCAGTTTGTTCCCCAAAAACTACAGAAATTAAAAAAAGTCTTCAACTGCCAGCAGAAAGACAAGGAGGGAGACTTTAACCCACTGAAATTGCAGACATTTTTCTAATTAAAAATGAATTTCACTATGGATTAATTTCTCTCTTCTGTGCCTATGCAGTCTAAGCAGTTGGCATGATGAACTCAGACAACTCAGGGAAACTGGGGCAATATTGCTGCTGCTACCATCTCTGGGACGGCAGAGGACGAGATGGTTGGATAGTGTTTTCGAGGTTACCAGCATGAGTTTGACCAAACTGCGGGAGGCAGTGGAGGACAGAGGTGCCTGGCGTTCTCTGGTCCATGGGGTCACGAAGAGTCGGACACGACTAAACGACTAAACAACAACAACCATCTCTGACTGGGTTCTTCATGCTGATCTACTCAGTTTGTAAATAAAGCCTATCTGATAACTACATGAAGTGCAGGGATAGAAAAAGATCATCACACCAAGCACACCACATTCCCCATATGCATTTGGTAATTTTATCTTCAAGGAACTGGCCTTACTCATTATATTTGAATGTTACAGAGGTGTGCTTGTTTTAGTTGTAAATACACGTTTTAAGAGTTGTATCAACCAATTACTCTGCCCTTTGCTTTAGAAAACTAGTGGTTTAATTTGGTGTTTTCCCTTGCTGATTTACAACAGTGATTTATATGGCCTTAATTTAAAACCAATCAAGCTTGCTGCGAAGAAAGAAAAATATGGTTGTGCTGCATTGAGGCCCACAAACAGCAAACCACCTCATTTAATGCTAAGGAATATTACCTCCTCTCTTGAGAAGAGAAAGCTTGGTCAACCATCTTCAATCCACATTCTTCTTCTTCTTCTTCTTCTTCTTCTTCTTCTTCTTCTTCTTCTTCTTCTTCTTCTTCTTCTTCTTCTTAAAGCTAGCAGAGGAAAATCACAGAAATAACTTGCTTTTCCCTACAGACCTTGATTCACTATTGTAGATATAAAGGCCCAGGTCAGATGTAATAAAAAAATGATGGTTCCTTGCTACAAGCATGGATTGGGACACTCCCCCTCCCCTTCATGCATGAGGGAGATCTGATTGGGGTTCAATAACTTGGTTTGTTATCTTTGGCACAGACCAATGTTTCCTCAGCTTGGAGAAAACTGGAAACTTTGATTTAAAACAAACAAGGTGTTTCCCTCAAGAGAGGGTGAAATGGGGTATAGCTTAATAAAGTGGCTTGGCCTGCTAGAAGTCCTGGTGACCTGATAAATGTCTTGGAGGGCTACATTCAGCCTTCACGCCTGATGTTCCTGACATGTTTTAGATGTGTGCGGTCTTTTTAAATGTAATTGTTCAGAAGCCAAACACATAATGGCTGTTCCAGTGATGCTTTTCATAGCATTTAAATAATTGAAGTTTATATATCACTTCAACTTGAAAAAAACTGTGTTTTCCCCCTCTCTCTGCATCGATGGTTAGCATGTTTAGAAATGCACTAAAAACACAGAGAAAGGAAACCATGTTTGTGGTCCCAGGACACTCCACTGATTCTGCTATGGCCTAAAGCCATACTGTTCATGGCATACTGAGATGTCTGCTGATTTTAATCCATGTGTTGCTAAATTAGATTGCAATCTGAATATGAGATTTCCAAGGAAAATGTGGGTGTTGCTGAAAGTGGTATTGGAAAGTGTAAGCAATGCTGTCCACTCATCTCTGGAGTAGCCCCAGATAACAGCCCTGGTGACCCCCTGCAGCTGCGTAACACTAGTGTCTATGATTCTGGTTGTCCCAGAAATAATCTCAAAGGCCCATGTGTACTGGGGAAAGTTTTTATCCAAAGCCTTGTGAAGACTCCCATTAGATTGGCCAGATATCAGAACTTTACCCAGACAATTTAGACTCTTAACACATTGCGTGTCGAGGTCCCCAAGCCATCCCCTAAATAAATCACTTTGTTTTTTGTTTGAGGTTTTTGGCATAATTTTGGCCACAACTTTATTAAAATACATAATGTGAGTGGTTGCTTAGGCATTGGTTACAACTATCTGTCCCCGCCGAGGGACAGAACTGACTACCGGATTCCAGTGAAAACCAGTAAGGGGAAACAATATTGGGGAGAGAATGGGGCTGGGCACCATACCTTCCCCCCCTCCCCGAATGCTTGCGCGGCCCAAGCCCCTTGTCAGGGATTCTGACAAAATCATGGCAAACCCCTGGATTCTTTTAATAGAATTCCCTTGCTGCAGCAGCAGCATTGGAGGGGCAGGCACAGCCAACCCTTAACCCTCCACCAACCAAATTTTAACCAATGCTTAACCACAACCTTACAAGTTGTGACGATTTGCTACGCAGTAGGGAAAAACCAAATGGCACCAGCCAATCTGCCAAATGGACAAAATTCCTACCAGGTCCCTGCCCCAAAATCAGATGACCCCATGACAGGCATAGCAATGTCCAACACAACAGCCCTAAAATTAGGGAGGGTAGGCGGGCGATCTGATGCACACAGCAAAAGAGACTGCATGCCAAGCTGCGTGCCAAGAATATATAGCCTTCGGGCCAACCCTCTAAATTGTAACATCAAAATCTCCCCAACAACCCAAACTAGCCCAGTCACAGTCATGGCCATCCAAATGGTCCCACCCAGCAACCATGAGGGGGGGTCCTGCTAGACCCCACCGCAACACATGCTCTCCATGAAGGAGAACACGTTTTCCCAGATCATGTGAACTAAAAACTACTGTCCTGGTTTGTGTCTAGTGACACCTAGTGAGTCTATTCTCCATTGTGATTTGCAACAAGCCATTTAGTTGTTGTTTGCACAAAACACAGCAAGGCAACGTCCAGTGTTGGGGTTTGGAAAGGGAGGAGGCATAGAGCGCAAATACATTATCCACATGCTGAAAGAATCTGAAATGAAAATACATTAAAAATTTAACAGGCTGCTGAAAATGGTTTCGTGGCAGGGGAAAGAGGTAAGGGGGGAAAGTGTATTATTTTAATATGCACCAGACAAAGGCAGCCCAATGTCACATCAGCAAAGTATGCTGCGATCTTGGCTCAGAACCATGTTTGGTTGTTGTTTTTCTCCCTCTGAACAAATATCATGGCTTTAAGTAGGCCAAGGAAGCCAAAGGAGATCTGCTTAGAGTCAGTGGGCATGTGTAATGCCAGCATGCAGCGACTGTTCGTGACCTGAGTTTATGCAGCTGCTTGAAATAAGCAAGAATAACAAGTGAGAGACCACAAACATTGATGGAAAGGTTCATTCAAAATGCGGGCCTCTTCTCATTTCTTCCCACCTACAGATGCATGTGCTCCTGTAAGACTCTTCTACAGAATTAGAAGGCGCATAGGGGCTACCAGGGTGTGAAACAAAATTCTCTACAGTGAATACTGGGTGCAATTCAGGTGTAACAACCAGTGTCCCCCAAGCATCTGGAATGCTATTGGTGATGATGCTGGGATGTGTACAAGGCAGGGGAACACCAAAAGTTGGAGCATCCCTTGATATAACCTATATATTTGTGTGGTTCAAAAAAGCTTTGAACTGTGCATTCATTTTGTATTTTCTTTAAAGGTTTTTCCTGTATTGCGTTGCCTTGCTTTTTCAATTCCCAGACCTCATACTCATCATATTCTCAGGAGCAATTTATAGAAGTCTCATCATCACAGTCTCTTAGCTCCTTCTACAACTGAGAATGGGTTCAGCCAGCTGACATTCTTAATATGGCTTTCCCTGTTAACACCTGTTATGCAATCAAGTGATGTGTAATGCTAATAGATAAAAGTTGCAAGTTGATATAAATATGAAATGCGTATTCAATGCTGGGATGAAAAAGCCTCTCTCACACGCACAACAAAGCCCAAGCTCATTTTCCTAATGGAAGGTATGCGAGGAAGAGAATCCCCAGTCCATCAAAGACATCGATTTGCACAGGGTTTCATGCACCTGTTTTTAAGGCAACAGCAAATGCTTCCCACAGTGGAAGCTGCATCACACAGTACATATGCTACTCCTGACATTCATAACACCTCTTTAAGGAAACACATGGCCCCATATGTCCCAGGAACTTGTTTGCATTTTGTAATGCTGGAAAAGGAAATATGTTCCATGATAAATGTTTTCCTCCTTTTTGTGTGTGCAGAGAAATTGGGCTGCTTTATCTATACAGTGGCACCTCGGTTTAAGACTGATTTGTGTGCGCGTGTCAATTCTTGTACAAATGTTTGCTTATTCATTCATTTTCATTTGCTCCAGTGACATCATTAAAATGTGATGAACTATACCGAACACTGATGTCACCCTGTTCTCCAAAAGGAGAAAGAAACAACCAGCACAGGAGAATGGGATTGTTACTAAAGTAGTAGCAACCACCAGGGAACCAATGATGCCAAACAAGGCAAATATTACTGTTGTTATTATTCTATTCTGGCCTTCCTCCCAAAGGAGCCCAGTGCGTGTTATGCGTGTGTTGGTTCTCTAACTGAGTTCTGGTGTGAGAAGTTGGCTGTTGGCTTGTGAGATGTCAAAGGCAGAAAGGGAGGTGGGCTCAGGTACCCTAGCTGGATCCTGCCCAAAGATGGTGCAAAGAAAGAGGGAGGGAGCAGAGAGAAGGAAGGAGATGGGAGAGAAGCCAACCCTGTGGGGAATGTTTCCCATTCAGAGAAAATATGTCAAGTGGCAGAGGGAACTTGGTAGAGGGAAAAGGCATCTAGAAGACCCAGAGTCTGTTTTTTCAATAAATCATAGATGGAAGAGCCTAGAATCAGGAGAAGGACTGAACTAGGGAGCAAGAAAGAGAGAACATCTGGAGACTGAAGAACTGAGAAGCAGCTGTCAGGCACCTTCCTCCTTGGACTAATACTAGCCTGCCCTGCCATAAGTTGGTCTCTGATCTCCAGAATTGTCATACACCCACCCACCCACCCACTTATTTCTAGTTACAGGTAGGTAGCTGTGTTGGTCTGCGGTAGTTGAAACAAAATTTTAAAAATCCTTCTAGTAGCACCTTAAGAGACCAACTAAGTTTGTTATTGCTATGAGCTTTTGTGTGCATGGTATCTGAAGAAGTGTGCATGCACATGAAAGCTCATACCAATAACAAACTTAGGTGGTCTCTAAGGTGCTCCTGGAAGGATTTTGTTTTATTTTGTTTCGACAGACTTATTTGTTACATTACAGTGGTACCTCGGGTTACAGATGCTTCAGGTTACATACACTTCAGGTTACAGACTCCGCTAACCCAGAAATAGTGCCTCAAGTTAAGAACTTTGCTTCATAATGAGAACAGAAATCGTGCTCTGGCAGCGCGGCGGCAGCAGGTGGCCCCATTAGCTAAAGTGGTGCTTCAGGTTAAGAACAGTTTCAGGTTAAGAACGGACCTCTGGATTGAATTAAGTACTTAACCCGAGGTACCACTGTACTATCTCATCTTTCCACCTAAGAGCTCAAGGTGGTTTACGTGGTTCTCTGTGACCCCGGTTTATCTTCTCAAGAAGCCTTCTGAGAGGCAGTGACTGGCCTAAGGTCACCCAGTGAGCTTCATGGCTGAGTGAGGATTTGGACCTGGGTCGCTCAGGTCCTAGTTCAGCGCTCTGACTATTGCACCACAGTATACTTCCCCCAAGAGAGGGAGAGGCCATCAATGAGATCCTCTAATCTTCCTGGAAATTGAGGCCAGACTAGGGGAATGCTTTCTTCCATCCTGAAATCCAGAAGGGGATTTCTGCCTTAATGCTCACTGAAAGGAGGATCTCTCCTTTATGTTAAATTCAGTGGTGAGTAGAATTTTTAACTGGGACTTCCCACTCCTAACACAAATATGCAATCCACTGATGGGTCCAAATCGTGGGTGCAATCCACGATGGGTCCAAATCGTGGGTTCCCAAAATGATGGGAACTAGTATCGATTGGGAAATCTCCAAAGCCATGCCTAAGAAATGTCTCACTAAGATTCTTTTTCATCGCCCAAAATGATACTCCAAGCAAAATGATACTCTTAAAACGTGCCAGAAATATGTTGTTGTTGTTTAGTCGTTTAGTTGTGCTCAACTCTTCGTGACCCCATGGACCAGAGCACGCCAGGCACTTCTGTCTTCCACTGCCTCCCGTAGTTTGGTCAGACTCATGTTTGTAGCTTCGAGAACACTGTCTAACCATCTCATCCTCTGTCGTCCCCTTCTTCTTGTGCACTCCATCTTTCCCAACATCAGGGTCTTTTCCAGGGAGTCTTCTCTTCTCATGAGGTGGCCAAAGTATTGGAGCCTCAGCTTCACAATCTGTCCTTCCAGTGAGCACTCAGGGCTGATTTCCTTAAGAATGGATACGTTTGATCTTCTTGCAGTCCATGGGACTCTCAAGAGTCTCCTCCAGCGCCATAATTCAAAAGCATCAATTCTTCGGCGATCAGCCTTCTTTATGGTCCAGCTCTCGCTTCCATACATCACTACTGGCAAAACCATGGCTTTTACATTACGGACCTTGGTTGGCAAGGTGATGTCTCTGCTTTTTAAGATGTTGTCTAGGTTTGCCATCACCTTTCTCCCAAGGAGCAGGCGTCTTCTAATTTTGTGGCTGTGGTCACCATCTGCAGTGATCATGGAGCCCAAGAAAGTAAAATCTCTCACTGCCTCCATTTCTTCCCCTTCTATTTGCCAGGAGGTGATGGGCCCAGTGGCCATGATCTCCGTTTTTTTGATGTTGAGCTTCAGACCATATTTTGCGCTCTCCTCTTTCACCCTCATTAAAAGGTTCTTTAATTCCTCCTCACTTTCTGCCATCAAGGTTGTGTCATCTGCATATCTGAGGTTGTTGATATTTCTTCCAGCGATCTTAATTCCGGCTTGGGATTCATCCAGCCCAGCCTTTCGCATGATGAATTCTGCATATAAGTTAAATAAGCAGGGAGACAATATACAGCCTTACCGTACACCTTTACCAATTTTGAACCAATCAGTTGTTCCATATCCAGTTCTAACTGTAGCTTCTTGTCCCACATAGAGATTTCTCAGGAGACTTCTCACAAGAGAAATATGTACATTTTCTAATAAATATTGGTTTGTAGAATTCTGGGATCCTCTCACCTTGGCAGTGTTGACATCATCCTCCCATGTTATCTAAACAATATCATTTTTAACACCATGAGATCATTTTCTTTGAGCAGAGAAAAACCATGAACATATTTCTTTTCATTAAATATCCTCTATGTTCATAAACTATCCTGATATAGGTTCTCCTTATCCCTGCCCCACCCCTATAATAGGTTTGCTTGTGTTGAAAAGACCTGGCCCTTGGGTACCATTTATTTTTAATTTTTAAAAAAGTATGAGAAAAACACAGTTCCCACATTTCATTTGGGATTGTGATTCATGAGCAAACATCTTTCAGTTTAACCGCACACTTGACATGATTGTATTATTCATTAAGGGTCCATGAATAGAGGCCTTTATGTCTTATTTTATTGTCAGTGGGACAAATATTTTATTACATAATAGGCTAGTGTATCTCATTTCCTTTGAAAACTGGGTGAAGTTTTCAGTGCCTTCAACTACAAAAGGAAAAGAAGGTGTGGGGGGTATTCCACCAGGTGCCATTTAAAATAGTATTTATCGTTACTACATCATGACTATTAAATGTGCTACTGAAAGTAAAATGAAGTCACATATTAATTTCTTCTACGAACTGTATAAACAGAACTAATGGCAAATTACTTAGTCTTTGCTTTGAACAGTGGGGTTTATGAGTGGGAGAATGGCATAATTTGAAAAGAAAGGAGCCCACCAAAACCAAGGTTTACTCTCTAAGGAAGAGGAACATTGCAGCAGCTTGGCCGGAGGAGCATACATTGTTCCTTCATTCTGAAGCCAGCTTTGCTTGATTTATGCTTTTCCTAAAGGGAAAAATCAGGAACAATATGGTAAACACTTATGGAGACCTGGCACGGTATGAAGATAATCGTTTGTCCAGCAACATCTGAACAGGTCATATAACACAAATCAAATGAAAGGATTAAAAATAAGAAGAAAGACAGGAGTATTTTTGTCTTCCTTTTCAGGTGCTGGAAGGGATTTCTGGGAAATTTCTTCGCTGCCTTGAAGTTCTTAATACCGAAGCCAAGTAAAAATTTCAAAAATTGTTTTTGTAATGTTTACTCAGTGAGATCATTTTTTTTTTGTCCTGATGAAATACAGGTGCAAAGACTAAACACAATGGTCCCAGTAGTCCTATTTCTCAACCATTTCCCTTCCCAGCAGATTTAGCAGCAATAGCAAACTCAGCCAGACAAGCATTTAAAAAAGAAAAAAAGAAAAAAAGGAGGAGGGGAGAGCTGCAAAAATAGAGAAATCTTCCTGTTCTATATAATTTAAAACAAAACAAAAACAAAACTGGTCATATTTTATTTTCAAAGTTCACTTTCAGCCACCATGCAGGCATCATCTGGGTCCTAAGTGAGGCAGAAGACTCGAAGAGCGATTGTCAGTGTATGTGCCTATGTCAGCTTGCAGACCAGATGGTAAAAATGCCTGATTTTCATAGGGCTAGGAGGAGGTTCTCTTGTGCTCAAAAGAAAGGAGGCAGCACCCTCTAGCACTGAGACTTTGCTACCACTCTGGTGTCAGCAACTGCCAAGCACAAATCAAGAGTGGCAAAAGCCCTTGCTGAGGATTTTCAGACCCTACTTCTTCCCCCACCCCTCCAGCCCTGAAAAGGAAATCTTTCCCAGTTTCTTAATTCAATCACACATCCAACTGGCAACCTGACGTATCAAAACAGGAATCCAGGGAAGCTGCTCAAGGATGCAGATCAACAGAAGCTAATTAGCATTTAGTCACAGCCATCCTTAACTGATTGGCAGAACAGCTGTGGGGACCAAACAAAACATGCTGAGTTGCATATTTCTGAGGCCACCTGCCACTTGGCAGAAGCCAAAATAGGGTAAACTACCATTTTATAGTAGCTCAGCGCCGACCTTAGTTTTGAAGCAATTCTGAACAGACGTATTTGGCTAAGTGTATAATTAGTACTTGTTTCACCTGACACACAGTTCAACAATAGACCGTACAGCCTGCCGTACCTGTTAGTTTGACATGCTGATGTCTTAATTGAGATTGACAACTTGCTAAAGTGAGCATTTTTTTCTAGCCGTACAGGCAGGATCAGCCCCTTTTGAAATAAGGCACATTTATGCTGCATTCAAAATTAAGCAAGTATATGTTAACGGGTTCCTTTTGATGCAGAGTAAAAAATCTCGTTCTCAGAAAATACTGTTGGGGGCTCATGTGGATAAATTGGGTAGAAATCAAAAAATTTAAAAGTGTGAAGAAACAAGGACTGAAAATAAAGAACAGAGATATGGGAGGATGTATTTGGGAAAGCAGCTATAGGGGGAAAAATGCCACCATTTTGGATACTGTAGGGATATGGTGGCATAGCAAAATTTAATAATCATGATTTACAGTTCAGGAGAGAAAATGTGTCTGCGTTCCAAATCTCTAAACCAGGGATCTGGTTCACACATGTGCATAAATTATCAGGGTACACACCAGCCACAAGATTTGATTAATATTTGCATCTGTAGCTTTGGGATTCAATTCAGTCTGTTTTGGAACCACTCTGTATTGTTCCAATTCAGCTCATTATGTCAGACCAAATTAGCTCTGTTAAAAACTTAGCACTGTTTTCTCCCCATTAACTATGAAGAGGGAACTAAAATTGATGTATTTACCCCTTTTTTACAGAAGTGAATGGAATTTGCAGACATAAGAGTTTCTTCAGAATGGATTAATCCTAGAAAATTGTAGGCAGATACATTAAGGGATTTTCATAAAGGGCATATTTAAAATCTTGGTCATCTTTAAAGTCTTGGCCACTCCATCTGAGGGTTTGAAGCCTGTTCAATTTCATAATGATAACTGTTGTGGCTCACCCACAAGGGCAGATGTTACTGTTTAGGTGTGGGTAGGAATCATAAGGGGGCAGGAAGTGGAGGTTGATGGGAGAGACACATGGAAAGACTGGGGTAGGGACAAATGTCAACACCTAGCAACAATGCTGTTACACCAAGGGTCACTAATGGAGGGTGGGCTTCTTCTTCCCCCTTATATTTGGGGGGATATAATCTATACTCCGCAAGGAAGAAAGACTTGCATAGAGAAATGGTTGGTAGAGGAAAAATAGTTTAGATTTCAGGAAAGACTAGGGGTAGGAAATGGACTTCCACAGATCCATGTGAGAAACAATCATATTTCAACATTCCTCCCCCAGATCAGTGTGTTTGGAGTTCATTGTAATGCCTGAGTCAATTTGGAGTTACAGCTGATAGTCCATTAAACCTCTTTATTTATTCCAACATCTGTTTTGTTCCTATACCATGAAATCTGAAATGGTGCCCCTTGGACTGAGCTTTTGCATAAGTTTTATTTAATTTCTCACATTTATACCCCACTTTAATCCAATCTGGAACCCAAGGCAGTATGCATGTGGCTCCCAGGTGCTGATGAAATCCAGACCTGCTTAGCTTCAGCAAGGCAATGGCTTCATATGCCATCAGATCATATCCCATGAGAAAGTTTCGTTTTTCGTTCAGAATGAATATAATGCATCATTTGGTTTTAAATATCATTGCATCGACACTCATGTTCGCTTCTGTCCATGTTACAAAGTATATGCAATTGTGAGATCACAAGATACTGAAATTTACAAAGGTATAGACTTTCAGGGTGGCATGCAATGTGCTTGTTCTGTTAGCGCAAGGATTTATGTTTGCTCAATGGAAGTTTTCCCTTCTCTCCTCCCCACTGGTGGAAGAAGAGGGGGGCGGGTGGAGTGCACCGCCCGTGGCAGCGTGATCCCGATGGGGTTCCATCGGTGCTGCCCCCCGCCTGAGCTGGGCACCCCGCCCCCGCAGGTGGCATGCCCCACCCCCAGGACGTGACCACACCCCTGCGGGCAGTGCAACCTTCACCCGGGATGTGCGCCAGCCCCATCCTCGCCTGCTCTCTGCCCCCAGTGCCAGAGCACGAAACTCCGCCACTGCTCCTCCCCGTGTGTGTGCCCCTTGCCTGCTCCCAATCTGCTCTGGAGGTTGTGGGAGCCCCCAGATCAAATGTAGTGGGCAAGTGAGGGAAGGGGAGGGGAAAGTCCCATTGCATAAGCAGAAATCCTTGCGCGGACAGAATGAGTCACTTAGCGCTACATTGGATGCAACCCATTTGGTTAACAATAGCTGTGGGCTTCTCTGGCCTTAAAGATGCTTAGTTCACAAAACCAAAACAGCTCACATAGGCAGTGGGTTTTCTGTTACTGGCACATATTTTCCTATTGTATAATATAGTTCAAATATGAATCCCATTATCAGCAGCTTCTTCATTATGATTCAGTCTGAGCTTTGTTGAGGCTGCGACTTGGCAGTGCAAGGGCTCCCTTGGAATGGATGGCACTCTAGCAATTAACCTAAGTGGGTCCACCATATAGAATTTTATTTAACCACTTAAAAAGCGTTGGTCTTATTATTGTAGCCTGCAAAATGAAAAGGCTAATCTTTGGAATGATCTTAATGAATGTAAACCTAGTTATTAGCAGCGGTAAACAAGAATCCATTTACTCATAACTTGTCATATCAGTGTAATAAATTAGCCAGGAACACATTACCATTTGACAGTTTAAACAATGCAGGAGAACAGAAAAATCCAACCCTCTCAGGGCCCATGTGAAGCCTGCTGGCAGTTTAACAGACATTTGGAGATGGAAAGACATAGATCAACCTTCCTCAGTACAGTCTTGATAACTCTTTTTCCAGCATGCACCAAAACACGGCTTCCCGAAGGCTAATGAGTTCCAGATTTGTTTATCTTTGGTGGCTCAGGCAGATTCACAAGCCCCCTGACCCCACTTTGCAGAGGTCATGTGATACCATTGTAAAACAGCAGAGGCAGGAATTTATCTCTTAAGTTGATGAATAAATATATGAGGTTATTTTAGAAAGTAACTAAAGGGTCTTCAACCAATATTTGCTCCTGCAAATTCCCTTTCCCCAACTACTGAATAAGTGTACTACAGGAAAGAATTTCTCTCCTTCCATGTTTGAAGTAGACGTCACCCATCTCTTCTTCTCCATTCCAGTTGCCATGGCTGTCACTGAGGATGCTGTGGTCCTGCCTTCATTCTGCTTCTACTTTGGTTTTGGCGTGTTTGCTTTCATATTTTTCCTAAGTAAGTATTGGATTACAGTGGTACCTTAGGTTAAGTACTTAATTCATTCCGGAGGTCTGTACTTAACCTGAAACTGTTCTTAACCTGAAGCACCACTTTAGCTAATGGGGGCTCCTGCTGCTGCCGCACCGCCGGAGCACAATTTCTGTTCTCATCTGAAGCAAAGTTCTTAACCTGAAGCACTATTTCTGGGTTAGCGGAGTCTGTAGCGGAGTCTGAAGCGTATGTAACCTGAAGCGTATGTAACCTGAGGTACCACTGTACTCCCCTCTGCCTCAGTCATAAGACCTGGCGTAGCGGCAGCCATTTCCCCTCAACCATAGAGTCAGTCAATAGATTAGAATGTCCTTCTTTCCCACTTCAGTTTTGCCGGAAAAGAATAGACACGGGGCTGTGTTTCGAAGCTGTTTAATTTTGGTTATATCTCTCCTGTATTCCTGTCCCACACAGCACTTTTGCGCAGCAGTAAAAACAACTGCCACCGCCATCTCCAATTACCACTACCCATAAACATTTAATTCCTAAACACGGCCTTGTGTTTCTTTAACAGCCCTCACTGCATCCTATGCATTTGAATGTCTTTCCTTTGCTGCCCTGACTCAATGGAGATTGATGATTTATATTCAGCGTTGCCCCAGTTCCACTACAGTGTGCCTTTCCCTCCTCATTGCTTCAACAAAGCCCCCTTTATAAAAGTTAATCACTTTCTGTATAAGCAATTCCATACTAGTTTATATTCTGTTGTTAATGGGGAGTGATGCTCTGAAAGTTGGTATCCATTGCAACAGCAGGTGTTAAGACAGAGGAGCAGGAAACAAAAGCATTTACTGCATGAAAAAGCCTAATAATAGACAATTTATTCACCTGGCTCAGGCTGCATTTGCATTTGAGATGAGTTCATTGTTATTTGGCAATCAGCTTATTGTGGGTCCCAGAGGAAGTACATGTAAAAATCCAAGTTGAGGCAATAAGGTTTTGCTGATATTAGAGTTACATTATACGGAATAGAAATGAAAAGCTCTGTTCTGGATTAAATACTTGATTTGCTGGTAAAACTTTCAATGGTTTTGAAAGAGGCTTTAGGACTCACCCATTGCCTTTTGAAAAAAGTAGAAATATTCCAAGGTGGTAGTTAGGGGAGTAATCAGGGAAGACTGAATCATATCATCATTTCTTGCAAGAGTGCGCACAAAGTACATCTGAGATCTCACTTTAGAGTTTGGGAAGCTCTCCAGTGCAGTTCTGCAGTGTGCAGCAAAATATGAGTTGGTTAAGTGTGTGGTGATTAGACAAGTAAACTCCATACCCAAAAGCAAAAGAAATCAATGAATTCTAAATGGAATCATTAAGCATGGTGGTCCACACTCTTCTAAGCATCAGAACTACCAGATGAATGCAGGCACCATATTTATTTCATTTCATATTTTTATCCTTTCTTTCCAAAAGAAGAGCCAGTCTAGCTGATAAAAGCCATGAAATCAGCATACAGTTATCACAGATAACCAACATAAAGAGAGTCTGGATCAGGCCAATGACCCTCCCAAACCAGCATCCTGTTCTCATGGGGACCAACCACATGCCAGTGAGACACCCACAAGCGGGAGCCAAGCACAAGAGCACTTGTCAACCTCTCCTGCACTTTACAGCAGCTGATATTCAGGAGCATCGTGACCTCTGATCATGGAGGCAGTGCAAAGGTAGGACCATGGATAGCCTTATCCTCCATGAATTTGTCCAATCCCCTTCCAAAGTTGGTGGCCATCGCTGTCTCCAGTGGGAGGGAGTTCCATAGCTGAGCTGTGCTAAGTGATACTAACCAGTATCAGAGCAACAAGTCATATCCTAGAACCATAAGTATCTGGGAATTTATTTATTTAATGTTTTTAATCAAGTAGGAGAGCCAACATTTATTGTTCATCATGTCTTCCATTCTGCTTTGACATCCGCACTTTGCTAACACCAACAGTGCTGCTGCCTGAATCATTGTGGTATTGAATTCAATTCAATATTTTAATACTGGAAGCTAGCTTTCTACTCCTCTCCTGGCTATTTAATAGAGTCTCTAGCTGCATTATTCCTGCATGGCAGGGGGCTGGACTAGGGTCACTTCCAGCTTCTACAATTCTATGTTTCTACCTCTAAACAAGTTCTAATATCAAAGAGTGCATTTTCTTTTTGCTTTTTTGCATATTTGTACTTCTGTTATTTTTATTGTTCTGATTTGTTTGATTTACTTTAATAAAAAAAACCACCCCTAGTGGATTAAATGTCTACCCTTCTCTTCATGGTTGCACAAAATGTATTACATCTATGCAATTTGACCTGCTTTGGAAACACTAGTTTTATTAAACAATGCCTACCTACTTGAATATTGTCCTTATTCCATGGTTATTGCTATGATTTATGAGAAAAATTCAGCATTGCACTGTTATGATCCTTCTGTCAGTGCAAGCATTTCTGCCAGACAGAATAATCTCCCCTCCCCGCTGTGTTGTTCTGTTTCCCCCCCAACCCTCACCCCAAGCTGACTTGGGGGGGGCATGGGGGGAGGAGAAAAGGGAAGGCCCTGTTGCACTAGCAGGGCTTGTTGTGCTGGCTTCTGCTAGCACAACTGTTGGAATTTAACCCAGCCCAGGAAGTATTGATCTGTCTTTTCCTTTCCAAGAAGTTCCGTTTGCACCGCTTAAAGAAACTTTTACAAAATTATTTTCCAGGGTGTGTGTGTGTGTGTGTGTGTGTGTGTATTCCTTCAATTCATTAAGGATCAGCCTCCAAACAATACATTCTTTAAGCCCTTTGGGTTCTTACCTTTGAAACTTGATATTGGAATTCGCACAATCCCTAACGCTTACGGCTTTCTCGCCATGTACAGAAATGCATTCCCATTAATCAAAAGAAAAGCTGAGTAAAGCGGTACAAGCGGTAGTCTCATTCAAGCAAATTAAAAGGCAGAATCATTATTAAATGGCAGTTCTGCTAAACATCTTCTGATGGAAGGAGTAATGGGGCACACTACACAGCACTGGGTGACTTTGCCAAAAATGTGACACCGAGCGACACAATAAATGAATGCATAAATAGTTATTGTTCAGAAGGGATAGTCATAAATCACGAAGCGAGCCACAGGACGTTTCCCCCCCACCCTTTTTTCGGTCAGGCTTCAAATGTGATCAACCTTCAGCTATAATATTAGTAAGAGCAACACCCGCCTTTCTTGTTGCATTAAAAATGAGGCAGCCATGGAGAACATGCCATCTCCCCACAGTAGTATATGGTATGTGAAACCTGAAGCTCAGCAGTAAACTTTAGACCAGCCAACAGAATCTGCAGACAGGAGAGAATTTTTGAGGAATACAAGCAAGTATTTGGTTGTTCTAAGAGGCTATTAATCATAAAATATTTAACAACCCGTGAGATGGCAGTGTCACCATTGTGAAATTAGCTGAGCATTATGATAAATAGGTATGTATGGACAAGATAAGTTGATCAATATAACTTTTCTGCAAACCCTTCATATCTTCAGTACATGAGCTCCTCGCAGTTGATCCTACTGATTTATATTGAAATCCTGTTCATGTATACTCAGAAATAAGCCCCATTGAGTACGACCCCCCCCCCCAGTAATCATGTATAGGATTGTAGAATTAAAGAACATTCAGCCTGCATCCATTGTACCATACTTAGGAAAAGTGTTTGAGCATATTTTGGCAGCCCAACTCTAGGCATCTCTGGACAAACTAGATTGCTTGCATGCTTTCTACTTGGGTTTCTGTCCTGTTTTGGGGGCCAAGTGCCTCAGGTGTTGTGTTCATAGGTGCCAACTCTGAGGGGGCCTGGGTTCTTTGCCACCCACAAAATTTCCACTGTGGGTGCCCAAGTGTGTCCACAGCTGCAGTGGGGCCCAACAGAGGCCCCACCGGGGAGGGGGAGGCCCTGGCCCAGTTGCTGCTACTGGAGAGCCACTGGAGACAAGTTAGTGGGTGGGAGGCAGAACATGCATGCACATGATGGCGTGAGTGACGTCATACGTCGTGTGTGCACGCCATTGGGCACCCACAGTCTGGGGCCCAGGTCGGTGCCACTGGTCTTGTTGATGGCTACAAGGCTCCCACAATGTTCATGTAACCCCCTATCATGGTCTGTTTAGGTCATGCTGGCTGGAGCTGATAGGAGTTGGAGTCCAATAAGTCTTGAAGGCCACAGGTTCCCCACTTTTGCATAAGCAGTATAGTGGGAGACAAACATGATACATTTGAGGACTGTTTGGAGCTAAAGCCGAGAGGTATGGAGAGATCACTCAGCAAAGCACATTTCACAATGCACCCTAAGCTCCCACCAATTCAAAAAGAAATACATGTTTTGTAATGGTCTTGCGTGTATATGATAGTGGCTGTGGGTCGTCCAGCTTGGCTTGCCTCAGTCTGACTCCTGAATTGTTCTTAACTAATAGGATTCACACCAATTATTTTGGCAGCTGTTGCTTACTCAGAAAGCAGAGTCCCTCCTTTGTGTAGTTCTTTCGGAGAGAGGCTGTTTTTAATCCTCCAGACATGGATCCACTCCACTGCATCAACAGATGAAAGTAGCGATTCAGCTATCACAAGAATGCCACTGCCTTGGAGTTCAAGGGACCAAAGGTGACTGGCGGTCTTTGTTTGAGAGCAATGACAGGAAGCCACCTGAAAAAATAATGGCAGAGTGCTCTTTGTTCTAAGAGAGATTTTAAGGAAATGACTTTTTTCTCTCAGGATAGCGTTTATATTTTCCCCAAGTGTATATTTATTCCTCAGTTGCTCTAAACTAAAATTTAGTTATGTAGAAATTATATATGCGCTCTGCTTCATAATTTAGAATAAAAGTGGCGGGGGAGGATGACCTATGGATTATGTGCATGATTCATTCAAAGTTGAGTACTTTATGTCCCCTTTTCAGTGGAAAGGTTAAGAGCATGCTTAACTTTGACTTCAAAAAAGTTTCACTTTAACTGTGATGTGCATTCTGTCTGTTTTAGGATTTGCTTTCTTGCTGCTGAAAATTTGGTATGATGATGAAAGATTCTCCTGCTTTCACTGCTGTTCTAAAGACTGCATAGCATGTTAAGGTACTCCCTGATGGAGGTTTTTCTTGTGGCACCCACTGCCTCAAATCTGCCTTTGAGATGCCCACCGCTCCTAGTTCAAATGGTAAACTTGGGACAAGCAGGTCAGTGAAGATCAGCTGGCTCAGGCCCTTAAAGCAAGTGGTACAACCCCCCCCCCCCGGCTCCTTTATATCTTGCATGCAATTCTTTTTCTGGGAGAGCACTTGCGTTTTTAATAGCAGAACGACAAAAGATATTCTGCAAGTGACATTTCTATGCAATGTGGGTGCATTGATAGAAAAGCTGCCACCTGCCCGTACACATTAGAAATTGCCCAGGCTTGTGAAAGTGTTTTATTTTTTAAGCATGCCCTGATAATTTCAAATGCATAAATTCATATTTAAATATGTATAGGCTAAAATTCAGAACTGGAAGGCTAGGGCAAAATGTCTTACTCATCTACTACATGGAACATTTGAAGCATGGAGTTTTAAAAAATTTGACTAAGAGTGCTTTGTTGTTTATTTCCATGTTTAATGGTTTTAAAAATGCATGTTAAGCTCAGTTACTAAGTTGCCGCTGCACTTCTTCAGGTAGTTAGCCTGAAACTAGGTAGTTTAGCTTGGATCCTTCTCCGTGATACAGCTGGTCCCCCACCTCAGCTGCCTTGCGTGCTCCCTCAGGCAAAGTTAATTCTTTATCTGCCATGGGAATTGTCTGTGGTAGGGGGAGTGTCAGCCTTACTGAAGTTTTTTATGATGAGTCATGACATGCTGACACTCCAGTTCAGTACACAACAGTCAGAGAAGTGTATAAATTAGCTGTTGCCTTCTGGAGAGTAGCTTCTGGTACACTCTTCTTTGAAGACTGTTCACTTCATCCTTTAATATTAACTCTCTTTATGAAAGTATCATGATTAGCTCATTGGTGTTTTAATGTGTATCATGCCACCTAATTACACATTGGTTGGTAATTATTGTACACGTTTTTGGAGCATCATTCAGTCACATGGATTGTTCTGTTTTATAAAGTTACTAAATTCCACCACTTTGCTTCTAGGGTTTCTGATAAGGACTCATCCCATTGGTCCCTCTATGTCTATGACCTAGAGGTACCAGTAGCTCTTTTTGACAAACTGGTTTGTTTTTTAAATGGACCAAGAAATTAGCAGAATTGCACCTCATCCAAGCTGGGTGCATTTTAAAAAACAGGTATAAAGTTCTAAAAATAAACAATCCTAACGAAAATCTACATGTGTGTTTAGAGAGACACTGCATTGTACTACTGCCTGTAAAAATACTCAGTGTATCTGAAGAAGTGTGCATGCACATGAAAGCTCATACCAAGAACTAACTTAGTTGGTCTTTAAGGTGCTACTGGAAGGAATTTTTTTGTTGTGAAAATACTGGTTGAGTGTGCAAAGCCGCTATGTGTGAACAGGTACTTCATAAGTCAGCAGACAAGAATATTATTGGATGCTTTGTATAACTTGTTCTGAGCTCTTTATTGCACTGCTGTGTAACTTTCTGCACTCTTTCTGAACTAATTATTAAACACATATCCAGTCTGTTCCTAGTGAACGTTTTTCTCCAAATGTGAAATCCTATGTGACCAAAATGGCTACATCTACAAACAAGAGGGAGGGATCAACAGGCTTGGGGAAATCTCAAGTTTGATAAAGCAGGAAAAGTTTTTAGGGAGAGAAAACAACCACCACCACCACCACCACCACCACCAGAAGGGGGAAAGTCATCTCTCCAAACATCCCAAGGAAGAGCAATCATACTCAAGAGTGTACAGAATGTCAACTGACCATGGTGGAGGGGAGAACATAAAACGTGGGGGACAGTAGAATGGAATATTCTAAGAAAGGCTTTGGGTGGTTGGTTGGAGACATGAACCAGAGCTCCTCACATTTTGTTGCAGATCTCCCTCCCTCCCTCCCTCCCTCTCATCTATAATAGCCTGGTGCTATTTGGACTGATAGGGACTAGTTCTCCTTGCAACAGTGGGGGATCAATTACAACGTTCAGCCCTTGAGGAAATGTGGAACCTGAATGAATTCTTACAGCTGTGATGGGGCAATCAGCCTGCTCAATTGTTTGAGCCACCAGAAGCAAAATGGCTAAGTTGTGCTAGGCAGGGAACAAAGAGAGGCAGGAGTGCAGCGATAGAAACCTCCTACCAAAATGTCAGCACGCAAGCAAACAAGCACTTATGACTTGTAGTGATGGTTAGGTGTTTTTGAATGGATTTTCCAGAGTGAGGTGATTAAATGCTTTTAAAAGTACAGGATGGAATTCTGAAAACATCCTTGTCGAGTTGATGCTGTGAAAAACCTGTGTGTGAGAGCAGCACTGATTCCACATCAAGCTCCCACATGGAAGCAACCTTGCAGAATTAGGCTCAGATCCAGAGTGACTTCAGTGGACCCAGCAGTGCTTTCAGAAGTAGGCGCTCCTCTCATGGCTTGACATTCTGCTTCCAAAAGGAACTTCAGAATTGGCTTCTAATACAGCTAAACTTGCTGCCAAAAGGGTAAAAATAAAAATACCATTAGTATTCTCAAACAGGGAGTGGACTTTGGATACATAAAGATTCCTTAAATTGGGTCTCAATAAACTATCCTGGTAAGTTTAAGATCTGCTACAAAATTACAATGGAGGCAGGGGAAAGAGAACATGAAGGCAATTTAATAATATCACACTGTTTCCCTTCATGTTGGCTTTGTTTTCTTAATGGCTCAAGCCCCATTAAGCCCTCAAAAACATTCTGAAATACTTCTAACAAATACTAGGACTGAAGTTAGAATTTGTGCTGCGTGGCTCTTAAGCATATTTACCCAGAAGCTGTCCCCCCCCCCCCGAGGTTAAGGTGGCTTCATGACTAGTAGGCAGGTTTTGGATTTCAGCCTTCACTTCTTGTATCTTTTCTGCAAAAGAGGTCAGCTGAATCCCTATTTGTCACGATTCCTTAATTATTATGGAGCCTCTAATCCAGGCCACAAATTCCTCACTGCCCATTCTCCCTGAGTCTGTCTGTCTCTCTCTCTTTTCCCTCCTTCAGAATGCGTATCTAATAGCAACCAATGACTTTTCCTATTTTCTCACTTGGAATCTGTTTTGGAGCTTGGAATTGCTATCTCACTTGAATCAGTAACATCTGTGAGTAGTGGGCCAGCTTGACTTAGACAGATTTCCTGCATTTTAAGGTTTTGTTTTTTTCCTTCCCCCTCTGAGGAGATTGCTCTGGGACAATTACATTTAATGCCTCTTATTTCTTTCCCTTGCTCTGGGTTAGCTTGACTTGAAGGATTTGAAAGTGACTTTGAGGAACATTACCACCATTTTGAAAAAAAGTTCCACTTTCAAAGCACTTGAAAAGAAAAAGTTTGAGGGGGATTCCTAAAGCTGTATTGCAGCTTGCAGGTATGGCTTTGATTTTTCCTTTTCTTGGCAGGCTTGCTAGCTTTCCATTCCCTTTCAGAAACATTATTGGGTGACTAGAGGACAGGCATTTAAAAAAGGAAGAAAGAAAAACTGTTATATTAGACAAGAGCAGACAGAAAAGGTGCTGCAATTTCACGCTCAGAATTAAGTAGGCACTTTGACTTAAAATGCCCGTTAGAAAATATGCTTTTCAGTACAAATAGCATGATTGTGTATTTTTAAAATATATACTGTATCTGGTGTTTACAAAAGACAGAAGAGCATTATTTTATTAAATTCAAAATATGTTGAGATGTCTCCTCTCTCTGCCACAGGAATATCCTCTAGCAACGTACTGTCCCCCCCCCCCCCAAATTAAAAGATTGTGCCTTGGCAGACTAAAGAAGGATGTGTTTGCTGCTATCGAAACTGCAGCTTTTCTGTTTTGAAGACTTCTTTGTCGTGGCAAGTGATCTTCTTGTTGCTGGTTCAGCAGACAACAAAGGTGTCACTCTCCCTTTCTAGATGGCTGTTAATAAATTATTCATGCAACTAGCTAGGAATCTGGATTTTCATGTGAATTGCAGTGGCATTTTTTTCTTCTTCTCCTGCAGACTCCCACCATTTAAATAGACTTTTTTTTTTTTTTACACACCTGCATGCTTCAGGCAATCAGGTGTTTAAAATCACAGATGGGCTGTTCTGCTCTGTCTCTCTCCCCCTCCCCTCCAGTGAGTTGCTTATCAAAGGAGTCCTGTGGATACTTTTGTCTTTTTATCCATTCTTGTGTGGGAATTCTACCCACCCCCCTAAACTAATTAGCATGAGGGGAAAGGGGACTCTAACGGGACTCTGCTAATTAGCATTGGGGATCCCATAACTTGGCTTATTAATTTTAAACTTAAAAGATGCAGGTGCATTTTCAGCCTTGCTCTGTAGGAGAGGGAAGCTTTAGAACTCCTGTATTGCCCCTTGCAATTGAGAATAACTGGTGTGTGTGTGTGTAAAGTCTGTCAGCAAATTGTCTAACTGCTACTGGAACTGAGAACTGTGTACAATGAAAGGACTGATTATGTTCATACTACTCTGTTTTCCCGTGGCAAAAAAAGAGTGAGCCCTGCAGCTAACAACAAAAGGTGGGTTACTAGCAGCCTCGGTGTCTCGAGGAAACAGATATTTTGCATAAGAGGATTTTTTAAAATCCAGATTTGTGAAAGACCTGTGCTACGGTTTGAGTTGTTGTTGTTTTAAGTTGGAAGATGAAAAGTGAACATTAGAAAGCATAACCAGTTTCCTAGATGCGGTAATGAAGTAAAATAACTGTATGATAAAGGTGGATAAGATGTTATGTTGTTTTACAGCAGCAACAATGTACAGCAATTAGAGATGTCCATATCAGCAGGGAGCCGCAGTGCACCTCATAAACGAGCAAGGCTTCTCTGACCCCTTTTGTACTGTAACAGGAATCAGCAGTGTGTTGTACTTCCTGTTTTGGTGCTTCATCTGTAACATTCAAAAATGGAAAGTTGCCATCTTGTTCCCCCATATGAAGATACATGTAATGTCTTAATGGAGGAGACTCACTGACTCTGTTTTTTGAACTTTACAGAAGCAGTGGTATGCTTCCTGTTTTTAGCACTTAATGGAATGTGTACAATCACCAGCCACACTCAGTTGATTTCCTGAAGGCACAAAGGCTTAAAGAGGTGGTGGGAATACACATGCAACTATTACCCACAACCTTCCCTTGTCTGGTGGACTGCTTTTCACACCTTCCCGTGTTCAGCATTAAGATCTGCAGTGGGTTTAAAAATATGTTCAGTTCAGAAGCATCCCTGCAATTGAGAACTTTCCCTTATCAGAGTTTCCAAATGTGGGGAGGTTTCTGCATATGTTCTGCTGAACACATGTGGAAACTCCCTTTGGGTGTGTGGAGATCTGAACAGTTGGCTGTATGTGGGGATGTTGGAACGACTACAGTTTTACATCAACTCAAACACAGCAGGGACCTACCCATTCCTGACATCAGGCTTGGGAAAAGGTAGACTTGGTTTGCCAGAAATGGCCTGGGCAGGCAAATCTCCAAGCCCTCTTGGGCCTAATTTGGCTCCTCACCGCTGACTTAGGCAATCTATGATTGTCATAGATGACAACCTGTGTGTTCTTTGCCTTTATATGAACTTATGTGTTTTATATTTGGTCACTTTAAAAAATTGTGATACTTGGAGTTTATGCATTTGTATGTGCATAATTGTGTTTTGGAGTCAAGATGCATTCATGCCAAACTCAGAGACTTATCTTCTGAAAACTAGGGGGATAGCCTAAAGGCCTGAAGGAAACAGATACATATATACTCCAAAATTGTTTTCTCAAAATGTATTCTCAAACTCTCCCTGAAAGCCGAACAATGGGGGAAATAATTGACAAGGGATAAGTGCAAGATAGTAGGAACTCCCCACACTTATTTCTTTTAAGAAAAGATTGGGATTGGGGAGGATTTCAATTTGCTCCATAATTTGGAGTGAACTCCGCTGATATACATCTGACAGGCCATTCTTGGATCATAATATAGACATGTGCAGTGCTTTTTTTCTTAAAAAAACATTTAGGGGTATTCTCATTTTGACTCAAGAAAGTCACCCTTTTATACTTCAAATTGGGAAAAATAAATACAGTAAATGGACAAAAGTACAAAGATTCACAAAATGTTTAGGGGTATGCATACCTCTGCATTTCCCCAGAAAAAGAGCACTGGACATGTCTATTGGATCACACCTAGCATGGTCAGCTCCTACACAGAATTAATTTTCTCAACACTCCTAGTCCATAAAGAATAGGAGAGCAATTAAATGGTTTTCATTTTTTGGGGTCTTGGTAGCATGTAAATTAGTTCTCTGAGTGGGAGGAAATGGGAGGATTCTACAAATTAATTATACTATAAAGTAGTTACAATTTAATACTCTCTTTTACCATTAAATCTTGTATTGTAACAACCTGTCTGCATATTATTTATTGTGGCAGTAAAATAAATGTTGGACAAAATAATCTCTTATATTGTCTCATAAATGGTAAAAGGAGGAAGTATTTTAAAATATTACACCAATGTGTCTTGTCATTTATTTATGATAGTCGGGGAAGAATGGCTTGAGGAGCACACTACAATGAAAACACCTCAGAAGGAGAAGGGCCTGCTGGGATTGTCTTCATTCCTGCTCTTGTTATCAAATGGCGTGATAATGGAAAGAGGAAGAAATAAAGTCACTACCTATACAGGCACATCCTGGGCTTCCAGAAATAGTTGACAGTATTTAAGCACAATCAAATAAAAATAGTCAATTGATGGGTCAGTTTAGTTCGGCCTCTCATTTTTCTCACCCTTTGTTAGGACCAGATAAGCACAAGCTATATCCTGGGTGGAATATAGCGAGGAACTGTGTCAGAGACAAACTGTGGTTCTAGCTGACTCCCAAGCAATGGACACCAGCAGATTGGGATTGTTGCCAGCCTTGCTGAATGTGGAATAATATTTGAAAGGCATTTAGCTGTTTGTTTTTTACCAATAAGCAAGTGTTAAAACAGATGCAATAATAAAGCTGAAGGACATAATGGAGTTCATGTTGTCAAATAGCTTTAAACATGTTTTGAATTGCAGAAACTGGGCTAGCTCTAAATTAATTCGGTTCACCTTGGTCCCATTGATTTCAAGTTGATCATGACTTAAGTCCCATTAATTTTAATGGGATCTGAAAGTAGTTAGTTTAGTCTGGTTTATATGAGTTATTCCATCTTCCATTGTATTCTGATAAAGCTTTCCTATGCAGATTGGCCACTTTGAAAGGGGAAGAGTTTCCTCTGCTATTTGTCTTTGTTTTTGCTTGTGCCTTCTTTGTTGGAGGGCCTTTTACAGTGGCCTAGGAATATGCATGCTGCATCTGCCTTCCAAACATATTTCCCTCAGTATGTTCTTTCATGAAAAGAGGCAATGACATTTCCCACTAGGTGGAGTGAGGGAAAACATTGCAAGTACAGTGGTACCTCAGGTTAAGAACTTAATTCGTTCCGCAGGTCCGTTCTTAACCTGAAACTGTTCTTAATCTGAAGTAATGCTTTAGCTAATGGGGCCTCCCGCTGCTGCCGCTGCACCGCTGCCATGCGATTTCTGTTCTCATCCTGAAGCAAAGTTCTTAACCTGAGGTACTATTTCTGGGTTAGCAGAGTCTGTAACCTGAAGCTTCTGTAACCTGAGGTACCACTGTATAATGGAAACCAACTTTCTCTGCCTTCTTGAGTGTGATTGCATCCTCATTGTAACTGAGTATTCGTTTAATTATTATTATTTTAACATCCTTCATAAGATTACCTTGCTGTTCACCCCACTGCAAATGACATTGTGTGTCTGCTGCATTCTGTGAGTTTTAGGGCACAATCTCCACCCACAATCCAGCAGCGGTAGGTGGGTAGAGCTGCTGTGCCCCAGAGACTTGAAGCTTTCTTCTGTGCCTCCTCTGTCCAAGGTCTATGAGAAATAAAATTCTCATTCTCCAAGTCGATAGGGAACAACAACACGGACAGAAGTCTTAGAAAAGGAATGCTGTTGGCAGAGTGGAAGCAGCGAAACGTTGCATGGAAATTGGACCCCACTCATAGTAAACTTTCTTGTCGCGTGTCTTCTAAGCTACTGTTCTGCATTTGTGTTACCTCTTCTTGTTCAAGTAGAGTAACTCTGATTTCTTTGAATAACAGGGGAGCGTTTGCTGTCCACTGAACACTGTCAATTGGCACATGTGAATCACTCCATTGTAGAAATCCTAGCTCCTGAACTGCCTTAGAGAAAAGCATTACTACTAAGTAACTTCGTTTTATTTCTTGAAGATAAAATGAGCCAAAGCACATTTAATCAAAGGGATAGCGGAAGTTCTATTTCTTGAGCAAAAGAGAACAGTAGTCCCAAAATACTATTGTAGCAATTGTTGCTTTGAATGACTTAAAGGAAGGAGCAACACCGAGAAGATGGAAATTAGGAATGCTTTTGTAGCATTGACTATTTTTATTGTCCTTGAGAATCTTGAACCTTTAAGAGGAGCCAAGCTGGTCCTGGTGAATAAAGAAATCCACGTTGAAAGAGGACGTGCTGCGTACATAACTGAAAATGAACTACAGTTCAATATTTCTAACGAGAGAGATTCTTGCAAGGTGGAGGTGGTTTTAAATGAGCCTGTGACACAAAGAGTTGGGAAACTTACACCTCAGGTAAGTATCATTAGTCCAGTTTCTTATTGGCTTAATTTCTAATTAGATATGAAATGCAAGTCAGTTTGAATGGAACAGCCATGTTAGCTTAGCCGTTCTCATGTTTATGGCTCCATTGTCTCAGTTTGAATCAGGTCATGTCATGAATCTCAGTTTGAATCAAGTCACGTCCTTGCCCAACATTTACACACCATAAAATTACCTCCTGAATATGAGCAAATTGTGAATGCAAATGTGTGGGCATGGAAAAACAGCTTGCACATGAGTGGTCTCACCCTGTTCTCCTTGGGTTGGCTCAGAAACAAGCAGAACTCCCCCCCCCCCCAACATCATAAATAACCCATCTCCAGTTCACAAGCCAATTCAACATTTGCAAATAACCTACATGTTCACCCAATCTCCTTCTCTCACAACCCGCCTATTCCTTTCAACACAAGTTTTCCATCTTGGACAGCAGAAGTGGTGCTCCAGGAACAGCAGAAGGTAACTCTATACCCTCCCTTCCCCTCTTCTGCTCAGCATCTTTTTTATGACCTCAGAGGGGGGGGGAACCCCAGTTGCACTTGGGAAACCTATTATTCAAGAGTAATAGGGTTTTGTAGGGTTTGAGGAATTGAGAAGCTGGAGCCTAGGGGCACTAAGAGTAAGGGGTTTAAGGGCTGCTGGAGGGTAAGTGAATAACTCTCTGCCTTGGCTTTTCATTTGTGGTCCTGTACAGCTTGCCTCACTTTTGAATCGGGCTTTTACAAGCTTCATTCACTAGGCCTGAGCATTGAATTTTTGTGAAACAAGTCCATTTTGCTCATTATTTGTTTCTGTTTCTCCTGTTAGGTATTTGATTGCCATTTCTTACCCAATGAAGTGAAATACATCCACAATGGTTGTCCACTGCTAAATGAAGACCGTGTGATGTTGAGAGTATACAGGTTTTGCCTCGTTTTCCTTGAATGCAGTTCTGCATATATAATTATTTTAGGAGGATACATATATTTGTTAGCATTCCAGGCTCTTAAACAAGGGGGTGCATATTGGCTTGCTATAGATAGCCCCCCCCCCCCAGGGCAAAAAGCAGCTTCAGGGGGTCATTCTCGTGGAATAATTGCATTAAAGCAAAGGGTTAAGGGCAATCTCTTGTACCAGTTTTCTGCTTTAGATTGTAACCCCCAAAGCTGCATTCTGTCAAACAAACAAAAACAAAAAACACACCACTATTACAAAGGAATGAACCTTTGACTATTTTTGTTGTTGTAAATTTTTGTCTGCAGTTCTATGTCATTTATCCATCCATAGTATTTTCTTCTGCCATTTCAGGAGTGGCTGCTGAGCCTATAAATAATTCTGTCAAAGGGCGGGGGGGGGGGGGTTATTCCCCATAACAGTAATGGAGCTTTGCTTTTCCAGATTGGAATTTTGACCCAAACTAAATAAGGCAACCTCCAAAGCCAGGCACACTGAAACTCGGCCCAGGGATGACCACTGGGTCCTGTTAGCTAGGGATGATGGGAGTTGTAGTCCCAAAAGAGCTGGAGGGCCGAGTTTGGGGATGCCTGTCCAAAGCACTTCAAGATCAAATCAGACTTGTTTCCAAAGTGCTGAACTGGGATCCGGACTACAGCTTGTGGCCAGTGCACGCCCCTACTATCAATGGCTACTAGCTATGTTGGCTATGTGCTATCTCTAATATCAGAGGATGTTATGCCTCTGGTCTGATCCAGCAGAGCTCTTTCTCCCTCATTATGTTTGTAATTCATTAACTGGTATTCTGTTGGAAAAAATCAAAGTCTATATTCTCTGTGCAGAACAATAAAAACAGTTAAAAAGCTGATTCCTAGAATCAAGCAACCCTTAAAACTTTGTATATGGTGCCCCTAAAATGTTAGGAGGGAATGTTTTGTACTTACAGTCTTCTAAATTTCATGCAAAGATTATCACTGCTCACCAGGAAGTATTTGCCGTCTCCCTTTTACAGGTTTACAGAACTGGAGACTGCTGTAGAGATGTTTACTCTTCATATAGTGATAAGAAGCCCCAAACTGAGTCTTGTTCAGTTTGGACAAACGTCTCTAGAAGTTCCAGAATTCTTTGGGATTTCTCAGCCAATTGACAGAAACATCTTGACTTTCAAGTACAACAGTTTAGGTAAAGCCTGCACAGTGAGGATCATGTCGTCTGAATTACTGTTTCCTGCTGTTGGGCAAGTAGTTGTTGAGGACTCTAAAATACAGAAAAGTGAAGATGTATCAACATACACCAAACAAAAGAAAGGTGATTTTTAATCTTATTTAACTTTCCCCTCCCCAGCTGCAAACTCTTTCCCCAGAATTGCCTCCCTCTTTCTCACACTCAAAAATGTATTTCATCTTGAAACAGTTTAGCGTTGGCTTAGATGAAAGGCTTATTTCAAGCATCTGAGGGGACAGGGTGGTAGGATGGGGTTCTAGAGTCACCCTGTTGGCATATGTGAGCTTGTAGTCACTGAACTGGCATTACACGGCCTGTGTTATATTCAGCAGATCTAGGGGGATCCCTGATCCCTCACCATTGTCCAGCATGCACGATTCAATCCTTTAGACCAACTGTCTAGTTAAAAGGGGACAGTAAGATGCTGGGAGACGATATTAATTGGGTTCTCTTTCAACTGGAAGGAGAATGAAGAAGAATGCATTCCCACTGTCCTGGTGGGAATATATACCCATGAATTCTGAAATGTGTTTCCAGTTTTGATCCAGATTAAAGCAAGGGTGTATTAAATAGATAGTGTTTTATTTTATCTAGAGATCTCCTGTTAACCCAGTCATTTAGATAAGAGGTTCTGCTGAATATGCAAATACTGTAGGGCATCACTACTGAGCTAGAAGTTAAGTCTTGTGGCACTTCAGGGCATCAGAATTGCCACTGGATTGGCCATGGTTCTCTGGCATGCAGATCTGTGTCTTTAGTGTGCACAACCCCCTGTTTCAAAGATTGTGTAGCTTAAATTAGAAGATTGTGTAGTTTAAATTACAAGGTCATCCAAAGTCTTCATTCAATATTCAGAATATGTAAATCCCTTAAAGGTTGCTTGTGTTATTAAATAAAAGAAAGATCATTTAGAAGGTCAGAAATAGTTTGTTCTAAAGTTGTGTTTCCGCCTTAGCTGGACAATCCAAACCACCTTGTCCCAGCAATGGTGCCTGCCATTCAGGATTGAAAGAAATACACCTTCTAAAGATGAGCTGTGAAGACTTTCTGGAGATGAGACTTAGGTACCAACACCTCAGTCCCCCATCACCTGATAAGGATTATATATCCATACAAGTAGAAATCAGAGACAAAAAGAGCAGATTTCAGCTACAGGTGAGGATAATGCAGTGAATCATATTTTCCACACAACTTTCTGTTGTTGTTCCATACTCCCAACCTCCCTCCCAAAAAACTCTAAGAAAAAATTACTTGCATGTTAATTTCCCTGGCTATGTTTCAGATTCAGTACATGCTGATTGTGTGGCAAGATGGACACTTTATTGAACCCAGGAGGAGGAGGAACTAAATATAGCATCTCTCTCTCAGCAGAGCTGATGGAGTGGCCCTGCTTCCCATTCTGCCCCCTACCTCACCCACTGCTGCACCTTAATGGGATGTAATATTACTATTACAATAGTATTTGAAAATTCAGTATAGTTCACAGATTCATTGCATTAGTCATGTATCTGTCATGAAATTTGTACTGAGAAGTGCAAATTTCAAAGGATGTCTGTTTTTTTCAGTTTGCATATTGTGAATTGGGTGTTTTTGCCTTTTAATGCCAAGCTGAATTCAATTTCTCCCCAGTCCTACTTGGAGCACATTATTCCACACAAATGACTACCAGATACCACAAAATATATGTCTTAGCACTTGCTCCAAATGTTCTAAAACAGACCCTATTGATCATTTCCTCCTCCTCTGAAAACCAGACTTTTGAATCTGATAACTAATAGTTGTTTTCAGTAGTTATCTTTTTTTTGTAATAATACCCAGTTGAACCCAAATAAAGTTCCTTGAACTATATTTAAAAGCAATATATTAATGCCCCTCTTCTGCACTGACTGTGAAGAGACATTTGGTTTCCTTGTTTATAGGCAGAAAATGTGTGGATTCCTGTAAGGATAAAAGGGGCCATTCCAAACAGACAACCTCAAGCTGCATTCATGTCCATGTTCATCTTGGAGATAGATGAGTTCATTCTTACTCCTCTCACGACAGTGACTTTGGATGCCGAAGATGAAGAAACCCCGAGGGAAAGATTGCTATTCAACATTACTAAACCTCCTCCTCAGGGATATGTTACCCACCTGGATGACCACTCCAAGGCCATTACATCTTTCACTTGGCAGGATTTGTATGATACAAAAGTTGCTTTTCAGCCATCTAATATCTCTCATTCTGAGAGACAGAACTATGAGGTGAGAGATGGGATGTGGCTGCTTCCCTCCCCTGGTGCTCACAAGCTAGTCTATGCCTACAGCTCAACAGTCACAAAGGGACTGAATTAATCTTTTCTCTCTCGCTCGCTAGGTTGAGTTTCAAGCAATTGATAGCCTCTTCATGAACAGCTTCCCTATCATGGTCCATTTTTCAATTCGAAGTGCAGTAACAAATGCTCCTAGGGTTGCATGGAACACAGGTAAGGAAAATCCCCTTTCAGATTTTCTTCACAGATGTGGTTTTGCCACGGATTCACCTTCCGTGTGCTGTGATAACGCAGACATGGGATGGTACAAATAAATTTGATTTCAAAGAGAAAAGCATTCTACAGTGGTAACTGGACATATTTATTATCCATATGAAAGATGTGCTTTATATTTACAGTATAGTGGCCCCATCTGAACTATACCACAACTTTAGTTCATTCGGGTTGCTGAGAGTTGTTTGGCCGTCCCCTATTCCCTTCTAACAGCTACAGTTCCGACAGTGAACAATCAATTCCCCTACCCAGGGAACTCTGGGAATCTTAGCTCTCGGGAGGGAAAAAAATGTGAGTTCCCAGGAATATTTGGGTGAAGCAATGACTGTTTAAAGTGGTATGATACTGCTTGAATTGTGATGGGGCCAGTGACAGGATTACAGCAACAACCTTTTTATCCAAATATGACAAACCCATGTTACTATCAGTACTTCCAGATGGGTCTTAAGTGTGGAATTGGTGTTACTCATGCATGGAAGTTTTTCCAGTGCGGACACAAAATGCCAGCCCATATTTCCCTCCCAATTTAAGCTGGATTTACCTTTTCCAGGGAATGTCTGACATGTAAAAAAAAAGAGAACCTACAAACCTATTGGCAGTGACCCATTTGCAATATCTCAACGACCTGCTTGCTAATTAAACATCCCTGAATAGAATCCTGCCTCTTGCTTTTGTCTCGCCATGTTTTTTAAACTGTACTCCTAAGTATCAAACCAGTTAACTTTTCTGAATTTCCCCCACAATTGCATCACTTTTCCACCTAGTGCAATTGCTTATGCTGAAAGCAAAGCTCATGGTGCCTTTAATGCTGAATTGCTCTATGAGCTCATTCAGAGCCACATGACTTCATTGTGTTTGAAATACCTGCTTATATAGGGCTTGACTTGTTGGAAGGACAGTCTCGTCCAATTACCTGGGAGTCTCTTCAGATTGTAGATAATGATAACCTTGATGCTGTTCAGCTGCTTGTGGTGGAAGGCTTATATCATGGCTGGCTCACAATCAGAGGTATGTAGCTTCTTGGTCTCGAATTTGTGGAATTTAAAATTGAAAGTTCCCATGTGTGTCTCCACCCCCCCCAGTAACTAGAGTACAAAATAAAAATTAGAACTTTTCAACCAGACCTTTGCTTGAAGCAAAATAGATGGTTTCATTGTGGTGGAAAGTGCATCCTTTTTTTAGATGTGGAGGAAAACATTATGAAGATACTGCTAGAAACCGAGTTGAGCTTTAACTTGCCTAAGTGGCAAGACAGATTGCAATATTTTCTTCTGTAATAATGTTCAGTTATTGATCTATTTCCTTCATTTGTAAAGGCACTCAACGGTGTCAGTATTTTGCAGAAGGCATTTAAGAACATACCGGGAAATTTAGGTTTGTGCAATTAAAGTGCTTTGTTATTCTAGCACAAAAAAACCCACTTTAAAAAGGGAACGGGCTTTTTGAGTTTAGGAAAGTGACAGAGAAACGCATTGAAAAGTGTGGAGTGAGTTAATGATTCATGCAAAGATGTATAGACATCCTGCAAACAAACCAGAACAAATGCTCAATAAAGACAAGATACAAACTAACCTCTGTGTAACCTTTGTGCAAGTAAGTCAGGGCTCCTACATGTAAGTAAATGTGACCTGGATTCAATGGGTTGTCAAATCAAATTATCCCACTACTTTTTCAACATGGATATTAATATTATGTCAGCTAATATATCCATGCTACAAGCATGTTATCCCAGGGTTATCAGATGTCCCTGTCCCCGGATTTGCAAATCTGTCCCCGGACAAACTCCATCCCCGGAATGTCCCCAGATTTGAAAATCTGTCCTTGGGAAATGCGGCAGCCTCAGCAGCCCGGTGCCAGCCTGGTAGCGCAGTTGGCTCTGGCTGGCTTCAGGAGTTGCTCACTGCCTGCTGCCGTGGCACCCACCATTTTTTCTTGCTGGAACTTCCGGCGAGGAAAAATGGCCGGTGTCACAGCAGCGAGCAGCTCCTGAAGCCATCCAGAGCCAACTGTGCTACCAGGTTGACTCCGGGCTGCTGACTGCCACTGCTGCCGCCACTGCTGAAGGGGAACCGGGGACGTCTAGTGGTACAGATATCCTGTCCCCTTCCCCCTTTGTTTTGACTGATCAGGGGAGGCTCGGGAGTTGCAGGTGGGCGGCTGTTGCCCAGTTTTTTAAAAAAACTCTGTGCATTTATGTTTCACAGGGTGCAAAAGAAGGGCTTTGCACCTTTATGCAACATGCATGTGTGCTTGGGCCCAGGGTCTTTGGCCTCACGATCCCCACTACTGACTCCCTGTTGCTACTCAGCTTAAAAAAAATAATAAAAAGAATGTGTCCCCAGATTCATTGAAAAAAATCTGGTAACCATATGCTATCCAATCCATCCAGTTTTGCTGTATAAAGACAGCATAGAACCAGGCTCCCATTCACTGGAGAATATGTGCATAGGCATCAAATTATATTTATCCAATCTATTAAATTGACTAGTCTTTAGGGAAAGAAACTATATCTAAACAGCCATGCTGCTCCACTGTATTAAATAGATGCATGTTAACCAGTAGCGAGAAGAACTGCTGTTTTTCTTCTTTCGTCTTGTGTAGGTAACAAAGGTTTCAGGTTTGCAGTGAAAGATCTCAGGGATGGAGTTGTCCGTTACCATCATGATGACAGTGATACAAACAAGGATGACATAGTCTTCAGAATTTTTGATGAAAAGCACAGTGCTAGACACAGATTTCCTATTAACATTCTTCCAAAAGACGACACCCCACCATTCCTAGTGAACAATCTTGTCTTTGAGTTGGAAGAAGGCTGCACAGCTCTTATTGAAAACCATATGCTTATGGCTGCTGATTTTGATTCGGGTGATGATTATATCCTCTACAAAATATCCAAGCCACCCAGTGCTGGAGAACTTATTAAGCAACACTTCCCAGATGGACCAGGTAGTGCTGGGGTTGGGAACCTCAGACCTGGGATCAAATGTTTCTCTTTTCAGCCCTTGAGCCCCTGACCAGGCCATATCCTCTCCCAAGACCACACCCCTCACTAGTCTTGCTCTATGCTCTCCTTGATTGCTTTTGTCTGGCTGAAAATGCACTTGGACTGTAATAAGACCTTTTCCTTATATGGATGGAGGATGAGAATATGTGGGTGGGAATCTGTAGAAACCTGTCTTTTGATTGGCTGGAATACACCCTAATATATATAGGTAAGAGTCTCATCCATTGCTCTGCCTTGAAAGTTACTGGGAATGTGACCCTCATTCTGAAAAAAGGTAGAGTAACTATGTCTATTAAAATGAAGATGCCATTATTAATCGGAACAATAGCTGTTAATATATTAATCCAGATAGCTGGTTGTTGAACCAGTCATGCAATATTTCTAGGGTGAGATTAGAAGGCATGGAAGGAGGAGACCCAGCTGTTTATAGTCAAAAGATGATTTTAAAAGGACAGAACATGCCTCAAACATAGAAGAGCTGCTGATAATCAGTGTAGATGGCATTAGGGATACAAGAGCCAATGGTCTGGTTCCAATATGAAACCTTAATGTGAAGGAGAAAAATGAAATGCAGTATTTTCTGAAATTGGTTTTTGTGCTTTGTTGGATTCTCAAGGTATCCCTGTGTTTAGCTTTTACCAAAGAGATCTCTTCCACGGGCTTATTTACTACCGTCATTTTGGAGGGGAAATTTTTCAAGACTCATTTGAGTTTAACTTAGCTGACAGCCAGGAACCACCGAATCTCTCAGATCCTCAGGTAATTTGTTTTACAATTTCTCGTGAAAAACCAAGTAGCAGCAGAGGAGAATCCTAGAGGAAAGATCTAAATAACTTGATCTGAGCTCCATGGGAACATCTCCATGGATGTTTCTTCTAATTCTCATCTTGTTCCTTAACTTAGATGAGAAGTCAGCTCCCCACCCTGGGTCCAATTAAAAATATGGATGATGCTCTCATAGTGCATACATGACTATGCATAAAGTATCAATATGCATACTATTTATTTTATTTTAAAAAGAAATTTATATACTGTCCTTTGTCAAGCAAGATAATGTAAGGGTATGAATTATGTGATTTATATGGTGGTGCAAGATGTTCTCAAGCAGTAAATGCTGTTTTTAAGGCATATATCCATGTTCTCCCAAGCCATTTAATTACAATCTAAGTGCTTCAGGTTTTTGCACTAAGCTCCCCTTGCTGGGTTTCATGCTGCTTTTGTTTTAATTATGTTTTGTGCTTTTTTTCCTGACTGAGCTTTCTGCTTTGAGACATTTGTTTGTTTTACGGGTTTTTATTGCAAATTATATTTTCCATTACATTGTCTACGCAAACATCCCATTATTGAATGGGTGGTATACAAGTGAAACAGATCAATAAACAGGGTTTTGCGATTGTCTTATAGATTGTGATGATTCACATCATGCCAGTGAAAGACCATTTGCCAGAAGAAGTCCCTGGGACAATAAGGCACCTTGTGGTCAAAGAAACAGAGATAGTACACATCACAAAGGACCACCTCCATTTTACAGATGCTGAATCCCCAGACAGCCAACTTATGTATACAGTTACAAAGCCATGTTTCTCTCCCGCTTCCCCTGGGTATGTAAGTCTCTATGCATCAACGAAGGAAGAAACTCTCAAAGGATGTATCTAAGCGAAAAGGCATTTGTGTGTACATTAACACTATACAGGTGTTGCTATCCTCAGGTGAATGCTAATTGTAAAACAAGTAGTCTCAGTCTCCATCAGGACGGATACCTGCGCTGGGTAAATTTCACCTCTCCTTTCGCTTAACTAACCCATTTTGTAGCAAAAGCTCACCCACTCCCAGGGAGTGGAAATAATTCTTCTGTGGTACAGCTCCTGCCTGCAGCCACTGTTGAGGGAACTCTTGAGTACTCTGCTCTGTAAAGGAAGAATGACAAATATAGTCAATTTTGCTTCCTTTCTTCTCTCTCTCTCCCACCCCCCGCTCCCCAGGCCTCACCCCTAAATAATAGCCGAACTGATTTCAGAAGTGAATTGGGGGTGGGGGCAATATCAACTTTTCCCATCGAAAGCAGTGTCTCTCTGCGTGACATGGTGCATACTAAATGTCTTTTCTTTAGGAGAGATTTATGAACTTCCCACTTCTTAATCTCTGGAGGCTAGTTCAAGGCAAGTGACACTGGCAAAATGTGTTGTCAATGTCACTTCAGTTTGGCCTGAAGCTGTAGCAAGACTCGCTATCCTTTGTACTTAGTGCAGGGCTAGCTTTTTAGGTAAGGTAATAGGAGAGAGTCCCCAGGAAAGGGAAACTGTATTCCACCAGGCTACACCTCCAAACCAACTGGGACAGGGGGACTACATCACACACCTGGAAAGGCTGGCTGAACTAAACTGAGGATAGAAGCTTCAAAAATCACTACATATATATTCTTCTTTTAAAAAAAAGAAAAAAAGAGGAGAACCTGGAAGATAAAAAATGCAATGGTTTAGGAGGAACAAAATTTGGATTCTGAGAAGTAAGTGTGGCTCTGAGAGCCAGTGTGGTGTAGTGGTTAGGAGCGGTAGTCTCGTAATCTGGGGAACCGGGTTCGCGTCTCCGCTCCTCCACATGCAGCTGCTGAGTGACCTTGGGCCAGTCACACCTCTTTGAAGTCTCTCAGCCCCACTCACCTCACAGAGTGTTTGTTGTGGGGGAGGAAGGGAAAGGAGAATGTGAGCCGCTTTGAGACTCCTGAAGGGGAGTGAAAGGCGGGATATCAAATCCAAACTCCTCTTCTTCTTAAATGGGTGTCATAGGGGTTCCCATACTAGAGAAAAAGTCTAGTGTGCAAATGCCCAAGAAGTCTTGCAACATGAACTTCCATGAGATGTGAAGCCCACTTTATTAGTTACATGGTAGAATTTTAACACTTTCTGGCCCGTATATTATATCTCTAGCAATTCATTTCAATTTGCTCTGAAAAACTGCTTTTCCTCTATTGTATTTAATATACTTGCCCCAACTGTTGAGACTAATTCATACAGATGCGTTAATTGTCTTAGCCTAAAAGCTCATGTGCCAATAAGTGTGTTTTAAGATGCTGTTGCAGTCCATGTCAATTTTAGACATGTCTACTCTTTTAAATATATATTTAAAATTGTAATTCTCCCCCTTCCCTCCTGTTCTATAGGGTGTATGATGCAGGAAAGCTTATTTTCACAGACAGCATGAAAAATTTTGTGAAAAATTCTTCCATTCCTTTCCTGTCATCTTTCACACAGGTAAGTGGACCTAACAATAACTGTTGTCTTGCTTCAAGTCCCTTGCGATCTGTCATTCTCAGAGACCCCAAAAGCCACAGTTATACAGAGTGTGCTTGGCGAAGTATCCTGGGTGCAATGATTCTTCAGAATTGTAATGAGGATCCAGACTTTCTTGGGAACTACGATGCAGCTGTAGGTTACAGAAGCCCCCTCCCCTTTTACGAAGCAGGACAGGATAGCTATGAAAGGGCTGAGCCCAAGGCCAAACCAATGAGCTAAGTCCAAACTTCAGAGAGGTTTAGCCTAGAAGTTTCAGGTTGGACTTTGAACTCATCATGTCCCAACTTTGCTTAGATCATTGATCATCACCACCACAGGGAAAATTAAAGAATTCTACTTCCCAAACCTAGAACATGATAAGACTACTCACCTCACAGTGGGTCTGTGTAATTAAATAGAAGGGGGGAGTATCTGGAGGTGTTGCTGGACTCCAAATCCTATCAGCCCCGGAAAACAACTGAAAATCACCAGGGCAATCTGGTTTTGATACGCTATGTAACCTAATTTACTGCTGCATTGTTTAACATGCTGCTGCATTGTTTAACATGACATCTCTCAGCTTATGCACTAAGGGAGTGATATATGATTAAAAGACAAAATGAATTGGGTGGTTGCAGTAGCTGCAAAGTGGAGAATTAAATTTATGAGACTCACGCAATGCAATCACTTCCATTTCCTACAACCAGCATGCCATAACGCATATGAAAGTGGCATACATGCCCCCATTGATGGAGATGGGCCCTGACCCATTGTTTGTACAGTTTGAATTCTCTGTCACTGACCAGCAGGAAGGAGTGATGACTGGTCTCCTCTTTAACATCACAGTGATGCCTGTGGATGATGAAGCACCTGAGGTATTTATCAAGAATCTTAATTAACTGCTTGCCTGTGATGCCGTCTTAATGATCGTTAAGCTTGTAAAGCAGAGGTGGGGAACCTGTGACTCTCCTCAGTTTGTTATACTCCAACTGCCATCAGCATCAGCCAGCAGGACTAATGGTCAGGGATAATGGGAGTTGTAATCCCGGGAATATCTTGAGGAACACAGATTCCCCATCCATGCTGTAGAGCAGGGATGTCCAACAGGTCGATCACAATCTACTGGTCGATCCCTGTGAGGTTTTGGTCAATTGCGGTTGATCGCTGGCCCCCTTGCGGCCCCGGCCCCTCGCCCTGCCCTCCATTGTTGGAGAATGGAAGACAGAGTTTACAAACCGAGGCTGTCCCGCCCGCCCCCCAGCGATCCTTCGGTGAGTTGCTGTTTCTCTTTGACCCCAAAATAATGCAAAAATGGGGTTTTCCCCCTCCCTAAAAAAAGCTGAACAGCTTTGACCTGAACCCTAATAAAATGGGGCCTTTCCCCTCCCTTTAAAAAACTCCTTTCAAAGAACTACTAAAATGGTGTTAAAAGAATAAACATTTGAATAAACAAGAGACTTCTCTGTTCTTGATCCTTCAGATTATTTTGAGCTAAAACCCTGTTTGGATGGCAGATTTCAAATTTCCTAATGATCGTGGTATTAGAAACTTTGCAGATCTGCTACAAGGGTACACTTAAACTATTTAAAAAAGCAACAACAATCTATTATTTCTGATAACTGGGACACCAAAGATTGCCATCCATGCAGATGCCAATGTAATTCCAAGTTCAAATTGTTAAAAACGACAACAACAACAACAACAAACAATCATACACAGATTGTGCAGAGTACTTGCCCCACGCTCATTCCTTGGTCACCCTGCTCTCGTGGTACTATCACTGCATTATTTGCTTTCCCTATTCACAAATATTTCATTTGGAAATACATAAACAGAGCAAGAGGCTGAGTTCATTGGGTTATGTGTTGTGATTTCTTCAGGCGGCTGTAGGAAGTGGAAAGATTTATAGTGTTAAATTATTTACTCTATTCCCCGAATAATACTTAAGGGTTCGTTCAAATGGAAAACGGTGTGTTCAGCTTTCCTCCTTTTCTCCTTCCCCTTCCCCTGCTCCTTTTTATATATATAAAAAAACCCCACCACCACAACAAACCCTATAAAATGCTTTAAGTACCTCTGAAGCCATTCTGTGAGCTGGTTTTCTCAAAGTCATCCTTCTAACTGTGCCCTTTTCGGCTTCAGTCACAATAATTGCTCGTTATCTAGGTTAGCTTATTTCCACAAATCCATAAGCTTCTAGACTTTAAAAACCACCACACGGGAAGAGAGCATTTCATATGAAATAGAAAAGCTTCTTTGCTGGAGTGTTAGGACAGAGCTTAAAGCAGCTTCAGTTCTGAATTCAAGATAACTGGACCTACATATCTAGTGTCTCTGCTTATTTTCTTTTCCCCCCTTAATTTCTGGGAGGTAGCAATCTTTCCATTTTTTAAAGAGAAAGCACCTTTCCACACAGTCTCCCTTGAGCATCACTGGGTAGCCCATGGCCTCTAGTTGCCTCAGTACCTGTTAGGAAACAATAATATAAAGACTGAAAGATACTAAATCTTCTGTAATGAGTAAAACAAACTAGGAAAGTGTTCTATCCTTCTGAGTTGGAGGCCAAGAGGAAGACAGGCAGCTCTGTATTTTAAATTATCAGTATATGAGATTGCTCTGTAAGAACAGCATTCCATGAGCAGCACGACAAAAACAAGTGCATCTTAAATGGTTTTCTCCTACCTGCTGTTTGATTAATGACTCAAGGTCAGACATATTATGGCTCACCTGCCAGTGTTAAATGCCTTTCCTAAAAGGATTGTCCTCCTGAGATAGCTAGCATCCTTTTTAGCACAGGTTTTCCAGCTACATGAAGGTAATGGTTAGGCTTGTCAGCTGGCTTTTGGGAAATGCTGTAAAGTTCCAAGAAATGGACTCATAGCTTTTTGGACACAAACTATAAGCCAGCTCGAAGAATACTCCAGTTACTCAATCCTTCCTAAGTTTTCTAGAAGCCCGAGAAGTGGGTTTGGTGTAAGGTAAGGCTTATGGAGGGGAGAGAAATTCACGTTGGTTCACATTTTAATGTCAACCTAGCTAATTTCCACTTCCTAAGGCAATACATGAACCCAAACACAGCTATCTTTTGAATTGTACACATTTCTGAATTTTGCAATCCAGTTCTTCAACTGAAAAATGTGTAGAAAACGTGTAGAAAGTGCCCTTAAAAATACATATCAGTTGATATAACATGCAAAAACGTAGTATATTAGGAAAATTGCCTGCAATGTGTATATTAGGTAAAAGAGCATACAAGGCTTGCTATTCACTCACAATGTGTTCTTAAGAAATCATCTGTCAGGCAAGTGTTCACATAACGAATCAACACTTTCTATTGATTCCTATGGGAGAATTTATAATGCATTCCCAAACATGGAATTTTGACTCCAAACGATGATAAAACAAGGGGAAACCCAGTAAAACTCTCTGAAACCTTGCAAAAGGCAAACAAAGGAGGAGATAATGCTATATTTGTCCAATCTTTGTGCCTCCCTCCATGGTTTCTGGCAAAATGGCTGCTATGGACCAGTAACACTGAAACAAGTAAGGCTTGTTTAAGACTGCTTATTTACAGTACTACATGCAGGTCTGGCTGAATCTGAATCTGTGGTGTGTATAGCAAGGTTTGGGTACTACTTCCTCTTGTTTGGATAAAAGGATTTATAATATAACGGCTAGAAATAACTCAGAAGTCCTTTCAGTCTCTGGAGAGACTGCCAGCTGTAGTAGGCTGTAGCAGCATAAGGTTAGATGGTCCAATAGTCTGACTTAATATTACAACTCCAGATTCTCATTGTTCTATAGTTGTATTGTGGTTTTATCCCATGTATATTGGCATGCTGTGTCTTGAAGTACTTGAGTGTATTTTGTGAGCTTATGACTGTTTTAGATTTTCACCAATCATCTGAAAATAGAGGAAGGTACGAGCACATTCATCACTGAAGAACATCTAATGGTAACGGATGTGGACACTAAGAACAGTGATATCCAAATTGAATTGAAGAAATTGCCTTTACATGGACACATTGAACTACATGGACTTGTTATGTCAGAAGGGGATAAATTTACCCTTTGGGATTTACACTCTTCCAAAGTTCGGTAATTTTAATCTTTTTATGTATTGTATATAATGGCTCGAGCCAGTAACATGATCCACTCTTCTTTTAGCTGTTTTTTTTTAAGGATTACAACAAAGATGGGAAAATTATGGTCCATGGGCCAAATTAGGCCCACCAGGCCTTCCCATTTGATCTACAAGGCCATTTGGGGCAAGCCACACACACCAACCTACACGTGATGTCATACATGATGTCATCTGTGAGGCAGGTAAGGGTGTAGCTTCAGAGGAACAATTGGGAGATTAAAGTGAGCTCACAATGGCTCCTTTGCTCCTGGAGGGAAGAGTATTTTCAATAGAAATCTTTTTTAAATGAAGGAAAATCTCCATTTTAGCAGCAATTTCAGTGGAAACCTCTCCTTCCTCCCAATGCTGCTCCTTGAAGTTCTGAAGTTTATAGTGCAGGGGAGCTTTCAAACTGCCCCACATTGCTTACAAAAAAGGCTTTTGAACAGTGCAGTGCTGCTCTTTGACATTCTATCAGTCGGGGCTTCAAAGCACAGCATCACCTAGCATTGTGGTGATGTCAGGTGATTGGCAGGTGGGCAGTGCTGCTCACCTGTGAAAATTGCCCCAGCATGGGTGAAGCCCATGAGTCTGCATCTCCTTGGGCACCCCACCCACCACATCACCGGCAGCATTAGTACCAATTTCCAGTGAGATCTCAATGGAATATGCTGCTGTCCTTGCCACGTCATGCCACCACAGTGCAAACTAGGTAAGGGATGCTTCAGCAGGGGCAGGCCAGGGTGGCATTTCTTGTTTTGCCTCAAGCGACAAAATGGGACGTGCCACCACGATCTAACACATTGGTCAGAAAAGGAATGCAGCATTTTGGTTTTAGAACTTAGCTTAAATGTAGAGGGTTTTTAAAGGGAAGCTTACCTGCCACGACTGATCTTCCCACTGAGGAAGGAATCTCAGGGCTGCCCAGAATATAGTTTGAATGCTGCCACTCTGGTCCTCAGTAATCAAATCAAAGGAGGAAAGGTCCTGTAACTCGGTGGCAGAACATCTGCTTGGCATGCCGGAAGTCCAAAATTCAATCCCCAGAATCTCCGGGTAAGGCTAGAAATGTCTGAAATCCTGGAAAACCCATGTCAGCCAGAGCATACCAGGCATAAGAAACCTTTTCAAGAAAAGCTTTTCTTTTCTAGCCCCATTCCCTTCTGGGCAACCTCTGGGGTGGGGTGGTGATGGTCACATGCTGGGGGGGGGGCAGATGCAAAACTTAATAGAGTAATGCATGTCAGCTCTGTGCAGTAGGTTGGCTTCTGCACACTCTTGTGATCTGAGTTGAAGGGCAAATGCCAGCCAGGTAAAAACATTGAAGGAGGGTGCAAAACCAGAGCTGGTGTGGGATGTGGCCTGGGGGTGGGGGTGGGATATCTGTGGGGGTGGTCTGGGGAGAAATTCACACCCCTGTTGTAGACAATGGACCAATGGTCTGGCTCAGCATAGAGCAGATTCCTATGTCCCAAATCTTTCCTGTTACCTGGGTTTGTTTATATAGCTCCCATGTAGATGCATGTCAGAGTAAGCCAACAGCTGTTCCTTATCTCTGACTTCTCTCCAAGAAAAAAAAATGCACTGTGGTCATTGCCATATTCCCATATCGCCAGCTGATGTAACTCATTTAGCATCACTGAATCCTGCTAGAGCCGAGCAGATTTTCTCAAGTGGAGATGTGGCCAAGGCCCAAGTGTGTCAAGGCTATGAGCTGTAAATATGGAAGTTGATGGCCCTTGTTCTTTCCCAGCTTGCTTGTTCCAGCCTCTAATGAATGAATGCCCAACTCCTCTGTAATTGTGTTTAAAAGGTATCAGCATGACAGTTCGGAAACCCTTGAAGACAGAATAATATTTTCAGCAACAGATGGATTTAACACTGCAGATGGAACACTGAGAGTACAGGTAATAACCAACTTAGCAATGAACTTTACCAGCGTATAATTGAAAGGTATTAATCACATACTGGCTTATTCAGCTTCACCAAGTAGGTTTTTAACTTTCATTAATCTTCCCTTTAGATTCACACCAAGTTCTCCATTTAGATTAGGTTTTATGCCTGGATTAAATAGGTTCACGATGCCTACAGATTACCAAGTCAAGGCCAATTTAGTTGCAGTTGCAGTAGACCTACATATTTATAACCAGGACTGTTGCCAGATATATAAAGGGGGGAGAAAGGAGAGGACAGGGAATGACTGAAGTTGCATTGCAATGGGGAGTCATGAGCTGAACGCTTCTCTAATGCATGCTACCCCACCCTATGCTGAATCCCAGATGTTTGGGGTTTTTTGTCTCAGTGGGGCTCCATATCATGCACAATGCGGATGCATTTTCTTGAAATTGGCACCCATACTTTCAGACATGAGTACACTTATGTGTGTAGGGAGGCAATTTTAATACAATTTGGGTCAATTGTTTGTGGAATTATGGTCCCTAAAAATCACACACATGTTTACATGGTAGATGTAAAACACACACATGTTTACATGGTAGACAGTTCCAGGGCCAGCATGAGCTATGCTATGCGTTAACCATGTTGATTTATTTATTTAACAAATTTGTATACTGTTCAATTGTAGAAGAATAATAATAAGAAGAACCGCCTTTACATCCTTATAAATAAAACATGTTGTCAGGGACTGGACTGAACAGGAGGAATGGGAAATGTGTCCTCAGTCTGATTGGCTCCTCTCAGAAGAAGAGGGGGTGGGAAGTTTCTCCCTGCTTGCCTTCAGCAGTTTCAGGAGGAGAGGGAGACAGGGATGATGCACAGCTGAATGAGGAAATGCCTAGTTACGAGATAGTTGAGGAAGAGAGAGAGACCTCCCTGGAGAGTATGGGAGACCCTCCTAGTCCAAGCGTTTGTGTGTCCCTCCGCATTCAAGAACAGAGAATGGGGAGGGATGTGCCTCCTGTCACTTTCCGTAGGGTTTCAGGATGTTGTTGGGGATGGAAGAAGAGGGACTCAGAGTAGCCAACGTCTCCTATGCGTGGATCTTTTGTCTTGCAACCAGATGACTGAATAAAAAACCATGAAATACAAACTGTTTGTTCTTCTTGCCTCTGAGGCTACCGGGGGAGGAGAGGATACTCAACGCCTGACACATGTACACTGACAGTTGAAAACGGTTAAAAAGATGGATAAACAGTAGCACTGAAGCGTACGCTGAAGGTATCAGTAGGCAGGGAGTTCCAAAGTGTAGGTGCTGCCACAGTAAAAGATGGATTTCTTAAATGTCTGGAATGAGTATTAGGTGGCATCTGTAGCAGTGCCAGTTCCGCAAATCAAAGAGTCCAGGTCTCTGAGGAGGGCTGTTATATGCTAACAGGGTCTCACTCCTGTCAGTGGCCCTGCTGCAGCATTTTGCACCAATTCCGTCTTCTGGATCAAGTGCAAGGGAAGCCCTGTATTGAGTGCATTGCAGTAATCCCTCCTTGAAGTCAACCATGCCTGAACTATGATGGTCAAACTCTCCTGATTGCAGCTTGTCAAAGGTGTTTCTAGCCATTGAGGTGACCTGGACCTCCAGTGACAGGGCTGGATCCAGAAGCACTTCTAAGCTACATACCTGCAACCTCATCCAGCCGGCAAGAGGCCAGTTTCTTAGGCACGAGAACCACTCACCCAGAGTGCCTGCATCTAGTCAGGATTCAAGCTCAGTTTATTTTCCTTCTTCCTCAACTTTTGGTTTAAGACAAACTTCAGTTCCCTGCTAGGTACAAATATGGGGAATTGTGCCCCCTGCCTGTGACTACTGTGACAAACAGCGGCCAATAAAATGCTTGTTGGGGATCCATTCTACTACTGGCCTGGAAGAGACTTGACTCTTCAGAATAAAATATTGATGTTGATCAAAGAATTAGCGCAGTTGTAGATCAGCTGGCCAACACGAATGATGTACCACTCTAGCAAAAGCAAGGACCTGATAGATTGCAGTTTTTGCAAGACACAAGTATGGAATTTTTGGATATGGCATCCTAATTGAGGGCACTGGTTTAAGACATTCAGACAGTCTCTTGGCCTTCCTTCCATCCATGTGTTATGTCTCCTCTTTCTCCCTCATTCAAGATCATACCTGTAAATGATGAGCCACCAGAGCTGCAACCTGGTTTAAGATCAAGTCTGGAGTGCCTGGAAGGAGAGCGAGTCTTCATCACGGCTGAATACCTCTATGCAACAGATGCTGACAGTGAAGACTCCAGACTCATCTATATGATTGCCAGGGCTCCAAAGCATGGGGTTATTCAAAAGGATGGCTTTGTGGTGGAGAAGTTCTCTCAACATGACATCACTCAAGGTTCCATCTCCTATGTGCACACAGGTAATTAGCAGCAGCAGCAGCTGTGTTTACTTTCAACAGTCTCTTCCAGGTGTCCATGTACTTTACTAGGTATACCCTCTTATATTCCTTAATGAGTGCCTTTTGCAGACTAATCTTTGCTTTAAGCTTTATTATTTTGTACAGAGAGGTTTTCCACGTTGTGTTTTCATTCATGATCAATAATTTTGTTTCCCACGAGAACATGCCATACTAGAAAACTCGGGCTGCTGCTTCTGCTCCCAAGTCTCTCATGCGGCTCAGCCTTCCACTTAATCACAGTGGTATACAGAAGACAAAGACTAGAAATGAGCTAAAACTATAAAATCAGAATTCATTGAGAAAGTCTGCTGGAATAAAAAAAAAAATGTATTCAGTAGGCTCTGGAAGTTCAACAGGGTGGAGGCTTGTCTGACTTCAACTCGAAGGCAGTTTCATAAAATTGGGCCCACAATACTGAATGAAGGGGTCCTTGTGATATCATTCCATAAAACCAGTCACTGTGGATAGAAGCTGGGCATCTGAGTCACTAACAGTTATTCCCCTGAAGGTATCAGTGTTTGTGCAGGAATATAAGGGATCCCTGAGGTATCCTTGACCCAAGCTGTTAAGCGACCTGCAAATTAATGCCAGAACCTTGAACCTGGCCTATTACGCAACTTCCCAAACACTAGCCTTATGTTTAGTGTGATGAATTTACTTATCTCTCAACTCTTTTATTCACTCTTCTATTTTGAGATTTTACATATTTGAGCATTTCCCCCCTAGTGGCGACAAGGTCTTTTTTAAAAAAAATAGGTGCAAACCGCAAGTAACTTTAAAGGAACCTGCCTATGAAAATGCCACCTTGGTTTTTTAAAATATCTTTTTCTTGAAAATCATCTGGTCAGCATATTTAGTTACTGATTAACGTTTTATTAAAATATTATGTGAGCAATTTAGCCAGAGGTAAGCATTTTAAATCTCATTAATTTTAGTTTCAGGAATTAAGTATGCCTTTAAATCTTTCTCAGGAAAATTAGTGGGCCATTGGAGCTCCTTCAGAATGGTTGGGATTCCTTCTTAAGTCTGCCAGCACTCCGTAATGTATGGAGTGTATTGTGACTATAAAGATGGGTTGTAGCTGAGTGTCTCAGTTTCCTTTCTTTGTTGTCTTTACCCCACCTTTCTGCCTCCTCCTCTCTTGACCTCCTTCCCCTCTTCTGCCTAGTCCTGTTGAATTTGTAGGTTGTCCCTCTGGCAAGTAGCAAGATAATCGCCACATGGTGGTTTCATATATGGAAATGCAGGCTTGAGGTGGGATATCCATGCATAATGTGCACAATTTGTTTTGGTTTTTCATTTGTCGCTCTGCAGTCAGCACAGATGTTGTGTGTGTGCTTCCCCGATTCTTGCACTACCCTGCATTTCTATTTACAGATGCTGCATTTGTATATCATGCTGAGCCAGACCATGGCTTACAGTTGCCACACAAATGGGCTGACTCCCAGGGTGGAGCTTTCACCTTCTTAGCTCCTCCCTGATCCTTGTAGCTCAATGTGGTGCAGGTATTGCTAAACCAGGTATTGACTTAACCAAGATCCCAGGTTCAGCTGATATGCTGATTTCTGCTGCCACGCTATGCTGAGCTAAAAGGGCCAGGGAAGAGGAATGTGAGTGCAAGCTCCTCTCTAGAAGCCAGCCAGTCATGGTAAACCATAGTTTGGCTTAATGTGATGTGCAAAGCAGGTCAGAGAATAGTTGTGCTGAAAATACATGGATTTGTCCCTCTCCCCTCAAGCCGTAATAGCCAGCAGGACTGGGATTTCTCTGCCCCCTTGCTTACTCATCTATACTTTTGATTTTTACATAAATAACTTTTGCTTTTTACATAAATATTCAGCCTGGTGATTTCTTTCTTTTCTTTTCAAGCTGTTGTAAAATAACCTATGTCTATCCTGAAAGCCACAGCCTACTGCTACAGACAACTACAAGGTCCTTAGTCTGCTCTTGTGCTTTCTGAAACTGTACTGTACAAGATGCCTAGTGGTGGTGTCATTTCCTAGACTTGTTTTGTTTTTCTTAAGCAGCAACCTGTGTGAGAAGGTCTGACCACTGGTGGTTTTTTGTTTTTTTTTTAGAAATGAGAGAAAAAAGAAAACTCCTTAAATTATAAAATCTAGCACTCTGTGGAACATAATTTATAGTGAATTAGATTTTGGTTTTCTGCTTGTATTGTAATGTATGCGCTATGCATGTTAAACAAAGTGATAATTCTCATTGTTCGTCTCCTGATGCGCTGTCTGCCATAAATATGATTTATTTAAAATTGTGCATTACAAGAGAAAGCTTGCTAAGTGCAACTAGGCTTTATTTACTTTGTGCTGTGTGCTGTTCAGACTGTCTACCTATTTTTATAGGGTAACCTTCTGACAAGATGGGCATCTGTGTGATGTTAACCAGTGGCTGTTTTAACATAAATGGTGGCAACACATTTTATTGCATATGTGAACCACTAGTTGAGGCTGCTTAAGACAATGACTCCATTTCCTGTGTGCAAATGCCTTAAACCCAAACCCATCCCCTTACTGCTCTCTTTCTGTCCGCCATGGGGTGGGGGAAAGTTACTACCTCATGTTTATTTTAAAGCCTGGTAGCTTATTTAAAGTGCCTTAATTTGTGTCTATGTGTTTTCCAGGAGGAGAAATAGGTCATAGTTATCTGACGGACAGCGTAACTTTGATAATCTCAGATGGAGAAGCTGGAACAGTGGATGGTTGTTGTGCTGACGCAAATCTCCCGCCACCTGTTCCGCTTCATCCCAGTTTACCAGTGTATGATCTAAACATCTCTGTGGTGCCCATTAACAACCAGAGGCCAACCATTCAAACTGGTATGTATTTACTAAACCGCTTCTTCTCTTCAGAGCACTGAGGTTAAAATCTTGACTTTATCCTTTAGGGGTTCAGATGGCACAGTTTGCTCTTCACTGAGTAATCTAGAGCTGTTGAAATCAGCGGGAAGGTTGCTTCACGAGTTCTGTGGAATATGGATTGCAAGCTGAGCCTTTCCTGCGCACAGCTGCATAAGTTAAACAGAACTAGTAGCTATCTGCTATGTGTGACCTGAACCTAGGTTCAAGCACGAGATTTTACAAACCTCCTCAACTTGTAGAATCAGTTTCCAATTGGTTTATTTTTTAATAGAAAAGCAGACACAGAGACAGACAGAAATGTCAGGTATTTCTTGCCATCACCTCAAACAGAGCCTGAAGGGAACAGCATTCCTTCATTCCATGCCCCTAAAATCTGGTATTTAGGGAGACACTGGCTCCAAGCAGTGGTTCCTTATTTTATCATCGTTACAGCTATTGACAGATTAATATTTGGATCTGACTTAAATTGAATAAACTAATTTTAATGTCCATGTGTTGCTCATTTGTAGGGTATTACTCATGTAAGGTGTTAATCTGGTGGTGTAGCTATAGCCCCTATGTGTGAGTAGGAGCTCGTGTGTTGGACTTCTACTTCAGACAAATGTGGGAGATGCATGGATCTTTGAGGAAGTAGATGTGGCATTGAGGATGGGGCTAAGGGCATGTGACCATGTTGATATAAATTTTTGGAGGGCCTCCCCAAATACACAATATTCCCCATACACAATATTCCAACTTCACCTTCATCACAGATGAATGTCATTCCTGCTACACACTAAGCCAGTGATTTCAGCTTGCTGGTGTAGACCCCCCCCCCCGAGTAGTTTCAATAAATTCTGAGTCATTGTAAGTATTTACAAAGTTAGAATTTTTGCCTTACTTTGCATTTAACACTTGATCTGATTTGCTTCTTTTTATTCTCTCTCTGCTCATTCACTCAATTTGCAGTTTGTTTATTTGTTTTAGATATTTCTAGGCTGCCTTTCAAGTCGATGGCCTTCCCAATGCGGCTTACATTAATAACAAATACACAGTTCCAATAAAAACAGACAGTAAAACATGCAATTTAATTTGCAATAAAACAGTCAGTTAATAAAATTAAAGGCCCACAGAAACCTCACAGCAGTTTACACAATCAAACCTTTCAATTAAAAGCCAAGGAAAACAGTTTAAGGTGTGTGTGTAACTCACTCTCAAAACCTAAACTGAAGAAATCAGCTGTACCTCTCTTAAAGGTAAATGTATAGGGAAGAAGCCACTGAGGACGCTGTTTGGAAATTAACCAGCCAAAAGAAAGAACACAAAAGAGGTATTGGGTACACCTATCTAAAAGTAAAACAAAAATCGAAACCCTTCAGGATTTCCCACCCACTCCTGGTGATGTAGACCAATCAATAATGTACAAGAACAAGAGACAGGTCTTGTGTAAAAGCCAGTCAGGAAGTATAAGAGGTTCCATTCCTCATGCTATGCTAATGAAGGGTTATTGGTTTCTATACAGTAAAAAACTTTTAAGCAGACCCCACAACATTCCCCATGAAGGGGCTGGGCACCCACAGTTTTTTGCTCTGGGGCCGTGCATACCCCCGCAGGGGCATGTTCGACTGATGTCAGCACACCCGCCAGCATGCATGGCCCTGGGCACCCATGGTCCCAGGACCAAGCTGACGGACCTAATGAGCACTTTCCAAAACAATACTCAAACTGAAACACACACAAATTTCAAAATTCAGGCTTCTCCAAATTTTGCAATGCAGCTCTGCAGTCAAGTAATGTGTACACATATACATTTATTGGACAAAATGCATATATTAATGAAAATAACATACAAAAATACATATATATATTTACTTTGCAAGACTTGTATATTGAGCAAAACCGCATACAAAATTGCATATTGGGAGAAACTCACTATACAATGCTGGTGAATTTGCTGGATGACATCTTTTCCCCCAATGCAAATGGATATGGAATTGTGGATAACGGAAGATTAGGAAAAAGGGACATTAAGAGTAACTAAAAATGACAGATTTACCTATCTCTGTTCCCTGGTGTGTAGAACACATCCTTGGGGGCTGACTATTTTTTCTGGTTTTTGTTTCGGTAGCAATGGAATCCACAAAACTCTTGGGACTGGATTCAATGCTGCCTGCCAAAGTGAGGTTTTGCCACATTGGGTTAACCTTAGAAAATCATGGTAAATGCAGCCCAAGATCATCATAGTGAGAATGACTCTGAGATGGTCTCAATGCAGTCTGACTATAATACTAAGTGAAATTAATTTTCACAATTAATTTATGCCCCGTGTAATATGAATGCACATTCCCCCCCCCCCCAGTGCAGGCTGGTGTGGGATTTTTGTACTTTGAATCCTAATCCATAACTAGATCTCCATCTGGATCCATTGCTAAACACAGATGTACAAAAACAAATGTTTGGCATGGGGTTTGCCTCTGAAAATCCAAGTACAAAATATTAGGGTCAGCATTTTACTGCCAAAGATGGATTTGGAGCACCCGAGTCTCTTTTGGACTACCAAAATGAAGTGTCACTGAAATTTCAGTATTTTAGCCATCCATTTGAAGCTTCAGAAATCGAAACATGAAGCTGGCTAATAAATTAGCAGAAAAAGATTCTTGTGCTGTTTTGCTATGACTTCATTTGTTGCTCAACATGTTGGATGGTTTAGTTCCTAGTATTTGAAAACAGACAGCATCTAAACCAAGTTTTTCCAGTTAGTAGTGGATGTATTATTCACAGATAAAAAACAATATTTCATTCAACTAAGTATTTTGGCTTGCATTAAATTTAGCTTGATGTCTAGAATATCTAACTTCTTTGGGGTTGGGGAGGGAAGGGAAGGAAGGAGCAGTCTATTTCTGCTCCATTTCCCTTCTACATGTGCTCTCACATCGCATTTCTGCATTATTCTGTGAATTTTTAGAAATCTGGGAAAATGCAGTTAAATGCATTTAGCTGTGCTATGATTGTGGCAGGTCTCTGGTGATGGTGATTCTGAGAAAAGTCAGTGTCTTCAGCTCTGAACCAACTCATGATTTTATGTTGCTTTGCCCACCTATATCAAATGGACAATGATCGTTAGCACAGTATCCTGGGAAACGGGTCTCAAACTCAGCTCACAAGAATCTTGGTCAGAAGCTTTCCCACCTGAGATCTCTAACTAGATCAAGCTAGGATCTTGCATGTTTGTACACTCGTACCTACACAGTGGGGACGCAGGTGGCGCTGTGGGTTAAAGCCTCAGCGCCTAGGACTTGCCGATCGAAAGGTCGGCGGTTCGAATCCCTGCGGCGGGGTGCGCTCCCGTTGCTCGGTCCCAGCGCCTGCCAACCTAGCAGTTCAAAAGCACCCCCGGGTGCAAGTAGATAAATAGGGACCGCTTACTAGCGGGAAGGTAAACGGCGTTTCCGTGTGCGGTTCTGGCTCGCCAGATGCAGCTTTGTCACGCTGGCCACGTGACCCGGAAGTGTCTGCGGACAGCGCTGGCCCCTGGCCTCTTGAGTGAGATGGGCGCACAACCCCAGAGTCTGTCAAGACTGGCCCGTACGGGCAGGGGTACCTTTACCTTTACCTTTTTACCTACACAGTATGATATCTAGGAGTAAAAAGAAAAGAAAAGAGGCATTTCTAGGTTAAGATATAGCAATGTTGTTTTTTCCTGAGCTTCACACTGGTAAGGCACAATACAACTGAGATTGGAAATTCCATAGTTCCAATAGAATGCTAGGACTTGAAAAAATTCAACTGGTGCGGAAGAGTGAGCAAGGTCACTGGTGACACAGCTCCATTCCATCTGTGCAGGCTCCCTCTTAGCAGAAGGAATTCAGAAACATGATATTTGTAGCTTTATTCATTGGCTCATTGCTTCTAATTTTGTAGTTCTGGGTTGTTACTAGCATTATTTTAAAAAGCAGGTTATTTACACATGCTTAGCAATGAAATAAAGCTGTTCTTTCTTAACTAATTAAGTGCAACAGTCATTTAATAGAGAAATTAAATGCGATCCTGCCTCTATGACAGCAAGGCACGTAGCTATCATGCCTGTCTCCAGGGCAAGGTATTGTTTATTTTCTATAGCAGAAGCTACTAGTGCTTGGCATGTGTCAAAAAATTAGGTATCCCAAAAGTGGGCATGCAACTATAACTATTTATTTATTGGTAAATGAGCAAACTGAGGTGAGGTTGGTGTTAGTTGACAGCACTGAGGTCACATTGGTTCGTTGAATAAAATCTAGAAATGAAACCTTGCTACAATATATATAGGCAAATCCAGAGTTATGGTGTATATGGTTCACTGTGTATATGTTGGTGCTGGGCAGGAGTCTGGTGCAGATCATCAATAACTCAAAAGGCACCAATGAACTTAACTCCTTATTCAAAGGAATAAAAGCAGATCATGCGCAATAAGCACAGCAACGCTGTTCCCAGGAGGTCTTGCCCCAATGAGGAACTTGTAAGAACTGAAGGTTCTTGCCTTCCCACAGTTCCCAAAGTCTCCTCCTCTCCTGGGTCCTTCCCAAGCAACCTGAGGCTTCTTTGCATGGTCTGTCTTTGCTCTATCCTCTTCATACCTCTGCAAGTTCTGGGAGACCAGGGTGGTGGGGAGCTGGTCAAAGCAGGAGGGGGAGACTCCCTGGCTTCTTCAGCAGTGTGCCTCATCTCTGCCTCTTGGCCCCACTCCAGCCTCTGCTTCCACCTCTGTCACAGCCTCTTCCTGCTCACTAAACCATGTTATCTCTTCAGCTTCCCACACCTCTTCCTCCCAGTCTGCTCCCTCTTCTCTCTGACCATGCACCATCATCCCACCACCAATCCCCGGGATTTGAGCCTTCTTCCCCTGGGGGTTCCCTTGTTTTCCGCAAACAACTAACTTGCCTATGGACAGTGTTGGACTCAGAGAATTTGGTTCAGTTACTAGCCCTAGAATGTACAGACAAGCTGCTGCTTTTAAATGTCAGTTCAGTCTCTGTTAAATAGGTTTGATGCTTCCCTTTCTGACAGGGTGGTTGAGAGCGTGAATGATCTAAGAAAGTGTTATTCATCCCGAGTCTATCAGGAACTGGACAGAGGAGGAATGGTGGAGGCCACCTCCCCAGCCTGACCCTTCCAGAAAAGAGGAAGACAGTATAGATTTACAACAGTGTTTTGTGAGAGGTCACAGTTCAGAGGCAGAAGAGGGGGAAAGCTGGGAAATGATGGGAGAGGAGCAAAAAGAAGAAGAAGAAGCACCACCAGGGGAGAGACAGCTGACAGACTCTGTGTCTTTAGAAAGCCTTCTCCCAGAACCTGGCGGGCATTGAAAGTAGGAGAGCAGAGAGCTCAGAGGCAGAAGGCACAGATCAGTCACTGTAGGAATGACGTATAATGGGAGAGACGGAGGGGGTGGGGTTTCACTTGGAGCAACATCATTACTCTAGGAGGCTGCATTTCCAAGCCCCTCTCTGTGAATATTGAATAAACAACATTGGTAAGAACTTCCTTGTCTTATCCATTCCTGGCCACCTGCTGTGGGTGGGTGGGGTGGATCCTTTGAAGCCTGATAGAGACTTACAAATACTTTGCACATTACTTTACACTTAATTATTAAAGCAATATCAATTTGTAAGAAATATTATGCTTCAAAAGGATTTATTTTGCATATCATGAATGCTTAAATTACAAAATGTTGCTAACCTCCAACTTGACATTCCCCATTCCTGGCTCTTCACAACATCTTGACCCCTCACTGCATTCCAGTATTCTATTTGTGGTTGTTCATTTTGTGCAAATTGTTTCTGTGACTTGTCCAAGACTTTTACCAGTGTCTTTTCTGCACTCCGGTGCATTCCTTATGAGAGCATTGTATCTTCCTTGTGCAGAAAGCCTGGACAGATGACTTGTCAGATTCTGTTCTGCCTGTGGAGTTGTGTGTGGGGTGAGGTCATGGAAATTATAACATTGCCCCATACCTCCAACCCTGTGGGATAGCCAAATTTTACAAAGGGGAGTTTAAAGCAATTTAGCTACATCATTGATTGCATCTATTTTGAACACCAAGCTATATAAACACCATAGAAATTGATTAGAGGAGAATAGTTTGGATTATGCAAATATCAATTGAACCCATGCTTTATAGCTTTCCACACCTGTCAGGCACTGTGAGAAGAATGACTGCTTAATGTTTGCTACCATCTAGAGATACACAGCAGCCCAATACTGCTGAGTAAGTTATCTTGAGCTGAAACTAGTGCTTTTCTCAGCAGCTACTGACCGGATCAATAGCCGATTATGTTGAGGTGCTAGACAGGCAGGCTGTGATGACTTAGCAGCTTCTTAGTTATGAACAAAGTAGAGTTGGGATTAGTGTGGATAACATTCTTCTTCTGCCCTTTTTTCAAGGGGAGATGTTTGTGGTGGAAGAGGGGTCGTCAGCATGCATCAGTTTAAAATATCTGGATGCCTCAGATGAAGACACAACTCCAGAGGACCTAACTTTCTTCTTGGAAACCAGTCCTCAGTATGGATACTTGGAGAACATTCTTCCTACACCTGGACATGAGAAGAGCAATGCTGGAGTTAATATAAGTGAGTTACAGACTTGTTGCTCTACTTCTGCCCCACCCCCCACTGGCCTCAAAACTCACGGGCAACAATTATGAAGGAGAAACTGATAAGTACAAGGTTAGACTCCCCCCCAGGCCCAAACACTAAAATTGGGCCAAAATATGGTTTGGGTATTATTCATCACCCCTGTAGGTACATTCCAAAGTACTAAGGTTGCTTTGAAATGATTTCTAGGCTGTCATCGCCTTTCTCTACATTTTCTTAAGCTTTTCTTTTTTTGGGGGGTATATATTTTAAGTGACTCTGGATCTAAGGAAGGAAAAAGCTTACGTGACTCTGGATCTGAAGGAGCCTTTCAAGAAGCACACCCCACTCCCTGCCACAAAAGATTTATATTCAAATGTTTCCCACCCCCATCTGTGCTACACTGATTCAGAAAGTAGACCCATGCTTAACCTCTTTGCACAAAATGCTCATATACAGGGCTAGGTAATGTATCAGAGAAGAACTTGGCACTTCCCTAGAATCTCCTATGTTTCCACAGAAAGTCGGACAATGGATTCCCCTGCAGTTCCCCACTTCCATATATACGTTCCAAGTGTAAGCAGAGCAAGACTGTGTATTTGGTTCCACCTTCCCCTCTCCTCTCCCTAAACTTTAGGGAAGATGGAGAGGGCAGTAGGTGGCAGAAGACTGCTACAGTGGCAGACTTGGGTGCTATGGTGCCCTGTGCGAAGCCAAAATTTGGTGCCTTCCCAAAGGATGGGTAAGGAGGGAGCCTGCTTTGGGAAGGAGGTGTAAGGGCTCTGGCAGGGTCCTAGAGCCCCACCCACCTTCTTCCCAAAGCTGGTAAAGCTCTAACTAGGCTAACCTGGGCTTTGAGAAAACACCCCCTCAGCTCAGTGCCCAATGCACAGCCCTAAATATGCCCCTCACTGCTATCACACAGTGGAACCTTTCTGCAGGGACATTTCCTGTCCAAGATTTTGGGTTTTGATTAGCAGAAGGAAATGCTCTGTGCACCGTTTTCAGTTTTCACAAAACCCTTTGCTGCCTGTTTCTCATTTCTGCAAAATAAGGCATTTTTTTTTAGTTACTTATTTATAAATGCATTTATATACTGTTAAATCACAACACATTTCAAAGCAGTTTGCAACATTAAGAAGATAAAAATCATACAATAAAAGCACAAGAAGTTAGAAACAATTTTTAAAACTAATTTTAAAAATAAGCATCAATTTTCTATTGTGGAGGGTGGACTCTTAATTACCTGCATAGGCCTGGCAAAATAAAAAAACCTTTCGGCAGGCTTTTAAAAACTGGAATGGAAGGAGCCTGCTGGGAAAGGCAAGGAACTGGCAAGAACAGCTGATGTGTGAGCCCCAATTTGAGTTGGGCTTTGCCTGAAGGAGATTTGTATCCAAATCAAATTTGGCATATTGTATTATTTGTTTGTTACATTTATACCCAGCTTGCCTCCAAGGACCTGAAGTTGATGTGCATAGTTCTCTGCCTCCTCTCCATATTTTCCTCAGAACAACCCTGTGTGGTAGGTTAGTCTAAGAGGGAAGTGAGTGGCCCAAGGCCAAGCTTCATGAGCTAGTGGGTATTTGAACTCTGGTCTCCCAGGTCCTAGAGGGACGCGGGTGGCGCTGTGGGTTAAACCACAGAGCTTAGGGCTTGTCGATCAGAAGGTCAGCGGTTCGAATCCAAGCGACAGGGTGAGGTCCCGTTGCTTGGTCCCAGCTCCTGCCAACCAAGCAGTTCGAAAGCACGTCAAAGTGCAAGTAGATAAATAGGTACCGCTCTGGCGGGAAGGTAAACGGCGTTTCCGTGCGCTGCTCTGGTTTGCCAGAAGCGGCTTAGTCATGCTGGCCACATGACCCGGAAGCTGTACACCGGCTCCCTTGGCCAATAAAGCGAGATGAGCACCGCAACCCCAGAGTCAGCCACGACTGGACCTAACTTTACCTTTACCTCCCAGGTCCTGGTCTGACACTCTAACCACCACACTGCAGAAGAAACTTGAGAAGCCCGTTTCAAAATCCACTCCATCTGCGCATGTCTCTTCAGATGCTACTGGGCTATTAATATTTTGTGGGAGCAATTCAGTCGCATACCAAAATGTTAGGTTTGTGTGCGTTTGAAGTAGATTGAAGTGCTCTTTTACCCAACAAATCCACTTAGAAAACAAAAACAAAACTGGACTGAATAATCAGGTTGTCCAACGGAGCCCTCCCTTCCTCCCAGTCTTAATGGTCAGGAAGATTAGATATGGCAAATGCTGTTTTCTTATGGACACTGGCTAAATGCAGTAGAGTTCTTCGCTGTATATGAAATACGAGTTTGACAAGGAGTCAAGACTGGCCTTCACTTCTATTGCATACACTCTCAGCAGTAAATGTGAAAAATAATAGAATGGATTTAATTCTCTGCTTTTAACACTTTGACTCTCTCCAAAGGTGTGTTCACTTTTCACAGTCTCCAGGCTGGTTATATCAATTACGTTCAGTCAAAGCATGAGCATTTAGAACCCTCCTCTGATCACTTCATGGTGTCTGTTAGTGATGGCTTTCATAAATCTTTGGCAATGCCTTTCTACATCATCATTGATCCGGTAAATGATGAAATCCCAAGCCTGCAACTTAGGAACTTAACAGTAAGTCTGAGAACTTCTGCCACGGCAATTCTTTGCTTTCTGTAATCTATTTGCACAAAATGAAAGCCAGGTATAAAAACATGAGAGATATCGGACAATGTTATAATAGGTGGACCATGGTAGACAGCAATTCATTGGATGTGCGAGGTATATCACCTCTGTGCAGATGTACCCTGCCATCTGTCTTAAATGTATGTTTCATGAAAGCTATTGGAAGCAATGTAGAAAATACCATAGAATATGCCAAAAGGTTTCCAATGTATTTGTCATTTACTGGGGAAGGGACTCTGCTCTCCAACCCTTCCACAATACACTTTATTTGCTGTATTGTCTGTCTAGTCAAGAAAACTCCCAGTTTCTCCCATTTGTTTTGTAGCCTCGTTTTGCACCTGTTTTCACATTCACTCCCATGTCTGTGCCTTCTTCCTCCCTCCTTTTCTGCAACCCTCCTTTTGCACAGATGACCTCGTGTATAGATAGATAGATAGATTCTTTATTGTCATTACACAAGTGCAACATTGCACAAGTGCAACGAAATTGGATGCCATCCCTTAAAAACAACAAAAGCAACACAACAACAACAACCAAACAAACCACATTCCAGCCACACCCACACCCACACCCATCAAACTCCCAGGTCACACTATCGAGTTACTGCATTTAAGAAGGCCACAGCTCTTGGATAGAAACTATTTTTCAGTCTATTTGTCCTTGACTTGATGTTTCTGTATCTCCTGCCAGAAGGCAGTAGTACAAACAGACTGTGTCCCGGGTGAGATGCATCCTGCAGGATATTGTTTGCTTTCCTAAGACAGCGGGAACCGTACAGTTCTTCCAAAGATGGGAGGGGATGACCAATAATCCTTTGGGCTGTGGTTATGACATTCTGGAGCACCTTCCTCTTCCTAGCTGTACAGCTGGAGAACCAGGCACAAATACAGTATGTGAGAATGCTCTCTATGGAGCCTCGGTAGAAGGACACCAGCAGTCTCTCACTCAGATTGTTCTTCTTTAAAAGTCTGAGGAAATAAATTCTCTGCTGGGCCTTCTTCACCAGAGCAGTGGTATTTGCGCTCCAAGTCATGCCCTGATCGATAGTCACTCCCAAAAACCTGAATTCCGCCACCCTCTCCACCCGTTCCCCGTTGATATACAAGGGCTGAATGTCCGCCTTTTTTCCCCTGTAATCCACCACCAATTCCTTGGTCTTAGTCGTATTAAGAGCCAGATTGTTCTCTCCACACCAAGCACAAAGCCGCTCCACCTCGTCCCGATAGGCGGACTCATCCCCTCCTGAAATGAGCCCCACCACCGTAGTGTCATCAGCAAACTTGATGATTTTGTTGCTGGAATAAATGGCTGTACAATCATACGTATAGAGAGTATAGAGCAGGGGACTCAACACACAACCCTGTGGTGAGCCGGTGTTAAGGCTAAGGGCTGTGGACATATGTGACCCTACTCTAACCCTCTGAGAACGTTCTGACAAAAAGTCCAAAACCCAGAGACAGGTGGAGTTGGAGAGTCCAATCGCCTCTAGCTTGGACACCAGTCTATGGGGGAGGATAGTGTTAAAAGCAGAGCTAAAATCCACAAACAGCAGCCTCACATAACTCCCCGGCTGCTCCAGATGGAACAGAGCAGCATGGAGAGTGGTAGTGATAGCGTCTTCCGTGGATCTATTTGCCCTGTATGCAAACTGGTAGTTGTCAAAAGTTGATGGAAGACAGGAAATAATGTGACGGCGCACCAGTTTCTCAAAACACTTCATGATGATTGGAGTCAGTGCAACTGGTCTGTAGTCGTTCAGACTACTGATTGTGGATTTTTTAGGCAGAGGAACAATAGTTGACGACTTCAGGCAGGGTGGGACAATAGACTGGTGTAAGGACTTGTTGAAGATCTTAGTAAAGACCCTCGCCAGCTGATCCGCACAGCCCTTCAACACCTTTCCCGTGATGCCATCAGGTCCAGCAGCCTTCCTCGGATTCACCATCCTCAATACCTGTCTCACCTCATGCTCCTCTACAGTGAATGAGGGGCCCCTATGGGCTGGTGGCTGTAATACCGGCGTCTCAGGTGGCTCCTTCTCGAAGCGAGCAAAGAAGAAGTTAAGCTCCTCCGCCAGCAAAGGGTCACCGTCGACAGCACCAAGGTTAGGTTTGTAGTTGGTAATATGCTGAATCCCCTGCCACATCTGTCTTGTGTTGTTACTCCTTAAATTATCCTCAATCCTCTGCCTATAGACCAGTTTTGCCCGTCGAATACCCCTCTTCAAGTTTGCTCTTGCCACACTGTAAAGCTGCACCTCGCCCGACCTAAAAGCCCTGTTCCTTTCCCGCAACAGGCACTGGACCTCTCTATTCATCCAGGGTTTCTGATTGGGGTAAAACCGGATGGATTTATTTACTGTGACAGTGTCTGTGCAGTGATTGATATAGCACAGAACTGCCGCCGTGTGCTCCTCCAGGTCTGAACGATCAAAAATGTCCCAATTGGTTCTCTCAAAACAGTCCTGCAGCTGATGGATGGCACCTTCAGGCCAAATTTTAACAGTCCTTGATATTGTGGGAGCCCGTTTCCTGAGTGGGATATATGCTGGTACCAGGAACAGAGACATATGGTCGGACTGGCCCAAATGTGGCAGCTGTAAAGCCCTATAGCCGTGATTTACATTCGAATAAACTTTGTCCAGTGTCTTGTCCCCTCTTGTGGGACATTTCACATGCTGATAGAGCGTTGGGAGCACTTTTTTAAGTTCAACATGATTAAAGTCTCCCGCAATGATGTGCACAGCTTCAGGATGCTTGTCTTGCTGGCTGCTGATAAGGCTCTGCAGGCATCCCAGCGCCAAGTTGGCATTGGCATCTGGTGGCACGTACACACCAGTTAGCATAACAGCTGTAAACTCCCTAGGGAGATAGGCTGGTCTACATTTAACAGCCACATATTCCACATATATCATCCTCCTCTTCTGATACATTGTAACTGCTAAGCACTCTTTTTACCTTCCACCCAATTATGTGTGGAATGTAATCCACTGAGAGCAGTCAAGTACAACATTCCTTGTTTTCCTAGAGTGGACATGCAAGGGAATGTTTGGTCCACCAGTCGAAACTTCCTGTTCCTCCTGGCCTGGAGCATCCTTCCTTGCATGTTACTAGTGGGTGGGTGTGACCTTTCCAGACCTGGTAAAAGGACAAGGCATGTTGCTACTCTCTCCTTTTCCACCACATTTTCGTCCTGCAAACTTCCTGGAATGAACTGCTGGCTGCCAGCTAAGCAGTCCCTCAGGTCATCTCCCTTATGGGGTAAACCTGTTTTGTAACTTTAAGCCTAAAGCCTGCCTTCTGGGATCACATTGTGCTCTGCCTGATCGTGTGTACACTTTCTTTTTTATTGCTTATGAATAAGACTGTGGTGTCCTTATTCTTTTAGGAGGGATTCAAGGGGCCTTACCAGGAAAATATTAGAACACATTTCAAGCTGGACAAGCCAGATTGAATTGCGTATTGTCTTAAGAAACTCACACGAGTTTGCAACTAGTTTTCTGCTGTGTAAAGGGGAATGTAAACTCTGCTAAGTAAATGAACTAGTGCAAGTTAGGAAGGATATTAATAAACAATATATCCTCTCCTGCCACCCTGAAGATTCCCAGATTATGAAGCCTCCATCCCCTCCTATTCTGCAACCCCTTCCATACCCTTGCTTTCATCTTCACCCCACTCCTTCCTGGTTTACAACCCCCCTTTGCATTCCCCCATTTTCACCTTCACTCCCCTTTCCCTTCTTCCTTTCCCCAACTACTCCTTGCATACAGGCCACACTCTCCACTCCATTTCCTTCACTCTCCTATTCTCAGCCCGCTTTGCACACTCCCTACCTTTTCCTTTCGTCCATCCATACACCCATCCTTCTTTTTTCAGATCCCCTTCGCACAGAGACTGTCTCAACCTCCTTGCCTCCCCCTCCTCTGTGTCTTCCTTCTGCAGATATATGTTACTGCATCTTTAAGAAGAATAGGATCTTGAGAGTAACCCTGTACATATATTGGTGTTTGCTTTTTAATAAAATAACTTCTTGAAATTACTACATTGGGAAGAATTCTGCACCATACAATGGTGAAGGTGGGTGAATCTACACGTGGGGGGGAATGCTATAAATAAATCAGAAATTGCATTGTTACAACAAAAGAAAGAAAAAACGCTATGTAAAAATTGCAAAGAAATTTCTTTTGCTCTCTGGCCCCATCTGGTGTTGCATATTTACAATGCATTCAAACATGTTTTTTGACTAATGTAGCTGAGTCCGGTCTCATCAGCTTGCCAGACAGAGTGACCCACTGCTCTTGCCCCTGGGGCATGCTGTTTCTCACCTGGTCATCATGGTTTTTTAAATGAGGGGGTGGCCATGGGAGGGGTGGGAGGGAGGGAATTATTGCACTCGAACTGGTAACTTGTTTAACTACCAGTGTCCAATAGGGGTACATGCAACTCAGACTTGAATAGGAAACGGAGAGGAAAGGAAGAATTAAATGATTAATGACAAATTAGACAGGAAACATGCGGGGTGAGGGGAAGAATTAGGATAATGAAATCCTTGAAACGAAACAGATTTATTTTTGATAGTGCAGCTGCAGATGCGATTTCTTAATCCTCTGTCTCCAGTAAGCATGGACACCACCATAAACACTCCATATTTGCAGTGTGTGTGTGTGTGTGTTTCTTGTCGACTTCCATGGCACAAAATAAAAGCTCAGTAAATATGGGCCTCCATATGTGGTTCTCAGCTGGTGTAAGTCCCTGAATGAGAAACATGTGAAGGGAGGAATTAATGCTGCACACATGGTGGCTGAACTTGAAAGCAATAGAAATTGCACCTGAGAATATTTTACACTGGGTTATGGAACGTTTGAAGATGAATGGGAGCTTGAACCCTCCTTAATGTATTGCATCATTGGTGTTTCCAGGGGGGCAAGGGATTATAAATGTGTGAGCTTGACACATGAGAGAGATAGCACTTCCTTCAAGTGAACAGCAAACTGCATCAGGCTTAAATAAAACCACTCACAGGAAGATGAAAAGAATTTGAAGAGAACGTATCTGGACAAACTCCTCCTGTCTCAGTGGTTGGACTGTTGTTTGGCTTTGACCTGGATCCAAAAAGAGCTTAGTACCTGCTACCTTGCAGCCTTTGTGAAACTCAAAAGAGACCTACCTCACAGTTTATTGTAAGGATGATTGGGGACAGAATTATTTAAAAAACACAAGTTAATTTATTGTAATTGAAAATTGATTTTTGTATAGCATAAACATTACAGTATATCATATTGTAATAATGGGGGAAAATGACCCTAAGTATCATTCTAAAATTGTTCAAAATATCTCATTTCTCCACAAACCTTTGTTGGTTTTTTGGGGGGTAAAGTTTAGTATTAGTATTTCATTTTATAATGTATATAAAACAGAAAGAACAATTATGACAACAGGCAAACATTAAAAGATGAAAAGCAAAACTATGAAATAGGCATGTAGAATGAGTAGTTGCACATGAGTTAAAATAAAACACAAAGGCTATCAGCTTGAGGGTCTGATAAAAGATAGTTCCAGATTTTTCAGGCTTTTTATGAGGGTTCTCTTGGAACAGAGGGTTCTACAGTGGTACCTCGGGTTAAGAACTTAATTCATTCTGGAGGTCTGTTCTTAACCTGAAACTGTTCTTAACCTGAAGCACCACTTTAGCTAATGGGGCCTCCTGCTGCCACCGCACTGCTGGAGCATGATTTCTGTTCTTATCCTGAAGCAAAGTTCTTAACCTGAGGTACTATTTCTGGGTTAGCGGAGTCTGTAACCTGAAGCGTATGTAACCTGAACCGTCTGTAACCCGGGGTACCATTGTACTATATATGTCATAATGGAATGCCAAATCATATAAAAAGTATATGGAAGCTCTAGTCATTATTAGGTGCGGTTTTCTTCATTATACTCCACAAACCTTAGTTGCATTCGTAATTCATGGTTGGCTCAAACAAACCACATCATTTTTTTTTTTTCCAGAAAAGCAAGTGTGTCCTAGAGCTTTAGCATCCCTCATATTTTGGATTTGTTTAAACTTCCAGTATTTATTGCATACAATTGTAGGTTCAATCTTCAAGTGGAAAAGTAACACTCTTTATCCGTCTTCATGTTCTAAACCAATTTTCTTTCCTGGAATATTTATTTATTGCTTTCAGGATCTGTTTTCGACATTTCTTTATTTCAAGAAAGGGGAATTTGTAGCCATCCATATTTTGAGGGGCTCCAACTCCCATCACCCCTCAACTAGCTTGGCCAATGGTCAGGGGTGATTGAAGCCCTATCCCGTCGGGAGGCCCACAGATTTCCCAGCCTGTTTTTCTTCTTCACAATCCCAGAAACAAAGGGAAAAGACTCCCCCTTGCTTTAGAACATTTCCAAATCTGGGATCAATCTAGTTGGCTCATTATAGACAACTTCACTGGGGTCCTATACCAATGAGCCGTCATTTTAACATAATTTAACATCATTTTAACAGAGTGATAGCAGTATGAGTCTGTTGCAACAAAACCAGCGAAGAGTCCAGTAGCATCTTAAAGATTAAGGCAGCAGCATCCAGTCATGTTCTCTCTGCCAAAGGAAGGCACCTGCCAATGCAGCAGTGAGATAGGAAAAAATTGTGACTCATCCTCCTTTCTGCAGTTGTCTATACACCCCAAATTTATTCCAGAGGGACCTAAAACCCTCCCAATCAGTTTTAGTGGTGAGAGGACTGTGGGGAGGGTTGATAAAAATGGCCTCCCTACCCACTTTCCTAAGGATAATAATAATAATAATAATAATAATAATAATAATAATAATAATAATAATAATAATATTCTTTGTACCCCGTCCATCTGGCTGGGTTTCCCCAGCCACTCTGGGCGGCTTCCAAGAAAGATTAAAAATACTTCAAAATGTCACACATTAAAAACTTCCCTGAACAGGTCTGCTTTCAGATGGTTTCTAAATAGTTGTCTTCCAGGGAACAGACGTGAACACAGACTAATGGACATATTGTGGCATAAACCTTTGATCCAGTTATTATTATTTAAATCAACACAGACATGAATTTGTCTAAATGGCTTCCAGTACGTTTCCGAGCACAATTCAAAATGTTGGTGCTGACCTTTAAAGCCCTAAACGGCCTCGGTCCAGTATACCTGAAGGAGCGTCTCCACCTCCATCGTTCTGCCCGGACAGTGAGGTCCAGCGCCGAGGGCCTTCTGGTGGTTCCCTTGCTGCGAAGCCAAGTTACAGAGAACCAGGCAGAGGGCCTTCTCGGTAGTGGCACCCACCCTGTGGAACATCCTCCCACCAGATGTCAAAGAGAAAAAACTTTTTTCTCCCCCCCAAGACTTTTAGAGACGTCTGAAGGCAGCCCTGTTTATAGAAGCTTTTAATGTTTAATAGATTATTGTATTTTAATATTCTGTTGAAAGCCACCCAGAGTGGCTGAGGAAACCCAGCCAGATGGGCAGGGTATAAATAATAAATTATTATTGTTATTATTATTATTATAAATTGTTCCACATATAATGCCATGCATGTACATTGAACTGTAAACCTGAGCTCCATGTTCAGACATACTTCAGAAAAACCTTCACCTGTGTGTGCACATATAGATTTCTAGGATTGTAACCCCAATGAGCACTTGGCCAGTGCTTGCAATCTATAGTGTAAATTAAAGTCCTAGTAAAAGACTTCGTTTCCTTTGGCTAGGTTTTTAGAAAAGCAAACAAGTTTGGGATCACCCGTGCGTGCTGCTCTTCCCAATTAGAGTTGCTGAAAAAAAGAAGGAAAAGCTCTACTTTCTAATGGAATTGAACCAACATACCAGATGAGCCATGTAACTAGGTATCTGAATTGTTTAGACACATTGGTTTGCTTCTTCATGACATGAAAGTAAACAATCTACAAATAGAGAAAAGAGACAGCTCCACACTCTGTATTATATGTTAGTTGAAGTGCAAAAAAACTGTGGTGGGACATATGCAGTATGGCTTCTTTTTAAACAAATATGTGTGCATATGTTGGGGAGCAGGCAAGGTAATACTTTGCCAGAAGTTTTCTTGTTTATCCTACAACTCTTAGGCGAAAGCAGAACTGGTGCAAACTAATAGGGGGTATTCCTATGGAGCCGTCCTTTTTCAGAGTGAAAACATTAGAACTGAAATGAATGTGGGGTGGCGATGATGAAATTCTAAGTAATTTTCCCTAACTTGAATTTCCTTGGGTATATTCAAAACTGATAACTGTTATGCATGCACTGTAGTGTTGTTTTTGAGGCAGGTGGAACTACAGTGCCCTAGTATTGCACTTCGATAGCTGATACCTTAGCATCCATCAAGAGAACTTCATTTAAGCAAATTCAAGATAAATCTCAAATGTGGACATTCACTTGACAATTCATTTTCACATGGAACTGGAATGTTGATTGTCCGTTCAGTTTCAGGTGTTGTATGATACTTTCCTTTCATCTTTAAAACAGAGCCTCCTTATTTGTGATGCAAGCAATCTGCCAATGGGCAGGACTGCCAGTTAGCAAGTCTGGATGAAACAGTTCCTCTTCAGGTCCTCCTGTCTGCATGCAGACATTCACTAAAGCCACTATATTAACAGGGTTATTGCAGGGCAATAAGCCTAAAAGATATATGTCCAGATAAAAGAAATAACCAGTCTAGAAGCTAACTTATTTTGGGGCACATTGACTGTTCTACATCTGAATACTAGTTGCTGCTTGTTCCCCATGATATATTTGGTGTTGTATTAGAACTGAAATGCTTTAAAAAGTAGGTTTGCTTAGCAAAGATTCTCTTGTTTCTTAATTCTGTAATTTTCAATTCTTTTTTCTTTTTTGAAATTCATGTTTTCCTCTAGGTAATGGAAGGTGACATTAAGGCAATGGGTCCTGCCACCATCAATGTTGAAGATTTTGATGTCCCTCAAGATGTGCTGAGATTCTACATTGCTACTCCACCTCGCCATGGTGTGATACTAAATGGAATTTATGGCAGAGATACTGGACGTTACAAACAACTAAGCCCAGCGGTACTCCATAAAGATTTAGAAATCCACAGCTTTACACTGGAAAAACTTAAACAAGGTTGGGGCATCATTTTATTGCCTGTCATTGGAGAATATGAAATGCACTTTCATAGTTTATACAGGGATGTGTGTGTGTGTGTGTGTGTGTGTGTGTGTGTTGTACAGCTTGAAACTGACCTTGAGAGGGACAATGTATCTTTGTGAACTGTGAACAAGAGAACAAATGATATTCGCATATGGAAACAGCCTGTAGAAATATGTTCTAGGTCTACAGTTATAGGACAGTATCTGAGCAAGGTAATATCTAAACATAGTTTGCTCCATCATAAGGCAAAGTCTGTGATTACCTGCCCCTGCCCCTCTCCACTCCCAGTTTAAAAAGCAGTTACAGTCGTCCTCAAACAGAACCCAAATGTAGCCTTTTTATTGGGTAATAAAAATAGCAAATGATATTGTGTGTCAAATGGTCACTTTTTTCTTGTTTGCAGTCCACGCCATAGGGCTCACCCCTAACTCACAGGGCTCACTCCTAACTGACACTGGTCAACTCCAACTGTCCATCAACGAGTAGGCAGGCTGATTGGATTCTGGGTACATGCCCAATGCTTATGCCAAACCTGCTTCATTTGTAATCATTATAGTTGTGGCCTAACTTGATCCCAATACTTGTCTCCTATATTGTATGTACTATTTTGCACACACATCCTACAACCTTCGCTGTGCCTATGGTTCGCAACCGTGAGATGAAGATGATGGGTGCTCCAAACGTAGCAATGGGGTGCTCTGAGCACAGCAGCAGACAGAACAGGTCTTCCAGGATAAAGAACTGTTTCAGTGATAAATTTTCACCAGCAAATTAATAGTCCTAAAGGTACATCAAATGGCCATGGATCAGCTATCACTCTAAAGTCTAGTAAGAGAAAGGGCTTTACAAGGCAGCATCTTTGTCTCCTGGCTTATTGTTGCTTCCTATTCTTTTTCTTGGGGCATAGGGTCATAGCTTGGCAGCAGAGGATCTGCTTTGCTTGCAGAAGACCCCATGTTCAGTCCCCAGCATGTCTAGGCAGGGCTGGAGAGTCCCCTGCCTGAAATCCTTCATAATCAATTCCAGTCAGAGCAAATCATGCTAAGCTAGAATAAACCAATGGTCTGACTCAGTATAAGACAGCTTCCCATGTATTGCAGGGATAACTGGAACTTGCTCAGTGGGCAAGGCCAGCTAAAATTGGAAGAACTCTAATAGAACTGTGGTTGCAGATAATACAAGTAGATGCAAAATCAAAAGTAAATTTCTTGTAAGTGAATATGGAACAGATGCAGTTGCGAAAACATCAGTATGACATATTCCGGTATGCTACTTCTCACATGATGAATGGGGGCTCACATGGCTATTTGCCGAGAACAGCAAAAAAATAAAATCTTGAGTGGGAACAAGGACAAATAATATATCAGGTGTTATGTAAGCATGGATGAGACTTGTAAATCTTTGAAGGAGAAAGAAATGAAATTATTTGTTTTGAATGTTTCACAATGATCAATTATAAGCTTCTCAGTTTGCTTTAGCAAGAAACTAGATTTATGTTGTATGAGCAACGGATGGCCTCTACTGGAAACCACAGTTCATTGCAGCACGTTGCTCTGAAAGAAAGAGATATAAAAATACTTGCACCCTCTAGTCCTCTGTGATACTTAAAAAACAAAAACAAAATGCCGAAGGCTCCTCCAGATGACCTGTTCAATGAGCATACATCCTCATTTGCTTATGGGTTTAGACTATGCCCAGTCTGCATTGATCATTTTTTCTGATTTATTTACAATGAGCATACATCCTGATTTGCTCGTGGGATCTTTATAAATATGCAGGTTAATCATTTGTTCATTCCACACTTTTCAATGCATTTGCCTGTCACTTCCCTAACTGCAAAAGGCTTTAAAAAAGAAGAAGTGGATTTGTTTTAGGGCAAGAGAATGCTTCAATCCTCTTTAATTATGCAAACCTAAATTTCTGGTACATGCTTGAAACACTCCAGCAAAACCCGGACAGTCTAGAGGTGACCACAGAGAGATGTTTGTCCTTTACCAAGAGTAACACTGACCTAAATTCTTGCCATGGCAAAAATTATATAAGACTTGAACCTTGATTTCCTCAGCACTAGTATTCTATTTTCCTCCTTGCTTACTTTAAGTTCTACAAACATTTCTGTGCAGATTGCACAGTATAATAATAACAATAACAAAACCCTGCCTTTTTCCCTAGCAGGGACTCAGCTTACAGTTAAAAATAATGATGGCTAAAAACATAGGGTGTGTGTGGAATAATTAAACATAAAAACTCAATCAAAGATAAATAGAATAACTTACCGCAACTCTTAAAATGTAATGTTTTATGCAACATATTGTTTAATATGAAAACAAATGTGAAATCCCAACACGTTGTGTGTTCCCATAATATTTCATCTTGAGCTGCGTCACACTGGCCAGTGACCAAAGCAAGTTGTGGCTCAAGTTTTCCCTGGCCAAGAGAGCTTTCTGAATAAAAGAAAGTTCATAGTATATTTGCTTGTCCTTTTGTGGTTAAAGATATCATCCTTTCTCTTGAAAAACAACAACAGAAAAGCACCTGTGAGCAAGAGACCCTGGCAGAGAGCTGGCAGTTGAATGTTGCACTCAGTGGCACCTCTGCTGCTAACACAACTACTCACAGAATCAGCTTAGGAACTAGAAACAGCAGATCACATCTCCTTAAGGTTAGCACCTGTGCCATGAGCTTACGAAGTATAGCAATGGAGCAGTGCAGAGTGGATGGGCAGAACAGAGCTAGAGGCAATTTGGCATTCCAGAAAATCTGGCATTATTGTGGTTTTACATTGATATCACGTAGAAGGCCTAGGCTAGGCTTTAAAGAAGTTCAGCTAAGCATTAGCATTTGAACCAATGGTTATATAGAGATGGCACCTGAAATGGTATGCAGCATGGTAAAAACAATATTGAAAACATCTCTTCTAGCAATATAAAAAATTAAAGCCTCAGCTTTAACAGGTGCTCTGTCTGAGAACATCATTAAAAATAAATCCAGGTCCAGTTGTCTTCAGCCAGCCTCAAAGACCATCTGATAAAGCCAAGTTCTAGGCAGCTAACAGAATCCCTATCAATACCGTGATAGCTAAGCATGTGCCTGCAGTTAGAGTGCATTCAATAGTTATGGGGTCACCAAACCCTGCCCTGAACTGTGTTTTCATGAGCCCAGAAAATCCATCTCATCCCAGAATCCTGAGTGTCTCACTGCTACCTGCTCTATGTGCTTGTCAAAAGAAGAGGGGAAAGTTTTAAACTGATCTATGGTGGATAAAAGCTACCATGTCAAGTGAGTGTCTCTTCAAAAGCTAAGAAAACGTTACTCTTTCAGAATCTTGAAAAAACAGGCTGTCCCCCAATGATCTATATACCACAGCTTCTATTTCTTAGTGTACAAAAACATACAAACTTACAAGTGGAGATCCAGAGTGCATGGGGAGTAGTACAGTCTAGAAATAAAAACCATTAAAACAAAAATACAACATGGAAGTCTTCACAAGTGCAGGAAACAATCATGCAAGCTCTCCCCACCTCATGGGTTTACTTTAGCCCTATTCAGAATACTTGTATAGTGCTTACACACCCTCCCTCTTCCCCACTATATCACACTGGCTCTAATATTGAACCATAGGAATAAGCAGGATATGAATTGTCCCAGGCACTCATAGTATGGCTTCATGGTATCTGTATTTCAAATGCCCATGCATTTGATAAATGACAGCATTTAAACCAACATTTTCCCTTTCTTTCTTGGAAGTGCTTTGACAGTCTTCTGTGATGGAAGGAATGAAAGCACTTAAAACATTTTAGTTCTGCATCAAGGAAAAACATTAGTTATTCAGCTGACCTGATTGCTCCTAAAATATCTATATTTTAATACTCTTCCTTCAAATTCCACCTTATTTGCATTTTCTGAACATCTGTTCATACATTCAAGCTGCTTTGAAGTCATCCAGGATGCTCTGCAATTCTGTGACTCTCTTAATCGAAATGATGTCCTTTTCCATAAAAAGTCTGGTTTTGTTTTCTGTATGAGCCCAAGTGGGAAAGTTGAGTTGACCTTTTCAAAGAAACAAATGAGCCTCAAATGTTCATTTCACTTCCCACTGGTTGAGAACCTTGACCAACTCTGAGTGATCCACGGCTTTGCAGTACATAATTCATCCATTCATAACTTGGCAATTCATTATATTGATGTTTACACAACTAACTAGCTATGTAAACAGTGCCCAGTACCTTAGACACTTAAATATTCAATTAAAATAAAATAAAAATTGCAAACTGCAAATTTTGAATTAAGTGACCATATGTAAGCAGACTGATAGCTGAATGCTGGAAATTTGGCAGACAGGACAGGCTCATAAATGCATGCTAGCAGCATTCTAAATAATTTAATACAAGAAATATTTTGACATATTCATAACTGTATGACATTTATTAAAAATAGGCCAACTTCTCTTTTGCATGATGCACTAATATTGCTAAGAGGATATAGTGAGTGTCCTGAAATAACAATTAGAACTGTGTGTGGCTAAGCCTGGTCTAGATGTGCATCAGAATGAGATGGTAGAATACTGAAAGTAGTAGAATGGGCTATTGGCTGCAGGTGGGGAGTGCTGTTTTCCCCTCTAATATAGTACCGTAAGTTCTTTTTGTTGTGGACTAGCATCTAGAGTTAAGCAAGAGGGAGAATTTTTTTTTTTTAAATACAACTGTGTTTTATACTCTGCATTTTCATCCCCCCCCCCCCCAAAAAATGCAGTTGTATCTCCTGATGTTGGAATAGAGTAACATATTGTTTTAACTCTATTAAACACAAATAACTTTTCACATTTAGGACTGTAGCCCAAGCACATTTTCCAGATATGTTCAGTTATTGTTTTTGGACTCAGTAGGCTTTCATTGTTCATCTGTAAAATCATTCATGCTACATACTCTGTACAAGGGGCCGAATTTAACCAAGTTGTTGCACTAGCAGAAGCCAGCACAACTCATCCCACTAGTGCAATGGGGCATCCCCTCCTCCTAACCCCCATGAGCCCTCCATGCCCTCCCCGGTCTTCTTTGGGAGGGTCAGGAGACCCCCTAGAATAGGTGGAGGAGGTAGATGATGGTTCCACCTGGCAAGCAGAAATCCTTGGGCTGATGGAATGATCTCCTTACTGCAACATTGATTTCCACCCAAGAACTGTACAAGAAAATGTTAAAACTTGGTTAAAGGAGGGAGCTGGGAAGCTGTCATAGCTTGCTATAAGTATTTAGCTGAAAGACCTTTGTATCCAAACTTGCACTAAAATGTAGACACTTGCGTCCATCAGAGTTTTCCTAAACCAGTCCCTAACTAAAAATTTAAAAGCCATGTGAGTTAGTTTTTGCATTTTCAAGAACTCTTCGCTCAATGACCTCAGTGTTTAAAAGGACAGGAGGGAGCAGGATTTGTTATCAATAGAGGGCATGAGGTAACATAAACTCATGAAATCCCATCTTCAAGTGGTGATTAAGGGTCACTTTACAGACTTATGGGGGGCGGAAATGCACCCCATAGTTTACATGCATCAAAATGTATTGGTCAACTGCCCGATTAATTCTGGGTTCTGTCCACTTCAAATTCTGATAATCCTAGCTGGCTAGCAATTCAGGGATTAAATGGGAAATAAATGATCTTAATGCCTCAAAAAGGCCATTTGGTGATATCAAGTTGTTCTTGGCAGTTCTGAAGTACCTTAATGGTATCCTGCTATGATTGTTTTGTTTGAAAGGAAAGAACACGTGCAAGCTGCAGGATAACTTAATCAGTTCCTTCAAGTTTATGTAGCTTTGATACCCTAAATTCCATTTGGATGTTGCTTGTGTTTAGAATGTGGCACTTGACTGCTGTGTTCAAAATACTCCGTTGTCTCTGGTACTTTCTCCGATAGGACTGATGCTTATGTACATGCATGATGACACAGAAAGCCTAGAGGATAGTTTCACCATTCAGCTGACAGATGGCAAGCACACAGTCCAAGGGACACTTTACATCTTCATCCTGCCAGTCAACGATGAAATCCCTCATCTTTCCAGGTTAGCTGTTGAAGTGACATTCTATGCAAAGTGACTTTAGGAGAGACAGGGGGGGAAACATTTTATTTCTCTTTAATTGTTAACATGTTTGATGAATTGTTTATTGGCAAGAAGATGGATGCGTTGCTTGTCTCTTGGCAATTGTTAATTCTTTTCATTCTCGTTTCTTATGAAATTATGATCTTTTAATATAAATATTAAGGTCAGGATGCTGACATTAATTAATCCTCAACAAGTAGAACAAATATCAAAGCTGTGTTTCATGGATAGTAAGCTGGCTAGACACAACTACAGAGTGGAATGATGATGTCAGAATGGTTTGGAAGGAATCACTTTATGCTATGGCAGGTGAATCTCTGTGATATAATGTGTAAGGGCAATGCGTGTAAAAAACAGATATGGACCCATAGGGAGGACATTGAGTGTTGTGGCTAGAGTGTCACACTAGGACCTGGGAGACCAGGGTTCAAATCACACTTGGCCATGAAGCTCACTAGGTAACTCTCAGCCTAAGCTACCTCACAGGGTTGTTGTAGGGATTAAATGAGCAAAGAAAGAACCGTGTATGCCACCTTGAGCTGCTTGGAGAAAAAGGTGGGATATAAATGCAATAAAATATATTTAAGTAAATTAATAAATCAAACATTTCAAAGAAAGCTGCCTTTACATCAGATCCAGCATATTATTTGTAGTGAATTAGTACTGGCACATTTTGTTCATTTAAAAATAGCTAGGTATTTCAATGTCAGTTCCGTAACAAAAGTGTGTTGTAAAAGTAAGTCTGGGGTGTTTTTTTGTTACCCAGAGTGAATTAACCACACCTGCCAACCCTATGGAGTAGGTGAAAAGGACCAAAGGCTGATTAAGTTGTCCTTCAGGAATGATTCATTAAACCCCAAACTGACAGTAGGAACAGGTGGGGTGGGGATGGGGTTGCAGTGCCAAAGAGAGGAAGCAGTGGGTGCCGCTGCCACCACCTTTCTCACTTGAAGAGAGCATGTTGTCACCTTACCAATGAGACACTCACCCAGTGGAGGAGGCAGCAGCTCTGCTATATTAGGTGGGGCCTTATTTTTGGCTTTACAAATGCCTCTACCTTGCTGAATGAGGTGGAGAAGACTTCCTGTTTTTAATAGTAGGGGACATCTGAAATGGAGTGTACCAGGGATCTGCCAGACTTCCATTTGTCTCAAGTAAGGGCAGTGTTATACGTGAGGCAGAAATTACATTGGTACTGCGTTTGAAAGATGATGTTGGATTCTGAATCTGTGTGTCTCCTCCCCCGCCCCATGCAATATTTATTTCTTGCCCCTCAGGAACACAGGCTTGGAAGTTGAAGTTCATGAGAACAAAGTTATTTCCAGTGTGTCATTAGAAGTTGAAGACAAAGATTCTTTGAGGAATCAGCTGCATTATGTCATAAACAACAAGCCAAGATATGGACACCTGAAATTAAAGGTAATAATGATTCTCAGCGTTTTCTTTACACACAGCCCTGTCAACATGTGGTTGCGAAGCATAGGCACAGCAAAGGTTGTGGGATGTGTGTGCAAAATAGTACATACAATATAAGAGACAAGTATTGGGATCAAGCTAGGCCACAACTATAATGATTACAAATGAAGCAGGTTTGGCATAAGCATTGGGCATGTACCCAAAATTCAATCAGCCCGCGTGCTGGTTGATGGACAGTTGGAGTTGACCAGTGTCAGTTAGGGGTGAGCCCTGTGGCGTGGACTGCAAACAAGAAAAAAGTGACCATTTGACACACAATATCATGTGCTATTTTTATGAATTTTATTTCCACGCAAAACATCTTATATGTACTCATATGTGACACATGTGCATTTCTCTGTGCTGAGGAGCCAAACTTGTCAGTGCTTCTGTGTCAAATATACATTACGGTGATAAATATTCTTGCTGCTATGTTGAAGATGCTTAAACTAAAGATAGACATGGCAGAACAGGATGGAAGTGTAGAAGTGTGAGACTTCCTCTCCTCTCCCCTTCTTAGTATGAAAGGCAAAAAGAAATTGTACGCACATGGCGTCTTTTAAGTTAACATATAATAATAGTGTCTGATAGCATAAAAGCAGTTAGCCTTGTCTCTTTCTCTCCTTTGCATTTGTTTTCTGTCCTCAAAAAGGTCCTATATATTAATGTCCTGTTCCGTTGCTCTTTGAGCCAACGCTCTGCAGCTATAGCAAAACGTTTTAACTGGCTTGTATATTGGCGTGCTAAACCACTAGGCTATAGTCTTCCTTTTATAATTAAGTAACTTGAGAAATCTGTTGGGATCAATAAATTTTGAGAACGCTTACATAAAACAGAATATAAAGTGGATAGTCTTGCCATCAGAAGCCCATAAAAGTCAGTCCCTTTATGTGACACCTCTACAAATGGCATTATGTCATTGCATAATATTAGTAGGAAACTAAGATTTTTGTGCAAAAGCATAAAATGTAATGAGTTTCACATAATCTACTCATATAAATGGAAAAAAGAGTGAGAGCGGAGCTTTTTTGAAAGTGGACTTCCAGCTTTTTGGCATCCTGAAAACATAAGGAAATTTGGAAACTAGCTCAAAATAGAGATATGTTTCAGTAGTGGGCGGTTGATGTGATCTTTTTGCTTGGTGGGAACATGCACCTTGGCTGTTTTAACTGTTCAACTAGTGGTCTTAACTGGGGAAAGGGAATACCAAAAAGATCTGAAAATGGAAAATGGAAATAGTGCCAAAAGGGTTTTATTCCTAACTGAGCTAAAGTACTGTGGGTTGGTTTTTTGTGATCTCTAATAATGGAAGCTAGAGAATCCTTGCAGATTCCTGCCCCCACCCCTACTTTGGCATGAAGACCAGGAATGAGAGATAAATTCAATTTGGCTCCTTTCGTAATGCAAACCTGCGTAATTTGCAGTCCCCGAATCACACATACATCATTTTATTTGTAAGCTGCCTTTCCACAGCCTAAACCATGCTCAAGGTAGCTTACAACATAAAGAATTACATTATTACAAACATAGAAAGTAGTATAAACCACAAATAAAACAAAAAAGTGCATGGCTGAATTGAACTATTTCCACATAAATCATAAGATACAAAACAAAGATACAAGAAATTAACATCTTAACAGCAAAAACCCACCACCACCAAAAACCCCTAAACAATACCCCAACCTAAGATTCTGCTCAGCAGCCTCAGCTTTTGTAGCTGGAGTCGGTCAGAGCCCCACTCTCCCAGGTCAGGTGGGAAAAGGCCTGCAAGGCATGGAGCACGTCTTCCGGGACTCAAAGCAATACATAAACCAAAAGGTAGCTAACTTTTGAAATATACATTTCTCCAAATTTAGTGATGCAGTTCTCCAGCCAACTATTGTGTACAAAAATTGCACATATTAGGAGAAAACGTGCTTAAAATGCATGTATTAGTGAAAATAACATTTTTTTAATGAAAACTTTCTTTTAAAAAAATGGCAAACTGATGCAGGAATGTGGAGAACTAGACTTAAAACTAGAAAAATGAAAGAAATATAAATTGGCATTTTTGTCTATCCCAACTCAGGTTATGTCACATGCATTTAGTGTAAAGGTAAGAACTTTGCTAAAGATGCTTAAAGATTTGTAGGAAGGCATAGCCATTAACTGTGGGCTTGGAATGTGCTTAGAGCATAAAGTTCATGCAAATGCACTTATGTCTGGTCTTGGACAACAGCACTCAGCTTGAACTCTACACTTGTAGAGGGCCCCCTGTTGTTTCTTCTTCTTCTTCTTCTTCTTCTTCTTCTTCTTCTTCTTCTTCTTCTTCTTCTTCTTCTTCTTCTTCTTTATTTTTACCCTACCCATCTGGCGGGGTTTTCCCAGCCACTCTGGGCGGCTCCCAACAGATTAAAAACAGAATAAAGCATCAAATATTAAAACTTCCCTAAACAGGGCTGCTTTCAGATGTTTTCTAAAAGTCAGATAGTTGTTTATTTCCTTGACATCTGATGGGAGGGCGTTTCCACCGGGCAGGCGCCACCACCAAGAAGGCCCTCTGCCTGGTTCCCTGCAACCTCACATCTTTCAGTGAGGGAACCGGCAGAAGGCCCTCAGAGCTGGACCTCAGTGCCCGGGCAGAACGATGGGGGTGGAGACGTTCCTTCACTCACTGGCCAGTGTTTAGAAGGGTGGTTCCTTCAGGTCCCAAGAACATCTGACTAGGCAGCTCCTCAATCTGGACAGCAATGTTAGGTAGTTAGTCAGATACCATTCACTCAAGGGTGACTCAGGGAGCATAAAAAAGGTGCCCAGTACAATGAGCTTGGCTAGGTGGCCTCCTATCATCTCCCAATCACAAGGTCAAATAAATCTTACTGCTGATCCTACAACAAAATGTCTGACCTCTCAGTAGACCAGCTGGACACCATCATCCCTAAACAGATACAGGAAAGAAATACAGATAAGACAAAGAAGCCACACCAGAAGCCATCTCTTGACCTCATGGCCAATGCACCATCTGGTCCTGTCAATCCAGCATCTCCGATCACATCAAGACATCCAGTCCACCATCTTCTCCAGGTCCTGCCCAATGGGCATGAATCAAAGATGATGAATAAATAGGATGCAGGGAATGGGGGATAGTGGACACAAGGTGACATAGGGTGCACAGCAATTTGCCCCCATACCATTCCCCCTTTCTCCACCCAGCAGACAGAAGCCCATCTGTTCAATTGAAGCTGGGTTTCAGACCTGCCGAAGAAGAAGAAAATAATTAAACACTAAACTTAGCAACAGCTAACCTCAAAGAAGTGAGAAATTATCAATGCCCACCGGGGCTGCAGCTGTTGCTGTTCCAATGTAGAATGAATCTATGCCATTCCCAGAAGGATCGTGCTCAGAGTCCAAGGCACTGTGAACAATAACCCCAAATTGGAATTCTGTAAAAGGAGCACCATTAGCATAACAAAATAAACGTCTCAGATTTTTAGAGCACATTGCACAGTCAGTTTTAGACCTCCTGGTGCCCCTATCAAAGAACACTACATCCTCAATGGCGAGGGCCTAACCTGATGTATTATTTGTTGGATGTGCCAGGAACTCAGTAGTGTTCAGGGCTCTGGAAAATGCCACCCAGGCAACTGCTGCAAATAAAGAAACCTCAAAAGGTGAGAAATGCCACCAAAAGGACCTGAAAATGGAAAAGAGTAATAGTGCCAAAGGAGGTTTATGCTTGACTGAGCTAAAGTACTGCATGCTGCTTGTTATATTTTTGTTGATCCCAAATAAAGGAAGCTAGAATATCCTTGTAAATTCTTTAGCAATGATGAACGTGTTTTGCAGTACTTGTTTTTTTGCTTCTTTTAAACATATAAACTTTTAATGTGTCCGATCGGAAGAAATCCTGTTGGGTTTAGTGTTGAAATGTCACTAATTTAGCAAGAGGAAGGAAATGGTCATCACAGTGAGGTGTGTTTACACTTCTGAATACCTTGGATAGGTGTCAGAATTAAATATGGTCTGTGAAGTGGAGGGAAATGAGTTCACAGCTTCTCCATCATTTCAGTTCACCTACATAAACTTGTTTAATTCATGCAGTCAGTGAAAGGGTAATCCAAGTAAACATTTCCATGAGCTGGGACTGCATCACAAGAGCACTTGGTGAATGGCTGCATGTGTCTGTTCACAGTAGCACAGTTCTGCAGTAATAGAAAGCTGTGTGTTGCCCCTCTGTCAAGTAGCCTGGAGGAGTCGAAGGTTCCCGAGGTTCCTTCCCCTGCTTAAGTAATTGGGCTCTTCTGCAGCTCTCCCCACACCTCATTCCTCCACTGGCAGTGATTCTCAGCTTTGAGACTGTAAACGAGCACAAATGACAGTCCCCACCAATCATTGCTGGACTGGCAGCTTATATAAGAGCTAGAGGTTCCATCCTCTGCTCTCAACCAGGTCCTGATCCTGGCAGGTTCTTAATTTCTTCCCTTCCCAGCTAACCTCACACACAGCTAGCTAGAGGGTAGCTGTTGAGCTTGTTTCTGGCTCACCAGCTCCTCCCCTGTGGCCTTTGAGGACAGGTGAGGGTGGGGTAGTCTGAGAGCCAGCCAGGATCCCTGGCATCTGGTGTGATGACCTGCAGACCTGGGGCAGGAATGTCTGGACAATACTCCTTTCATGGTGGGGAGACACCATTTTGTGGTTCACCTCAGGTGCCAAAATGTGCTGGCCTGACCCTAGCACAGACTGAAGAAGATCTCTTTGTTTTTGTATGAAAAAGGCCTTCAGTTCTCCACAGGGATTATATTTAGTCATAAACCTTAAATCTGTCTGATATTGCAAGACTGATTCATCTTTCTGGGTCTATAATGAATCCCACTTGGAAGAGATGGAGACACTATATAGGGCCACTACATTAGAATGAAGAAAATGAATGTTTATGCTTTCTGAAAGTCTTTCAAAAATTGCTTGCTTTTGGATAGAGAAACTAAAGGTAAAGGTAAAGGTACCCCTGCCCGTACGGGCCAGTCTTGACAGACTCTGGGGTTGTGCGCCCATCTCACTCAAGAGGCCAGGGGCCAGCGCTGTCCGGAGACACTTCTGGGTCACGTGGCCAGCGTGACATCGCTGCTCTGGCAAGCCAGAGCCGCACACAGAAACGCCGTTTACCTTCCCGCTGGTAAGCGGTCCCTATTTATCTACTTGCACCCGGAGGTGCTTTCGAACTGCTAGGTTGGCAGGCGCTGGGACCGAGCAGCGGGAGCGCACCCCACCGCAGGGATTCGAACCGCTGACCTTTCGATCGGCAAGTCCTAGGCGCTGAGGCTTTAACCCACAGCGCCACCTGCGTCCCCAATAGAGAAACTAACAGCCATTAAAAAACAACAACTGAGCTAGTGACATAGCTTCAGGGGATAGACTTACTGTGGGACAACCATGTTGGCTTGCTTTGTTGCATGTATTATTTCCATGTTTTGTTGCTTTCAGTTTTGGAATACAGTAATTGCAATGATGCACAACTCTAGTCCTGATTCATATGATTAGTCAGATCATAGATGCTGTGTTGAAATGAAATATTTGTGATATACTTAACCACTTGGAAATCAACCTTGCCCAGCTTGTTATATATGAAAATGTGTTTTCTTTTTTTACACAAATGTATTATTAAGCAACAAACTCTATATAAAAATGAACCTAAACGAACAGGGAGGTAGAAGTCCTGAGTGTTCTATTTTCAAGTGGCAACCACACTACTACTAAATGTGTGAATTGGGCTTTTGTTTTGTATTCATTGAATGGGCAGCAGATTAGGTGGCCTTGATACAAAGTGAGCAGGTTTTTACATCACACCTACTCTGCTCAGAAATGACTGAGGCATAAAGCTTTTTAACCTTATGGTACTTGGCTCATGCTTCATGTAGGTGGTTGATTGCAATGTGAGACAGCATCAAACCCTGGCCTGGACAACATGCAATGTGTATGCAGATTGCATGTAGAACCCCTACATCAATGCCTGCTGTTGGAGAGAGTCTTTTATCTTCTTTCTAAGTGCTGCATTAATAGAAACCCTCTGGCTTATATTATGATGGCATCTAATTGTCTTGAACCTTCTCTTGGAATAAAACCAGCTTCTAGCTAGGTAAGCAAGCACAAGTTGAAACACCTGGGCATCAGCTATGGACATCAGGGTGTGCTACAACGGATCCATCTGCATCTCTTGGCATGCACCAGGGCTCCCCCCCCCCCCCGTGTGACAGGTTGGAAAGCAGGATCCAAGAAGAGACAGGTTGATGATGCTTGTCTAAAAGGCACATAGAAAAACACTGTTTTTTGGCGCACATGCTAATGGGTTAGGCAGGTCTGTGTGTATTTTCAGAAATGTTAATGGTCAATAAATAAATAACTAATGGCTAATTACCCGAATAATTTTGAGCAAAAGGGGTATAATGAAGTGTCCATTTTATAGTAGTGTGGCAAGTCTTCAAAAGATTAAATGAGCCAATACACTGCAATGACCTTGGAGAGGGAAGTCCTGGGTTCAAATCCCTACTCAAGCATGACACTTCTTAGGCTACCATGGTTTTATGAGGATAAAAACTGGAAACAAACCCACACAAACCACCAAATGTTAAGTACTGGATACAAATGTGGTGGAGAAACTAATGTTATTTCTCTCAAATAAAGTCAATCTGAAACGACTTGCAACACTTGTAGATGGTTTAAGGGTATGCAACAGGGTCAGTCACAAGTAACTAAATGCCATGCTAAAGGGTGGCTTCCTTTAGAAGGGTCAAAAAGTAGCTCAACACCCTTTTCTACCAGTGAAAGGCCATAGCTCAGTGGTAGAGCATTGGCTTTGTACACAGAAGGTCCTGGGTTCAATCTCTGGTATATTCACATAGGACTGGGAATGTCTTCTGTCTGAAGTCCAGGAGAGCTCCTGTCAGCCAGAACTAGATTGCCCAATGGTCCAATTCTGTGTAAAGCAGCTTCTACACTGTATTCCTCACACTGACTCGTGCCACAGCCTTCAGACTTCTGTCTAGGCCCATATTGTGGTAGCTAATGAAGGACCTGCAGCTCCATCCCATTGGCTTTGGGCCTTGCTGTCAGTGAGTGAGACCTTAGACGGTACCACCTGCTGCTGCCTTTTCTGTCTTTTACCATTCTAGGTTCCAAGTGTATGGAGGGGCATTAAACCTTGGTCAGCCCCAGCTGTTCAGTAGCTCTTAAAAGTTAGCCATCTTCACAGCTGTTCAATATGTATATCTCTATAGCATGTGCAGCTTATGTGTGTGTGCATGCATTTGTTTCACCCACCCATTCCATGATGTTTTTCAGACCACATCAGCTTGGAGCACTCTGCATCCTGGAATGAATTTCACTCAAGACGACGTGGACATGAACCGCCTCTGGTATTTCCATACGAACGTACTGAGTCCAGAAAGTCACGACAGCTTTCGATTTTTTGTGACAGATGGGGAGAACAGATCTCCACCAGAAAGCTTCTATATTTTCATTAAAAGTGTGGCTAAAGGTAGGAAATGAGGGTTGGAGAGTTTGGGGTTTTTACTTTCAGTGTATTATTAGTTCTTTTGGGGGACCAAGCTGTGTTGCATAACTACAGGGGAGCGGTAACTACAGAGGGGAGCGGTAGAAGGCCCTGTGTCTCCTTATGTGACACTGATGTGCTTTTAAATGCATGGGTGAAGTTTGTACGCCAGCAATCTCTAAAGGATGCCATCTCTTTCCAGGATTCTGATGAACCAGCTAATTAGAATCCAATCCATTATGCGCATAACTAATGGCACAAGTTTACAGATCTGTTGACTATTATGACTGCATTCCCCGGTGTCTGTTCGTGACTAGTGACCAAAAGGAAGAGTTCCGTTCTGAAACCTCTAAATGTGCAGAGACCCAGGATTATATCCCAGTTGAATTTCAAAGCTATCAGGAGTCTAGGCAGTTCAAGGCTCAACGTTCTGAGGAGGTGTCCTTAGGAGATCTTGGAATCTTTTGCAGATGGGAGGAGGGGTATGTTACAAGCCAAGCTGACTCCTCTCACTATTCTGTCTTGAGGTGGGAGGGTGAAAGCCCACAGAATCACATGAGGCCTGTTCCAACTATTGTTGCCGAGGCTTTTGGAAGTGAATAGAAATCACGTGGAGACACACAGGAGTCCTCTGAGTGTTAAATATTTCTAAATTTGTGCCAGGTGGCTTTAATTTATTGAACATAGGTTTTTGTGAAGTAGTGCTCCTGTCAGGAAAAAGATTGGCATAAGAGAAATGGAAGCAGCAAAATCTCAGGGGGTCTTCTTTGGCGAAAAACCTCTATTGAGTCCTCCTGTGACTTGTGCTCATAACTGCTGAGGAAAACAGGGATGCCATCTGTAAACTGTGATTCATAAACACTCTGTCAATCTGCCACGTTACCCTGACATCATAAAATAACAAGGAGCAGTATTGTAATAAAGAGGGGAGGTTTGCAATCAACCAATTAAATACATCTAATTTATTTTGGTTACAGCTGAGGCTTTATTTATTAGTAAACAGCTGCATTTATTATAGAGATTTTTATTTTTATTTAATCCGGACAAGTCAGTGCCAACTGGCACTTTTGATAATCTATTAATCCTAAATAATCTTCTGGGCTTTTCATGTATTTTTTAGGGGGTAGGCGGAAATAAAAAATAATTCAAAATTAGACTACAGTATTTTAGCATTTCTTTTCAAGTGTTTCTATCAAAGCTGCTAGAATCAGTCAATGAGTTGTTGACATTTTATTAATTCATATTTACAAGAAAAGTGGGGTTTGAATCTATAAATGCTGTTCCTCCTTCCAACCCATGCCAATAGGAGCCTTAATCAAGCTCCACTTTTGTTTTTGTTGATGTGAGATCTATATGTAGGCTTAACAGAGCAATCCTGTAGTCACATTATACCTGGCCAGCAGATCCAGTCCTTCTGCACTAGTGGAATGGCCACCATATCCAGTTCAAGGAACAAAGAAAATGCACAACCCAAAGAAAATACAAAAATGGCATAAAAAACAACAGGACATCCAAGCTTCCCTGGAAGCACCGTGAAAGCCTACCATCCAGGGATTGTGCCACAAGCATTAAGCTGCAACACTGCAAGAGATGGTGTCTGTGTTTTCTTTCAATGATGTGAATCTCTGATGACTTCTCACTCCTATGAAAGCTTCCCCAAGGGGCATTTTGAACAGTACTTTAAAGCTATACAGTCATACCTCGGGTTGAATACACTTCGAGTTGAGCGCGTTCGAGTTGCGCTCTGCGGCAACCCGGAAGTAACAGAGCGCGTTACTTCTGGGTTTCACCGCTTGCGCATGCACAGATGCTCAAAATGACGTCGTGCGCATGCGCAGAAGCGGTGAAAAGCGACGCGTGCATGCGCAGACGTGCCGTCGCTGGTTATGTTTACCTCTAGATGCGAACAGGGCTCCGGAACGGATCCTGTTTGAATCTAGAGGTACCACTGTAGTTTATAAGCACTGCACAGCAGCCCAGGTGCTCTCTGGGCAAACTCACACACAAAACGGTGCGTCACTCCCAAGAAGACCTCCTTTCCCAGAGTGAAGCTGGAAGCACCTGCCCCACAGCCACTGAAAGTGGGTGGGTGGGTGGGCGGGCAGGCAGGCAGGCAGGCAAGGAAGGAGGTATGGCAGCCTTAGGAGGGGCAGGAAGGAGCAGAATGGCAGGCAGTGGGATCACTGTAAAATTAAATCTGGATCTCACATGCCAATCAAGTTCGAAATATAAAGTTATAAATATGACAAGCCCAGCTCTACCTAGCACAGAGTCAAATAAAGGAAATGCAAACTTAAATCTAGGAATCTTCCTGCAAACAGAGGATTTAAGATTGCAAACATTTGCATTTCACTATTAATCTAATTTTTCTTGCCGTTAGGTCTTTTTTTATGGTGCTTTGTGTCAAATGTAATAGGAATCAAGGAGTGCAATTCATTCTGAAGTTGTCCCACTGAATTCTCATTAAGCATTGTAAGCCAGAGCTAACCATACCCTATTGATAGCACAGGGAGTCAAGACAACTGGAGTGATGCAGTTGCAGAGATGGCTGCTAGTATGTTTCTTTCTCATTATCTTTGGCACACTATGTAATGTAAAGCTTCAGAGATGTATATCTCTCTTCCCTCACCCCACAAGAGCCTTTCACATTAGCCCTAGCTAGAACCATGGGACAAGTCTGTTAGGAAACTGACCTGATACTGAGGTTATAGATGGAGCAGTCTATCATCAGGCTTACACTGTTTACCAAGATGGTGCAGAAGGTTTGATCTTTTCACCACCACAGTTTTGGGGAAACTGTTGGAGACTGCAACAAAAGGTTGCGGAAGAACAAAAGTGAAAAAGAAAATAGTTGTTTTGTTTTTGTTTTGCCAGGGCCAGAGCATTCTAAAGCCACTTGCTTTATGCTGAAAAAAGTAATGCAAACTAATTAAATGGTGAAAAATACAAAGATGACTGACTGACTTTAGGCTCATCAGCTCCAAATCAGCCTCAAAGATACCAATATAGTTTTTAAAAAATGAAAATTTCAGAACGTTTTTCTTCGTATACTTTTGTAAGTTGATGTACAAATGGTTTTTTCCGATCTGTAAGCTATTGGCCATCATCCATTTTTGCTACTGTGCTTTCTCACCCAGCCTTTTGTGTTCTAATTTTTTTTTTAAAAAAAACACTTTCATTAAAAAAAAATACTCTTGTTTGCCATCCTAGGTACACTTATTCGTAGTTGGAAATGGTGTTTCAATGCAAACCATTTCAACTCCTGATCCTAGTGGGCCAGCGATCCAAACGTGGACTGCTTATACTTGTTTGGCTGCCCTTTGGCATATAACATAAGCACAGAGGGAGATCATAAGTAAGAAAGGGGGACTGGGCTCTGCACTCATGCACAAGTGCCTCCTCTCCCCTCCTCTCTGGTAGTAATTCTCCCTTCTCTTAAGTTATCATGGCATAGTGTTGCTTATGCAGCAGTGCTAATCGAGCCTAGATTATCTATTAGGGCCAAACTAGGGAAGACAGTATTCGTGAAATCCATAAAGAACTGTCCAGATTGAGATGCTGGTGGGCATGGAAGAGTGTTTTAACCCCTTTTCCCCTTCAATCTGGGTCTCCGCAAGCACAAATAGCAGGTGCAATGGGGTCTGATCCTGATTGGGAACACAGCAAGGGGCAAAGGGGCTAAAGGCTTCCTACTTCCCTATCAGGAGCCTATACAGCTTGGGGTCAGGATACTGAAAAGATTGTATCAACCATTATATAGCCAACCAATCACTGAAGGAAGAGGGTCTTCTGCAGATACCATCTCATTTGGATCAGTTCCATAGGATGCAGGAGTTGGACTTTTACTGTGGTTGCACCTACCCTCTGAAACTCCTTCCTGTTAAATCTTACTTATTTTTTGATTCATTAAATTAATATTCTGCCTTTCCTTCCAAAAGAATCTATTGTCTTTTGGTCACCTATTGAAGAACTTCCTTTTTCAGCAAGCCTTTAACCTGGGTATCTTATCTCTGTCTATATCTATATTAGATTTTAAATTGCTTTATATTGATGGGGTTTCTTTGCTAATTGCTTTGGAGTGTTTCATGTGATGCAATTTATAAATCACATAAATACATACATACATTAAATCTGGATTTGGCCCTCCTGCTATTTACTTTAAAGTCTGGTTTGGATCTTAGCCAGGATTTGCAAACCACTTTAAAACTAATTTCTTTCAGATCCAAACTTGACAGGGGCATATTTCATGTGTCCTTGTCTTTTACCTATAAAGTGGGAGGCTGGACAAGTCTTTCTTTTAGAATGCAACGAGCATGTGAGAAAGGGATGCTGAAGTTTTCCCTTCCAGTCCCCTCCCAACCTCCTGAGCCTTTCCTCTTCAGGCCACTGCCTTGAGCACTTGTCTCTTCTTTACCTGGCTCTGATACTGAGAATGGAGACAAGTGGCTGCTGCAACCACCTGAGAGGACCGAAGGTGTGAGAGAAGGAGGTTCAATGCTATTCGGGTGATCTCAAGACATTTTGCTGCCTGAGGCAAAAGGAAAAGATGGCATCTTCCCCCCATGCCACATACAGAATCTGAAAGTACTGGCAGCTGAATTTTATTTTAACATTGGCAACAGAGCAACATTTCCCACTGTACCCACTGCAGCAAGCTAGTTTAAGAGGTGCAGCGCAAGTAAGCTTAAAGAACTCAGGGGATATTGCAAGGGGACTGCTGCTGCCCCTTGGCTTCCCTCTCCCAAGGCAGCTCCCTCATTCTGCCTAATGGTAGGGACAGCCCTGAGTGCCATTCTCCATATTTATTGTAAAAGTTTGACACCCACCCACACCAATCTCCACTTTATCTGCGAATTCAGTAGACATGTAAAACAAAAATCCTGCCTACCACTGTCCAGCCAAGTTGATAAGATGAGAGCCCTTCTGAGGATTTGCTAGGCCCAATTGCCACCTCTGGTGCATCAATAATGTTAAACCCTGGTTTGAGAGGAGGCAGAAATTGGTGCCAGAGAAAAGGGTGGTGGAGGAGAAGGAAGTACATGTGTCTGTGGTCCCCTTTGAATCTCTTAACCAGTGTTATGTCTGCCAATTTTTCATGCACTTTGGGGACTTTAAGGACTGTAACAAATCCAGTAGCAGGAAAATCACCCTTGGCAAGGTTACAGCATCACATAACCCCATCAGCTTAAAGTGCCATGCTGTGCTTAGCACATTAGGGCATTTTGTCCATCAGCCCATGTGGGCCTATTAACTTAATTGTTCTTTGTTGAAAGTGACCCATTTGTGTGTGAAGAGACAGTTTGTAATAATAATTCTTCATGAAGGGGAGAATGTGTGGCCAAATTGTGCCTGTACCTGTATGTTAACCTCCCCCCCAGCTTTATGTACTCATGTGCATTGCTGAGCGTGCCCCCATGAGTGCTTATGTACATTCTTCCCTAAACACAGAATTCCTAAGGAGGAAGGTACGTTCTGAAATCCCTTCCTTTACTCATGCAAGTCTCATGCCGCACAAATGAAGATAAAGGTTTTCTTCAATAGCTTTTAGTTCTTATTTGTCACAGAGATCTTTACAGGCACCAAAGGAATCCTTTCCCAGCCTGGTTTGGCCAAAGTCTCTTTTGTTAATCCCCGCAAAAAGCTTCATCGCTGTGTTGCTCTTAACCACTTCTCTTAATGTCTGTTTCTCTGTGAGCTGATTTCACTGCCTCCCCCCCTCCAATCCAGTTCCCCCTATGGAATAGTGAAGGGCTGAGCCACCCCCTCCCTCCGCAAACACCCACACACATCCTTTAATATCTCTCTCTCCCCCCCCATGCCTGATGCTTTTCTCTTTCTCTCCCTGCTCCCTCTCCCCCCTCCCTTTTATTTTAGGTGACATTGTTCTATTCACCAAACCTGTAACTTTAACAGAGGGTGACAGGGTGACCTTGACGACAGATGTTCTTATGGCAACAGATGGCACTGGCAAACCCGGGAAGCTGCTGTATGCCATTTCTGTGCCACCTGTGCATGGTCAGATTGAGTACATCAATTATCCCGGCGTGCCCATTTCCCGCTACAGCCAGTTGGATGTCGTGGCCCAGAAGGTTTGCTACGTTCACGACAATAGCCACGAGGCTAGTAAGGACTCATTCAGGTGAGAAGGCCTCCCCAATTATCTTCTCTTCTCCCTGCGCTCTCCGCTCGCAAAACCTGGTTTTAAAACATGGGGAAACATATTTCAGGGGGCTAAATGTTAACATAACTTCTGCACGGCTCTCGGTGACCATATTACAATGCTGAAATGCCTGGCATGAAAATGCAGAAAGTGTGATATGTCCTCTCCTAAGTTCAGCAGCACATACCAGCCATTTATTAACTGCAATGTTTTAAGGCCCCCAGTCAAGGGTAGTGGAAGATGCGCACACATGGCATTGCAAGATTTTCGTATTGACTTTTTAATGAATTAGCATATGAATTCAGATCCATACGTTGCAGTGCCCCTCCCAGCCACTCAGCTGCCACAGGTATCCGGGGGGGGGGGGGCAGCAAAGAGAGACTGCTAATTCTGTTACTGTTATGCTCCATCTGAAACTGTAGTTGCTATCTGGGGTAGGGTTTTTCTTTTTTTCCAGTTAGCGGGTGGGGTGGGGGGAATCCACAATACTGTCTGAAATCATTGGTAGAAGTTAATCCAGATGGTGGTGTCGTTACTAAAGAAAAGCATATGTTGGCTATTATGGTACTTAAATGTAATGGTTTTATATACCTCGAGTGGGCAGAAGATTTGGGGGGGGGGGGAATACAGCAGAATCTCTCTCTCTCTCTCTCTCTCTCTCTCTCTCTCTCTCTCTCTTTATACCAAGTATGGCAGAAAATAGATTTCATCTTCCTTTTCTGCTGAATTTCCCAACAGATGTGGCAAGTTTAATGGATTAGAAGCTCATTAATACCATCCTCCTGTAGGAAAGAAGCACCCATATTGCTTAAATCAGGAACAGGATAAGGACTTAATTTATAGCTCACTTGGGTATCATCCTCTTCTAGGTATTTTGCTCTTTTTCACATACATAGTCGCTAAGCATAAATTATATGTAAACATGAATATTAGGGTCCCGACACCATTTTTTTTTTGTTAGAAAAGCAGTTTTGGAAGATGATGACAGAGAGCAGGGAAGCGGGGGTGGGGTGAAGAGTTGGGGTGCTTAACTCTTTCCCTGCCTTGCTGAAAGCTTGCAGCTGAAACCCTGTGGATGTGGAAAGCTGCCTGGGACAATTTAGGAAACAAGAGGCAGGAAAGGTGTTTTACTCTCTCCCCATCGCTTCCTCCCCCTCCTTTTCAATCACTGTCTCCTGTTGCTGCTTTTCTAAAAATAAAAATGGTGCTGGTCCCCTTAACTTGTTTCTTCCCAGTTTAAAATTGAAAATTATTTATACTCCCTTTGCTACTAAATGGGCACTCTAACTAATTTTATTCTTGCAGTGATTAAGTGTGTATAATTTCCTAAGAAATGAGTTAAATTAACAAGGGGAAGAAGCAATCCGTAAATCATGTAAACGGTCTTTTTCTAAGTGAGGTTAAGACCATCATTAAATAAATCACAGGCCCTAAAGCATGGCCATTTTTTTCTTTTGCGTTTTTGGTATGTGGAAAATATTTTCTTCTTTTCTCCCTTCCTCATTAAACCTTCTCTCTCTGTGCTATGTGTGTGTGCGGTGGGGTGGGTCAGCTTCATTAGTGTGCTGGCTAATCCTGGTTTGTGGATTAAAAGGGTGCAGGTACTCTTCCTAAACTCTTAGGGAAGTTCTCCTCTGATATCTCTCTCTCTCTCTCTCTCTCTCTCTCTCTCTCTCTCTCTCTCCCTCCCCCTCCCTCCCTCCCTCCCTCCCTCAGCTCTTCACCCCATTTCTTTCCTGCTTACCAACTTATCTTTCCACTCTTTCCCTGTCCCTAAACTTGCCACTATCATCAAGGTTGCCTTGTGGGGCAGGTGTGAGCATTGTGCAGTCATAATGATTTTGTGCTCATGATGGTATCAGGGTGATTACAGTGGTACCTCGGGTTACATACGCTTCAGGTTACATACGCTTCAGGTTACAGATTCCGCTAACCCAGAAATAGTGCTTCAGGTTAAGAATTTTGCTTCAGGTTGAGAACAGAAATCGTGCTCCGACGGCGCAGTGGCAGTGGGAGGCCCCATTAGCTAAAGTGGTGCTTCAGGTTAAGAACAATTTCAGATTAAGAACAGACCCCCAGAACGAATTAAGTACTTAACCTGAGGTACCACTGTATATGCAATCCTGTTTTCAGTGCTCCCCCTCCCATCTGCAAAAGTTGTGCTTGTTTTCCAGTCAGTGCATGCCCTGTAACTTTCTACTGAGATCCTGTAACTTTTTAGACCACAAATGTTCTGGGCTGGGTTGTCCCTCTTTGGTGTGTGAGTGCTTCAGGTGGCAGTAATGTGGTATCCTTGAGGAACCACCACAAAACAGCTGTTGTTGCTGTTTAGTCATTTAGTCGTGTCTGACTCTTCGTGACCCCATGGACCAGAGCACGGCAGGCACTCCTGTCTTCCACTGCCTCCCACAGTTTGGTCAAACTCATGCTGGTAACTTCGAGAACACTGTCCAACCATCTTGTCTTCTGCCGTCCCCTTCTCCTTGTGCCCTCAATCTTTCCCAACATCAGGGTCTTTTCCAGGGAGCCTTCTAGTCTCATGAGGTGGCCAAAGTATTGGAGACTCAGCTTCACGATCTGTCCTTCCAGTGAGCACTCAGGGCTGATTTCCTTCAGAATGGATAGGTTTGATCTTCTTGCAGTCCATGGGACTCTCAAGAGTCTCCTCCAGCACCATAATTCAGAAGTATCAATTCTTTGGCGATCAGCTTTCTTTATGGTCCAGCTCTCACTTCCATACATCACTTGTGGGAAAACCATAGCTTTAACTATACGGACCTTTGTTGGCAAGGTGATGTCTCTGCTTTTTAAGATACTGTCTAAACAGCTAATAAAGCAGAATTTTTTGTACACTGTCCACCCGAGCAGCTAGTTATGATGCTGCACTAATGCACAAATATTGTGTCACTGGCATATTGCAGAATACACTAGCAACCCACTCACCACAACCAATCTGGAGGGGCCTATGGTTACTTATTGCCCTGTTCCATACAGGACCATGTCTCCCCACTCACTGAAATTAGACTTCAAAGAAAATTTAGATTGTAGTCGACATCTGAATTCATGCTGGCACTGAGTTAATCTCAACTCCTGCTTTAACTTTTGCTCTCTAACATGTGTTTGAGAAACCTGTAGGCAAAGAGGCCCAGGTGAGTGACTGTTGAGGTGGAAAACAATTCAAGTCTAATTTCAGTGAGTGGGGAGAGATGGGAGGAGACCTTTGTGGGTAACAGGTGTGCCTACAGGTGCTTTCTTGGCATTTTCGGCCTTATAGGTGATAAGTAATGTGACTTGATTGAGACTGAGCTCGACCACCATCATGTCTAGATATGGCCCGCTGAGGTCAACTCTGGATCCAATGGAGAAATAGCGGCTGATATTTATTTTATTCAATAGAATTCATTTTTAATCTTCCGGGAGCTTCCAAAGCAATTGGGCGAGGAAACCCCTGTATTTTAGGATACAGTGCAATTTCATTTACTTGGATATAATACTGATGGCCTACACAGATATGAAGTGTGAGTTTCTGAATGGAGCTGTGACACTGAGGATGAGGGTGTTGAACTAGGGTTCATTCATGGGACTTTTGCCTTTGCACAAATTTGGAATGTATTAGATTTATTAGAATTTATTTATTAGAACGTATTAGATTTATTATTAGAATTGCCCGTCTCCAGAGACAGACAGATCCAAATGCTCCTCTGATGACTCTTGGGGATTTCCCTCTCATATCTACAATGAAAGCCTTGGTTGACCTTTGGAATGCAGAAATGGTGTGAGTGATGGACACTATCCCTCTTGTGCTTAGTAGACCCAATCTACTCTCCACATCACATCTGATTTTGGCTCTTGGTATTTCAAAAGAGAGGTGCCCATACTCGCACCACCCCACTTGCACTGTGAATTTTACAGCTTAATGTTAACTGGATTGGGGGGGGGGATGCAGTGGGAAAAGAAAAGGATTCTGAAGACAATCTCAGCCAGTCTTCTTATTGTATATTCCAAGACTCATTCCTTCTGCTGAAAACCATTCCTGAGGCTGAGCTCCACCTCTGACACAAAACAAGCCCTATCTTGATGGCCTCTTTTATTCAGATGTCCTTCTGCCTGTTCAGAAAGTGCAGGTTTCATTGACATTGGATGATGCGGAAGGACACCCATGGAATTCAGACAGTTGTGAGATTTGGATAATTGAGGTTCAGATAATGGGAGATTTCATTTTGTCTACACATCTGTTCAGCGTAAAACTTACGCTCTCTCCCATTTTAAGATTAAAAAATAAATGAATTCCCAATTGCTCTCTCTTGGTAGCTTGGAAGCAAGCTGCTGCCATAATGTTGTCAGCTCTCAACCATGTAACTGGATCCAATATCCTCTCCTGAAATGGAGGTTGAGCACATGAAAGAGATTACGTGCTAAGTATTTGTAGGAGAGGACACCATCTGTATGGTCCTTCCAGTGCTCTGCATTGGATGATTTAACCAGGTACACAGGGAGGTCACTGTGGGGGTGGATATAGAAACATCTTTCCAGTGCCTACAAAGGGTTAAAAGGAGAGGGATTAAAATATCCTTTTATTTTTAATTTTTATATATATTAAAAAATGTGCACTCTAAATTAATTTCTGCTGGTAATCCTGATCAGGTTAAATAACTCCTCATTATTCTGCTACGCAGCTGAGGCTTCTCAAAATGTTTATCTTGTTTTGTAACTGGTACCTTCTGGCATATTCCAGTGCCAACTCTCGTAGCTCCTGCTATATTTCATTCTCACTATTTTTGGAATGGAGCTGCTGGTTCCAGGTGATTTAATAAATTGCTTTTTTTTTTTTTTTGGTGTGTTCCTTTTAACTTACCCATCTGCGCAACACATGCGTAACTTGCAATCTGTTGGCAGTTTGCAGAAAGACAAACTGTCAGAGCTGCGTGCATTTGACAACTTTGTTCCCAATTAGATTAGTGGTAATTTTAACAGATTTCAGGCCAGTCGGGAGAGTAGAGAGGGGGAGGGGAAAAAGAGAGAGAGAGAGAGAAAGGGAATGACATGTTATTAAAGCATCAATTTTGACAGACCTTGAGCACATAGAGCATCAGTGTAAATTATATTAAATGCTTTAATTAAAGCTATGAAAGATTTACCCTTTTAAGCAGTAAGTGATTGCACGGCAAATATAAAGGGAAAGTGGATAACAGTTTCCTAAATGGCTTATGCTGTTCGAGACGGTGCACCAGTCGCTTCCTCCACCGTAATCTATGAGTGTAATGTTGGAGGCATCGTTAATTATTCATAGCCACATCTATGTAGCAGATGTGATTAAAAACATGAAGAGTAGCAGTTGGAGACTGGAGCACTGCCTATTTCTTTCTTTTTTTTAAAAAAAGGAAAAGAAAACGCCGTGGTTCAAGCTCCCTTTCAATACAAAGCTGCTTAAAAATTTCCAGAGAATATTTAGTGCTGCAGTTAGATATCTCTAGTTTCGTGTGCACGCACATGCGCGCCCCATAATAAAGAAACTCTTATTGCCGCAGTACAGTGAATTCTTACTGATGCTGTATGAGCTCCAGGGCTCACTTGAAGTTGCCCTATTCATTTCAGCATAGGTAGCAGATCTTACTTACTTGTCTGTCCCTGTCCCTGTGATAAATGGATTGGCTCCTCTGTTGAAAGGAAGGTATCATTCCCCACACCCAAGAGCATAGACCAGGGCATATTGGGCTTGCAGAACTGAACCCTGGACTGCTCTGAATGTTTGTTTCTTTAAGGTATTCATATACAGTGGTACCTCGGGTTAAGCACTTAATTCGTTCCGGGGGTCTGTTCTTAATCTGAAACTGTGCTTAACCCGAAGCACCACTTTAGCTAATGAGGCCTCCTGCTGCCGCCGCGCCGCCGGAGCACGATTTCTGTTCTCATCCTGAAGCGAAGTTCTTAACCTGAAGCACTATTTCTGGGTTAGCGGAGTCTGTAAGCTGAAGTGTATGTAACCTGAAGCGTATGTAACCCGAGGTACCACTGTACTGTGGAATTGTCAGAATTTGTTGCTTAGACTGAAGAGCAGAAGCGAAACTGGGTATCTAGATGTGTGCATCTTTGGGCACAGGGGTGTGCTGGGGCACGATGCTCCATGGGGCCTCCAAGGAGTCTGCCTGCCTCCTCCCACTCACCCACCCTACAGCTGAGCAGGAGGCGGTAGGTGGACTGTTTGGGGCAGCACAGAGCCTGCAGGTGCCCAAGCCACCACATCACTCCCAGGAGAGACATGTGGCTCAGTGCACTGCAGGCCCTGCGGTGAGTACCACCCGACATTTTGTCACCCCCTCAGTGGTGACACCCAGGGTGGCCCACCTCCACCACACACCCCTTCCTCCGCCCCTTTTTGGGCACTGGCTTTTAATCTAAATCAGTATTCCATTACCTTCTGTTTCGTTCAGTATAATAGTCACAAACATTCTGTGACTGTATAAGAGCTCAGCCTATTGGCAGGAGTGGGATAGGGACTCGACAGACAGACAACAGACAGACAGACAGACAGACAGACAACAAATGACCGAAAGATTATGGGATATGAACATGATGTATATGGCGTACCATAATGATGTATGGGAGCAAAGAAGGGGCAAGTAGAATTAGTTGGATATAATATGGGGGTACTGGGATGAGTGATTTATTTTGAGAGCATAATTTGGATTTCTACAGTTATAGACTAGGGGTGGGGTGCAGCTCTCAAATCAGTTGCCTGAGAACCAATGCACATAAAAGTTCATCAAAGCATAATGACAATGTGCCAACTCCACTCAAGGATGTTCCTTGATTTTACAAACATGGACATTTGTGCGCAACAACTTTTGATTTAGAAAAAGTTCTATTTTTATTTGTTTGTTTAAATATACCGCTTATTTATTGAAGTTGCTAAGCGGTCTTATTGCGAGAAGGTACAGTAGCTAGAAGTCTAAGCCTTCTGGTCTTTTTTAAAATAGTGAGCCCCTCATATCTCGAAGCAGGTCATGGATATAGTCAGCCCTGCATCCTGGGCGGGGTGAATGGGTGCACTGCCATGCTTCACACACACCCTGGAATTTTTTTTTCTGGGTGGGGTGTGTGTGTCTTTTTAATTGGTGGCATGACAGACAGTGACAGCATGCATTTTAAAAATGACAGCTTGTTTGAAGAAGAGGAACAATATAAGAATAGGACCCAGTTATTATGAAGAGTAGAGCAGGATTGGGAGTCTATTTGGCTAAAGGGTGAAAGAAAGAGATAACTTAAAGTGAACTGAAAAATATGTAACCTAGATTACTAGGGATTTTTTTTTTCTTCAGGTAAAAGAGGACTGTAGCTACAGGCAGTCAAGCTTTTGAGTCTGGTATTCCTGTGAACCTTTACTTACTTGGGAGAAAGCCCCATTGAATTCAATAGGTATAACTTCTGAGTAGGCATGGTTAGGATTGTGCTGTTTGTTAGCCTTTTTTTTTTTTTTTTTGCTAACAATAATAGAACCGGAGGAAACTCCAGGTTCTTCACTGGCTCAGGTGAATATTTATTTGCACCACACAGCAGTCAGAAGCTGTAATTGTAGAACACTACACTACACTACACTATCAGCTCACTTTATTTTCTTACAGTAGCCCCTGGAAATGATGGTGTGTGTGTGTGTGTGTGTGTGTGTGTGTGTGTGTATGTGTGTGTGTGTACTAAAGTAGCACTGATAGCAGACAACATTTCTCTTAATTAGCGCTAATGTGTGAGAAGTATCCAGAGAAGCAGCAGATAGTGACATACAGAGAAACCTGAAAGCAACTATAAGGAAATTAACCAGTGTGCCTGAAGATATGACATCTCCCAAGCTTTGTGTCTGAATAAATTCTTGGTTATTTGTTGAAAAGAACATAGTGAGAAAACTTAAATGGTGTTTCTGAAGACTAGGCAAGTGAAACGTATACTGAGGGCAACAGAACAAAATGAGAATATCTACTGACTAAATGCCAAGAACCTATATTAAATCATCGTCCTGTGGGGCACAGTTCTGTGTTTGGGTGCTGTATATAAATAATGGATAACAAGTAGCATTTAGAGTTTGATAGTAACATCCTGTCTACTCAGGGGAAAAGCTCTATTGAGGTCAATGGAATTTACTCCCAAATAGGCAGGTATAGGATTACAGCCTTAGAAGATTCAAATCATTCCTTGCTTATTGGCAGAACAATAATTGCAACAACCCTCTTAGGTAGATCACAATTCCCTTCTTGCTGATGGTGAGATGTGGCTGAGAGATTGTGGTTCCCAGCTATGGCTGCCTAATGAGTTTATGGTAGAAGGAAGACTTGAACTGGGAACATCCTGAATTACAGTTCAGTGGAAAGGGGTGTGACTTGGAACCAGAACACATGATCTGCATGCAGAAGAACTGAGGTTGGATCCTGGTCATCTCCAGGTAGAGGATCCTGTCTGAAACCTTGTAGAGCCTGTGCCAGTCAGAAAGGACTGCACTGAGGTAGACAGAATAGTGAACCTGACCCTTGGGATAATGTTGCTTCCTACATTGTGTTTCACAAACTTATTGACCAGTTTCCAAAGCTGTTTGAAGGATGCAAAAATAGAAACTATTTAATAGAAACTATTAACTGCAAATTCTGTAGCTTTCCTGTAGTTATATAAAGAGCAGTATTGAAACTTATAGGCACTAAGGGATTTTTTGGTGGTGAATCCATTGACACTGAACATTTACTGTGCTGTTGTGGAACGTTCATAAACATTTGATCTATTGCAAGAATGGAGCTCTACACAGCAGGTTGCTTGAAACAGTCCCATGACACACACCAGTCTTTACTTTTGTTGCCTTCCTCCTTTCATCCATAATAGCAGCATTGCTCTACCTTTTTGACACTGCTGCCAACACCAAGAGAGGCAAGTGAACTGAAGAGCTCCAAGCCACTTTGGTTAGGCCTAACCCCCCTCAAGCCTACAGGCCATGGATGAGAGACAATGGTTCTCTTAGGCCTTTGGTTTCAGTTGAAAGAAGTAAACATGCAACTTCATTCATTCATAGCTTTGCTGCCTCCCCTCCCCTGGCTTCTGACTCAATCCATTTATTTATCTAACAGATTTATATGCTGACCTTCTGTCAAGGGACCACAGGCAGTTTACAATTTTAAAATATTAAACACAAATTTCAAAATATAGAACAGCAGAGATCTCACAGGCTGACTGATTGTCCCTTCAGGAGCTGACAACATAAGCAATTTGGCTGGGCTGTTTTTACTTCCTCTTCTTTTCATTCAGTTCTAGACTGCAAGCTTCTCAAAGTCATTGGAAGTTGGCATAACTGGGCACCTGCCAAGGTCCATTTACCAAGAATCCTCAGAGCCACCTGACCTTCCTCTTCCCTACCACCAGTCCCCAAGACCCCTTGACCTTGATTCTTTGTTGTTACTGCCCATTCCCCTACCTGCTCCAAGGAGTAACTATTGGGAGGAGAAAAGGAAAGGACAAGTAACGTTTTGTCCTCCCCTTCTATGAAGTCGTACAAGTTGGCCCAGAGAGCAAAGCAAATGAATGAGCACACAGATAGCTGAGTCAACTGAGAGCATCATGCCCAAGGGTGTCCTGAAACCAGGAACAGGGCACTGCCATTCAACTCTGTCTAATGCCATGTGTAACAACGGAACCATCTTTTAATAAATAAATAATCTTCCTCTCTTCTCTTTTTTTCTGAAATAGTTTTACCATCAGTAATGGTCATATGGAGAAAAAAGGCCTCCTAGAATTGAATATTGAGCACAACGACCAGATTCCGCCTACACTGCTCACAAACAAAGGACTCCATATTGTGGAAGGGAGTATAGGTTTTTTAACTTCCGATATTCTTCAGCTTACAGATGTAGACAGTCCAGTGAAAAACCTCACCTATATCATCACACAGTATCCACAATACGGACATTTATACATGGGGGAAACTTTCATCTACCCTGGCCAGTTTACACAGCTGGATGTGGATAACGCAAAGGTGTACTACAAGCATAATAGAGGAGGTGGGCACATTGATAAATTCTCATTTATAGCTACGGACAAAGTCAACCATGGATTTTTGGTTAATGGACAGCTGACAGACACCTCCACAGAATTTACAATACAGGTGTGTATGGAAATTAAATATATTTCTTCTTTTTTTCTAAACATGGTAAATACACTCACATGAGGCAAGACAGTATTTTACCACCTGAGAGGGGAAGGTTCATGAATTTATCATATCAAACATTATGGTGGGAATTGTGCCCAAACTGTTGACTTGGGTCCAGAATGTATCTTCTATCCATAAACATAATAAGAGTCTTCGGAATCAGGCCAACAACCCTTCTTGTTCAGCATCTGTTCTCACAGCGGCCAACAAAATAAATGCCAATAGTAAGTCCAAAAGAAGGACCTGAGCACCTGGGAGGCGTTCAAAGGCATACAGCCTCCAACAGTGGAGATAGAAACTAGCCATTGTTCATGGAAGGTTTGAGAGTCAACAAAAGCTCCCACTGGAGGAAGAGGGAGAGAGCCAATTTTCACAATTTTTTTTTACTCTAGCAAACACAAGCATTGCCTCCCACACTGTTATGTAGTGTCCCCCAACCCTCCAGAACAAATTTTCAGGGGTGCAGGGAAGGAGAAATCAGCTATCGTAACCTCCCTTTTCTTCCTCCAGTTGGAGTGTCCTGTGATTCGAGTTCATCTCATGGGAAGTCTCAATCTGAGCCATTCTATTCTAACTGTGCCTATAGCTAGGAGGGCATGACCTTGGATGGAAATGGCCATGTAAGCTCAACAATGTGAGCCAAAGTACAAAGGAGAAAGGGTTCATAATAACTGCACAGAATGGGGGAAGAGGGAGCAGGTTTGGTTTCCTCTTCCTCATAAGATATGTGCCAGAATTCCATCTTCCGTGCAGCTGTTAAAGGTATAGGAGCTGTCTTTTGTGTCTGGTTAATCAAACCACAAATAACCTTTTGGGAGTATTACTGTTATAATCATCAAAATCCAGATCCACGGGGTGGTCAGAGATGGACAGGAACATTCAAAACAAGCCTCTAAACTGGTTGCATGATTTGGTCCCAAGACCCACTGATTTCCATAGATTAAACATCAAAGTGTTGCTGTTTACCTGTGAAATTTAGCTCTGTGCCTTTAAACCTGCTGCTTGACATTGGGTACACATTTAACTGCTTATTCAAGACTGAGAAGCTTAACATGTCTGGTAAATCAGCCTCAGTGGCCACCAGAGAGAGACACCTGGCAAAAGTTCAGAAATCAGTGTTTCGGAAAGATTGGTTTGACCAGCTCTCATGTGAGAACATGTTCCTGACCAAATGCAGTGAAATTCTAAATGACATTTAACTGATCCCTTGCTGCTCTTAACTATGGTCAAACCCTCCAAAACCTCACAGGGTGATCAGGTTCAGTCTATTTAGGTCTTTGCTTTTTGTGGCTTGCTGTTCCTGTTTTAAGGGTGCATTTTTGAGTAACCCAGTTTTGTCATGGTTTATTGAACAGTCTTGGGAGACACTTGCATTTTAAAATATGCTTTTATATGTTAAAACATGGAGTGGGGGGGTTTCTCTTTACTGTGAACAGCTGCAATGTGTACACCCCGATCCTGTGCTTTTTCTTTTATTACTTTGTAGTAAACACCACTGAGTTCAATGGAACTTACTCCAAAGTAAGTGTGTAGCCTTCAAGTTATAGGTTACCTTATAAATTCAAAACCTACCTTAATCTCTTATTGTTATAACTCATGGTGCAGTTTTAGGGAGAATTGCAGGTTTTGGAACACAAGGAGTTAATGGGAAGTAGCTCCTAAATAGCATGTTTCTTAAATCTCATGGCCTAGTTTACTAATCAGTTGTCATAAGATGTCAGATAGGGAAGCATCACTTAAGGACTGCAGAATGCAGTCAGTCAAGCAACTAATTGGTTGGACAGTGGCATGAAGGTGTATCTCCCAGAGGATGGCGAATTATCAGAACAGGTGAAAAAAGTTTGGATAGATGAGCATCTCAGTGGTATAAAACTCAACACTTGGCCGAATTACAATGATGTCAACAGGGAAAGTAGGGTTGTTCCTTCTTTGGGGACCACACATCACCACAGTGGACTGAAATGCCGTCATTCCCCTTCTCTGGTCTAATTTCAGGTTGAAACTGCCAGTCAGCTGAATGCTTGAAGGAGCATGACCCAAGCTGTGGGGGGATGGCATACTTGGATGGCTGTTTTTAAGCTGAAAAAGCTTGTGCTTTCTATTCCATGTCCCTTTTGCAACTTATCCCAGCCCTTGCATCCTTTCCCCCAGTCAACAAATCTAGCGATCCATCTTAATTCAGCCTCTGGCTGTAACCCACTTCCCTGTTTCTGGTTTCCCCCAAAACATCACCACCAGGAGTTACAGTACTGTGCCCTGTGAAATCTTTCTGTAATTTCTCCTGCTTTCCAGTCATTCCCAAACATTAATCCCTACTTTTCTCTTTTAGCACCTGTCCACCATTTTTAAGATGCTGTTCCTTCTTTTCAGAATAACCACATCAAATCTATACAATCTGTACTTAATTTTTGCATTTTATCACTAGATGATTTATTTTGCCAATGCATCAGAATCCAGATGCCCTTTGAAGCCATTCCTCAGTGTCCCAGTACATAAATAATAGCTCATTTGAAATCCCAGAATTCTTACAGCTATTAAAAATAAAAGTGGGAAATGGAGGGAGTACTGGGAACCTACTGTTGTGTCTGGTATGTCATGCTGGTTTTTGTGTTTTTCCAACTGTAGTAATACTAATAATAATATATTTATTTATACCCTGCCCATCTGGCTGGGTTTCCCCAGCCACTCTGGGCGGCTTCCAACAAAATATTAAAATACAGTAGTCTGTCGAACATTAAAAGCTTCCCTAAACAGGGCTGCCTTCAGATGTCTTCTAAAAGTCTGGTAGTTGTTGTTCTCTTTGACATCTGGTGGGAGGGTGTTCCACAGGGCAGGTGCCACTACCAAGAAGGCCCTCTGCCTGGTTCCTTGTAACTTGGCTTCTCACAGTGAGGGAACCACCAGAAGGCCCTCGGCGCTGGACCTCAGTGTCCGGGCAGAACAATGGGGGTGGAGACGCTCCTTCAGGTATACAGGACCAAGGCTGTTTAGGGCTTTAGAGGTCAGCACCAACACTTTGAATTGTGCTCGGAAACGTAGCAGACAATGTATTGTAGCAGACAACGGCAAGGGTGTCTGTATTTTCATGCAACTAACTTAATTATTAAGTGGAGCAAAATGCAATTTCATGTTTCATGTATAATATTCAAGTTGAATATATTGTATAGATCAGGAGGTGGGAATCCTCTGGCTCTCCAGATTCCCCCTAGGCCATTGGCCACAGCTTTAGAATTAACAAACAATGCAATTTCTCCTTTTCACCTTAATTTTATTCCAAATGTGTTCTCTTAACAGGTAGAATGTCAAGATAAAATGGTTCCAAAACTCATTGTAAAGGCAAGCCCAACCACTATACAAAACCTGAAAGACGGGAGGTTTGCAGTACCGATCACTGTTCACAACTTGAAAGTCACAGATGCCAATAGCAGAGATGAGGAACTCGTCTTCAGTGTTCGGAGACATCCTTTCTTTGGACATCTTGAAAATTCTGGAACAGGTATTTTATTTCTTTAAACTCTGATTTAGGGGCTGGACCTATGAAGGTGAACAAAAAGGACAGGACAGCGTTCTGGGATTAGGCCACAACTTTGTTTCCAGATGTAGGTTGATTTTGGCTTAGGCCAGGCATAGGCAAACTTGGTCCTCCAGGTGTTTTGGGACTACAACTCCCATCATCCCTGACCACTGGTCTGAGTTTGCCTATGCCTGACTTAGGCATTGGGTATATATCCCTCTCAGCCTTGTGGTGGAAGGCTGACATGTGACAGGGTCAAGCCTAGGTTCAGAGGGACCCCAGCAAGACTCAGGTCTACATGGATGGCTGAAGGAAGCTCTATGGCTCCAAAGGTGCTGAAGGAAGCTCTATGGCCCATCTGCCACACGCCATGGCTTTGGGATAGAGACCGCCAACTAGATCCCTCTAATAGGGTGCCATATTATCACACACTTCTGTGGGGGAGGTGATGTACCACATCACACCCACCCACCTGATGTTAGACTTAAAGGATTCCACCCAATGCCTTATCTGCTACCCAAGAGAGCCACTTGCTCCTCACACTGTTATATAGATCAATTTTAGTAGGAGAACGAAATAGTAAACTATGCCAATTCTTTCATGACCCAGGGCTATTTCTTGACTACTGGTTTTGTGTGCTTCTCTTTCCATTTGTGCACATGAAGAACGGATTCTGTGACATTATGAGCACAAATCACCAGTATTAATGCCATAGATGTAATGTGGAAAGGACCACATGATGTATGGATTGCATGCTTGCCCTTCATGTGTTTTAATCATGTGCATAATCAGCCTTTGCAGAGGTGGAAAGGTTGCACGTATTAAAGTAAGCAAAATTGTTACCATGTCAAGGATATGGGGGGACTTGTAGCCCTCCACATATTGTTGGACTCCAAATCCAGCCATCATAGTTAGTGATGATAAGAGCTGTAATCCCAACACCTTTTGAAGGGTCACAGATTGTCCATCTCCCTCTTCAGTGGCATCTGTTTCCTGCCAGTTCTGGTGAGGCAGGTTCAGGCACAATGAGAGTTTAAAGAAAGAAAGAAATTATCTCACTCTATTTCTCTTCTGGACTGGGTTAGTAAAGATTTGTGTGCACGCTTTACATGTGTTCAGGCTTTATTATGTGAGGAAAAATGGTTTGAATTGGCAATTTTACGGACCTCACCTGTGAAATTCAACCTATTATTGTTGTATAAAAACATAATTCACATATGAATTAGAGGGCCATTTACATTTAAGTTAAATGCATTAGAGTTTATTTTGTTTCCAACAAGCATGGCAATTATGTGACTCACTGGTTATCTAATAAAGTAATTAACATTTGCCAGCCTCTGAAGCCTCTGAAACACTGTCTTAAAACGTTTGTTTGAAAAGTTGCCTTGTCTCAGCTGTCATTTTTAACATGATGGAAATAATTATCTGGAATAAGGTTAGACAGCTTTAAAATAATTTGAGTTTCAAAGGGTTTGGAGCTATAACTGAATATTGTAATGTGAAGGCAAAAAATTAAAGTTACTGTTGAACATCCTGTATAGAAAAATATATATTTACTTTATGCTGTTGCACACACTCTCTCTTTTACTCTACAACAGGCCGTCTTCTGCAAAACTCTTTTACACAACATGACTTAAACCAGCATAATATTCGGTACATCTTAAATCCTACCACTGAGGTAACTTCAGATACCTTTGAATTTGAAGCTTCAGACAGAGCAGGGAACACAATAGTTCCAGAAATGTAAGTATGAATGTGCTTAATAAGAAAATGTTTACTTACTTACTCCTTTTATATCCCATCTTTCCTACAAGCAGCTCATGTGGTGTATTCTGTTCTTTCCCCTTCCCCACAAGTTATGAAAAGATGGACACTTCATAGCTTGCATGGAAAAATGGTTCAAGGTACATACAACTCTGAATATTAGCATTGTACTAAAAGGAACTGGTTGATTCTGTGGTCTGCTCCATTGAGAAGGTTTAGTGCCTTTGGTTTGTGGTCCCCCCCATAGGATTCAGATCATATTTCAATATAAATCTAGGGAAGTGACATGAAAAGTGTTATAAAGTGTTTTGTGCCCTTTTGTTCCTTATTCCAGCAAGAGGCCAGACTGTAGTAAAGTACTGCTCATATTTATTTTACCTGGGCTGGTGTGTGTGTGTGTGACATGGAGTAGTGTGAGAAACTACAGACATGAAGCGACAACAAAGTTCACCAATCCTATACGTAGTAGAACTGGTGAAGGAAATAATATCGTAAATGCATCATTTGAATACTGCAAACAGGGCATTGGCAAAGTCCCTCCCTCCTACCCAAATATTGGAATTTCCTTGGAAAAGCTAAATATGGATTAAGTGGTTCGAGAGGAAATATAGCCTGGCATATCAGGTCTTAACAATGCTATGAGAGGCACCTATCTGAAGTACCCAGAACTGGAGGAAGGGGTCTGAGAATCCTAACTATAGTAAGGAATAGCAGAGTGGGAAAGTGGAACAAGTCTGAGCTTCCTCCACCTGCTCATATGATACTATTTGCTTACAATGCTCTGCTGGAGACTGTGCTAGGTGGGAGCATATGCAAGTCTCCTTGACAATCATACCTCTTATTAGGGGGAGCATAATGTGTGAGCTGTCTCTATCAGAATGTCTAGATGAATTAATTTTAATTAATTGCAACTTTCGGATGTATTTTTTTGCTGCAGTGCAGATGTAGCACAATAAGTGCTACAGTTCAGGACAGGCCTTTTTTTTGTCTACAGTGGTACCTCTGGTTACGAACTTAATTCGTTCCGGAGGTCCGTTCTTAACCTGAAATTGTTCTTACCCTGAAGCACCAGTTTAGCTAATGGGGCCTCCTGCTACTGCTGCGCCATCAGAGCACAAATTCTATTCTCATCCTGAAGCAAAGTTCTTAACCTGAGGTATTATTTCTGGGTTAGCGGAGTCTGTAACCTGAAGCGTCTGTAACCTGAAGCGTCTGTAACCCGAGGTACCACTGTAATCAGTTGGTAAGGAGTGGCCAGCAGAGGATATGTCGTCTGTGTCACAGCGGTTCTCCCTGCAGTGAGGGCAAAACAATCTTTACCAGGGGCATTTCAAAAACTCACAATTCTGCAGTACAATATGCAACCAGGAGCCTTAGAAAATACTGTCTGGGCACGCTCTTTATCCCAGTCTCCTCCCATTTGCAACCCAATACATTTTAACTTCTCTGTTGCTCAAAAAATCATTGCTGCAGAACAATGATTTTAAATCCTTGCAAGGTACAGTTTTACTGCTTCTAAAGCAACTCAGAAATGACTATGAAGCTGTATATCATGTGGACAGAACACACTTTGCATTATGAAATGAAGCCTGGAAGCCAAACTTTTCAGGCTGTTTGTTGCTTGCCTCTGTTGTTATTTATTAAAGTCTCAAAGAATAAGTAAACCATTACCATGGCGTCTTAAATCTGCACTTATTCATATATCAGTGGGTGAATATATGATGGGAAGAAATTCAGAGAGAGGAATGCATAAATACTGAAAATAAATAAAGAGCTCCACGGTCCTAGGAGGAAGGAAATAGCTCACGCACCTAAAAAGATGTTTTAGGTCCTTAAAATACAATCCCACTTCTTATATCTCCAATGGATCACTCTGCTCTGCAGGAGAAGGCATTCTTCATATACCAAAATGTCAAGAACTCTGTCTTTAATGTGGCCATCTCTGTTGTCTTTTCGGCAGCTATTGAAGATCTTCCTATTCCCACCAGGCTTTTGAGCAGAGATTTTTTTATATATATTAAAAAACTCAGTCTGTATCTGAAATTGATTTGATGATTTTTTATAGGCGAAATTGTTTTATTATTTAAATATTTACAGGTCACACTTTTCCTAAAATATATAGCAAGGCAGCATACAACATGCAAAATTACAGTAACTTCGAGAAAATGTCAACAAAATTTTGTTGAGGGGGCGGGGAGGAAGGAATACATATTTCAAAGGCCTATCTGGATCACACTTCAGTATGTTTTTGTTGGTGGTGATGTTTTTATGATAGCCTATTATATTTCATAGGAAGCCATTCATGAATTGGAGTGAAATGAAATGAATGAAATGCACCATTTTGGCAGAATCACACTGGAAACAGAGCAGCACCGGCTTTTTCTCCTGATACATTAGAACTGATCTGCAGTCTCAGGGGGGCAGGGACTTTCAAGCTGCTGCCAAGGGGTGACATCACGTGGGACTTTGTTTTCAAACAGTAGTTCAAAACCCAAAAGTAAAGGTGTTTGCCTTATTTTAATTATTGTTTGTTATAAGAGGAATACCATATTTCCCCATGTATAAGACTAGGTTTCCGCCCGAAGAAAGAATGTCAAAAATGTGGGGGTGTCTTATACACAAATACATCTCCCCCCATTTTCTTAAATTGGAGTCCCCCAAAATAGGGGTGTCTTATACATGGGGCATCTTATAGATGGAAAAGTACGGTATGTTGTATTTTAACAGGGTGGAATGAGCTGCTGAGAATCATGCTCCACAGCAAAGGCTAAGGAATCAGGGGGAAGGGTGTAAGATGAAGCAAAATTTATAAACAGCTTTGAAGAGCCAATGAGTAGGATATAAATCTCAATTGTTTAAAAAGCAACCATTAAAAAGTAAACATTATTAAAATTATAATATATATATGCATATAAAAGATCACACACTGATTGTTGCAAGGAAAACACCGCAGCACCAGCTGTTTTTGTAAAACCAGCCAGTTCCTGTTGGAACAAGAAAGTCTTTTGCTGAAAGGAGGACAACCTGGAGGGAGCCAGTCTAGGCGGGGAGTTCCAAATTCTGAGAGAAGCCACCAATAAGACCCTTTCCCATGTTGTGAGGGCTGCAGAACCAAAAGAAGGGCCTCCCTGGAAGATCTCAGAGCCTGGGCAAATTCATATGAGGGAATATGGTCTTTGAAGTTTGTACTTCTCTGAATTTTGCAATATAGGTTAAAATGCATATATTAGTTAAAATAGCATGCAAAATTCATTGTATAAGGGCAAATTTGCTTTGCAAAAATATGTATACTAGATGGCATTATATACAAAGATGTATATATTAAAAGAAATGCAAACTGAAACGCTGCTGAATTTTCAGAAGGACTTTTTTTTTTAGGTTGTATATGCTTCATATCTTTGCAGGAAGGTCTGGAGTTTGGAAAGAAGTGTCCATCTTTTCATAGCTTGTGGGGCTGGGAAAGAACAGAGTACCCCACACTGAGCTGCTTGGAGGAAAGATGGGAACTATTGACAATCCTTAGCAATCCTCAGCACAAACTAGAATACATTTTAAGAAATATGATTGCTATAGAGAAAATGTCCATGGCTTTTCCCTTGAGAATGCACTATGTTCTAGCAATTTAGAGCCGCAGGTATATTCTTCAAATCACTTTAAGTCGATAAGTTATCCCATAACACACTTTTGACTATCCATTTATACACATGTTTAATGCAGTAAAGGAGTAGTAAGAGTATGAATGTTTGTTTTTCTAATTGCTTACTCTATGGGTGACAGAGAGATTCAAATCTATTTTATGTTGAATCTATAAGTTCAAGCTCTGGAGTCTAGACTAACTCTGAAGTAATACATTTTGAGGGCCATGCTCTCCCAAAATGTTTAAGGAAACAGTATAATGCAGGTAAGTGTTACGGGCACGACTACATGCATGCTGGCTTCAGTAATTCCATGTCTCTGGGAAGATACTGTAGCTTTATGAGGCGGCAAAGCTTTTTTATTCTTCCAACATTCAGTGCTAACGTCAGTTCCTACACACATTTCTACAAGTAGTAAATGGGATTCATTATTCTTTACCGTGCCTTTAATTACAGCAACAGAGATCATTGTGGCTCCAATATAATCTTTACCTTTTAATACTGTTTCACCATCAGTCTTGAAATAAAATGGTCCCGTATAGAACTGGCAGAAACATGCTATCGAGTCTGTGAAAACATTGGGTCTCTTCCTATTAAGCTTCAACGAACAGGAGAGAGTGCAGAGCCCTCATTTGTTGGAATAAAGGTAAGAAAAGAGTCCCTAAAACTTTTTTTTTAAATGTTCTATTAAGAACATTTCATCTGTTCGGTAAGAAGGCTGCTTAATTGTGTGTTGTTATTTTTAAGGTCCAAGAAGTATCAGCAAGAGTTGGCTTGGACTTCAAACACAGTACAGCGAGATTAGTGCAGTTTGATCCTGGTAAGGCAATAATTTTAAACTTGTCTATTATGGCTTTTTGCACTGAGAATTGCATCCAACATTGTGAGTGGTAGGTAGTTTGTACAACAGATCTTTCCCATTACCTCTTCTTTTCTGCATTCCCTTCAGAGGGTCTGGGAAGAAAAGCCAGGTGGTCTTGGGAACCTACTAAGCTTTGTGGCTGTGTTATAAAATCCTGAAGTGTGTTAGGGAACCATTCCAAAACAGGTGGAGAAATATTGTGCCAGTGGAGACGAACCCTGCCAGGTAACAACAAGAAAAATTATGATGTCTAGTTGGCTGTCAACCATGTTCAATTAAGGATTGGCTGCTGAAATCAAAGTTTGCTCATATTCTTCAGCAACCCACCCTCCCCAAAGTCTCACAACTACTGGTGTATCTGAGCAAAAGATGTGTGAAATGAAAGATGGTCTGGTGGGTATGAGTGGAACCATCTTGGTTACCGGTACCTTCTATGATCAATGGAATGTTATATTCATTTAGCCTTCTAGCTTCCATTTGTTTGAAACCCCAGGTTAGAAGAAAGTCACCAGTGCTATTCTTTTTGTTCTTCTGACGTGGGTCATTTTTGCTGTCTTTTGTGATTTGCTCAAAGTACAATCTAATGCATGTCTACCGAGAATTAATTCTGCAACCTTAGTTGATATGATCAACTCCAGATCATGCAGAATTAGGTGATGAGGCTGATGGCTTGCTAAGGCTCTTGAAAGGCATTGATAGTTGGATAGTTGAATTAGCACTGGAAATTTCACTTTCAATTGTGGTCCACTTGATTTATTGTGAATAAAGGCATGAAAGCAGCCGAAAGATTTAGGGTAATTCTGTAGTGACCAATGAGACATTTGTAAGCTTCTATCAGGAGAACAGGCAATCCTTCTTAGCACTGGACTCAGGAAAACAATTGGGTGAGCCAACAAGCTCTCTGTAGGGAGCTCTCATGTGTGCTCAAACTCAGCACTTAAAAAGGAAGTGGGGTAGTCTCTTCTGTTACTTTTAAAAACTAGCTTAAATGTTGTACATGACAACATATTCTAAATTAGTTGCATCGTTGTGCTGTTACATTGATCCCAATAAATGTTGCATGTAAAACACATTTTAGTTAATATCTCACCACATTTTCTTAATTCTAAGAACCTCAAAGAAGAGAATATTGTTAAAACATAAAGACTTTTCATTTCATTTTGTTGAGGGGAGGAGTTTTGTGACTAATGTAGCATGCTCTACTAATGTAGGTTTTTTTGTCCTAAGCTCACCTGATTTTGTTCCTAAGATAAAATTTCTTGTCATTTCACCAAATGAGAAATGTTATTGTATCACTACAATAAAGAGTTATTAACCTCTTCTCTATTTTCTTAGAGAGGTCTGAACTTTAGGAAAAATGGGAAATTCTGAGTCACCTTTCATGTCATGCTTCTGGCTGTTTTAAAGGTAAAGGTACCCCTGCCCGTACGGGCCAGTCTTGACAGACTCTGGGGTTGTGCGCCCATCTCACTCAAGAGGCCAGGGGCCAGCGCTGTCCGGAGACACTTCCGGGTCACGTGGCCAGCGTGACAAAGCTGCATCTGGCGAGCCAGAGCCGCACATGGAAACGCCGTTTACCTTCCCGCCAGTAAGCGGTCCCTATTTATCTACTTGCACCCAGAGGTGCTTTCGAACTGCTAGGTTGGCAGGCGCTGGGACCGAGCAGCGGGAGCGCACCCCGCCGCAGGGATTCGAACCGCCGACCTTTCGATCAGCAAGTCCTAGGTGCTGAGGCTTTAACCCACAGCGCCACCTGCGTCCCCTCTGGCTGTTTTACTCATGTGTAAAATGCCCTTTTGAAAACCTGCTGCCAGATAATGAAACTTTGGGAAATTATCTTCAACATGATATAGAACATGGTAACTATATATGAAGATGAAAAATGAGTCTGTAGGTTGACATTTTCATAGTGCTGCTGGAAGCCACATTTCTAAGTGTTCTACAGCTGATACGCAAATCATCCCATGTGCCAGAATCCAATTTTATTGGCTTCGTATAATAGTTACCACACTAGTTTAACTTTATTGCTTATTTACAGAAAAAAACATTGTTTTTCCATGGAATCTGTTGGCTAATTGCTATGTTACTTCACAGGAAAGGGTGTAATTAGACACTTACTAGTGTTACTGTTACCAAGTTAGCACTTGACAACTGTGTAATTTCTTGACACCACCATTTTATAGATTGTTAGGTGGGCCTCACTGCCTCCACCATTAGCTGATTTTTAACTTTTCACCTTCCTGGCACAGGCTGCTCAGAAGACAGGTGTGTGTTTCTGTCTATTTCATCAGTGATACTTTTGGCCTAGAGCAGGCTTTAGCACTATTAATTAAATTGGCATTTGAATGAGGAAGATTTTTCCTCTAGTGTCATTAACACCTCAATCTAAAATTCTTTGGCCATGATCCACAAATACTCAAGCACAAGAACTTGTGTGAACATCCAGGTTTGTCTTTCCTTTTATTACCTCAGAATTTTTTTTTAAGGGGGGCTGGCACGTGGAAGTGCTATGGGGGAGCTATGGGGAGAAGCCTGGATATTTCCACATGCCTTATTAATCTCTGTGGGTCAGACCCACTAGATGGACATAAAATGGCAGCAGTGAAATATATTTATCTATTCCAGTCATAGGAGCGAACTCCTAGGGGTTGAGGTCCCTTTGGTCCTCCAATAAAATATTTGAGGGGGCTGGACCCCCCCAAAGTTGATGGACATTGCCATTCAAATGGTGTGCGTGTGAATGATTATGTGGGGGACCTTACTTGCCCCACATATTTTATTCAAGTTGGCACCCCCTGATTCCACTTATTTATAAGACTGTGGAGATGCCTCTCTGACACGAGTATCGCTGCAGCTTACCTGTATGCTGATGAGGAGAGCAGGGGAGCAGCCGAGGTAGGGCTGTGTGAATGCGCAAAGGGAGCCAATCTGGTGCTCCTGCTTGTGTATGCATTCAGCCTCACACCCACATAAGCCAGTGTCACTGGTATAGGGAGCCTGGTTTTGCAGATTTGCACCTCCACACCGGTCACTACTGTTGTACTCTGAAAGTGAGAACATAGTACAGGAGTAGCTAACATCATGCCTTCCATAATTTATTGAACTACAGACCCCATCATTCTTGACCATTGGCCATGCCGATGGGATTTGTAGTCTAGCAACATTTGAAGGGCTACCCCTGGTTTAGCAATACACCCCTTTTTCTTGCCAGATATGGGTGTGCAGGAGAGAGACTTCCTCCTTAGAGTTCTCTTTCTTTCAGATGTTTGTCTCTGCCCATAACAATGCCGAAAACCTTTCTTAATGAGTTTGCTTTCAAATATAATTTCATCATTGTTAGAGGATTCAGGTTACTCTTCTCTATTTACTGCAAGGAAAGGAATATATATTCTGCAGTGCTTGGTGCTACAAAATCCTGATAGGTCTTAAGCATGTGGTTAAGTACTTTGTTGAACGGGAGCCCAGGGTAGGAATAAAACTTCATCTGGATCCTGAAATCCTAAAATTGCTCCCGCTGTACTTGCCTGATTCTATTCAGTGGGACTGGTGCCAGCATTGTGCTTTGAAAATTAGGCTATAAGGCTCCTTTGTGGCACTAGCATATTAGAACTTGGGTTTAAGGATATATCACAAAATCATCTGCTGGGTTTGCATGCTGTTTCCCATAACGTGGTCGGTTCCTGCTCTGAAAATCCTGGAGCTCCAGGTGTAGAAATGTGTTTGTGGGACAGGATAAAGGAACAAGGATGGGCTGGCAGGGGTGGAATGTAAAAATCTGGGCACCCTTGATGTTCAGAAGTCTTCTTGCTCTCTTCTGCCAAGTTACTGCCAATAAGAATTGAGTTAGATGCTCCTTTGTGGCGTCTTCATTCATAAGTCCATGCTAAACACTTTTACCCAAAATACAGGATTATATGAAAATGATCTGATTGGGAAAATGTCTGCTTAACCTTAGTAAATGTAAGAAAAATAAACAAATCACTGTTAGCACTGTAGATTTTGAAGGTTGCTGAAACCGTTAATATTCATTGAGATAATAGTCCATAATTGCTTCATGAGAAAGTAAGCTGTGACTTTTGGCTTCTAATTGTGTAAAGCTGGGGTTGATGTGGCAGGAAGCAGGTGCCTTGTGGATGTGAAAGGAGGAAGAACTAGGCCTTGTACTGTTAATGAGCCAGCATATGCTACTCCTTGTTTGAAGACCTGCAAAAGAAGACACCAGAGAGATAGCTCTTTGGTAGAAACTTCCTAGACTTGATGCATTCTTCTGTTGAGGATTTACAGTGGTAATCCTGCAATTTTTGGTGGAAACAGTTCATGTACAGAGCAAGTGTCTACAGCCACAACCTATAGTTGGCTGGGAAGTATTGCTGCAGACTCTGACAGTTCTTATGTGCCTATGGTAAAACAATACAAAAGCTACTTTCAACTGTAACATAGGACTTGTAGATTTAGATCTTATGCTTTTGACAGGTGTTTCCTTCAAGATCTGGAATATCCTCCTTCAGGATGATGGCCTTGAAGAGAACAATGAAGTGTTTAAAATAACACTGAACAAGCCTAAAAATGCAATACTGGGACGCAAGAGGGAACTGACTGTTGAAATTCTCGATCCAAAGGATGGTAAGACAGGTTGTTGAATACATCTTCAGGAAGAACCAACCAAGTCCTTGCGTTTCTGGCCCATCAAATTTCCAAGCGCCACTTTAGTGTGCTGAGGGTTTCTTCTCATTTCAGTCCTCTGATCAGCATCTTTCAGGATAGCCAGTGAGATTATTATAAATTGAGGTGGGAAACATTCACCCTGAGGGCCACATTTCCTCTCAACCTGCTTGGGTCCACAGCTCCCTTGACCAACTCCATTCTTTCTGCAGCACCCCTGTGGGGCTCAGGAGCCCAGTTATGTCACCCCTTGCCTGCAGAGCTGGCAGGCTCTAGGCCCTTTTCGAACAGCCTCCCTTGTGGAATGTTCCCTCAGCCTCTTCTCCTCTCCCCTCTCCTTGGGAGTCCTCTGGGGAGCCATTGCTGTTGCCCGTGATCTCTGAGCTGCCCCCCAAATAAGTCCCTCCTCACACTGTCCCACAGGGGCCTGGGAAGCACCCCCAGCCTCAGATGCACCATTCACCTGCTGAACGTGTAGCCAGGGGTGATGCAACAAACAGCTGTACTAGCTTTTGCATGAGTTTTCACTGCCAGTTTTTCTTCTTCACTCGGGCTTTGGACTGAATGTTCCTACTTGTATCTTGCATTTTGTACTTGTTTGGTTTGAAACCATTTCACTGCTGTGAATTTTAATTTGTGTAGTGTGTTGTTTTTTTTAACCTGTTTTGCTTTGGTAGGCATATTGCCTCAGAAGTGGCATATAAAATAAACAAATAGGGGAGAGAGAAAAGAAAGTTTGTAACTGAATTTTTAAAAAAGCTTTCCATCCAAAGTTTGCACGTTCCTGTCTCAACTCACTTCTTTTATACAGCTGTGATAGAATTTTGAAACCTTAAACTTCATTTAGAGTTTCCCCTTCTTCATGCAGCTGCTCTTCTGCTGAATCAACTTTTACTTAAACAATCCTTGACATTTTCCAATTTCTTTAAAAAAAATAAAAAAGTCTTCCTGCTAGAGGCACTCTGCACCTTCAATTACAGCCCGGGTAACAATTATTCTCCTTTGGCTTCAAACCACCTGAGTTCCCTCCTTAAAGTCACTTCCCTTCCTCTTCTCTCTCCTCCTCCTTCTGGCCCCATATGTTTGTTTTCAGCTGAAATTTCTTGAAGGCTGCTGATCCAGGTGTTTCTGTTAATACAGATCACTTATAATTGAATCAAGAAGAAAGAGCAACACAGCACCAGGCCTCTGACTCTCAAGACGCCTGAGGTCAAAACATGTTCTGGGACAGCGCTACCTTTCTTTAAAATGTCTGTCTTCCTTTTTATACTTTCAGCTGCTGGTCACCATTATCTTTAGCTGAATTGTAATGCCTTAAGAGTTTGCCACGCAGACTGACAAGAAGCGGGCAGTATATTTCATGTTTGGATATATAAATTCTCATGCTGAGATGAACTACCCACTGTTTTACTCTAGGAGACCCAGAGCGCCTGGTAATTCTGATGCTAAACCAAATTTCCAGCTGCCAGAAACAAAGGCATGGATGGACCCAATTTTGGGTCAAGAGTGACACCTTGTGGCCAACAGATTCCCTTCCCTATTCCTTTCTTGCGTGCACACTGGAACCACTTTCTTCAGTTGTCTTCCAGATTTTATATTTATGCATTTCTTTCACGTTGCTTGATTTAAAAAAGAGAAAAGAAAAGAAAAGAAAGAAACTCTTGACAATGTAGATTTTTTTGCATGACCCCTTCAATCCTAATCTTCGGCAACCTTCTCAGTCTGTCCTTGAAGGTTCCTAAAGTGACAATTGTAACCCGAGCTGACGTTGCAGTGGTGAATTTGAAAGCAAGACACTGTCCTGGCACAAAAAGCAGCACTGTTGTTTTGGGCTTTTGTCTGCAGCATCTGGCTTTGGGCCCTCTCAGAAATGAGTTCTCTGAAGATTAAGCTGAGATTGCAAAATTAATCTCATTTGTGGTTTATTTTAGATTTTGACCTTGAATTGCAAAGATTCAAAGACCACCATGTAGCAGCCTCTCAAGGGGTGCTGTTGTGGGGTCTCAACTCCTAAGTTTTCCACTCTTAAAATTTATTATCCAAAGAAAAGAAATCACTTGCAGAGGCTTCATGGCCTTTCATTTTCTTCACAGTTCAGCTCTCCTGTAACACAAAACCCAAAACCCTTCAGTCATTAATTTTGCTCGCTTGTGCTTCTAAACTCTGCTTTCCTCCTTGTTCATAATTAATTATTAGGCGACTGTGATTCTTCCACAACATCCCAAGATGGAGGCACTCAAAAGATGTTGGAAAGGACTAGTAGCAATTCAGGAAGTCTGCTGTCTGCCGGCCGTTCCCATAAAGCAAGCGAAAGAGCAGGTGTCCTTCGTGAAGAACATCTGAACAATAGGAATCTTCCCCATAATCATCATGGTTCTTTGGCCAGAGGATATATTCCACAGGCAGGACACCTGCCTGATCATGTAAAGATGGATTTCCAAGTTCTTGCTGATTCTAAGCATCAAGCAGTTCAACACAATCCTCCAATGGTATGTACAGCTAATATCTAAATATATACAAAGTGTAGCAATGACTTATGTAAGCTGGAAGCAAGTAAGCTGTAGGATAGTTATAGTGTCTGTATTCTTGAATTTTAATAGCTGAAGGGCAGGAATTATTTACAGTCCAGTCCTATACCTGCTGACTCAAATGGAAGCTCCATTCAGTTCAGTGGGACTTTCTTCTAGGTAACTGAGAATAGGATTTCAGCCACAGTCTACTTTAGTAAATGTACAAATCTGGAAACCTGATTGCTAGATCCAAAGTGATATAGCCCCATTGATTTAAGTGGGCCTCTTTTAATTTACACCAGCGAACAATGGAGCCAAATACATTTCCTCTACATTTTTCTTTTTCAGAAGCAAAACGGCCAGGATAATGATCCTTCAGTAGGAACAAATGTTATTACATAGCCTTCTCTACTACACGAGGGCAAAGAACGAAAAGATATCCTATTAATAACACTCCGTTTTCTTGCTGATGTTGCAAAATAGGCCGCCATAAAATTATGAATATCATTGCCTTTCTGGGTGAATTAACTACTTAGAAAAGTTGTAATGGGGGAACATGGAAGGATCTGCTAATGAAAGAGCGGAATGAAAAGGACGTACTCGGTGTTGTCCATTGCACGTACCTGCCAAAGTGGAGCCATTCCCTCAAGTATATATGATTAGTAATTACATTTTATGACTAAAAATTTACCAATGCTCTTAATGCCATTCTAAAAAATGTCATTAAGAGCCATGCCAACCCAAGAAAATGTTTGTAGCCCAAGAGGCTGCTTCACATTTATGTGAGATGTCACTAAACCAAAGATCAGAATAGGCAGGGCTGCAGGTTCGTAAATCATCCATTTATCTCTTTGAACAGGGAAAGTGAGGCGGCAGGGAGGAGAGGAGGTACCATAAAGCACCATTTTGTTCTTTTTCTACTGCTTTTCACTGCTTGTTTCCCTGCTCTATTACGTCACTGACACCTTCTTCCATGTGACACAATCCTAGCCAATCGGAGCCCAGACATTTCAGTGGTACCTCGGGTTAAGTACTTAATTTGTTCCGGAAGTCCGTACTTAACCTGAAACTGTTCTTAACCTGAAGCATCACTTTAGCTAATGGGGCCTCCTGCTGCTGCCGCGCTGCCGGAGCCCGATTTCTGTTCTTATCCTGAAGCAAAGTTCTTAACCTGAAGCACTATTTCTGGGTTAGCAGAGTCTGTAACCTGAAGCGCATGTAATCCGAGGTACCACTGTATGTAGTTAGCATGATGACACCATGAATCAAATTATCTAGCCACAGCAGCTATGTGACCAGTAAGCTAATTCAATTTTACCAGAATGCTTTCCTTCCTGTGAACAGACTTTGTGATAATGTCATGACCAGAGCAGGGCTGCAGCTGCCTTGTTATGAATACAGCCTATGGCCTGGAAGATTGCCAAAATGGGGCAGCACTTTTCAGAGGTGCTGAAAATGTTTGAGCTCCTCCCTCTAGCTCAGCCTAAAGTACAATGTTTGTATGTTTTTCACCTGCAAGGTCTTCTCAAAGCTAGCAACAAGCTGAAATGTTGAAGCAATGCCAGTCTCCAGGGCCCATGTGTCACAGTCATTACGTTCCCTCCAAACCTACTGATTAGGTAACAGTTTTGCACTTGACACTTGCAAGCTCTGGCGGTCCTATACTGAACTGAACAAGGATTAAGAGCAACCCTCAATCATGTGTAAGGCGGGGATGTAAATTGAGTGCTCAATATGCACCATAATTGGCCATTGTGCACATTCACCATTCGCCTCAAGGAGAATGTACATGCAGTTTATCCATGTGCACATTTCTTCATCAGTATATATGTACAGTGGCACCTCGGGTTAAGTACTTAATTCGTTCCGGAGGTCCGTTCTTAACCTGAAACTGTTCTTAACCTGAAGCACCACTTTAGCTAATGGGGCCTCCTGCTGCCGCTGCGCCGCCTGAGCACGATTTCTGTTCTTTTCCTGAAGCAAAGTTCTTAACCTGAAGCACTATTTCTGGGTTAGCGGAGTCTGTAACCTGAAGCGTATGTAACCTGAAGTGTATGTAACCTGAGGTACCACTGTAATCTCAACAGGCCTTGGAGAATGTGCCCATATGGACTGAATTTTTACATTCTCTGGCTATTATGCATAATCTCCAACAGGCCTTTGGGGCATGTGCTTAACTTACATTTCCCATAGCAGATATACTGAAGCGCAGTTTTATGAAATATCCCTGCAAAAATAAGTAGCACAATGCTACAGAAAAGTGAAGCTACTTGGGTCAAAAACTGAACCCAGGTCCAGAATTCCAGGCCATGCCGAAACTTTTACAATAATTGTTCAGCAGCAGTTCTTGGTGAAGTGAAATCCAGAATTCTCAGCTCCCATATACATAGAGTTGTCCTTGGGGGCAGCGGGGGGGGGGGGGATTGGGAGGGAGATGCACTTGCTCTTTATTTTTTCTTGATCATTTTCAGTACCAAGGAATTACACCAACAGGAGCTAGTGGACAATTCATCTTGCCATCTGCCGTCAGGGCAGCTGCTAGAGAGCCTGTGCCTGTTTTACCTTTTCACCTACAACACCAAAGTGACCTTCCTCAGAGAGATTTGGGCATGAAGAATGAACCTGTCCCATTACAGTCGAGTACAAAGCAGGTAGAATTGGCTTCCCAGGTTGTACGGCAGCAGGCGGGGATGGAATCCTGGGTGACAAGGGAAGGAGAGAGATATGTTCTCTAGAGTGCAGTGCATATTATAAATCATTATATTCCTTGCTGTATTTGAAATTATATAAAGGCTATAAATCCACAGCAGAATGTTTTCAGGGCAATCTGATGGTAGTGCCTCGGAGTCTCCCAACTAATTTTATTGCCTCTGCTAGAGACAAAGGATGGATTATCAATTAATCAGAACCCACTTTTTAATCCGCAATCAAGGTTTTCTTTTAACTACGGTGCAGTATCGATTTAATGCTTCAAGAACTGATTTCATGTCCTGTTCCTCCTGCCCTGAACTTTAATAACACTCATAGAAATACTTGTGTGAGTATGCAACAGGAATAAGGAACTTCCCTTCTGCTTCAGATGTTTGTATTATTGCAAACTTAAAACAATTCCTTATTGCCATTTAGTTGGATAGTGTATAGGCTTGAATTAAAATAGGTCCTTGCAAAAGTAGATTTAAGATCCTGTGACATGCCCGAGGCTACCTTTGAGCTTTGTGGCTGGCCAGAAATTTAGCCTTGCAGGTCCCCACATTTGAACATGACTGCATCATGTTGACTTTCAATTGTAGCCTTCTTAACTACTAGATTTTGCTAGAGTTGCTTGGGATTTGTTAGCAACTTCATTGTTCTGCTTCAAAGACCAACTAAGAGCACATTTGTATGAGTTTTTTGTAGGTCACGTTAGGGATGAGTGGTACACAGTTGGACTTGACATTTCTGTGGACATCTGTGGTATCTGCAAATCCAGGCCTGGTGTCTCGGGGTCAGGGTAGCCAACAAGTCCTATTAGACTCCAAATCCCATCATCTCTAATCATAATCCATTCTGGCTGGGGTTCATGAAAATTGTAGCCCATCAACATCTGAGGGGCACCACAATGGCTACCCCTGCTATAGGTCCTTGAGCGATATTTTTCCTCTTTTGGTGGGGAGGCAGCTTCTGGGCAGACCTCTTTTCTACCCTCAATTCCCTAAAGGAAAACTTGTCCTCTCAAATGCTATTATTGGACAATTGCATACTCAGCTCCCTACCAATCAGATCAAAATGTAGCTTGACTATTATAACAGAGATGAGATATTAATTAGGATTTCTAGTCCTGGTATCCTGACTATAAAAATTTAACAAGCTGTCAGAACTGAGTGCAGCTTTTATCCACACCATTTCACAACTTTAAAAGCTTGTTTAAGGTTTAAAAGAATCTTAACCCTCCAGTTCACTCATTCCTACTTATAAATGGCTCTATTAAATCAAAATCTCATGAGGAAGAGAGCAGCACTGAATCAAATTAAAGCCAAAGTTTCCCATATCTTTATCGCCAAATGCTTATGAACAATTGCAACCCAAAAGCTAAGAAATATCACATCACTACATCTGCATTTCTGCTCAGTGTTAGGCTCCTTATTCAATAAGATTTAGGCAATCATTAAGCCCAAATGAGAATTTCAACTGTGCCGCCCAATCCTACACATGTTCACTTGGAAGCAAGTACAACTGAGTTTAATGGGTCTGCTTTCAAATAAATCCACAAAGGATCCTGCAACTATGGACCAAACTAGACAATACATGGGAGAGCTGCGACTCAGCCATACTGTTTTTAATTTAAATATAGCCCAAAAATGTGATCACGGCAATGTTAGGACAGGAGGTGCTTGATCCTTTCCCTGTTAACGCCCCCCCTTGCAAAATCACCTCCTTGTTTGCTTTTCTCCCTTTAGGGAAAAAATGCAGGGGCTCACAGGAAAAGCTCATAATCAGGCCTAACACACAGCTGTGAGGGAAATAAAGAGAGCCTACTTCACTGCTTCAGGGACGTGGGTGGCACTGTGGGTTAAACCACAGAGCCTAGGACTTGCCGATCAGAAGGTCGGCAGTTCGAATCCCCGTGATGGGGTGAGCTCCCGTTGCTCGGTCCCTGCTCCTGCCAACCTAGCAGTTCGAAAGCATGTCAAAGTGCAAGTAGATAAATAGGTACTGCTCCGGCGGGAAGGTAAACGGCGTTTACGTGCACTGCTCTGGTTCGCCAGAAGCGGCTTTGTCATGCTGGCCACATGACCTGGAAGCTGTATGCCGGCTCCCTCGGCCAGTAAAGTGAGATGAGCACCTCAACCCCAGAGTCGGCCACGACTGGACCTAATGGTCAGTGGTCCCTTTACATTTACCTACTTCACTGTCTCAGTTGCATCCTTGAGGAACTGCCCAGCAAAGTTGTTCCCTACAGTCCAGAGACTGGTTATTCCTGACCTCTGGAGTACATGGTAACCAAATAGCTAAATGATTTGAGGATGAGGTTAGTTGGCTCTACAGTGACTTAGACACTGCTACTGCAGCAGTGCCAGTTGAGGTATCCAATGCAATGTTAAGCCCAGTGTTGTGGGACCAGCTCCAGTTAATGTGACCTGATGATAAGGACAGGTTACTTGCAGTGATGCACCCAGCCAACACCTCAGTAGATGTTTGCCTATCCTGTTGTATCTATCTACTCAGCTACCCACCCATATGCTTTTTTATTGTTATTATTCTTTGTATGATTCTTGTAAACCACTCTATTTTTCTTTTATGAAAAGTGGTTTATAAATATGTTTATAAATGAATGAAAATAAAACATTTCAATGTGCTGTCTCTCCTTATGCACATGCACATCTAAATGTTGCATCTTTATTTCTCACTTAGACATGCCAGCCAACTTGTACTTTTCACACGTCTGTAAACTGCTTCCATACCTATCTTAAGAGGCATGAAATGGGAAGCATAATCTGAGAAGCCATATGTGCCCATTTATGCTCCTCAAAAGAGCAAGGGTATTTTTTTGTGGGAAAGAGATCAGGCATGAAGTTCATCAGCGATGTATAATCATACTGTTTTGGGTCTATTTCCCCCTTCTTAGAGAACGAAATCCAGGAAGTGCCCTTCCAGTTGGACGCTCAGAGACAAGCACTGCTACATTTTGAGCTCCATTAGAAATGCATCCTGGGACAGTGCTGAAAAAGCCTGCAGGAAATGGTATGGGAATCGTCAAAAGAAAATGGTTGTCACTGATCACTCATTTGTTGAGGTTTGGCCATCTGTGAATGGATTGGAGCACCAATGGTGACAGATCTTTTTTGGACTCAGGGCTGCAATGAGGGCTGCAATAGTTGGCATCCCTCACACACACACAAAAAAAATTCTATTTAAAGAACATGTTTGGAAGTCTTGAGTAGGAGTGGTTACAAAAACATTTGGCCTCAGAGAATTATATACAGTGGTACCTCCATTTTCGAACGTAATCCGTTCCGGAAGACCATTCGAGTTCTGAAACGTTTGAAAGCCAAAAACTCAATATGGAAGCCTCAAAAGGGAAAACTCAATACAGAGGCCATGTGGCATGTTTGACTTGTTTGAAAACCAAGCATTTCGTCAACGGAGAAGTTCAAAAACTGAGGTACCACTGTATGGGTGGAGTAGAGCTTTTGCATCATAATATTATAGCAGTGAACCTATGGAGAAAGTCAATAATAAGTCATCGTTAGTATTTTTAACAAATATGAATACTTGAAGAAAACTTAGGAGGAACAAAATAATTTTTGGGCATCATAACATGGGACCCATGTGAGTACAAAACAAAAATGTGGGCTCAAAACCCTATTGAAGAGGTAGATACTATTTTAGAGTATGTTTGCTGATATCTAACAGAGGGACAGAATGGGTCGGAATGTTGGGATTTCCAAAGGAATCAATCAAATACAACAGGGCCACCAAAAGTACTGCTTTCTTTCACCACATAAGTCTATAGTGGAATACATGCTTTCAAAGCAGGAAGATTATGGCTTCATTCGTATTCCTGAGACCCTGGAGAGAATAGGTAAAAGTGGTCTAGTTGGACAATTAGTATGGCCTACTGTTAAGCAGTGTTTCTGTGTTGCTGCTGAAAGGAAACAAAGAAATCTGATTGAAAATCGTATTGGTATATCTGCCTAGGAACAGTAACACCATTTGATTAAAATTCAGGTTTAACACATTCTTATTTTATTTATTGAATTTATATGTCGCCCTATACCGGGCACCCCCAAACTTGGCCCTCCAGTTGTTTTGGGACTACAGTTCTCATCATCCCTGACCACTGGTCCTGTTAGCTAGGGATGATGGGAGTTGTAGTCCCAAAACAGCTAGAGAGCCTAGTTTGGGAATGCCTGCCCTATACCCTATAAGGGCCCCTCCAGATGTCGTTTTGTGTGTGTGCATGATTATTTGTGCTTGTGGTATTGGGGCAGTTATAGGTGATTCCCCTTTCATAACTGTTTGTGCCCATTCAGGACACAACTTCATTTCTAATCAGTGTGTGTCCTGTAACTTCTTGCTGAAATCCTGTAAAATTTTATACTGCAAATTTTCTGGTAGAGTTTTTATGTTCCACTTTCTTGTGCCACTCCAGACCACAATAATGCAGTAACATTGCACAGGAACCACAGAACAGCTTTAAAAAGCAGAGTGATGTGCAGTTTAAAAACATACCCAGCAAACCATTTCCAATGCAATGAAAATAATAACACAAAGTAATTTTGTTTTCCCATATGTGATGAGTCCCACCCCCCAAAGGCAGCCCACTATTTAATTGACTTTGTTTTAATCCACTTTCCTGAAGGTGTTGAGCTTTTTGCCCTATAACAGGCATCCTAATATTCCGTGTAACTGGTTAAAAACCCCATGAGCATTTATGGTCTGTAGTTTTCATGCTTGCTGACAAACTGGAAATTGAAGTGGACAACAAGGGAATGGTTTAGTCACACTTGTTAATAAACTCCCCACTCCAGCATGAGGCTGGTCTGACCTTGCATTGAAAGCCTTTGAGGATAGTTATGAAAATAGTTCCACTAAACTGAAACAAAATATGTTGGCAAATCTATTGCCCGGAAAGAACTGGAAGCAAATGAAGGCCTGAAACTGTATATTTCCGTAGTTAGAATGTTGTGTTGTTTACAGTACCTCATAAGAACTGAAGAACATTTTTCTTGTTTTGTTTCCTTCAAATGTTTTCCATAAAGAGAAATATCTGTGAAGCTTTAACTTTTTTATTAGATTCAAGCAGGAAAGGGAGAGGATGTGAGGTTTAAAACAACAACAATTGGACACTGCTTTATTCCATCTCTTAAGAAAAAAAATGCCTTAAGAAAAAGAGTAATAAATGAAGTAAATTGGGGACTTCTAAAGAGGAGAGAAGGACTAATCATAATTGCTTGATGGATAAATTACAGCAATGTGGTCTACATTAAATTGAAAAGTAAACAGCAAGAGCAAGCAGTTTGGGTTTCTTTTTTTGCTGGGAAATGCATTCACAGGAACAGTGCAACCCTAAGCAGGTCTATTCAGAAGTATGTCTTGTTGAAATTCAATGGTGCTTAATCCCAGGTAAGCGGGGTAATGATTGCTGTCATGATATACCGGTATATAAACAATGCAAAATACCTTTTTCCAATGACTATTTAAAACAGGGGGGGGGGGACCTGTTTGGAAGGTTCAGGGTCACTTTCTCCACTAGAATAGCAACAGTACAGTGTAGTAGCTTAAAGTTGAACAATGTTATAGTTTGTAATTCTATGTGCATCAGGAATTATCATGCTACATTAGAGGGTTGGGAAAGTTAGTTTTTTTGTACTATGAAGCATTGCCCATAAAGTTGAGATGATTCAGCAATGCCAGATATATTTCTTATGAATTGGAATAATGTGGTCAGATCTGTCTGTCTGTCTACTGGAGATGACTAGAAAATCAACAGCAATTCTAAATTATGAAAGTGTATCACATTATCTTCCTTAGAATTCCAGTAAGAAAAATGCATTTTCAAATTAAAGTTAAAAGACTGGGCAAAAAACTTACACAATGTGTAGTATACCTTTTATGGAATAAGTTTTACAATCTGTGACCTTCAGAATTACAGAATATGTTGTCCTTCTGATGATTCCTACAGAAGTAAGGCCTATTTGAATGTTATGTTATGCAAATAAGATTCATTATTAAAAAGCCATAATAACAAATGTTCTGCTCTCCAAAGGTCAAACAGGCAAGGCACAAGATGAATGTACAGTGGTACCTCGCAAGACGAATGCCTCGCTAGACGAAAAATGCGCAAGACGAAAGGGTTTTTCATTTCTTGAATTGCTTCGCAAGACGACTTTCCCTATGGGCTTGCTTCGCAAGGCGAAAATGTCTTGCGGGTTTGCTTCCTTTTTCTTAAAGCCGTTAATACCCAGGGAATCCGCGCTCCACAAGACGAAAAAATTGCAAGACGAAGCAACTGGCGGAACGAATTAATTTTGTCTTGCGAGGCACCACTGTATTTCCTTTCCTGTGACATGAGTGAAGATGGGATTGGAAATGTTATTCTCTACAATCAGCCACTTAAAACACATTACAGTACCTTTTGATTGCATAAATAATCACACTGAAAGTTAGTATCCCACACCTGGCGATTTTGCTCTAAAATACCTAAGGTTATTTAATCTTATATAGTTTCAGAACATTGAATGACTGCTATAAAAGACAATACACATTCCTTGAATGAACTGAAGTGCCAGCCCAAGCCTATATTTTCTATTGTTTTCTCTTTTGTTTAAAGCTATGACATGATAGCTCCCATTTGTCAGTGCCCATGTAACAGATAACAGATTTCCTCACCCACCCTCAAACAAACCCAGTAGTGACTGGGTATCATTGTTATGCTTTGTTGTCTCATATACAGGTCCCAGGGCCATTTAGCCAGTGTTCATTCCTCAAGGGAGATGGCATGGCTTTGGAAATTTGCCAATAAGCAGCCATTTTGGATTGGTAAGTAAAAAAAAACACAACCTATTCAGGATACCGTGGCATATGCCTTTGCTGTACTTCATTCAATAAATCTAAAAACTTGAGACATGGGAAACTTGTGGTTTCATTCTGTAAAGACGGTTTTGCTACAGATCTAGCAGACCATCATATTTGGTCACAAAATAACTTTATACATCTTTATTGAATCTTTGTACAGAAGCAGGGTGTTTTGATTTCACAACTAATCAAAAGGGGGGGGGAATCTCCCCGGCTAAACCTGCCACTTCATTCCCTTTCAGATTTGGCAGCTGTTCAACTTCTCTTAGGGGACGCAGGTGGCGCTGTGGGTTAAAGCCTCAGCGCCTAGGACTTGCCGATCGAAAGGTCGGCGGTTCGAATCCCTGCGGCGGGGTGCGCTCCCGCTGCTCGGTCCCAGCGCCTGCCAACCTAGCAGTTCGAAAGCACCTCCGGGTGCAAGTAGATAAATAGGGACCGCTTACCAGCGGGAAGGTAAACGGCGTTTCCGTGTGCGGCTCTGGCTCGCCAGAGCAGCGATGTCACACTGGCCACGTGACCCGGAAGTGTCTCCGGACAGCGCTGGCCCCCGGCCTCTTGAGTGAGATGGGCGCACAACCCCAGAGTCTGTCAAGACTGGCCCGTACGGGCAGGGGTACCTTTACCTTTACCTTTACAACTTCTCTTAAGGCTTATCCTATCCATGTTTACTTAGAATTAAATCCCATGGTATCAGCAGGACTTGTTCCCAAATGTATATGCCCAAGATTTCCCCAAAGATTCCAGCTGTAATCCTATATGCACTTACCCATTGATTTTAATTGGACTTCCATCTGGGTGGATATGTATACCATTGATCTGTCGGTATTGCAGCAAACTGAGGTGATTTGGAATGCCATGCAAATACACTTTACTATATTGAATCTGACCAGTGCTCAATTCCATATAGCCCAGAGACCTCCCTTTTGTGACTGGCAATAGTTCCATCATTTCAGGCAGAGAATCTTTGACAGTCCTGTTATCTGAGATCGTTTTAACTGGAAGGGCCAGGTTTTGACCTTTGACCTTATACATGTAAGGCTTGAGCTCTGCTTCTGAGCTAGATTTCATTTCTTTTCCTAACTAAAGTTGACCTATTTTTTGGAAGCATGAATCTGCCACCAGCAGGTCATTTGCATCTGCTGTTGGGTAAAAGAATGCTGAAATCAAAGAGTCTGTCCTATGAATAATTGTATTGATGGGGCTTAATACAATTCCTGTAGCATTGCTTTATAGGCAGTGAATTTCACAATTGCCGGGTCTCCAATTTCAGGATTAAACGAAGGTAAAACGGGCACCTGGATGTGGAGTAATGGCCGACCAGTGACTTTCCATAACGTCAAAAGCGGGCCGGAGCTAAGCAAGACTGCTGAACAGAAATGTGCTTTTGTGAAAAAGCAGAAGAAATGGGTTGCAAGGCTATGCAGACAAAGGCTGAAAGGAAGATATATTTGTTCCCTTCCTTCATTAACTGACACTTCTCTCGAAAATACAAAAAATGGTTTAGCTCTTAGGTAAAGTTGGCAAGAAAATTGCACAAGATTATTACCAGGAGATGAGGAGAAACAAGGCTACAACAAATTCTAGCCATGAAGTCATGCAAGACACTCATTGTAAAACTGCTTTGGAAAACATCTCAAAGGAGAAACGTAAAGATTCTCAGTACATCAGTACTCATTTCTCGCCAGATTCTGCATATTCAAAGATTTACAAGTTGCTGAAGACAGCAAACATCTTTGCAATGAGCAGTATTGGAAAGGGTTGTTTTGTGTTTCTTTGTTTTTGAGAACATCCGTTTACATCTGTGTAGATCCAGATAGCAGTGGGCCAGAAATTAGGCTTAGTATTAGTCTTGCTGGTGGCCGTATCTCATAAAAAAATGAAAGTTATGCTGATATTCATGCTTCAGTGAAACAGAAGAGCATGAAGCCACAGGACAGAAAAAATAATGCTATTCAAATATAAAAGAAAAAAATGTTCATAAGTTAAGAATGGGAAATACTGAAACTAATATTTTAGTTAAGTATTAGCCTCGAGGTTTACCTGCTATTTTGGATAACTGTTAGCTTGGTGGTTTATATTTCCATGAAACATGCATAGAAGGGGGAATAAGATCTTGCGCAGCCATGTCTTCTGACCACACCTCCAATCCCTTGCTTTTATCATAACCTGTGAAACAGTCTACAGCCACAAACACTGTGAATGTGTTCTGGGACCATAGCTATTCAAGAGTCTCATAGTATGTATAACCCCCCCCCCCATTTTTTACAAACCTAATATGTGCATAGGCTGTCTTTTTATATACTTATTTGAAATAGAAATGCCAACTAAAGTAAAAGGGATATCTAGAATGGAACAGTGCAGAACAAATTTCCATACCAAATAAAGTATAACAGATCAACATCACAAGGTCCCAAGCACCACAAATGGGTTTATATTATCCTGCACCTTGTTGCTCCAGAAATGGCTTGGTTTCTCTCTAAAAACATTACCTTCCTGTCTACCTTCTCTGGTTCTAACCATAGATTAATGCAGGAAGGCAAGACCTCCCTTTACATAAATTATTTTTCTTTCTCGTTGGAAGTCAGCATTGTACACAAGCAGTTTGGCTTCTGGTTAATCATAAGAGTGGTGGGGCTCTGCATTTTAATCCTAAACCAATTATCAGGATTTGCTAGTGCACCATTAGATTCCAAGGAATAAAACTCAAGGGCAACACAAAGGTCTCAGACAGGAGCTCAAAGCTCAGTCTGTGTCTTGCTGAAGGTGAAATCCCAGACTTTGCAATTTGGTAATTAAAAAAAATAAACACAAGACTGCCTGCCGCATCCCAAACACACAAGTATCAGAGGCAAGGATCTCAGTTTAATTTCAATTTCAATTGGTCGTATGGCATTCTTTCCTTTTAATAAATAGGCATATTTAGTGAGATTTTAGGGCTTCAAAATACCATAAGAACATAAGAGCCGTGCTGGATCAGACCAAAGACCAAAGTCCAGCATCCTGTTCTCACAGTGACCAATCAGATGCCTATGGGAAGCCTATAGGCAGGACCTGAGTGCAATTTGATCATAGTGTCAGCTTCCATATTATTGGCTCCTGATACATGGAAATGCAAACTGCTAACATTTAAGACACCTGAAATTTAACTGCAAATCAACTTTGAAATAGGCTGAGGATCAAAATTGAAACAGCACCCAATAATGCTTTATAAAGGTAAAGGGACCCCTGACCATTAGGTCCAGTCGTGGCCGACTCTGGGGTTGCGGCACTCACCTCGCATTATTGGCCGAGGGAGCTGGCATACAGCTTCCGGGTCATGTGGCCAGCATGACTAAGCCACTTCTGGCGAACCAGAGGAGCGCACGGAAACGCCAGAGCGGTACCTCTTTATCTACTTGCACTTTGATGTGCTTTCAAACTGCTAGGTTGGCAGGAGCAGGGACCTAGCAACGGGAGCTCACCCCGTTGCAGGGATTAGAACCGCTGACCTTCTGATCGGCAAGTCCTAGGCTCTGTGGTTTAACCCACAGCGCCACCCACGTCCCTGGAATAATGCTTTATAGCTGACTATTATATACATAACTGCAGTGCTTTTTTCCTGGGGTACTCAATGTTACCCAGAACTAGCACCCTTTCCCTGCATATCTGCATATACTGAGGTAGTGGATTGTTCTGCCCTTTATCATCGATAAGAAATGAAACTCAGGGCAGGTCATGAGATAAAAGGAATTAGGCTATGAGATTATGAGGTTATGAAAACAGGTTTTGCTCTTAGTGGGCTTCCAATCATTTCAGTGGGACAAAGTAAATAACCTTTAATCTATCACACATTGTATTGCATTGGTGGGGGGAACCTGCCTTTGGCACTGGGGTCACAAGGGGGAGTTTGCAAGTTCAGCTCCAACCCCCATGGCGTCCCCAAATTAATCTCTCTGGGGTTTTTCCTATTTAAAGGAGGGGCTACAATTTATCTTATGCGGGCGGTAGTGAACAGAGGGCCCTGGATTTGCCTTCAAGGGCAGCCATGTCTGTAGTAGGGTTCAGTCCCTCTGGCCTACCTGCAAAAATTAGAGCAACATTCAAACTGAATGAACGATTTATGGCAGTCCTTTTAATGGGTTCTGTGATACCAATTATATGGCTGAAAGGGCCATATAACATATGAAACAGGCAAAGCTACTTGATCTCAGATTCAGTTATTAGTGAGATAGGTGATAGTGACTTTAGCAAACTACAATGATAAAATAATGGAAATTTGAAAATCAGTAATGAATTCACCACATATATTTGGCCAATGCACCATACATTTAAATTCAATTTCATAGCTATGGACTGTGAAGACAATTTAATTCTATTCAGTATGTTATACAATTCTATTCAACATGTTATACACTTACCAGTAGACAGATGTGGTGTCAATTTTATACTTACCAGCAGATGTGCTGTTAACTGCCTATTCTGGTAATACAATATGCAATGTAAAGCCCCTCAGATAGAAATTTATATAAGAGTTGAAATTGCCCCCCCCCCTTAAAGCTGCAAATCACCAGAAGATACAGTAAAATTAACATATCATCTCTATTATTACTTTGTGGGACTTTTCATCTTGTTGAATTGCAGTTTTGAAGCTGAAAAAAGTCCAATCCTGCAACTATTAAATAACTGCATCAAATTACTTGTGTCTACTCATGCTAGGAAGACGACTCCACTTTCTATAACATAATTTGGAGGGGAGGAACTGCCAAGGTGGTCTTTGAAACAAAACATATTCAGATTCAGTTTCTTCACATGTTCTAGGTTCATGAGGCTTAGCCTGAAAATGGCTACTCTAAAATGTAAATCAGAGGTATGCATATGATGTGGGTTAGAACTCATGAATTTCACCATAGGGGAGATGTAAGAGGTACCACTATGTACAAGAACCAGGGAAGAAAATGTGGGTAACACTCTTGTATACCGCACATCTCTGTAAAGTTAACTTGAAAGTTATATGGTAAAGAAAACAAGAAACAACCATTGATTTGAGCACTGGATGCTGAAATGCACCTCTAAACCTAAAAAATGCTAAATACAGTATGGATAGGATCACATTCAATATGCATACATATGCATACATATGCATATATACATATGTATTTTTTCAGATCTGTGGCACTGAAGCAATAATCAGAGTCCAGATTTGTGCTCACATTCATTAGCAACATGGGTTGCAAATCCCTATTTGTTCTTTACTGCATGTTGAAAATTTACAGGCCCACAATCAGCTCAGGAGGAGTTGAGTGTAATGCTTATTTTGCATTTATGCTGGCCAGCGTGAATCATATCATGTGAATTGGATGCTATATTATCTTTGGCGATGCAATGTGATTCTTCTTTACACATGAATGACTATTTAATTTGCAGTACTTCTACAGGGTCTGATAGGAAAGAATATAGTATTTTAACATATTTATCATCTCCAATGAATGAGAATTCTTACTAAACTGTTTATCAGGTAAGTGGATCCTGTAAAGCTGAATCTGCTTCCAGATTTCTGAGTCCCCAAGGTATATCAGATAATTTATCTGGTAGGATTATGTTGATGTATTTATCAATCTTTAAAAATGAACACAGACATATGAAATGACACCTGTTGACAACTAAATTGCAATGTGAACCCTGGGTTAAATATTCTCCATTTAGGTTATTTGCATGAGAATGTACGGGGCTGTTAGGTCAGACCAATAGTTCATCTAGCTCTGCATACTGACAGCATAGGCAAACTCAGCCCTCCAGATGTTTAGAGGCTCCAATTCTCATCACCCCTGACCACTGGTCCTGTTAGTTAGGGATGATGGGAGTTGTAGTCCCAAAACATCTGGAGGGCCGAGTTTGCCTATGCCTGGCATACTGTTTTCAACAGTGGTCAGCCAAATACGTCTGGGAATTGTACAGGTACAGTGTGGTGGAAATGACGTTCCACTTTTGCTTCCTGTCTAACAGCTTTTGACAGATTCACCTTCCATGAATTCACCTAATACCGGGAATTGGGGAACCTGTAGATATAGGGTTGAGCCCCAGCAAATATACCCAGTGGTCAGGGATGATAGACATTTCAGTCCAGCAACATCTGGACAGTCCTATCTGGCCTAATTTTTTTTAAGAAGTCATTTAAGATATTAAGAATTCAGGTGCGCCCTGTCCTGTGCATCTTGCAAAATGCATCATGGCTCCAGGGATGTAGTTGTAATTTTGGAAGCTCATCATTTGCTCCCGGTGGCAAGAGTACCACAAAGCCTGTGTACCTCAGGCTGCTAATCCCATCAGCATTATAAAAGAATCATTAATATCCCATATTCATAATCACACTAATGGATGGCATGCATGAGGAGCATGCATTATTAAAGGGAGAGTTCTGAATGTGTTGTAGGAGGGGAATTCATTTTTGACTGACAGTCATGTAAACCAAACATCCATATCCTTCACGGTTTCAATTTGGCAGAATGATCTTGGTGTTATAGCCCAGAGCGAAAACTCTACCGAACAGGTTTAGACTATTACATTTTAATCTCCCTTGCTACATTTCATTCACTTTCATAATTTTCTTTCCTGCCACCCTCTGAAAGGAAATCTTCTCATGGTTCTTTCCTTTCATTAGTGAAATCATAAAATAATAATAATACATTGCACTTAACATCTATCAACAGTGCCCATCACTCTGATATATGTACAGTCCCCCCAACCTCACACAGAAATGACCAGTCAGTAAAGTTTCCGAATATTTAAAAGGTCAAAGTACTACAAGGCTCTATTATTTTCACTTAGAAATATATGAGACATAAAAATGGTAGTGGTGGGAAGGATGTAAAATGGAACATATTCCCTTGATGGCCCCAGCACTGTCACCATGTAATTTTTTTTACCCCTCAATCTATTTTTATTTTTTAAACACCCTATTTTAAGAGAATTATAATTAAATAGGCATATAGGCCCTCAGCAAAATGCACATTGGTAGTAACATAAAAATGAGAATATTCTTAGAGGTGTCCAATATAATAAATACATCAACCATGAGAATATCAAATACAAAAGTTAACATTAAAAAGGGCTCTAGAAAGCCTAGGCTGTATTTCACTAATAATGGATGTTACACGACACTTCTATTACACTAGTTGCACTTGCTGTATTAACTGTATACTTGTAGTCTAACTCAGGGTTCTTCAACCTTGGGTGTCCAGATGTTGTTTGACTATACGTCCCATCATTCCTGACCATTGGCTAAACTAGTCATGGGTGTTGTAGTCCAACAATCCCGAACTCAGGCACAGCCAGGTCCTCTGGCTACCTGATTGGCTGATTCAAAACTATGGGCTGGCTGGCTATTGTGCCCTCCTTTGCGGCCAGTTGGGGGAATTCTCCAGCAGCTGATCACACAATGGAGAGCCATTTTGTTCTGTGGAGCCAAGGGCCTGCCATGAGGGGCTGCAACTGCCACCTACCCAAAGACTGGGTAAGCAGCCATTATCGTCTAACAGCATCTGGGAGACCCAAGGTCAAGGAACAATGGTCTACACAACCTTTCTTCCTTTCTATTAATGGTAGCCATGCTTGCACAACACATATTTTCCCACCTGATGCTCTGTGTTACTTTCCTGTGAGAAGCTATTTGCCACACTTTTGCACTTCATCGCATCAGACTCAGTGATATGCTTTCCTGCTGCCTTATATAATAAATGTTCTTCACATCAAGATAATGCAGTGTTGCTTTGGTCTCTGCTTTTATACAGTGTCAAGTTATGGTGTGAATAAGCTTGCTGTACAGAAGTCCAAATCCCTGTTAATTAAGCCACAATAATATCTACTGTTGCCTTGAGACAGACCCAATTTATTTTTTCAGCAAAAGAATGTTTTGTGTTTGTATTTTTTCCTTTGCACATCCATTAGTGCTGGAAGCATTTGCAACATTAATTGGTGACCTGTGTCTTGAACATTATTTTTTTTATGCTGTGAAAAGAAATATAAAGGAATTAAGGCATTCTTTGGACTTAAAGAACAACTCTGTGTGTCCTTAAGTGGCTCTCTTTATTAATATGATATGGCAAATGTTTGTTCCTGTTTATTAAATCACATGAAAGGTTAATTATGCTAAGCGACTCTGGGTAGAAAACAATTCTTGGAAGAGGCTTTCTAAACAACAGGTTGGCAGCTTGCAGGAGCCATCTGTTTCCCACAAATGTTAAGGTACAATCTTAAACTTGTGAGGTTAAAAATTACAGTAGTTTGGGAGAAGGAAAATCCATGCTGCGATGATGATATGAAAATTCTGATTCTCCTTGACATGCAGCCTGGCAGGAATGCCAAGTTTCCTAAACATGGTGTTTGGTTGCTAATAGCCATGAAAACTACAGGGGAACAAAGCAGCAAGGGGGCTCCTGTTATCCGTTTCCTTTCTAATATAAGGGCATTGGTGTCCTGGAATGATGTTGCCTGAAGCTTTTGCAAAACAGATCCATGCCTGATACTGCCATTTGCCTCTAATGGGTTCATATCATGATTTGAAGATGCACTCCTAAATTCTGCCTTGTGAGTCAACTGAGTTGGGCCAATGGCTTAAAAGTTCTCAACATATCTCTGTGTGGCAAAATTGTCCATGCAATGAGATGGGTCTACACTTTAAACTAATTATCCAGCACTGCCATTCCAATGGAGTATTTAAAAGAAAATTATAAAATTTGTAATTGAAGTGAAATACACCCATGCCTAGAAATAGGGTGGTAGTGACATGTTTCTTGGAGACTATGCATTCTGACTGGAGAATGTGCATACGGCCCAGAGAATGTACAAAATTCAATTGAGATATGAACATTCCAGGCCTGTTGAGGATTATGTATATTGACCAGGAATGTGCACAATTCCCTTTTCATGGAAGGCGTTTGTGTACATTCTCCTTAAGGCTTGGTGAATGTGCCCTATGTGTGGTTATTATGTACATTAACTCCCCTTAACACACACACATGTATTTTGAAGGACAGGTAAGAAATATAAAATAATAATTATGATAGTGTTATAAGGTGTTAATTTATAATACAGCCTTTTCACATTCTTCTCATATGTCATTCTTTTTTTATTTATATTGGCCTGGTTTGCATATCATACTAAGTCATAGTTTGGTTTACAATGAATATGCAAGCATTCTCAGCTGCTGTACTCCTCCCCAATTGTCTTGCTGTTTCACCACAACAAACCATAGCCTAAACCAAACCATAACCTGGCTCAGGGGTGTAGCAAGGGGGTGCAGTCCACCCCGGGTGTCCCCACTGAGGGGGGTGTCAAAGTGGTGGGCAGCACTCACCGTGGGGCCTGCAGCACGCCCAAACCACGTGTCTCTCCTGGGAGTGACACGGTGGCTTGGGCGCCCGCAGGCTCCGCGCCACCCCAGACAGTCTGCCCGTTGCCTCTCCCTCAGCTGTAGGGCGGCTGCGTGGGAGGAGGCAGACAGAGTCCTCGGAGGCCCCGTGGTGCCCCTGTGGGTGACTGGCCCCGGCCCCAGGCGCCCGATCAGCTTGCTCTGCCGCTGACCTGACTTAGAGTGTCATCTGAACCTAGACTCATGCTTTAGATCTCCTGGACAAACCATGAGCTGTAAACCATGGAACAAACCTTGGTTACAGCTTGTGGTTAGTCTGTAGTGACTTTAAGCAATGATCCTGGGTTCTGACAACACACTGAACCAAACCATGGCAGAACAGCAGCAGAACATCTGAGGAGGAGCAAAGTGGATCTGGTCTCCTATTCAGGAGCCTCCCCACTTCTGCATTTTTTCTGAGGCGTAGAATGGCCTGATTTGTGCATTACGCTATCTGCTGCTTCCCCAGGCCAGTCCCTCTATTTAACATTGCATGTGGTTCCCAGAGGGTATGAAACCCTTGGGCTGAAAAAGAATCCCACAACTCTGTTCAAATCCATTATCACAAATTTATCCTCTAGTATGAGGATGTGGATACAGCCCTGGCTAAATTCAGCATCATCAACCCATTGTGAAATAGTGCCAATGTACTAAATAATTTGTCCTGTATAAAAGAGGCATTAGCAATAATACTACATTCAGTGGCAAATAGTTTTCCTTCTTGCTCTTTGTTCCTGTTCTCAAAATTGTGGTTTTAGGTAATGAACCGAGGCCCTAAAGTCAACTTTTGCTGAAGCTCTGATAGCCAGCTTTCTTTTCTTTTTTCTTTTTCTTTTTCTGATAGGCTCACTTGAATGGCTAATTCCTGTTCTTGTACACTTGGACAAACTCAGCTGTCTTCTAAATGCTCTAAATGCTCAGTCTGCTAGTTTTGCAGGAAAGGCTTTGTTGCCACCACTTGGGTAGCCAAACCCACAGGACTTCGGAGAATTTGGCATTTCAGAAACCAGGCAAACAATCTGCCAGCCCGATCAGTTGCAAGCTAACACATGCCTCCTGTGGCGCTGATTGTGAAGTGACAAGCTTAGCCCAGCCCAGCCCAGCAACAGCACTGCGTCCTTAGAAACAGCAGATTTGTCATCAGACTGAATGTGAAAAGCAGCTCACTCATTTGCGTGGTGGCTGCTGCTGCTACAGCTGGAAATCTTTTGCCTTCATCTTTCTAAAAGGGCAAAGCTACAGAGAATACACCAGAGGTGGGTGATATCAGACCGTGATGCAGGGATGTAGGAAAAGAAAAGTTGAAGAGCCTAATGTGATTGTTTTTCCTGAGAGTGATCTTGAGTATATGAGTGAAAGTTGAAGCTGCTCTGGCAGTGAGGACAATAAGTTGTTAGATCAGAGATGAGAAATCTGTGGCTCTCATGATGTTAAACTCCCATCATTCCTGACCATTGGCTATGCTGGCTGGAGCTGATGGAAGTTGGAGACTGATAACATCTGGAGGTCCACAGGTTCCCCACGTCTGTGTTAGATAGCGTGCCAATGGCACAATCCAGTGGTTCAGAATAAGACAATCTGATTCCTGCAGTAGATGCCAGCTGCCTGTCTCATTCAGCAATGGCCCTTGATAGAAAACAATTTATATGTGATTGTTGAATTGAGCACAAGAGGGTCATGGGGGGAAATTGTTTCTTCCTCTTCCCTAGACACTTCTTGCAGGGCTACAGAATCAAACTAGGAGTTCTGAATATGCTGGCTTGTCTTTTCAGGGATTTCCCAGTAAACAGTTGGGGAGAGATGCTGCCATGCCATTTTGATTGGGGCAGTTTGGGGCTCTGATGATTTTCCCACCACAAAGGTCTACAGCTCTCTTCATTTTGCCATGACTGGTTTAAGCTGTTACATTACTAAGTGCAGACTGTGCTGTTCTGAGGAAGAAAGAGTCATCTTGTTCTCAACTTGTTAACTACTTCGTGCAACAGCAACAAGAAGAATGGGGCGGGAGGGGTGTTAGAATTAACTGTCCATGCCAAATATACACAATATCAAGAGGTGAATGATCCTCCTGAAGGTGTTTTAACTGTTTGAAATATATAATTTAGCCTTCTAAAAGTGCAGGGTTTGAGGCAGAAACTGAACAACTGTTTTATATTGAATAGTATCCATAATTGAATCAGAATGTGCTGGCTTTGGGTCAATCATTGTAGTGGAAGACAGCTCCTACAGAAAGATATAGTTCTTTGAGGACAAATAGCATTGTTGTGCCTTGTCTGTCTGTGTTTCATCCAGTCTCTCACATGAAATTTAAATTGTAATTTCCTTGGGGAGTCGGCTCTCCCTCTCATACCATATTGTTAACCCAATAGGTTACATGGAAAGATAGCCATGTGAAAATTAAGACCAACAGCATGAATAGATCCTTGCCCAAAAATATATATGGGAATCCTAACTATGAATTTTCAGTTCTCTTTTTAAAGAAGTGAGCCTCTAAATTCTTGCTTTTTGAAGTTACAGGGAAGTAGCCTTCCATAGCAAACAGGTGCTGGCAATGGCTTCAGTCAGAAACATTCCATATGGGTTCAATGCAAATTATGAGACTGTCATAAAAATCATTGGGAGCAAATATGTCCGGTGCCTTGTAGAAAAGACTGATGGGTAAGTATGCTATCTGGAAGAAACATTTTTGATATATATTAGTGGGGTTATATAATTTTATGTTGGATTCCCTCCTCACCACATTAGTTGTGGATAGGGAAAATCCAAATGAAATGGGGTGAGTATGTTGCTACCTGTATGAGGACAATGTCATGTGAACGACCCAAAAAATATGCTCCCATGGGATGTATCAAATAGACTTTAAACTGTCAAGCATACACAGCCCTAGTCTACATCTTAAACAGCATATTACAAGAAAACCCTGTTCCTTTGGCTGTACCATTTCACTGAGGGGTTAAGACCCATTGGCTACCCTCACCTGGTTTAGCCAGCCAGTTGAAACCACTTCTTGGGGGTGTGGCTGCTGTCACATGCTGACAGCTTCTAGGTGAGAGCTGAGTGCAGGGTAGGGACCAAAGGTGAACAAATTACCTCAGAAAGAGCACAACGTGTCGCCCACTAGTGGCACTACTCCTCTCTTAACGCTACATACACCCCGATGCAGTCTCAGAATAGTTTTTCAGGGTCTGCTGCTTGTGTACCATCCGCCAGGGGAAAGATATATATTGCACTATAGCCAGTATAATAGAAGGCAATATTCAACAACATAGTTGTGTTGGTGCAAGGATTAGCACTACCGCAACAGGATTCCCCCACTCTCCTTGTGGAGATACACACTCCTCTCCACCCCTCAATCTGCTCATGAGAGTTGTGGGGGGACCCATGAGAGGAGAGACGATAGAAATAGCTTTCCACTGCACAAAGAAAAAACCCTTGTGCTGACAAGAGAGCTTTGCTTAGTGCTACCTCGAACACAACCCAAACACTCTCAAGTTAATAGAAAGGAGAAAATTGTTCTGGAATTGTTATTCTCACACATCCCTGACACTGATTTATAAAAAACAAAGGTCTTTGGGCAAGTGTTTTTCAGACTGAGAAAGGCCAAATGGGAACACGGTGATATTTGTTAATATAAATGGCTTACCACCCCTGAACTTTCTTTTCTGGTTGATAAAGTATCAAAAGGTTTAATTGCACAGCTTGGTTTTATGCTTTAAAGAGAATGGCATTAATAATGGCCAGGATCCAAAGAGTTACTTAAGGTATGCCCAAGAGGTCCTGTTAGAATATGTCTCTTCCTCTGAGTGATAGGCCATAATGTAACCTGCTTTTGGAATTCCTCTCCATTTCAAAAGAGCATGGTCATACAATGCGAGGAAGTATTTTTTTAACAGTGCAGCACTATGCATATCTACTCAAAATAAGTCTTACAGAATAAGTGCTGAATCTGGGGGTGGTGCTGAAATAATAAAGACTGTTGTGGGACCTCTACCTGAAGGAGCGTCTCCACACCCATCATTCAGCCTGGACACTGAGGTCCAAGCTCCAAGCTCCTTCTGGCTGTTTCCTCCCTGCAAGAAGTGAAGCTGCAGGGAACCAGGCAGAGGGCCTTCTCGGTAGTGGCGCCCGCCCTGTGGAACGCCCTCCCATCAGATGTCGAGGAAATAAACAGCTATCTGACTTTTAGAAGACATCTGAAGGCAGCCCTGTTTAGGGAAGTTTTTAATGACTGATGTTTTAATGTATTTTTAATCTTTTGTTGGAAGCCGCCCAGAGTGGCTGGGGAAACCCCACCAGATGGGTGGGGTATGTATACATAAATAAATAAATAAATAAATAGCCAGCTGTAAGAGCCACGACTATCAACCAAGCACCTGATTACATGGAGGCCAGCCTCACACGATTATTTGCCACTTTCTTGTACAGAGGAGTAATTTCTAGCAGGGGGAAAAATGTGGACACCTGTGGTTTGCAGGCAATTTGGAGCTCCCCAGGCCTTACTTCCACCTTGCCCTCCCCCATCCCTTTTTTGGTGACTGGTTGGTGGTTGCTGCTGGAAATTACACTAACTGGCCTCTGCACAATTTTTGCTGGAGGCTGTGTGACAATGGGATGGGACTTTCCTACTTCTTCACCATGTTATTTTGATCCTCCGCTGGCTGAACAAATGTGCTGAGACTCGATTTCTATCATATTTGTTGTCTTGACTTGATTTTAGCAAGTCTTCTGCAATCCCTCTTATGTCACACTGGGAAATTGTTTGTCTGCCATTTTGCACACAGCTCTGAGAAAAGTGAAATTCATAAACTGGTACCATTTTGTTGAAATTTGCATATAAACAAGGTTTAGTGGAACTGTATTAAGTTTCTTCCTTGAGATTATAGTATTCAGAACTGAACACAAAGTGATTATAACTATTATAGCACATGCCTCCTTTATACTACATTTCCTTCTGACCAGCAAATGTTCCAGGAAACAAATATTTTTGGTGTTGATACTGTAAATATACGGTATGCTTGTTTCCTGACAGCAAAGCAAAGGAGGGTGTAAAAACTGAGACACAGTCCATGCTCAGGACACTAGCTCCACACAACGCAAGACAGGCACATGGAAACCCTCCAGGGCTCAATAGGCCTCCTTGTCAACAGATCCATTATGGTCTCGGGGATGAACAACAGAACAAAGGTGAAAAGGAAGAACAAAAGTCTAAACAAGGAGAGAAAAGTGATAGCAGATCTGTGGACAACAAAGTGAGTCACTGCAACTGTACTGGTTGCTTATTATAGGTTTCCTACTCAGCATCAGACTTTACTCTTTAACTAACAACAACATAAATGGTTAATAGGTATCTTTTCTACTACTGTGGCTATTGTTATGACAGCTACTACTAATGATGATGATAAATAATGACAGTGGTGTCCAGTTAAAAGAACATTCTGCTGCTACCAAATTCTGATGAGAGAACTCCTGTATCAAAAAACAATTGTCATCACAAAACTTTCAACTCCTCCAAACAGAATTGCCTTATATTAAAAATTCTGACTGCTTATGCTTCCAGTTCATACCTGTTGCTTTTGTTTTACTTGGATCTTTCTCTTACTTTCCCATTCTGTAAACATCTCTTCTCATTCTTCGCTGTTTTGGCTCATAGACATCTGGATTTTACATTGGTTATAATATAAGGCCTGTATTATATTATAACTAACAGACTATTATAACATGGATGGGGAACCAGTGGTTAGCCCAGATGTTGCTGGTCTCCAACTCCCATCAACCCCAGTTGGCATGGCCAATGGTCAGTGATGATGGGAGTTGGAGTCTAGCAATGTCTGGAGTCTATAATCTAATATTGGCAGCCATGATCATATGGAATCACCATTTGTTTAGAGAGAGGGGACTGTATATTCTCCAGTAGATCCAAACAGTGGACCTCCTCATACTAAGTTATAGTCTGATCTGACTAGGATCCTGCATCTCCCCACCATCTTAATATATACATGCTCACAAATTAAAGCAAAAACTATCAGTCAATACAAATCAGAGCTGCAGCAAAAAAAGTGTTGTTTTTTTATAAAAAATACTGTATGTAACAGTGTTGGAATATTTGCAACATGTGGCAGGAAAATAATTGGCATTGTTAGTATTTTTGTATGATGTGTTTGGTAAACTTCCTTCCTTCCTTCTGCAGAACAGGAGGAGAACCAATGGATGGGCATTTATTTATTATTTACATGTATTAGTCACCAGTTAAGCTAGCCCCTGGGTTAGTTGCAAGGAAGGATATTTCAGCTAGGCATTAGGAAAACATTCCTAACCATAATAGATATTTGACCGTGGGGCAGCCTGCATCAGGAAGATGTGAGCTCTTCTTCACTGGAGATATTTAAGCAGAAGCTGGGTGGTTACCTGTCAAGCATGGGAGACTCCTTAGGCTGCCTTGAGACTCCTTAGGGTAGTGAAAAAGTAGGATATCAAATCCAAACTACTCTTCTTCTTCTTCTTCTTCTTCTTCTTCTTCTTCTTCTTCTTCTTCTTCTTCTTCTTCTTCTTCTTCTTCGTTTCAGGATTACTGCATTGATCCGGGATGAGGAACATATTGGAATCCGAGAACAGATGAAGGGTCACAGGTTCCTCATCCCTGGACTAGATTATCTCCAAGGTGTATTTCAGCTCTATAATTCTATTATATATTCTTATATCATGAGTTCTCACCTTCAAAGATTGATTATATTATATTGTTCTAATTAGTGTTTTTATAGTTGTTCTGATTTTAAGTGGAGTGCCCTATCTGGGTGGATGGAGCAGCCAAGTAATTTCGCTGTCCCTGAGAGGGGGCAATGACAATAAAGATATTATTATTATTATTATTATTATTATTATTATTATTATTATTATTATTATTATTATTTATACTGACAGCTTGGTAGTTCTGTATCTGGTCCTTTTAGTAAGCAAAATATTAACTTTGAAAAATGAGCCATGGTTCATTGAGAGGGATAATTTCTGGATCAATCCTGGGTTCAATCCCAGGCAGTGCTTTTTTTTTCTAAAAAAAATATTTAGGGGTACTCTCCTTTTCCTACTCATATTGAAATACTGCCCCTCAATGAGGCCAAGCTTAGATTCACAAAATGTTTAGGGGTATGCGTCTCCCTGCAACCCCCCACCCAAAAGCACTGATCCCAAGTAACTTAAAGAATGCTTGAAAGAAAGGATGGGGGTATACCTCTTTCTGAGTAACTCCACCAGTTAAGTTGCATATATGAAGCAGTGGAGAGTGTCATATTTGTGCAAGAAAGTCCTAGGAAATCTGCAAAGCTACAAAACAAAGCATTTGTCTTTGGAGCAGTCACTATCATTTAGCCTAGAGAGATCTTAGGCATCCCTGAGTTCCTTGGCTAAGCCTATAGTGGCTGGCCAAAGGTGAGTTTTATGACTGAACTGGTATTTAAACCCAGATCGCTCCAGTCCATGCGTAACTCCTGTTTGTTTATAAAGAATATAATATTTGATATGCGAGAGGTTTTCTGAACTTTAGGGCTCTTTTTCCTCATGCAAAGTGTTTTCAATACCTACAGTTACTTTACAGAATGAATGTGTTTCTTGGATTGCTTCTTCTCTAACTGCTTGTTCGTTATCCAAGGGTTTAAAACCACTGAATACACATTGTGTCACTGCTCCCTCTGGTGACAAGTCTTTGTCCTACATTCATACTCTTCAAAAACCACCTATGGAAACTCAGATCTTAAAGCAACTTGAAAGACAACAGGTAACTGAATATAGGTATAATCAAAGCAATTTGCAGATTCAGGTGTTTGGCTTGTGACTATTGGGCATTTTTCATATTAGAGTGTTTTAAAATACTTAAGGCCAAATCAAGGGTTTGATCCAAAACAGACATTAACTGGAAAAAAGTTACACTATTTTTTTTTTACTTACTTGCAAGTAAATGCTATTAGGATCAGGGTGGTTGGCTGTTTTCAGATGCTTACAGCATAATCTGATGCATGTCACTCAGAAGTGGGCCCTAGGGAGACTGCATACCTCACACATCTTAACTGTCCTTTCATACTTTCAATCAGGGAGGCTGAAGAGAATTAAAAGCGGGGGAGGGTATTTTCCAAAATTTCAGTGAAGAAAGTGAGGACTCAACTCTACAGGAGTCGACTACAGAAACTGTGGGTAACAGCTAGCTGCCTTGCAGGAAACTGGTATGGTGTTACTGTGTATGTGTAATGTCCCCCTCATCACCCTACCACACACGTAGGAATGCAAAACTTCATGGCTTTGCTATTTTGTCCCCAATTTCTGCCCAGAGAGTTTATAAAGCAGTTCACGTAAATGTAAATGCATTAAAAGTATGGAACCTTGGGGTAAATGAGAGCTATGAAATCAAATAATAAATTTATTGCTAGACCTTACACATACTTTAAAGCATTCCTTTTCTCAGGATATCGCTCAAAAACCAATGGATGAAGAGAATGATTCTCTTCTGGGTATCCTCAGAAAAGAACTTGAGCAGTGCCCTTTGAACCTGACTACATTAGAAAAACTTCAGGAAGAATGTAAGGTTTGGGATCCCAGAGTTTCAAGACTTCTGTCTCAGGCACAGCTGAGCCACCTGCTTTTAAAGTACGAAGTCCCTCTGCAATTACCCACTGTCAAACTCCTTTTCAAGAGATTTTCGAAAGCAAATGACCAAGAACTGGTACGTTAATGCAACATTTTAAACAAAAATAATGTTGAGCTCAATAGATTGGATTTCTTAAGACCTGCCTGTACTTTTGGAATATTGATGTTATAGGTCAGGGGAGATTCTAACTCTGAAATAAAGGTGGGCTATTTATTTTTTGGGTCAAAAACTATTTTCTCAGCCATTGTAAACCATTATATCCATGCAACCTTTTTAATTATGTACAGCAGAACTGAGCAACACTGTTTAAACTTAGAATGCTAATAGTGTTGTTATTAAAGATTTTATTGGGTTACAGAAGTACATACATCATTTCTATTTTCAGATCATAAAGTCATTCTCACAGATCAGTTACATTTGATGTGAGACTTTGATGTTGTATATAGTACAGGGTTGGGGGAGAAGATAAGTGAGGAAAGAATGTTCTGCATAGTTGAACAGGAACAGACCTTGGTAATATGGCATCCTATGTGAGGCCAAAATTTGACACTCTTCCTCCAGCCCTTTTGCCACCTCCCCAAAGCTGGGTAAAGGAGACAGTAGGCTTTGACAAGAAGGTGCAATGCTCAGGCAGGGTCCTAGAGTCTTCCTTCCTCCTTTCCAAAACTGAGAAAGGGCTAATTGGGCTTTGGGAAAGAGGTAGGAGGCCTCTAGGACCCTGTCAGATCCCTCACACCTCCTTCCCAAAGCCCAGCACTTACTAGGGTTTGGGAAGGGGACAGAAGGGTGCTTTTATTGGTTGTAGTCACAAATATCTCAAAAATGTGATCAGTGAAGTTAATTCAATGAATGTTATCAGTCTTTTCCTACACCACTAGTTTTGTCTTTTCTTGACAGTTTCTTTTAAAACCCTGTTTTCAAGCTGTGTTTTGAAAATAAACCTTTTTGTCCTTCATGCAGGTAAATTATGAAAAATTGCTTCAGTTTTTAATGCCAGTGGCAGCAAGCAAGACACAGCAAACACAAGCCCTCCCAAGGAAGAGTCAAAATATGGAGAATCATTGCAAAAGGTTCTATTTTAAATTTCACTATACTCCTTACAGTTAATAAATGAGCAATGTATCCGAACTCCTTCACCCTTCCGACAATCTTCCTGTCTTACTTTCCATCTGGTCAGGATCTAATAGGTGCAGTAATTATAAGCCACTCAAAAGGATTCCAAATGAAAAATTGGCTCACTTGTGACATTTACAAAAAACAACAACATGTAGTACTCAAGAGGACAGATTTTATCTTGCAGCCATCCAAAATCTCTGCTAACGAAACATATTTGGAGTCTGTGAACACCTACGTTGCAGCCTGCTGGGATGCATCAGTGGAGATTATACAGACTTCCCTTAATTAACCTTGGCAAAGAAGACTGGCAAGGAGTTGTGTGCATTTATGTGAGAGATATATATTGCTGCTTTGGCAGCTGAGCTCTGGAGCGTCTCTTAAAACATAAGTATAGCCAGGATGCTGGTCAGAGTCTGCGTATAAGTATTCATCCGTCATAAACTGGCGTACCTCATGTGGATGGGAATGACCTTAGGGACATATTTGCTATATCACATACTTTCCTGGTCTCTGCTCTCATCATTAAGCATTGGCTGTAATATTCACAGTAATGTCAACTGTTGTTATAAACCCACCATTTCACTAAATCAGTGATGGGGTTCCTGCATCCCCCTAGGTTCTACTCAGAGTAAATAATGTCTCTTGCTTGTTTGCAAAGAGATGGGTGTATAGAATCTTCTGGTTTGTGTTCAGCTGAGGGAATGCAGCCTGCTGTACAAAAGTACCGTAAGTGTTACACCTATTGTTCTGCCCACACTTTTGCCTCTGGCCCTGCAGCCCCCAGAAGGTGGATTGTGAGGCTGAAAAATGCTTCTCCAACTCTGGATTAAAGATTGTAGCTTCCAGGAAGCTTTGACCAGGCTTAGCCCTTCTCCTGTTCACAAGGAACTTCCTGCAGCTCCATGAGTGAATTGTAAGCTATGATGTCATAGCTGTCTGGAAGCCTAGATTTCTCGGCTGTTTTGTTTCACATCTAATCCTTCTTCACCTTGAGGTAATACTCTGGATTTATTACCAGGTGCTCTACATTACTGAGTAAGTTGCCCCATTGGCCTCTCTCAGATGGAGGTCTTTCGGAAAGCACTCATACAACTTCTGAAAATGTCAAAAGTGAGCTATAGGGCTGTAACAGCAATTACCATTTTAATTGCCCCTTTGTTACATGCGTTATCATTCCACAGCTCTTGGACTCCGGAAGATGCCTTCCAGGCCTTGAAGCAGACCCTGAAGGAACATAAAGGAGAGCTGAGCCTACAAGATAAGACTTGCTCAGGTCTTCTTTCACCCTCTGAGGTAAAAAAGGGATTCTGTGGCTTACAAGCCTAGTTGTATATTCAGGAAGTGCTTTCCCACTATAAAGGAATGGAATGGATTATCAGTAACAAAATGGTTTTTTTTTTCCTGCCATACACCTTGTAGGGTTGCCATATTTCATATTTTTAGGGGTGTGTGCTAAGTTAACTCCCCTTTTATGCAAAATCTCAAAAAATTGAAGTTTTAAAATTTTTTTTAAAGGAAATTCGACAAAAACTACACTTCCGACATGGGTTGCCATATGTCCAGATTTTCCTGGACACTTAAGCAATTTCCACCTGAATGCTGTTACAGATAGCAGAATCCTGGCTATGTCAAGGATATTCCAGACATATGCCAACCCTACCTTCTTGCCGGTAGATAATGTTGATCGAAGAAATAACTGAGGAACAGACCAATTCTCTCTTACCAGGTGAGGGAGAATTGAAGGTAGGTGATCTGTCAAGTATACACGTCTGCCTGGCTTACATAGGAGGGCAGAAAGTTTTTCTTCCTTTCTTTGCCTCCATCACCTGGGGGTTCTATCCTCCTTCAGGTTCTTATGGAGGGAAATTCAGTGTCCTTTTCACACTGCTTTGGGGGCATGTGCTGGAGGGATGAGGTAACTTAGGATCTTGTGGAACAAAGGTTTCCCCTCCATATCCACAGCAAGCCCTTCTCTTTCCCCATCAGAGCACCTCCGATGAAGGGGGAGGTCCATTCTTAACCCATGAGAACACACCTGGCTGATACCAAATATCACGAGAGCAGGATATAGACAAGACAACATGTACATGTCCAACCTGAAGGAGAGAACTCAGAAGCTGGTCTGAACAAACAATTAAGTCCCTGTTCTACGCAATACTGCGTTAAATAGATCACTGTTCTGATTTGGTATTAAGTAGTTCCATGTGTTGCTGGTCCCAGTGTGAAAGGTGGATTTAGCCTACCTAAAAAATGTTACCGACTGTAGTCCCTTTATTGTATTTATTTTACTTTGCACATAAAATCATAAACTTTTATGGAAAAACACACAGTATATAATCCTTTTACCAGGAGGCATTTTGCTAGTCTAACAAATATATATTTACAGGGGCAATTCATAGTTATACACAGCATATATAGAAGGTCTTAGTTTGGAGGTGGATGAAGTCAACAAGAGGTTCTTCAGGTTCTCTTGATTTCTGTCAGTCTCCATAGCTCAAAAGCACCAGCTCCGGATTGGGACTGTGCTTTTCACCTGACAGTTGCTTGAAAAAAAATACAAATTTTCCCAAACAATATTTTGTTACGCATTGCCATAGTTTGCTCTTCTTCATTGTGTATGCCCATTGACTATAGTACTTCATAGGAGCCTTACCGTATTTCTTAAAACTTGTTTTTATCTTGTGATGTGCTAGCAGTGTTCAGTAACAAAGCTTATCTTATTTGCAGACAGAGATCATTTGCAAAAAGCACGGACTGACTCTGCCCGCTGGGATCTTGGAAGCTTTGGTTAGCACCTGTGAGTTTGGCAAAAGAGGCAAAATAGAGTGAGTTTTTATTGAGATGCTTCCTTCCTTTCAGTACGTTATGCGTGCATCTTGATCCTACAGACCCGGAATGTGGCAAAACAATTATAGAGTTGGGCTTCTGGAGAGAAAGCATAAGCCCATGTATTGCTGGACTGAGAGCAGCTGGGTGGTTCTGTCCAAATGCCCCCAATTTTCCAGATAGCATGCGTTCCTTTCCTTGTTATTTCAGTCAGAGTGCACAAAAGTTTGACTCCTACAAGGCCAAGAAGACATCCCATGCAAAGGGTGGTGGGATGAGTTTTGTCTTGTCTGTCCACTAAACTTGTAGTCTGGTCCTTGTTGAGTGCAGCTGTGCCACACAGTGATGGAGAAAGAAGGAATGGCAAAAATGCAATGAGGAAGGGCCATAGCTCAGTGGTAGAGCATCTGCTTTCCATGCAGAAGATCCCAGTTTCAATCCCAGGTAGGGTTAGGAATGTCCCCAATCACTGAGGACAATATTGAGCTAGAACAGATGAACAAGTGGTTCTTTTTAATAGAGGGTTCCACTGATACCCACCACTTAAACATTTTCAAAGATTTAGATCTGAAGGTTATCACACTTGTCATTGCTGTGCATATCTGCAAAAGACTCCATCACATTTTAGCCTTTTTTCGAGGAGTCTGAAGGTGCAGTATAAGAGCTTAGTCCTGTGAGGTTCAAGGTTTTAGTTCTCTCTGTACCACTTGGTTGGCACCCATATAGAGTGGCTATGAATCCTTAGTACAATATCAACCATTAATACTCCCTGCTAGTACTGGGTTGTAGTCAATGTTAGTTCTATTCAGAGCAGACCCAATGAAATTAATTGTCATGACTAACTCATGTCCATTCATTTCAATGGGTCTACTCTGAGTAGAACCTACTTGGATGTGATCCACTGCCTATAACTTGGCTCATGCTAAATTAGAGGAATAAATCGTGTTTTCACCATATAGTATGACTGTGCCCTTCTGCTTAGTTTGTATTGCTGATTTTTTCAAGGGAAACTGTGGCTTCTTGAATGCTGCTGTCCATAATGCACAGATCTTACTATAGCTCTGTGTTAATGCCTATGTCTTCCTTTGCTAAATTAAACATATAATAGATAAGTTGCAACTGCACACTAGCTTGCCAAAGCTCCCCCCAATCGCACCCCCCCCCCAAAATATATAACTTTGTGTGTCCAGGACCCGCTCAAATAAAGACACAGTTCACACAAAAGTTTTGTTTTGGTTTTTTGGCATAATTTTGGCCACAACTTTATTGATTATAGTATGTGATTGGTTACCTAGGCATTGGTTAGCAACTATCTGTTCCCACTTAGAGGTAGGGACAGAACTGACAACTGCAGGCCTGTGAAAGTCAGTAAGGGTAAACATTTTTGGGGAGAGAATAGAGCTGGGCACCAGGCTCTCGTTGTTGTTATTGTTGTTATTTAGTCATTTAGTTGTGTCCAACTCTTTGTGACCCCATGGACCAGAGCACGCCAGGCACTTCTGTCTTCCACTGCCTCCCGCAGCTTGGTCAAACTCATGCTGGCCAGGCTCTCACCTCTCCCCAAATGCTCCCAGGGACTTGTGTGGCCCTAGCCCCTTGCCAGCGGTTTGGACGAAAGCATGGCAAGCCTCTGGACTTCTTTACTGGAATACCCTTGCAGCAGCATCATTGGAGGCACTGGCACAGCCAACCATGCCCCCTCCACCAACCAAAATTAACCAATGCCTAACCGCAACCTTACAAGTTGTGACGATTTGCTATGCAGTAGGCAAAAACCAAATGGCACCAGCCAATCAGCCAAATGGACAAAATTCCTACCAGGCCCCTGCCCCAAAGCAGACAACCCCATGACAGGCATAGCAAGGCCACCATGAACAACCCTAAATATAGGGAGGGTGGGCGGGTAATCTGATGCACGCAGTGAAAAGAGGAAGCTCAACGCTGCGCACAGGGAATAAATAGCAGCCCAACAGTCAATCAACTTTGCAACATTAAATTCTCCCCAGCAACAATTGGAGGTGCCCTATCAGATTCGTGGACATCCATACTAACCCGCCCAGCAACAGGGGATGTCATGGTTGCCCCCACCACAACATGTGTTCTCCATGAAGGAGAACCCACTTTACTAAATGATTTTTCTTATAAGAAAAATCATTTAGCAAAGCAATACCCAGAATTACATTTTTAAAGATTTTAAATCCAATATAAACAAAATAAACCTATGGGGTGTGCCAGAGTCATTGGTTTAGTTATGCATTACCCATTTTAATCTCTGCTTCCACTGTGAATGAAACTCTTCAGTAATTAGCAAGAATCTAGCTCTGAGCCATTTTGTGATTAAATGTGCTTAAGATCAATACACCACTATGACTGATAGCAGTCATGCAAGACTAATCTCATTGCACAAAGTAATGCTCTCTCTTTAACCTGTCATGGAAAGTGAATACGATGTGAAAAAATAAGCTGAGAAACAACTCCAGGAGGAAGTCCATAGATTTCTTGACTGCATTAAATAGAATAACCAAAGGATTAACTTCTTAAGCACCATTGCTTCCTTTGTTATGGAGTCTGCCCTTGACTCCCTAGAAGGTTCTCCCATAAGGATCCTAGCTCAGTAACAGATTACCTGCCTTGTGCAAAAGAGATTCTAGGTATGAATCATTTCTCTGTGTTCCTTGGGTCAGTTTCCAGGTAGCATAACTGGGAAAGACCATTGCTTGAACCTAGACAACACACCATCTGCTAAGAACAATGGGCAACACACTTCCTGATAATCATTACTGACAGACTAAATGAGCTACTGGTTTGACTAAAAGAGATATTTCAGCTTCTGGCAAAAATCATATGTGTGCATGTTAGAGTAAATGCCAGACATGTAATCAAAGTTGACAAAGTAATTCCTTGTATTTTAGTAGGCTTGTTCATTAACCTATGACCCCAAAATTGAGGAACAGCCCCTCTCCAAAACTGATGCCAAAGTCTTGTGCTGCAAATCCCACTTTTCCTGCCCTCCCAAAATGAGTAATCAACACTCACCCAGGGAGGCCATAAGGACACACCAAAACCCAACCTCATCCAATTGACTCCAAACTGGTTCCAAAGTGGAGTGCTGGCTTTATGCCTTTGGGGTCAAAGGTTAATGAAGCTGTAGGAGACCAGTGGCAAACAGCAGAATTTTCCAACAATTACCAATTTATAAAGAGCAAGTGTAGTATAATGAAGCACAGAGAAGAGATTAGAAAAACATTACTAAATAAATAAATAAATAAATAAAGGATTAATAAGAAAATCTGCATAAGAAAGGACTTGCAGAAGAAGGAAAATTCAAAGTGTTGGTTTGGGACCATAGGGCCTGTTTAGGTGTCCACCAGTGAATATAATCAGATTTACAGGTACTTGTAACAGAGCCTTCATAATGGTTGCCCCACAACATCTATGGAATCTGATCTATTTCAATGTAGGCAGCCTCATCTTTCCCATCCTTTCACCAGGGTTTGCAGGCTTACATTTTTTGTCTGTGATCATTACTAGCTAACTCAGGCTATAAATTGGGACTGGTATGCCAATGTCTGGCTGAATTTATTGTTATTGTTTTATCTCTGCTGGTTTTTAATATTGCTATAACATGTATATTAAAAAGATTTATTTTGTATTTAAATAAGTTGTGAGCCACTTTGTAGAATATGTTCTCAAAAAATTCCCTTAAATAAATACCTGTACATAAATAGGAGAATGAGAAAAAGGTGAACATTTGAGAATGATAGAAGATTCACATAATGCAAAAACAAGAGAGCTAATCACAGAGCAAAGCAGGGCAATTTATATTACTGTATATCATATTATGTATATTATAATGGACATTACATTCATGTCTGGATTTTGCTTACATATAATCTCCCTCTATAACTATAATATGGAAAGATGTGAAGGAAAACCTAATGAACAGGAAATACGCTTTCAAATATTACATTTATCTTGAGATGTTTCCTCATGTAGATGGAAAACGTTTGTGAAGTTTCTGAAGAAAGTCCAGGCTGGGATCAACCCTGCTCTGCTCGTCTGCAGAAGTAAGCTATGCAGTTGCTGTTATTCTGGTCATACCTAAATATTACAAGGTGGCAACATTTTACATTTCTGGAGAAGGCTGTTGAAATATATCATTTGTAGCAAGTGGAAGAACCCATCAGGCCCCTTTCAGAGGGGTTGGAGAAACTTTGGATCCAGTTGATCCAGAGCTCTGTTTTGCCCACCATCACAGCACCCTCATTTCAGGCACCAGTAGGATACTACCAGTAGGAAGACAGCTGGTGACAGGTTCTCAATCACCATGGTTTCATCAGAGCAGCAAGGTCCTCTGCAATGGTGGATGATCACTTCCACTATCTCCTAATTCCCTCCTGCAGCAAAAATTAAAGTGTTAGGAAGATGAGTAGTACAATCCTAACAGCCAACAGTTTTCCTTGACTTGAGTTCAGATTCAATATATTAACAAAAATTAGCAATAGCTCTGCTAATCAGCTCTGAAGATGGAACATCTTCACTGAGAAGATAGTATGAATCTTGACAGTTTGCTGCTCCTTCAAACCACAGAAGCTCACTTTGGAATTTAACATCACAGTCCAGAACTTGCCTCAGACAGAATTAACAAATTATTGGGGATTTCCTACACCTACATCACTTTCTGCAAGAATTACATGGTATAATGACTAAGGAAATTTCATTGGGCTTTCTTAGAGGAGTTCCAGTTACGGTACCACTCCCTGAAATTATCAGCAATTAAATGGGCAAGTTATTTTCACTAAACTGAAGCACTTCAACATGCACTGAGGAGTGTACTTGGAATGTACTTGGAATCCACTTGGAATGTACCTGGGAAGTCTCACCCAAGGAGGTGAAAGGTTTGCTTGAGGTGAAAGAATCCAGATGAGTTGTTAGTAATATAATACATTCATGCTACTAACATAATTAACAAATGAAAAATACTAACTTAGAGTGAGTCATCCTTGATAAATACTTCAGAAAGAGAGGCTATCATATGAGAACTATGAACATCCTGTAAACATAATAATTGCCTTGTTCCTATGCATTACTTTGGGAGCAATCCAGAGAACATTTTGCCTATAAATAACATTTTAAATATTAACCTGGAACGGGACAAAGATCTATCTAGACCATATTCATTTCCCAATACATTCAGCAAAGCTGTTCAGCAGGGAATGATGGTGACAACAATTCTCTCTCTACACCATCTGGCCATTCAAAGTGCTTCTCAACATGAAGAATCCATATAGGTCTATCTTCCATTAGCTTGCACATCTGAATCTAAACTTAGGTATTAAAAAGTAGAAGACAATTTTCAGACCTTGTTCTGGAATTGCTGGGTACTTCATGTTGCACTCTTAGAAAGATGACAGAGGTGGTATTATAAAACACTTCCACAAGATCTATGAAATGGGTAGTATAATACTGCTCCTCAAGGCGCTACAATGCACCTGTTAAAACAATTATAATGTTGGGCATGTGATTTACAGAGTGCTAGCTAATTGTGGGTTTTTGGTTCTTTTTAAAGAAAATGGTGAAAGGAGTGATGGATGTGAGACATTGACTTAGGCAGTGAATTAATCTAATCATCTTTAGAAAGCTCTCTGGGATACTTAATATTCAGGAGGTGACTAAGCACGGAGTTGAGCCAATAGCCATCATTGCTACAGAGACTGATCAGCATGCAACAGTTGGGCTTGAACTTTAACCATCTGGCTGCAGGCAAACCAGCTGTCTTCTCAACTAGAAATGCTATTCATTCCTGGGAATTGATTCATCTTTCCCACGATTTAATTTTATGCCTCACAATCTGGCCTGCCATCCATAACTTACTACATTGTCCAATCAGTGCAGATGAGAAATTACAGTTCTTTGCTCAAGGATCAAGCACCACAGGGCTTTAAATATAAACTGAAGGTTACAGAACTGAGTGCTACTAAACATTATAAGTGAAAGAGACAGATGTAGGTGAGGGTGACAGTTTAATAGGGAAAAAATGAACTATTCTCCTTAAGATGTCACAACAAGCTGCACTTGCAGAAGGCTACTAGTTGAGGAACTGTGGCTGCATCGTACATGACATCTTATAGGGCAGGGATGGGAAATCTGTGGCCTTCCACATGTTATTGACTCGGCTACTATCATCCCTGACCATTGGCCATATTAGATGGGGCTTGTGAGAGTTGGAGTACAACGTTATATGGAAGTCCACAGGTTTTCCACTTTTATAATGATCTGTTTTCTTGTATGCCATCCTAGTTTGCTACCATCACCATCCCTCCACCCTGTTTTGAAAACATGCCAGAATTGTCTCTCCTTTAGTGGTTCAGTTAAAGGACATTCCTAATTCAGATTTAGCTCCTTGACCTTGTCCAGGATATGGTATCTCCCATTGCCCAAGGCAAATTCACATCTTGGCTAGAAGGCCTGTATGCATTCCCTAAGCCCAGACATGTGTTACTATTTCAACACCCACCCACCCACACCTCCCCTCTTAACTGCAATACACACCCTGCTGCCATGCCATATAGTCCAAAGAGGTATAAGCAACGGAAATGTAGGTTTTCAGATATGACAGTATTATTGGATCTACAACAGTAATGGCCAGTGATGTGGGATGGAAAACCATCAATGGCTGCAACTGAGAGGAAAGATGACAAATAGAATTGTGTTCTACATGTAAGCATTTGCTGGTTTCAGTTTGAGGCACGAGTCGGTTCACAAAGCACTGTGCAGGCACAAACAAAACTCCATTGCTGAATAGTAAATGGAACCCCATATTGGCATAGGCCAATTTGCTATGGAGGAGAGCAGAGGATCTAAATCTTGACCCCTTCCAAATACCTGATAGTCTCAATTGGAAAATTGGTGATGATAGAGCCTATGTGCATGGAGGGTTGGACCATGAACCTCCCACCCCCACAACATCATGGCTTTTTGGCCACCTAGTGCTATGCACACAAAATCTAGCTTCTTTTTTGCCTGCATTTCCACGTTTGATTGCAACTGGAGTTTTGTCTGTGACTGCCACCTATAAGTCCTATGCCAATTGTGCTACTTGCTGCTAATCTGAGGGCCAGAGGTTGTTGCAGGTCAGATTTTGTAGGTACAAATGACACATGACAGGTCAATGTGGTGCACTAGATGTCTTAGAATACAGCTCCCATCTCTGACAATCAGCCAGACTGGCTGAGGCTGGTAGGCATTGTAGTCCAAAATATCTGGAGGTTGCATCTCATAGAACAGGGATCCCCAAGCTAAGGTCCACAGGCTGGATAAGGCCCAAGGGACTCGTTTATCTGGCCTGCGGTGACTGCCGCCAGCTACTGCTACCACCAGCTCTTACCAGAGCTGTGCGGCTGCCCACTTCCGGGTCGGAGGAGCACTGAAAATAGCTTGTGCGCATGCATGAGTGTTATTTCTGGTGCACATCTGGGTCGGAGGAGGCCCATGCTCATGCGCAGAAGCTATTTCCGGTTCTCCTCTGACCCGGAAGTGCACTGGAAATAGCGTGTGCACACGCATATGGGCACGCGCTCCCCCGCCCTCCAGCCCACTGAAAAATTGGCGCCAGAGACACCAGCCCGAGATGTGGTAAGTTTGCTGACCCCTTTCATAGAACAAGAAGCAACTTAGTGTGCTTCACGCACTAGAGAGCACAGTTTGCTCATTGAAGTCTGGTGATGATTAATACACTTCCCCAACATTTTTCTAGGAAGGTAACTCAAGGTCAAGGTGGCTGAAAACCAAATCAAAGTTGAGCTTATCCAATCACATTAGTGTTAAGAGTTCACAGGACTAGTTTTCATGTCATATCTGAGTGTGGCCTGTTCCAAATAAATGGAAATCATACAACTTCAACTACTAATAAACAATAAAATACCTCACAATTGTTTTCATCTTAGGAGGAAACAAAGAGAAAAATGAAGATGACTCTCAGGTATTTTCAAAACTATATTGTTTCATCCACAAATTGTTAAGAAAGTCTGGTTTGTAAAATGGGACTGTGAAATTGTACTTGAAAGCTTTAATACTGCTTAGAACCTTGTCTAGCAAAAGAAGTCAGAAATTATTATTATTATTAGTAGTAGTAGTAGTAGTAATTAAATTTGTATCACTCTTCTTTCCAAAGGAGTTTATCACATTCATCTGCTCTCATCCTGAATGCAACTATGTAAAGAGACCATTGTTGTCTGCCTTGTTTCTCTGAAGAGGGAAATGAGGTTGATAGCAATCAGCCCAGTACTGTCTAGGGCTACGTTCATATGACAATTTCCCTGAGGTTTCTGCATTACAATGTAAAAGCCACTTCTTGAAAACTAATGGAATCTAGTGTGCATTTAGTATTTATTCCCAAGTTATTTGATTCCAGGAGAAAAGAAATATGTTTGCTGCCCCTTTAACCCAGAAAATTGCAGGAGTAAAGCAATGAAATTTGGGGCAGCATACCGCCATAATAGGGACACGGGTGGCACTGTGGTTTAAACCACTGTGCTGCTTGGACTTGCCGATTGGAAGGTCGGAAGTTCGAGGCCCCTTGTCAGGGTGAGCTCCCATTGTTCAGTCCCTGCTCCTGCCAATCTAGTAGTTCAAAAGCACACAGTGCAAGTAGATAAATAGGTACTGCTCCGGTGGGAAGGTAAACAGCATTTCTATGCACTGCTCTGGTTTCACCAGATGCAGCTTAGTCATGCTAGCTGCATGACTTGGAAAAACTGTCTGCACACAAACGCCGGCTCCCTTGGCCTGTAAAGCAAGATGAGCGCCGCAACCCCAGAGTAGTTAGTAACTGGACTTAACTGTCAGGGGTCCCTTTATTTTTACCAGCATAATGTTCATCTCTGCTGTTTTCATGTGGGAACAGAAGCATGCAGGTGTGGAAAGGCTGAGAAGGATATCAATTATGTTCAATGACATTCATTGTTGTGTCACACCACACCTACTAGTGTGAATGAAATTTGGTGCAACAAGCCAGTATTTAGGTCAAAAAGTCATGATTCCACAGCACAACAGGTAGTACTGTGTGAAAGGAACATTGTAAAATCTGACAGAACCACAGCATTATAATCAGGAAAACTAACAATATTCCCCAGATCTGAATGCACTCCTAGAGAAAGATGGGAAATCTCACGGCCCTCCAGATATTTTTATTGGATTCTAACTCCCATAATCTGTGACTGGACCCTAATTTCCAAATCACACAAATGACTGTGTCATAGAAGCAAAACATAATGTAATCTCCCAATTTTTAACCAATAAATTGACCCAAATACTCTAGTGAGGATCTGAAGGAGCCAATACTTTAAACCTAATGTTACCCCCTCCTCCATCTTCATAGAAAGTTGACAAATACTAAACTTTTGAAAATTTGATGTAATTTGGACAAAGGACAAAGAGTGGTCCAACCGTTGTGCTGGCAAGACTTGGGAGCAAATGAAGGAGGTCACATACGACTCCATTGATGCTGAGGAACAAGATGCCTGGATAGACCGGTTCAGAAAACTGGAGAGGGCTCTTTATTTGTGTGATGTGAAAAACACAGGTAAGAATAGTTGTGGTTGGAGAAGGGGCTACTGCACTAAGGAGATGGCTTTTGTATTTGGCTTGTATTTCATGTCAACCTCATATTTATCCATGAATGTCTGAAGGGAAGAAAATAGGCAATAGCACATTATTGGCCTATAATTATGAGCACAGATGATCAACTCACTCCTTGGTAGTATTTAGGATGGCACAATAAATATTTTTGTTCCAAGTTGCTTTTAATGAGGGGACCAACAGCAGCCTGTTTTTAATCTTCAACTGGCTGTGATGTAAATAATTGAAATGTAGCACAAGGGTAGCCATGTGATGCCCTCCAGATGTTATTGGGACTAAAACTCCCATCACCCCTGTCCATTGGCCATGTTGGCTGGGGCTGAGGGGAGCTTTAGTCCAACATCAGGAGTGCACCACATTGGCTACCCCTGTGCTTTGATATTATGTGTGAACAGAGCACTAGGGTTGCATTTGCTCAATAGTCAAGTCTGATTTTGTCCAGAGGGCAAGATAATATTTTCTCTCTCTCTTTCTCTTTTCCTCTTTCTCTCTTTTCCTCTCTAATACATACAGGCAAGTTGGAAAAAGAAAAAGCCAAGCGTCTAATCCATAACTACAATCAAATTTATGATCTGTGCTTTAGTCCACTGAAAATTGATAAAGCTTTTCGACCTTTCCGTCCTGGACAAGACATACCTCTGGAACCTTTGCTGGATTACTTAAAGGAGCTGTAACTGTTGCTAGTAATACAGTGCTCATGAGTGTACATGCCTAATAATGTTCATTCACCCACTGGTGTTCTTACTGAGTCAGTATCTGAAAATTTATACTTCTAATTAATTCTTCATTTCCAAATGAGCTGAAAGTACATACTCCATCTTCCACCTGTGCTCTTTTAATAAAGCTTTCTGTCTGAAATATTAGTGAATATGATGATTGTTCTCCAGATCTTGTACATCAAATATGCAATAACTTGTAGGAGGCAATTCAGTTCTCTGTTTCTCATAATGGTGTTATTTTGAGAAGTCGATTATTATTGAAATTTTGTACCCAAGAAGTCGCAGGGCGAGCAAAGAGCTACTGGAACTTGTAAAAATTCATCTTCAAAATTACACATTCTTCTGGTGGAGTTTTTCATATTCAGATTTAAAATCTTACTAAGAGTCACTGTGCTTGCAAACAGTGCAATACATTCATTAGAATGTACACACACAAACATTGTGATCAAGTACTAATTTTGGTACATCAAAAAACTAGAGAATGTCATTCCCTGGAAATGACCCAATTGTAGTTTAAATGTGCAAAACAAACTTAACAGTCCCAGGATTCTTTGGGGAAAGTAATGCACTTTAAATGGGTTTGGGGTTCACTTTAAATTTATCATGTGGATCTGCACATGGATCACTGAACTTGGAGTCCCAATTACAGAAAGAAGATTCTGTTAACATGGGCTAACAGTAGTCCCTGTAGGGGCTTTGGTAGGGTGGCACCCTGAACAAGGACAAAATTTGGCACCACTCGCTTAATATTTCATATTTTCACAATAATTTCTTTTGGAACAGTTGCTTTGGTATGGATATTCTCAGTAGGTATCTGTATAAATACAAATTTATTGTTTATTATCATTATTACTACTGCTACTACGACTAATACTAATTTGTACCCCCTCAGCTTGGCAACTGTGGTGTGGAAACACCTGCACCACCCTAAATTTGGTGCTGGTCCCAGTGTGTTGTAAATGTATTGTTTAGAGTGGCAGGGGGCAGATGCACACAAGAAAAACTACTAAGTGGTTGTAGTTCTGGTGATATAAAATATATTCAACAGAAACAAATATAACTTCCCTATCTCATATGCTTCACACTTTACAATTCTTTAAAATTGTATTTTGCACAGTATATATAGCACTGTTAGGGATTTAGGATTTTACAGCTACTGATGCAGTATCTATTCAAAGTACCTTAAATTTTACATACCACCCCCGCTTTTTTGGAAGCGAATTTTTTTTCCATCTGTTTGTCCCACTTTCCCATCTGTTCTTTAGGTCTCACAGTTTTGTTCAATATGTTTACAAGTGCTGATTTTTAAAAGGAAATCTAATTGTGTAGTGCTTTTCTACTTGAATTAGAAAAAGATTTTGAAATGAATGGACCCAAATTGTGAACCAAATCAGAATTCATGGAAAACGACAGGTATAGCTATAGGTACAGTATCAGAGGAGCAAAGGAAGGGAAGTTGCCTTCACATTAAAAAACTAAATCAGAGCAATTCCATAAACAATAATTATGTACAGTACTGAGTCCACTCTCTTGTTACCATATAACAGATCACAGATTTTTCTACACTAGTTACTCCGGATGTAAAGGCCTGGGGTGGGGGGCAGGAATGGAAAGCTTCAGAGGGAAGGGAGAATTTCCACAAAATTTCCAGAAAAAAACATTCCGGGGTTGGGGGAAAGATCCCCCCCATACCTGGAGGTAAGTCCCTCTGGTATGCACAATCCCAAGGGCAACACTAGAGAGCAGTCATTCTAAAAAGTCAACAAACAGTCCGAAGTCAAACAGGGCAGCTCCTGGATCAGAAAACCTGAGGTCAGTCTCAAAGTCACAGTCCAGTGGAGCTCCCAAAGCAGCCAAGCCATGGGTCCATCAATGGAGGAAGTTGAGCAGACCCAGAGCTTCTACCTTGCTTCCCTTTCAGCCTTCCAATTTGGATTGGCATGTCTGGGTTTGCTCCAGCTGAGCAGCTGTGACTCTCCACTTGATGGGCATGTAACCTTCACCTTCCCTAAACCTCATCCAGTTGCACAATCACAAACTCCTCCCAGACCTAACGAGCCCCATGATCTCCACCTGGTCAACTAGTGAGCTGGGCTGTGTTCCCTTGCCTGCCTCAGTTTCCTGGAGTGCACTTCCTGCCTTAGAGTTTGCTGTGTCTGCAGAGATGTGTCACCTCCCCAGGCTCCTGTGAACTGTCAGCTGCCCCTTCACTGTCCTCTGATGTTCTGTCTGTGAGTACCTAAGTCCCCAACCTCCCTTCCCCCATCTTCAGCTTGCCCTGGTGTGTACCAGTCATGGCTACACCCCTTGCCGGGATCCTCTTCCCCCTCCTTGGTGTTCTGCTGGTTCATGACATTGAGCAATAATTCAGATTTGTTTGTGGTGAACTTATATGACAATAAGCATTCAGCCTGATTTCATCTGGATTTGTCTGACCATCAACTGATCATTATCCTATACCAGGCATCCCCAACCTGCAGCCCTCCAGATGTTTTGGCCTACAATTCCCATGATCCCTAGCTAACAGGACCAGTGGTCAGGGATGATGGGAACTGTAGTCCAAAACATCTGGAGAGCCGAAGGCTGGGGATGCCTGTTCTATACTTTTTAATGCATTTCATCACTTTTCTAACCATAAAATGTCTGGGAGGGGTTCAAGTGGATTTGTTGCACCACTTCACTAAATTTTCAGTTGAATGTTTCAGTCTTGAGGTGACCTGATGGCTTCGCTAATCTATGGAACTGTGGGGACTGTTTGTGAATGGACCCAGACATTCCATCAAGTACTTTTTTTACACATACACAATTCTCAAAAGGTCCTCATGGAGGAGCCATGATAATCTTTAGAAGGGTCAACAAAGGTATGGATACACATGTTATTTGGATGACAACTGGACTCAGGGCATACTGTAGTTCTCTATAGTTCTCAGCCCTGCCATCTGCTTAAATATGAGGGTAGTTCATCCCTGGCCATGTGCTATAATAATAAGTGTGCATATTTTCACACATTAGTAATAATCAGCCTTCACACATTTGAGATTAGCGGGGAAAGGTTGCAGATCACATGCCAGCCTAGAATCAGACCTTTTTGATATACGTATCACTTTTGACCATTAATCCCACTCAGTAGCACAACAAATTGGGGTTTAAACTCTTTATGTTGCCTGTATGCAAAGCCTGAAATAATTGTTTTAGGATTCTGTATGCTAGGATGGGCTGGTGGCACTAGGCACCGCAGAGGCCTCATGGCCAACTCTCAACCTGCATTGTTGTTGCTGTTCTTTAATTTAATTTAAAGTATTTATAATCCTACATTTCTATCCCCTCGTGGGCCTTTGCAACTCTATGGTTCCATGATTCTATCTCAGGCAGAGGCAGCTGAAGCAGCTACTCCTCACCATCCTCACTGACTTGCCCTTTGGGGCAGGCAGAGGAGAAAGCAGGAAAGTAGGGATAATGGCAGGAAGCCACCATCTACCCTGTTCACCTGCCATTTCCCTCTGGGCGGGGATGAAGGTTGGGTCTCCATCATGCTGCCACCAGTTTGCTTGCCTGCCCCTTGCCTGGTTGAGTGAGTGCATGGAAGGAAAAGCAGCGGCCACCACCAAAAGCAGCAATACTGAGGGATGGGGGCAATGAAGACATTGCCAAAGCTCCCCAAAACCTCATTTTGTCATTGCCCAGCAAGCAACAGCTGCTCTGCCAAGGTTTCTAGGCAACCATTGGAAACAACAGCACAGTGCTAGGGCAGATTTAACTGATTTGGGCCTAAGTCAAGCCACACTAAAGCCATGTTTTTAGTCAGTCAGCCATCTTGATTCAAAATGGCATCTAACTATCACCAAACATAGACAAAAACCTGCTCCAGGGGCCACCATGTAAAATTTGGTTATGATATTTATGATTTGGCTATGATTCTAGGTGTCCAAATGCACAGAGAACAGACAAACTACTTTCCAAAACATATACAATATGAAAATTGTGGTGGTGGCTGAGCTCACCCTGACTCACGTCAAATTGGCTCAAATAAGATAGGAAGCTTTCTCTGAAATGGGGGCGGGGGGCGGGGGACAGACCTTCCATGTGTCATATTTTCCAGGGACAGTCTCGGATTTATAGAAGTCTTCCCAGTTTCTAATTTGATCCTGGAATGTCCCATTTTCCCATAGGACATCCCTATTTTCATCTGAGAAATGTTGGAGGGCATGGAAATATCCAATCCCTGAGCCATCTGAAGGCAGCTCTGTACAGGGCAGGTTTTTAATGCTTTATTGTGTTTTTATATGTGTTGGAAACTGCCCAGAGTGGCTGAGGCAACCCAGTCAGATGGACAGGGTATAAATAGTGAAATTATTATTATGGAATAGGGCGTCTGTATTTTCATGGGATAAATCTTGGAGCTTATGGGGATCAGAGTGCTTGCCTTGTATTTCAGGTGATCCCTAGGTACAATTATTTATTTTCAAGCCCAGAAATAGAAGTTGTGCTGCTATCAATAGCCATAAGTCTGCATCTTAAGGCCTTTGTCCTTTAAAAAAATATGTCGAATGTAGCACTTTAAATGGTTCTCAAGATTTGGATCGCAAGCTGCTGTGGATGGGGGGGGGGGAGTGTAAGGGTAATACATGCCACGTCTCTGTGCCAAATCAATTGAATATTCCACTCCACATTGTGAATATTCAGAATTCATGCTGTTTAAATAGGCCAAACATCTGCTCCGGCTCTTTAGAGTTCCTCAGCAGCAGTCACACTCTTGTACGTCACCATCACCAGGGTTTGGAATAATCATGGTGCCAAAAACACCCCTTCCAAAATCTGTGAAAAATCCAGTTGCATTTCAGACTCCCATTCAGGCGTCCACAGATGCTGGCGTTATCATAACATCCTCTCCCTCCCTTTTTTGCAATTCAGAGGTAGCTTTAAAACATGCTGTTCCCAAAAGCCGCACTTTCTGCTCCCCCTTTTTCCCCAGTGCATATTATTCATTAGGAGCCTAATGTGAGTTTCAGACTGCACCATGCGTCTTTGACAGAAGGGCATATGTGCCTGGCCATGTGCTTGAGACAGATAAGTACATAAACAGCATATTGGCACCAGACAGACATCTGTGCCTGGGGGGGGGGCGGGAAATGCTTGTGATATGTACATGAATGACATTTTAGCTTTAATTAAATCCACGTAACACTGAAATGAAGGCTTGATTCCCCCCCCCCCATTACATGTAAATATCAGGAAGAAGGGGTTGGTTTTTGTTTTGGGGTTTTGCAATATTTTCATGCCTCTGTCACAATATAACCTTAGGCCTTGCAATAAAGTACTAATTAAGTGCCTGCCATGACATGTCATGTAGGGACTGTACTGTCAAGTATATTGCAAGGACAGTTGGGTGCTAACAGGTGGGATCCATGTTAGAAGGCACAGGCTAGAATGCAGTTTTAAGGGATGTAATGGGATCCAGCACCCTCCTGGAGCTAGTTCTGTCACAATTAAAATGTGCTTTGTACTTTTAAACAGTTTTAGTAAGTTGGCAACCCTGAAAAGCAGAAGCACTATGACCAGCTTGTACATTTGGCAGCCTAGCAAAAAATAATAATTCTTAGACATTTATGCATATGATATATTTATATACAAGGCTTTTAAAGTATGTATCAAATCCCTTTATTCTGTTCTATCCTTTAATTATTAGTAAAGCCGTGTTTGTAAACTGGTTAGAAGTTTAACTTTAAGCAGATGTGCAATCTTAGTTACTTCCCGAGAAAAAGAACGAAGCTTTAGTAGTTGCTTGGTAACCACATTCCAGATGTATGAGTGAAGTTGGTGTATGTTAGGGAGAAAGTCCTTGGAGTTGGGTGGGTATGTACTCTATTCTCTTAGTGTATTAATTAAGGATTAGTCTGTTTAGGATAATTCCTTTACTCCAACTTCTATTCCCCATTTCCAGGGAATTCCCCATTTCATCCTTGCTGTGACACTTGGTTAGCAAATAGACATTTCAACCTTCATGTCAGGGAACTGCCATCGGAGCCAGGAGTGGAGGTAAGGCTCTCCAGTGATGCCGGAGAAAGGCCACAGCAGGGAGAGAGGGAACTCATCCACTGAGGAAGGAAATCAGCGTGACACCAGGAAGAAAGGGGAGCAGGGGAGGGCTTCAGAGAGATGTCTCCAAGACTCTTCCACAGAAACTAGCAGGGAGAGCACAGGTCCTCCGCTGGCCACGCCCACCCTGCGCAGAAGACTTCCGCGCAGGGAGGCTAGGCGGAGACTTGGCGTCAAAGAACTTTTATGCTGGAAGAAGTTCAGGAAATGCCCACTGACAGATTCTGCCAGTGACTGACACAGCCACGGAGTAAGGGCTGTGCAGCCAGGGAAAGGTTTAACCAGGCAACTTTGCCAAGAGTAGAGGCAACTTACGCACAAGCAACCCCAATTCCCATTACACTTCATTTTTGGTTTGGTTGTTTGTCCTGGTGTCCCCGCATTCACCTTTTGCAAAGAAAAGATCTATATCTCATATTTGATCAAGTTGGCATACATTACACAATTGTTGTTTGAAGTTCACAGTCAAGTTCTATCCCAAACTGGGTTTGCATGCTCTTCAAGTGTCCTGATTTTCCCAGGACATTCCCAGAGTTACAGAAGCCATCCCAGCTTCTGATTTGATGACAGAATGTCCTGTTTCCCCCCTCCAAGCAGTTCCACTGCTCAGCTCGGAGGAGAATTTCCCCAAACTACCAGCATCTCTGGAAACTTAACACAATCCTTTAACCTAGGGCTCAGCTGCCCTCATCATTATAACTGCATTGTAAACATGAGACACCAGATAGCGCTGTAGAGCAGTGATCCGTCACCAATGGGATTTTTCATTACGAGCATTTATAACGTGTTTTTCTGTAGCTTTTTCTATGTGTGTAGATCCAATCCTAGTCTACCACACATATCCTATTCACAACTGATATTGTAACTGCTCAGGGTGAAGTATAGTGTCTCAAGATGCTTGTGTGCTGCTAGGAATTGCTACTGTGGCTTCTGTCCATTGGCTTCCTTGACTATCTCAGTGTAGCCATACACAACGGAGTCAGCTTTAAAGGCTTGGGGGCTATGAGATCCCATATATCTGTTCCACCAGTGCTCACACAGACAGACACATGCATTTTCTTTCATATGGGTCACGGCTCCCATTATTCACAGTAATCAGAATGTGGCCATTTTACCTTTAATCTTGGGGGAATTTAACACAGTTGGGGTCAGGTGCTACTGTTTCCCTTTCATGAGAAGAGAAACTCGGGCTTTCCTCCCAGACAGAACTCAGTTCTAGCACTTCTCTGTTGGGCACTATTGCCATTATAAGACAGCAAGGGAGGCATTTATGCTGAGTTCCTGCACCTTTTTCTCTAGAAAAACAGCACTGAATATAACTATATAATTATTTTGACATGTATATTGATACATGTATTGCACAGAGATGGATTTAGGGAAGTGTGACCGGTTTGGTTGCATTGGCATAGAGGTTTGGAGGTGCCACTGGGGACACCACAATTATGATTTACATTGGAACAAGAGGGGTGAGGGGTGCTGAATGTTGGAGTCGCACAGGGTGCTGCTGAAATTTGAGACCCTAATACCTGCCATGTGGGCATTGAGCTAGTGGGGTTCATTTTGCTGGCTTGAATCAGGCCCAATGTGTCTGAATTCCTCATAGCCACAAACCTGACATGTTTTAGCCAACTTTTCCGTAGAGTTAGGGTTCCCATCTGCACTATGTATGCATTATCATACCACTTTAAACAATAATGACTTCCTCCAAAGAAGCCTGGGAAGCATAGTTTGTTAAGGGCATTGAGAATGGTTAGGAAACCCCTCTTTCCCTCGCCAGGGCTTGCCCTGTGACACCTGAGGCAAGTCACAAAATGCCTCCCCACTAGGGAAGAACGGGTGAGTGAAGATCTGCATCAGGAACAAGGGAAGGGAGAGAAATCAGGATCTGCTGCCACCATGGATTCTGCTTCCTGAGGTAGTTGCCTCACTGGTTGGTCACAGAGCTACAATTCTCAGAGTTCCCTGGGAAGAGGAAGTGCCTGATTTCCCCATGCTGTTTTCTTGTATTGTATTCTTAGCAGGTGCTGCCAGTCCACCAGTTCTTAACTTGGTTCCAATGTACGCTGAGGTTAATTAAGATGTAAAGTGCTTACTGCAGGTCACAGCAAATTTGCTGGAGGACACCTTCAGGTTATCCTCATGACCTTTCAAGAAGCACAGATTTTCCCATGTACGCTATCTTTGCAAGGGCGTTCTTCTGTTCCAACAGATGCAAAGAAGGATGAAGGTGAGAGTGAACAATTAGGTGCTGATTTCAAACCTGAACAGACAAGTCGTGGCTGCACCTCGGTGGGGGGAAAGGCACTGGTTTGCTGGTAGGAAGGGGTACAATTCAATATAGATGTCTATTGGAATGTTTTGCGTATATTTATAAAATCAGAATATTTCTCATATGTTAACTGCATCGACGCATCTGAATCAATGTACATGCACTTTCCCTTGCACATAACTAGTTCTATCCTAACACAGAGTTTAAATGTGCTTTGTAAATATAATGAAATCAATGGGCTTTAAAAATACAACTCCAAATTGGACTGCGACCAATGAATTGTACATAGGTTTTATTATTTTTTTGAAAGTATCATTGTCATAATTTAATAAACATAGGGGATAACAGCATGAAAACTGAGTCAGCAATTCTGATTTCCATTGAAAAGTTAAAAGTATCCTTTCCATATTATACCGCAACAACATCTTATGTTAAAAGCATAGCAATTGCTAACGGCTTAAACTGTTCACTTGTAGCTCTGTTTCATTCCAGTTAATAAATAGTGTTTTAAAGTAAAATTGCCAGAGTTGGCCGCTATTGGTTCTGTCAAGTTAAAAGGAATACAAACATAAGATGAACTACTGGCTTGTTATTCAGGAAGGAGGAGAATTTTCAGGGAGCTTTAGGTAGAAATAGGATGCAAGCAAGGAATCGCAAGATTTTTGAGCTCCCAAAACCTTCAGTCTTTTTCCTGTCACCCACAGTCTTTATTAATTCACTTCTACCGACAGAGAGGTTGCCTAGACACTTCTGCCTATTTCAGTGGCTTAGCCAATCAAAACAACTACTGCCTGCATGTCCCTCCCGTCTCCAGTTTCTCTTTCCCACAGAAATGACTTGTTGGTGTGTGAGCATCTACTCTTGGATTTTCTTTTCTTTCTGCAGCAGAGTTCTTTTTACAAAGAACTCCATCTTTTACTTCTTTACTGCAGCAGCAGCATTCCAGCTATCTCTTAGTGAAATGCCCATTACGAGAATAAACACCATTTGGTTCTGTTTCTGAGTCTTTATTATTTACAAAACTTTACACTGGTCATTAATAAAGAAAAAACAAACAAACAAACAAACAAACAAACAAACAAACAAACAAACACAGTCTTTCTCTCTTTTTAGCCATCTGGCTAGAGACCTAATGCTGACTTATTCACATACTCATTTACACTGATCCAGACTTAGTTGATTGCATGCCCTGAGGAGGACACCTGTTGCTGGGGAAATTCCCCGTTGCCTAGCAACTTGTTCAGGGCCATTTACAAGTTTCAAGTTTCAACAGCCCTCCTAACTTGAAATGCTGCCTTGAACACCTGGTAATTTTATTTTATTTTAATTTTACTCAGTAAGACACAATTCCATTATCAGCATTTTAAATTTTACAGCAGTCAAAGCCTTTGTAAAAATGTCTGCAATCATAAACTCTGTGGATCAATACCTGAGCTTAACCCACCCTTTAAAAATGCAGTCTTTCATATGTGCATAGCGTATATTTAAGTGTTTTGTTTTAGGTCTACATTTTTCTGATTCAGTCATACTTATACATGATTGATTATCCTCAAATACCATTGCAGCTTCTGGAAAATTTAAATATAGATAATTGAAAAGTTGCCTGTTAAGGAACCTGTTGCAGGGGAAATTTTCTGTTGCCTAGCAACTTGTTCAAGCCAATTAACAAGTTTTTTTCTAGAATATTCCAGCAGGGCAGTGGGTTATTTTATCCAGTCCCTCACCTTGTTTCTCAGTAAGACATCACAAAGCAGGGGCAAGCAAGCTAAAGATTGTAGCAAGCTAGGGTGGGCAGGACAATGGTAGCCCTCCATGTCAATCAGCCTACCTAAGCCAATCAAAACCATGTATTCTTCCTGGGATGTGGTGAGAAGCCTTTTTGGAGAGAAAAGTGTGACTCCACACAAGGTGAGGGTCCTGCCAGACGAGATGCTACAGGGGGCTGAAAGTGATCAAAGAGCCCAGCTGCAAGGCACCCAGATGGAAGGGGTGGCCAAAGTGATCCAGTGTGGATGAGGGGCTGGGACTGCAAAGAGATGCAGTCAGTGGCTGAAGGCAAGGGGGAAAACAACGCCTTGGATAAGGATGAGCTGGCTGGAGCCGAGGAGCTGCTTCTGATTGATTTCTCCATCCCCAGGGAGCCTGCTGTGGAAGAGCAGGTGCAGGAGGAAAGTGCCTCAGAGGAGTGTGAGCTGCAAGATGGACGTGAAGAGCTGCTCTCCATGTGTGCTAGCAGTGCAGGGGGAGATGCAAGAGGTGTGTCTGCATTGGCAAGAGGAATCCGTGTCTCCAGAGATTCCAGAGGATGAGGTGCAGCAGGAGGAATGGAAGGTGCATGTGAACATGCAGGAGGAGAAGCTGGCACCTGAGGAAATGGTGGTGGAGGAACACATGCAAGAAGAGCTTGCGGCCCATCAGCAAGCTCTGTTGGGTGAGATAAAACCTTCCAATCAGTTTGCCCCATGGGTGCCCCAAGATGGCCTTGCAGGATGGGGACCAGCCCCTATACTGGGTGCAGCCCAGGGCCCCACGGGCTCACCTTCTGGTTCCATGAGTTTGGGAGGCAAGAGCTGGGCTTTGGGAAGGAGGCATGGAGCTCCGACAGAGTCCTCAAGCCCTCCTGCCTCCTTCCCAAAGCCTAGTTAGTGCTTTCCCAGCTTTGAGAAGAAGCGGGGGGGGGGGGGCTGGAGGGGGTGCCAAATTTTGGACTTGCACAGGGTGCCATAGTACCCAAGTGCACCCCCAAGTGCTGTAGCACACGTCTTCCTGTGCAGCGCCAATCCATCCTGTTCAGGAAGAACTCAGGAAGAGTTTCCTGAGCTCTTCTTGGGGGCCCTGGCTGTAAGCTAGCACAAGCCATGGCTGTGTTGTGGTTTGCTTGCAGGAATGAGTGTGGTCACAACTCGTGATAAAATTCTAATGGAATGTACTGCATATGCTTATAAAATTAGAATATTTTGCAAGGAACGTTCTGCAATGAAGTGGTAAACAGTTAACTTGAATCAACAGCTGCACGAATGAACGTGCACCTCCCTTGGCAAGTAACCAGTTTCTGTTGTTCTGAACTGTTGGCCTTGATCCCACCACAGAGTTTCAATGTGCTTATAAATATAGAAGAGGGCAGGCAGTAGGTGGTGGTGCTGTTGCTGCAGGTTGGGTCCAACACAGTGGGGTCCTGAGAGCTCTTGGGGGCCTTGGCTGCAAGCTAGCACCAGCCATGGCTGTGGTGAGGGTGTGGTTTGCTTTCAGGAATGAGTGTGGTCACAACTCACGATAAAATTCTAATGGATTGCCCTGCTAATAATAATAATAATGATAAATTATTTTATTTTATTTTATTTTATCCCCACCCTTCCTGGTTTAAAAACCAGGCTCAAGGTGGCTAACGGCAAATATAAAACACTGATTAAAATGTGGCTTAAAAACAGCATAAAATACAACATAAAATGCAGCATTGGTATCAATAAAGTTCAAGAATTCAGGGGTCATTTTTTTGGGGGGGGGAGGGAACCCAGTAAGTAGACATCTATGATCACCAGAGCTAACTGGCCAAGTTGGTCCTACTAGGGCCAGCAAGGAAACAGGGAAGAATTTAAATGTGGGGTCCCAGAAAGGGTTTATTCATAGAAGAGGAAAGGGGGAAAGGGAATAAATGATCAGGCTAATTCAAATTGAAGGCCAGGCAGAATAACTCTGTCTTACAGGCCCTGCGGAAGGAGATCGAGTCCTGCAGGGCCCTAGTGTCGTGGGACAGAGCATTCCACCAGGTTGGAGCCATCACTGAAAAAGCCCTGGCCCTGGTGGAGGATAGTCTGGCTTCTGTAGGGCCCGGGACCTTTAAGCTATTATTATTCATGGACCTTAGGGTCCTCTGCGGGACATACCAGGAGAGGCAGGACCATAAGTAAGAGGGTCCTAGGCTGCATAGGGCTTAGAATATTTTGCAAGGCATGTTCTGCAATGAAGTGGTAGAGAGTTAACATGGATCAACAGCTGCATGAATGCACATGCACCTCCCTTGGCATGTAACGAGTTTCTGCTGTTCTGAACTGTTGGTCTCAATCCCAACACAGAGTTTAAATGTGCTTATAAATATAGTGAGATCAATGGGCTTTAAGATGAATTGTGGCTCCTGAATTCCCATAGGTTATATTACTTTCCAGATTAGTTGTTGCCATGATTTAAAAAAGTCGTGCATCTTGGGTAATGGCCAAGGATGATGGGAGTTGCAATTGAAGGCTGCTTCAGCCTGTATTGCTGACATTCCCAGAGGCCTGAGCTGACATACAATGACCTCCCGCAGCAGCAGTCCAGGCTGCCTCAGCTTGCAGACACTGGTTCTTCACCTTTCACCTGCAATGCATTCAAAAGTATGGGCAGGTCCCCCAGGCACACAGAGGCAGTAGCAATTAAGCACAGCAGTTAAGTGATTATTGCAGTTCAGTACAGTTGTACCTTGACTCCTGAATGCCTTGAGAGTCAAACGTTCCAGCTTTCGAACGATCAAAAACTGAGTGTTCCAGTTTTCAAACCTTTTTTGGAAGCTGAGCATCTGGTGCAGCTTCCACTATAGTTTCTGGTGCACCCGCGGCTTGTTTTCCAAACATTTTGGAAGTTGAACGGACTTTTGGAATGGATTCTGTTGGACTTCCGAGGTACAGCGGTAGTTGGAATTCCACCTCCTCTCCAGCTGATGGTGATGAGTATTAAGATTCTTCTATTTGACACGGGGAACGAAGGCTGAAAGCTAATGGCTTGGCATGATGGGGTAGCAGTACCCTGACCTCCCAAGAGCAGAGTTGCTGCTGCTTACTGCAAGGGACAGTAAACTCTTCCCATCCCTGTTTATGGGATGTGCTGGTTGGCACTACTTAGAGCTGGAGTCCAGAAACATCTGGAGAGTCACTGGTTCCCCACCCCCACCCCTGATTTCATCTCTTTGTGGCCAAGGCCAGATATCGCTGTCACCTACCTGATTAAGACCCAATATGCTTCTTTCCCCTGTATAATGGACTATTACCACTCTAGAAAATGGAGTAGGCTACTAGGCAGTCCTCATATGGTTCTGCTAGTTACAATCTTCCTCAAATGATCCAGCCTAAGACTGTTTCTAATCTATGCAGTATTGAACAGAAGACAAGCAAGATGATTCCTCTGACTCTTTACCAAGAGGACAGAGTTGCTGAACCTGTTCTGATCTGAAATATCAAAGCGCTAGTATTGATTTGCACTTGCAGATAATTCTTCTACAAATGTCAGCTAAGATACTAATCTTTACTCTTCAAAACAAGTGAAATTTAACCTGTTGGGTCTGAGTAGCCAGAGGCAAGATGAGTCCATCTTTTTTTTTCTTTTTTTGGGGGGGGGGTAACATCTATCCTATATGAGATGAGATGATCAATCAAGACACACTCCCCAGACCCTCAGAATCTTCTTTTTGTAACACCTGGGATCCACTCTTCTCCTGTATGAGACAAGACGATTGATCGGGGGTTTCACTAGATGACCCTTGGTTCCCTTCCAATTCTAAGATTCTATGATTCTCTAAGATTCTATGAACCAACCCAGACCCATCATAAACGTGTTTTAAATAGTGGTTCCAACGTTAAGGCGCTATTATGCTTTTTCCCAAGAAATGACAGACTAACTGCTATTGTTGTTGCTTATGGAATTTTAAGTAAAGTTTATTTCCTGTGGAAAAATTAATAAAATATATTCTTTTTTTAATAAAAGTGAAAACAAGAAGGAAATGTTCTGATTCAGAAAGCTACCTTCCCTCTCCTGTCTAAGAAGAGTTACTCATTAGGCCATCTCGCTTCTATCTCTTTGTGGGTGTGATGTACAACAATGTACGGATTGCATACTCCTGTTTCTCAGAGGAGCCCTAGCCTAGAGGAGAGGTGTGACTGCTTTCCTGGGATCAGATTTCTGTTCTCCCAACAGAAAACAGTCTGCTCTGACAAAGGAGGCTTGAAAGCTTCTAAGATGCTGCTCCAGTTGCTCTCTGTCCTCTGGGAGGCCTTGTCCCTGCAAATCGTTCTGGTGTTTCTGGCAACATTTCTACTTCTTGCTGATTACAAGAAAAGGATTCGCCCAAGGGATTTCCCCCCAGGGCCCAGGCCTCTTCCCTTGCTGGGTAATATACCACATTTTGGTGCAAAGGACCCACATTTGGCAGCACGGAAGGTAAGAATGAAGGAATGAACCAGATGATGAGAAAACAGGTAACATTGCAGTGGAGAGGAGCGTAGAAACCTAAAATGGAAAGGAATTGCTGAAAAAAATAACAGAAGTGGAATACAAAAAGGGAGATGTGAGGAGGTCGTGGAATATTGAAATTATTTGATGTGTTTTGGGTTGTGTTTGTTTTGTTTTGTTGGTTTAGTGTTTTGGTGTAGTATTGTATTGTTTTTCTTTTTTGTAGTGTTTAAATTGTTGGAAAAAGTAATAAATATTATTTTTTTATAAAAAAGGAGCGTAGAAACCTCACTGGAAAGTGAGGGTTAGATGCCCCAGTCTAGCATCCTGATTCCAAGAGTAGCCAGCCAGAGGTCTCTGAGCAGCCCACAGCTGGGGCATGAAGGCAAATGCATCTCCTGTGGTTTGTTCCATCCAGATGTGTATGGCCTCTGAATCTGGGGGATCTATTTTGCTTAACAGTCATTGGTAACAAGCCTGTGTCCACACCTGCCATAAAAAGTAGGATGGTTGTTTGCATGATTCTATTTTGTTAGCAGGTTATTTCCACCACTTCAACCTTTTACCTCTAGCTCTGGGCAGGGGGGGAAAAAAGGTCCAGAGCTATGAGCCACATATTTGCATGAGTAAGGTAATGAGCTCTGTCCAGTTCCTTGGTCCAGAGGTCAGTTTGCTTTCCTTGTATTTGACCCTTATGCTCAAGTAGATCATACAATGCCAAGCAGCATCGCGAGTTCAGGTGGGCTATAGGTCAGGGTGTCTCTTACCTTGCACACGAACTCAGTCCCAAACCTCAGGTCTAAATTAAGGAACAGCGTGTTTTTAAAGAATACAGCAAGAAGATAAAATGGACAGATACTTCTAAGGAAAGCAAATATTAAGAAGCTTGGTTAATGTTAGCAGTGAATTCACAGAGGTGTGTTTGTCCTGTATTAGAAAGTGGGATTTTAGTGTTGCAACTCCAGCTCTCGAGAATCAGTTACCAACTGAAATCCAACCCGACATGTATTTATATTCCTACAAGATAATTTTGTTTAGATTGTAAGCCAGTAATTATGTGATGAAATTCTTGTTTTATTTTTGAATTTGCTTTAATGTTACGGGAGCTTGTGTTTGTGTGTCCTGTTCTGTTTTTGTCTCGTGCACTGTTTTGATGGATTAGCAAAAACCACGAGTGATGCCATGAAATTGGAATAATTAGCATCCTTAAGCTTTCTTGTCCCATTGCTTTATCTTCAGACCATGTATTTCCAGGGCTGCTAATGCGCTTGCCAGAATTTGTGGATTGCAACTCCCATCATCCCCCACCGCTGTCCATCTTCACTGGGTTTCATGAGAGTTGTGGTCCAAAACACATTGGCTATCCCTTGGAGTTGCTGACAGACGGGTATAGGGTTGCTACCTATCCTGTGTAATGCAAGATCACCCTGTATTTCAATGTAAAATGTGACGTCCTCAATACTGGACACAGTGTGTCCTGTATTTGCTGCACTCCCTCTCCCTGCCATGTTAGGGATCCTCTCCAAATGCTCACCCACACTTCTACGGGAAAGGCATTGCCAGCTGGGCTGGAGAAAAACGTCTTTCGCTTCTTTCCTTTCCTTTTTTCTCCTTGCTCCCTCTCTTCATTCCACCCCTGAGGAGGAGCAAGGCTTTCATGTAGCTGCTTCCAGTTCCCAGCCTAGGATCACTGAGCCCTATCTCTCAGAGATCAACAGGTTCCAGGGCTCTAGGAACAAGTAGTTTTCTGTCAGTGTAGCCCAGAAACACCAGTTCTGAACATAGTTATCTGCATGATATTTGAAAGAGGAGGGTGGGGGAGAGGTAGCTCCCCACAAGTCTTGTCCTTCGCCCCACCACCTAATATTCCCTCTCTTTCAGAAATTTAACATGTGGAACAAAGTCATCACCTCTTCGGAATATGACTCTTTGTTTGTTTATTGCCCAGGCCCGCATCTGTTGCTGTGCAGTACTGCATATATGCAGTGGCGTAGCGTGGTTTGTCAGCACCCGGGGCAAGGCAAGTAATTTGCGCCCCCGAACCCGTGGATTTGCGCCCCCTAACCCTAACCCCCAGATGTTGCGCCCGGTGCATCCAGCCCCCCCTGCACCCCCCACGCTACGCCACTGCATATATGTGAAAAGTCATGTATTTAAGCTCTAGGTAGGAAAGTACAGACAGATTTACAAATTTGTGTGTATGTGTGTGTGCTCATGTGACAAATTCCAGAGGGGCCATAGTGTTTGGCTGCAATAGATTGTAATGAATTGATTTGAAGTCATTTCAGCACTAGGTGAAAAAACAACAACCCTCAATTCCTCCCTCATCCTCTCCTGTATTTTGCCAGAACCAAGGTAGTAACTCTAGAGGGCTACAGGGGGTACCTATGTACAGGACTCCAAGCCAGCAGGGACCCCAAGCTGTCTTTTTGAAATAAATCAGGCATTTCTAAAGGAAGTTATAAACAAAATAGTTGAAGTTTCTTGTTGCTGCTGCTGCTGGATGGATGGATGGATGGATGACACTTGAGTACATAAAGCATTTTTCTTGTGTTTACATTATTTCCTCCACTCCCTTAGTGTGCAGCCTTTATAGAATAAAACATAATTGACTGGCTTGAAAAGGTTTTGCTCAGAATTAACTCCCTTACAAAAAGAAGGGAGGAATATTGTGGTGCCCCACTCAGTTCTCTATGTCCCATGTACTTTAGGATAAGGATTGTAGTTCTGTTCACATGTTGTACATTATTCTACCAACCCCCTTTTATCTTTGCAACGTTAGAGCATGATCCTGAGAAAGCAAAGGTTGCAGATTTGATCCCCATATGGAACAGCTGCATATACCTGCATTGTAGAGGGTTGGAATAGATGATCCTCAGGGTCCCCTCCAACTCTACATTTATTTGGTTCTATGATCTCTGTGTGGTAGCTAGGCTAAATTAATATATGTGCAGAAGCAGCAGCTCTTGTCAGTAGATTGCAGGCGGAGAATGAAGGGGGTCTGTCCATGCACAGTGAACTGGGCCCAGGAAACACTTTTGACATCTCTGCTGCCCCGCTGTACGTATTTGATTGCAACCAAGTCTGCTTGTTCCATGCAGTATTGGCATTCTATAAACATCAAAAAGGTAAATTAATATAGAAAATCAATGTAGACTATATAGAGATATTTTGTTCTCTCTTGCATTCTTCCTCTCCTTTCAGCTGGCTGAAAAATATGGCAATGTCTTCAGCATCCAGGTTGGGAAAATATGGATCGTGATTGTGAATGGATTGCATCTGGTGAAAGAAGCTCTTGTCCATCAGGGTGAAAACTTCATAGATCGTCCAGTTGATCCTCTTTCCAAGGAAATCAGTAGGTCATTGGGTGAGTTACTTTAAATTACAGCCAATTGTTTAAATTTATTTATTTATTTCTAGCTCAGAAATGCGCTTCCGTATGATCATTTGGTATAACAGCATAATCCCATCATTTCCTGGTGAAGGTTCCCATCTAATCAAAAAGCCAAAAATAAATGGAGAAAAAAACAGAATTATCATTAAATAATCAAGGCCATATAAACAGGTACCGTTAATCCAGAAAATGAATGCCAGAGTGGCCTAAAGGGCTTCAATGCAGAAGGGACATTTGTAAATATATATATAGATTGACTGCTTTACGTGTTCCTATATATTTACTTCATTTTGTGTATTTCTAAACATATGCTGCCTTTCTATCAGAGTTCACAAAAACTTTCAAAGGACAGCATAAAGTTAGTACAGGGAGCCAGCAACATTATGCGGGGTGGGGTAGAATAAATAAGTAAATTTGCCATTTCCACTTACCATTTATTCTTTTTTCCTCCACCTACACACCCAGTAGGCTTTCCTTGCTTACCAGGCTTGGGGGAGGTATCAGGGGGCCCAAGGAAGCCCTTGGGGCTCCTTCCTACAGCCCAGTAGGTAGCCCCCCACTTTGTGGGGTGGTGTTGGCTCTTGGGATTCCTAGAATTTGCCTTTGCACACAGACCCCCAGAACCAAACTACCACATAATTGGTGGGCCAACTGTATTCCAAAAAGCAACCCAAACAGTAAAAAACAAAAACAAACCAACCCACAGGCAATAATCAAACAGCAGCAGAACTAACGGCAATCAAATAAAAACAACCAGCCTGCTTCAGTCTTTCCAAAGCAGCACAAACAGGCAAGCAGAATAATCTAAAGCAAATAGCCCATGTTATAATTAAATGTTAAATGTTTTTCCTTGCGATATGCACTTGTTATTTCTTCCCCTCTAGGAGTGGTCTCCTCTAATGGTCTCACCTGGAAACAACAGAGAAAATTTGCCATATCAATGCTCAGAAACTTTGGTTTGGGTAAAAGGACTTTAGAAGAACGAATACAGGAAGAGAGCCAATACCTAAAGGAAGCTATTGAAGCTGAGAAAGGTGCGAAACAGTCAAAAAAGCCTATTTCCTATGAAAGGTTAAAAAATACATTGGTCATGGTATGAAGCTTTCAAGTGCTGCTTTGTGCAAATGCAGCTCTGCTTTAGATGGGCATCAATGTAAAACTCAGCCCAGGGGTATATCCATTGTGGGTCTTATTTCTCCCATAGCCACAAGCCTTGGATTCAAACAGAAATCAAACACTGTGCTCTGAAACTCTCCAGCTTGCTCTTTTACTTCTAGGTCACATCCCTGCAAAGTCTACCCTAGACTCTCTCACTGCAGTCTGATGGAGGGGCCTTTCCCCCAAGTGATCACCTCATGAGACAGCTAGCCTGCCTTATGTTTTAACGCTTGCTGCCTCCAGGGATTCAAGAGGGCTAGCACCCATAACCTCAAAACAACATAGATATAAAATCTCACAGAACAATGTGCTAGAAAGCTTATACCTATAGCTGTGCAGTTTTCCTTAGCATGTTCCCCTAAGTATAAAATTCATCCACTGTGCCGTCTAGACATCCTCTATCTGAAGAACATCTGCTGTGCCCCCCCATACTCTGTCCAGACCCACCCACCCACTTCCATCTGTTTTTGTTACATGGAAGCCATAAACAGTCTTACTCCTTCTCCCTCTCTCTCTCTCTCTCTCTCTCTCTCTCTCTCTCTCTCTCCAGGGCAGCCATTTGACCCTAAACTTCAGATTAATAATGCTGTTTCAAATATCATTTGTTCTGTCACTTTTGGGGACCGCTTTGATTACCATGACAGCAATTTCCAGAAGTTATTGTTCTTCCTTGATGAGATAATGTATCTTCAGGGATGTATGTGGACTCAGGTAGGTCTTCTGGTCCCAGGCACACTCCCACATTTTTGTTGACTGTTCACTGATTTGCTTTTGGCCCTCATGTTTCTTTATGTTCTGATTTCTTTTCCCCATTTGTCTTGTCATTCAGGCATCACATACCATCTCATATCCCCTTGACATCTTGTCTTGTCTTCACATTATCTATTAAAATACCAAAGGTAGGGCATGTTCATAAACTGGATTTAAGATCCAGAGCATGTCTTGCAATGAACACAGTGATGCAATCCCAAATGACATACACGGCTTAATTCCACACTCCCCTCTTACCAGTTAGAATCTGTGCAAGGCCCCCCATGCAGATAGGCATCACCAAATGAGAAAACTACTTTGGCACCATTTTCCTGATATCCGGTAAGGTGCGTGCATTTGTCAAGCAGGTAGCCATCTTCATGGGAAGCCATCACATGGATTGCTACCTCCTTTGATAGTAGCATGATCTGCAACTGTTATGAGAGGGCTTTCCCCGAACAAATCTGATGTTAGTATTTGTTTCCTCAGATGTACAATGCATTTCCCGCTCTCATGAAGCACTTGCCAGGGCCCCATCAGACTGTTCTTAAAAACTGGGGACAACTGAAATCCTTTGTGAGAGAAATCATTGAAAAACATGAAGAAGACTGGAACCCATCTGCACCCAAAGATTTCATAGATGCCTATCTAAATCAAATGGCCACGGTAAGAAACAAAAAGTATAGTTTGTGTAGTAGCAGTAATAAAAAGCAGAGACAAAATCTAAAGGACCAGAACTTACCCTGCTTTTCCATTGGCTCTGTAAGAAAGCAGCCAAAGAGGTGTGGGTGCATGTGTGTACAAGTGCATATACATGAATATGAAATAATGTGTATCCAGGGGTGACCCACCACCACTTGTCCTGAAATCCACCAGATTCACAGGGCTGTTGAGTTGGCTGTGCTAGATCCAGGACACTTGTTAGGAATAGAACTCATGGATCTCATTGTCATCACTTGATATACAGTGGTGCCTCGCAAGACAAAAAGAATCCGTTTCGCGATTCTCTTCATCTAGCGGTTTTTTCGTCTTGCAAAGCAAGCCCATTGACAGCTTAGCGGATTAGCGCTATTAGCAGTCTAGCGGCTTTTAGTGATCAGCTGAGAAGCGGCTTATCAGCGGATCAGCTGTTAAGTGGCTTAGCGGCTTAGGAAAAGGGGGGGAGCGAAAAAACCCCGCGGGAACTCGCAAGACATTTTCATCTTGCAAAGCAACCCCATAGGGAAATTCGTTTTGCGAAGTGCCTCCAAAACGAAAAACCCTTTTGGCTAGTGGGTTTTCCATCTTGCGAGGCGTTCGTCTTGCGGGGCACCACTGTATAGGACTGAAACTGGGATGGTGTTTTTAATGACAGATGAACCCTTCGGTGCATTTTCTTTGTTTTAAGGAGGATGCTGCTTCCAGTTTTCATAAAGACAACCTCCTACAATCAACACTGGATCTCTTTCTTACTGGAACAGAAACATCTTCCACAACCCTGCGCTGGGCCTTGCTGTACATGGCCATTTTTCCGGAAATTCAAGGTAGAATCATCATTTGCTTACTTATCTTTGATTACTGTGGGTTTGGAATAAATCTACTGCAATTAAGGGATGTAACCTATAGGCTATTAAGTTCAATTTGTTTTCCATGAGTATGATTAACATTGAATAGCATCAGTACTTTGTTTCTAGAAAAAAAAGGTGCCAGTACACACCATGGAGTTGTTACAATAAGTGCCACACTTTTAACATGTCCGTTAAAAAGTTGCTGGTGGTTCGTACCTTTGAGTACCCCCAGGAAACAAAAGCTGAATTCCACCGTTCCCTTTTTTGGATGAGCTCCCAATGCCATGTTGGTATGTTACTATGCCAGATACACAGATATAGGATGGGAGATATCTGGCTTGACAGCAGAACTTGTGAAAAGGATCTGGGAGTCTTAACATGAATCAACAGTGTGATGCAGTAGCAGCAAAGGAAAAAGAAAAAGAAACCCTAATGCAATTCTAGGTTGCATCAACAGCAGTATAAGATCAAGTGAAGTAATAGAACCACTGTGTTCTGCCTTGGTCAGACTCCAACTGGACTACTGATTTCAGTTCTGGGCACCACAGTTTGAGAAGGCTATTGATATGCTGGAATGTGTGTAGAGGAGGGTGACACAGATGATCAAGGGTCTGGAACCAAGTCATCTGAGGAATGGTTGAGGGAGTTGGGTATGATAGGACATATGATAGCTATCTTCTAATCTCTGAAGGGCTCTTATGCGGAAGATGGAGCAAGTTTGTTTTCTGTTACTGCAGAGGGTAAGACCTGAACTAATGGATTCAAATATTAGGAGGAGCTTTCAGACATTGGAATGGGCTACCTCAGAAGGTGGTGGACTCTCTTGGATGACCATCTACCAAGGATTCTTTAGCTGTGATTCCTGTATTGCAGGGGTTGGAATACATGACCCTTGGAGTCCTTTCCAATTCTACAATTCTATGATTCCATGAATCCTTGCCTCTAGTGTAAGCTATAGGTTCAATAGTAACTACAATAAGGTAATTTCATAGCAAAATGTGGAAATGTTTTTGTTCTCTTAGGGATTCAAAATTAGAATGGGAGCTAGGTTGTATGAATGATGTTCTGTGGTCTGCCTCCAGATATTTTCTGAAGTGATTCAAAAATGCAGTAGGTCTACTCGTATTAATATGTTATTATGTAAACTGATTAATTTATTTTGTTGAATCAACTCAAGCAAATACAGAAAGGAGATACATAGGATGGAATTCAACTTCAAATTATGATTCCATTTCCTCATCGCTAGTGTTGAATAGTGGGTAGACATAGCAGATGACGCAGCGATTTCTCCAAAGCAGCTCTTTATTTGTAAGCTGGAACAGAACTGAACAGCAAACAGCTCAGCCGGCCTGCTTTTATAGGCAGCCGGCTGTCAACATTGTAGCAACAACAACCCAGGGTTTCCCGCCTAAAGTAACTGACGTGGACCTGAGTGAAAACTATATACAGTGGTACCTCGGGTTACATACACTTCAGGTTACATACGCTTCAGGTTACAGACTCTGCTAACCAAGAAATAGTACCTCAGGTTAAGAACTTTGCTTCAGGATGAGAACAGAAATTGTGCTCCAGTGGCACGGCAGCAGAGGGAGGCCCCATTAGCTAAAGTGGTGCTTCAGGTTAAGAACAGTTTCAGGTTAAGTATGGACCTCAAATGCAAGAAATTCAAATGCGAACCATAGCATCTCTTACAAAAATGTCCTCAAGCTTTGCTTTCTGAACCATAATGTGATTTATGCCACACTGAAGACAGTTAATATCATAGGTGTCTTTCACAACACTTCGTTTAGCAAGTAGTTGACCATAAAATGTACCTCTTTCAACATGACTTCTAAATGGAGATTGTTAACTCAGTTGCTAGCTGTTTTGCATTTGATCTGAATTGATTATATGTATGAGCTGATGTTCTTTTAAGTGTTATATCATATGCATATATAATTATTAATATGTAACTGTTTTTGTATATGGAACTGCTTTATATACTTTAACTGTTTTTAATGTGTGATGTTTTGCTGTGGTTTTATAATTTGCTGGAGGCTGCCCAAAGTGGCTAGGGCAACCCAGTCAGATGGGCAGGATTTAAATAAATCTTCTATTATTTTTATTTTATTTTATTTTATTTTATTTTTGTTATTATTTGGACAGGATTCACTGAGGGAGTCCTGTCAGCAGAAGCTGTGAGCACGGACTTCCACTTGTGCAAAAAGGCTTCCCTCCACTCCTCTCCCTGTACTTCTCTCTCACACACCCTGAAATTGCTTCAAGGAGGTTGTGAGAGGCCACAGAACAGTGCGGAAGGGGAAGGGGGGGGCTTTCCATCTGGCAAGCTGCAATAAACAGTGCAGTCAAAACAATTCTATTTAGGCAGTTGATGGACCATTCCAACCAGAGATCTTCAGCTCTCAGTTTCTGTCTGTTCTTCTTGTATTGAAGCTAATCTTCTTCATTTGCAGCCAGAGTCCAAGAGGAAATAGATTCTGTGATTGGCCAGTCTCGCCAGCCAGCGATAGGTGACAAGGACAGAATGCCCTATACCAATGCGGTTGTTCATGAAGTTCAAAGGATGAGCAGCATTGTGCCACTGAATGTGCCCCGGATAACAACTAAGGACACAACACTGGCTGGGTTTCATGTGCCCAAAGTAAATGTTAAGAACATAAAGCTCTTCTTGTTTGTTTTTGCTCTTCCAGTAAAGAGCACAAGCTTTTAATGTTTGATGTTTTATTGTGTTTTTAATATTCTGTTGGGAGCTGCCCAAATTGGCTAGGGAGGCCCAGCCAGATACGCAGGTTATAAGTAATATTTTATTTTATTAGGCCATCATGGTGCCATCCAGATGTTGTTGGACTCCAACTGCCATCAGTTCCTGCCAGCATGACCAACAGGCAGGGATGATGAGGCTGTATCCCCAAACATCTGGAGGCCACCATGTGGAAACCTGTGGTCTAAATACAGAGTTGTACCAGTCTCAGTTTGAATGGGTAGCTAGTCTGTCAGAAATTAGCCAGTATCTGGTGTTGCTAACCCTGAATTTTTGTAGTCCAGCAGACTTTGAATGTCTTTTAAAATCTATATTGGAATTGTGCTTTTGTGGGAAATCTTTGAATGAATTACTTAATAATGAAAAGTAAATATTGCATTCAGAACATTTCCTTTCTCTGTCAGGAGATATAGGTTTAGTACTGCTGTAATTTCAAAGAGAATACTTGAAAGCGCCTTGTCATTTTTATCTACTTTCTTCTCTGCTTCTCCTTTGCCAGGGAACCATATTGCTCACCAATTTGACCTCTGTGCTGTTTGACAAGGATGAGTGGGAAACACCCATTGAGTTTAATCCTGGCCATTTCCTAGAGAATGGTCAGTTCCGGAAAAGGGAAGCATTCCTGCCTTTCTCTGCAGGTAACAAAAGTTGAGGAGCTGCTCACTAGAATTGCAACAGGGCCTATATGATGGCGACTTACTGAGTGCTGGGTATATTACTAACTATATTGTGCATTTCATGGGTCACCAACCTTTTTGGACAGTGAGTACATTTGGCATTTAAGAAAGTGCTATGGGCACCAATCACAAAATGGCTGCACTTGGGGCTGTGGTGCAACACAAAAATAGTTTTGACATGACTCCTCACTCCCACCCCAGCAAAGTGTGGATTTTTAAGGGGGTGTTTACTGAGATCTTTAATGAGTGCCATAGGTGGCTCAGACAGTCCTTGAGGGCTAGGGTGTATTGTTTACAGCAGTGGTCAGCAAGGTTTATCTTGCTTGGGCCAGAACGGTCCTGCAGAGATACCTCCGTGGGCCGGGGCATGGAGCACCTGCGATTTTCGGTGTCTGCATCTGTGCAGGTGCAATTTTCAGCATCTGTTCATGGTGCCGCAGAAGCGAGTCCCTGTGCAGTTCTGCGCTGGTTTAGCGCAGTGCGCAAGCGCAGTGGCGTAGCGTGGGGTGCAGGGGGGCCGGCCGCACCGGGCACAACATCTGGAGGTTAGGGTTAGGGGGCGCAAATCCACGGGTTAGGGGGCGCAAATCCACGGGTTAGGGGGTGCAAATTACTTGCCTTGCCCCGGGTGCCGACAACCCACGCTACGCCACTGCGCAAGCGGGTCGCTCAGTTCTGGGGCAGCTCATGTGCCGGTCAAACAACCTCTGTGAGCCACTTCCGACCCATGGGCCTTAGGTTGCTGACCCCTGGTTTACAGGGTTTCCCCTCAGGGAATATGAGAAACATTGTGTATGCAAGCTTCCCTCTCCATGTTCACAGTTGTTTCCTTCTCTGCACCATGAGAAAAGTACCGTATTTTTCATTCCATAAGATGCACCTGACCATAAGACTCACCTAGTTTTTAGAGGAGGAAAACAAGGAAAAAAATATATTCTGAATGAAACAATGGATGTATGATTTTTGTGGTTCATGCTGTGGCCACAGACATGTGATCTGATGGTGAATTTGGGGTTACCCAATGCATGTGGATCCGTGCTTTGTAGCAACATTTTTGTACAATTGCAGCCCCAGGAAACAGTGGGTGCATGATTTTTTGGGTGCAGGCTGTAGCCATGGACATGCTATGTGATCTGATGGTGAATTTGGGCTGACCAATGTAAAATTCTTGAGGATACATGGGCTTTTACCTCCCCCCTCCCAGGCAGCCTCCACTAGCATCCCTTATCTTTCTTCCAGTCCCACCAATCAGCTGTTTCCTTTCAACATTCCCTTTCCTCTTGTTTGCCCTACTGTCTTTTCCTTAGGTGGAGCAGTTTTTTGCTCTTCCTTTTCTTCTAATTTCTCTCCTTATTGCTTTAGTCTTCCTGTTTCCCCCCTTTGGACGTTTGCTGTCTTTACCTCTCCCCTCCCAGGCAGCCTCCTTTATCTCTAGCATCCCTTATCTCTCTCCCCGATCGGCAAATGATCAGCAGCTTTGTTTCAACACCCACTTCCCTCTTTCAAAAAACAAAGCACAACCTGCTTTTCGCCCCTGGGCAATTCGGCTCCAGAGACCACACATTCACTCCATAAGATGCACAAACATTTCCCCTTACTTTTTAGTAGGAAAAAAGTGCGCCTTACAGAGCGAAAAATACGGTGCCTACTTCTCACTATGCAGCTCAGAAAATAAGCCACTTGTGGGGGAAAGGGATCTGTTTCCCTGTGGTTGGATTGCTTTTGCCCTACCCTCCTCATCCTTTCAGCTTGCTGTCCTTCCCTCCTTCCAACTCTTAGCGTTGCTCTTTTTCTCCCACACGCCTTAACCTTACTCTCTGTCTCCTCTCCCAGACCTCATCTTACCCTCACTGTGGTGTGTGTGTGTGTGTGTGTGTGTGTGTGTGTGTGTGCGTGTGTGACATTATGTCTACATTGTGGTCTGGTCCTTCCCACTGCTCGGTCCCTCCAACAGTTTGTTTGATTGATTGATTGATTGACTGACTAACTGACTTATTTTTTATTGCCTGTTCTATGCCAAATGTTTTCAGTTAGTCTAATGTGGCCCTTTCTCCAAAAAACAAAAACACAAATTTCCATCCTGAGTTCCTAAAGATTGATGCAATTTCCTGAAACATTTGTAAGATCTTTTTGGGCGGGTCAAAGTGAATGCAGAGTTTTGAGTTAAGCCAGTTAACTGGATATTAACTGAATGATAGTTGTTTTTATGATGATTTCTATAATCAAGAAGTATATAAATTTTATGAAATAAAAATATAATAAATAAATCTCCACATCTTTGAAATGTGAGAGGGAAACTGTAAGGTTAGGGATGGACAGATCTGCCAACTTTGGTTTCCTTCATTTTTTCTAATCTTAAATTCAATTCTCCACATTTTAACAGCAATCTGTAATAGAAAAGAAAACCCATTTAAGTGCATGTTTTTTCTTGTTGACACATTTTTAAAGCTCGCTGTGACTAATTTACACTATTTTGTAAACAGTTCCTCTAATATGATGAATCTTTGTATGTTCTTTTCTCTAATATATGAATTTTTTTGACACTTTCCCTTTATAAGTCTTTTTGTACACATGGGTTGGTTGGAGACTTTACTGTAAATATCAAAGAATGGCTGGTTTTGTGTGCGTGTATATGCATGTCTGTATTCATATTTAGGGAGATTGCTATGAAGATGTGAACTCTACTAACATAGTCTCTCTCTCTCTCTCTCTCTCTCTCTCTCTCTCCCCTCCCCCCCATCTCTCCCTCTCCCTCTCTTCTAGGAAAGCGAGGTTGTCTTGGAGAGCAGTTGGCCAGGACTGAGCTTTTTCTTTTCTTCACTGCCCTACTTCAGAAGTTCACTTTCCAGGCTCCAAAAGGCGTGACATTAAGCCTTGACCATCGGTCAGGTCTTACGTTATCCCCCCAGCCCTACCGGATATGCGCAATCTCTCGCTGAGGGGACTCATTTTATGGCACTGCTCATTAAAAGAAGATGGTGAAGAATTTGGCCAGCACTGCCTCCTTAGTTTCTATCCTTAGGGGGACAGCTCAATAGTCATAGCTCAATAGTAATGCATGTCCATTGTATTTAGAAGGCCTCAAGTTCAATCTGCATGACTGGTGTGTGGTTCTTCTCATAAATGATCTCAAGTATGTGACTTTAAAAATTGTCCCTGTGGCACAGCTAGGGCAATGTCTTATAAACCAGCAAAGCCTTGTACCTGAACCACTTCAACATTCAAATGCCAGATCAATAATTTACTATTGAGAAGGGTTGCAGATGTCTGGTAAATTGTAGACTTTGATACTCAAGCTGTAGTTGGTCTACAGGTCATGGCAAATTTTAATTTGGTTCAAACAGTTAATGAAAAAGGCTTACTAAAAAAGTTTTTGTAAGTTGGCAGTGCAGAAGCACTGTGTACTTGGCCAATACAGCAAGGGCCAATCTGTGTACTTGGTAATCTAGCAAGTTAATATTTATTACAGACATCAGTGCTTATGACATAGGTGCATAGAGTGATTTTAAAAGGATTGCTAGCCCCGGATCCTTGGGGTGTGTTTATTTATAACCCATCTTTTAAACAGTAGTCTGCCTTTGTAGGATAATTTCTTCATTCCAATTTCTATTCCCTTCTCTCAGGACTTCTCTTCACTAGTGATAAAAAGTTCTAAATTGTGTAATATTTGATTTGGTAATAAAGCCTTGAACTTTCATTTTTGGGCTCGTTGATTACCCTGGTTGTTCTCCTTGCATTCCCCTTTGGCAAAGAAAAGATCCTATGTGGTGTGTCTCAGGCCTGATCAACCTTGGCAATTCACTGCAAGATTGTTGTTTAAAGTTTCCATTCCAGTTCTACCCCAAACTGAGTCTGTGACAATAGGCAGTATCTGCTCGATATACATATACAGCAGTATCATACAGTTTTTTACAGTCATAGAATCCTGTTAAGGGCATGGAGAGTTGTGAGGAAACCCTTGTAGGAGTACATCTAAGATATATGGGGTGGGATTCTGCTTGCACAAGAGGGCTCCCCCCTACTCTCCTCCAGGGGAACCACCCTAAAAACCTGGCTCAGGTGAGAGTATGGGGTAAGGGGGTGGGAATCTATTTGTCTGGCAATCTGAAATACTTGCCCTGCTGGAGCTTTTGCACCTTTCTCCCCTCATGTAGAAGTAGCCCTAGTGGGAAGCAGCGAGAAGACACTCTGAAAGGTCAGTGACTAATTTGTAGAACTAGAGACCTTCCTTTCAAGGGTGACTTAAAGCCTTCTTTTCCTAAAAAGAACCTGAGTTGTGTCCATGTTGTGGTCAAGACAGTGGTGGACTTTGGGGTCTCAAATTTCAAGAGCAGCCTGTGCAATGCCAAAAATGGTCTCCCCTCCCCCACTTATCTCACTCCATTCTAAATCACAGTTGCAGCATCCCTGCCACTCTCCCCTAAATCTACATCTGCTCAGGGCCAGCTTGAGAGTCGAGACCTTCTCTCTCTCGTTACCGTCAGCTTGTTCACTTCTGCATCTTCTTTTCCGGAAGGTGGAGTAAGGTGGAAGGATATGAAGTGGACTAGGACCTGGGCAACAAGGATTCAACTCCTCACTCAGCCATGAAGCGCACTGGGTGACCTTGGGCCGGTCACTATCACTTGGCTTAACCGACCTCACAGGCTGCTTGTGATGATAAAATGAGGAAGAGGAGAACCATTAATGCCACCATAGGTGGAATATAATCGTTATAATTTAAAAGTAAATATAAAATAAAGAAATAAAATATCTCCAGCCATCCCACCCCACCCCACATCAGATTTTGGATTGGGGGGGGGTTGTGTTTGTAGGAAACTGGCTTTAGAATTGGGAGTTGCTGAACCTGTTCTGGTCTGAAGATATCAAAGAGCTAGCATTGATTTGCACTTGCAGATAATTCTTCAACAAATGTCAGCTAAAATACTAATCTTTACTCTTCAAAACAAGTGAAATTTAACCTGTTGGGTCTGAGCAGCCAGAGGCAAGATGAGTCCTATCCTATATGAGATAAGATGATCCATTGAGACAATCTCCTCAGACCCTTAGAAAGAACTGGAGAAACTTATTGGTTTAGAGTCTTTAATATGTGTCACAAACCTGTTTTAAGTAGTGGTTCCAACTTAAAGATGCTGTTACTGAGGAGATTTCACCCGTCCCATATCCAAGAATCTCCTGATGTCTCTGCTGATTCTCCAGAGAGGAGGGGGCGTGTTCTGCTCTCTTCTTATTCAGCTCCAGCACCACATCAGTCAGTCAGTCAGTCAGTGTGTCGGGGAGAGAGAGAGAGACTGTTAGAGAGAGATCGTGTGTTTAGATAAGGTTGCTGCTAAGAGCAGCTGCAGACACTCAGTGCAGTTCAGCATTCATTTATGCTTAGACCTCATTTAGCTCTGTATATAGTTGTATTATAGTTGTAGATAGAATAAAGAAGATATTCTACAGAGCTGCTCTCCGAGTCGTTTATACTCTGCTAGACTCTGCTATACTCTGCTATACTCTGCTGTGTGACGACTGTCTTCTTGTTGGAGTGAATCCGGTGCTCACAACTCTAAGCTGTGAGTCCACAGCACTTTGACCTGTTCCTGTGCAGAAGGTGGTCTCTGGAAGTGCTACCCAGCTCGCCTAGCCCAGTCGGGGCTGAAGTGGATGAGTCCAGTTAGTGGCACTGGCTCAAGGGCGATGCTGACAGTTACACCTTTTTCCAAGAAATGACAGACTATTGTTGCTTATGGTATTTTAAGATACATTTAGTACATGTGAAAAGGGTGTGTGTGTGTGTGTGTGTGTGTGTGTGTGTGTGTTGAAGGTGAGAACAAGAAGGAAATATTCTGATTCAGAAAACTACTCTCCCCCTTCCCCCTAAGAAGAGTTACTCAATAAGCCATCTCCTTCAGCCTCCTGGTTGGTGTGATGTAAAACAATATATGGGTTGCAAACTTTGCCCTGGTTTTTTGACAGAAACATTAACCAAGAGGAGAGGTATAACTGCTCTCCTGGGATCAGATTTCTGTTCTCCCAACAGAAAACAGTCTGCTCTGACAAAGGAAGGCTAGAAGGCTTTGAAGATGCTGCTCCAGTTGCTCTCTGTCCTCTGGGAGGCCTTGTCCATGCAAGTTGTTCTGGTGTTTCTGGCAACATTTCTACTTCTTGCTGATTACAAGAAAAGGATTCGCCCAAGGGATTTCCCCCCAGGGCCCAGGCCTCTTCCCTTGCTGGGTAACATGCCACATTTTGGGGCAAAGGACCCACATTTGGCAGCACAGAAGGTAAGAATGAAGGAATGAACCAGATGGTGAGAAAACAGGTGACGTTGCAGTGGAAAGGAGCGTAGAAACCTCACTGGAAAATGAGGGTTAGATGCCCCAGTCTAGCATCCTGATTCCAAGAGTAGCCAGCCAGAGGTCTCTGAGCAGCCCACAGCTGGGGCATGAAGGCAAATGCATCTCCTGTGGTTTGTTCCCAGCATCTGGTATCCAGATGTGTATGGCCTCTGAATCTGGGGGATCTATTTTGCTTAACAGTCATTGGTAACAAGCCTGTGTCCACACCTGCCATAAAAGGTAGGATGGTTGTTTGCATGATTCTATTTTGTTGGCAGGTTATTTCCACCACTTCTTCCTTTTCGCTCTAACTCTGGTCAGAAAAAAGTCACATATTTGCTATGAGCCACGTATTGCTTGGGTATGTTAAAGACCAGCTAGCTCTGTCCAGCTCCCGTCCAGAGGTAAGTTTGCTTTTCTCGTGTTCCCCTCTTAAACAGGATGCCAAACAGCTTCGCAGGTTTGCTTAGACTATATACCTGTGGAAGACAGGAGTGCCTGGCATGCTCTGGTCCATGGAGTCATGAAGAGTTGGAGACGACTAAACAACATATACCTGATAGACGTGACACATCAAACGCAACTTTCTGCTTGCTTGCTTGCTTGCTTGCTTGCTTGGGGTCAGTTAGTGCAATAGGATGTTTCTTTTTAAAAAGACACTTTCTGAATCTAAGGAGGCAGGAAGAGGACAGCAGGAACCTGGGAAGTGCCATTATTTTTTCTTATTTTTTCCTGTCCCCCTCACACTATGGCACTGAGCACACAATATTGGCTATCCCTTACAACTGCTGCAGAGGGGTACATAGGGTACATATGTACAAGGCTCCAAGCCAACAGGGACCCAAAGCGCGCTCTCTCTCTCTCTCTCTCTCTCTCTCTCTCTCTCTCTCTCTCTCTCAAAGTAAATTAGACATTTCTAAAGAAACTTATATTAAAAAAGTAGAAGCTTCTTGTTGCTTCAAGCCTCATGCTGTATGAGTGGAGAACACTTGTGTACGCAAAGCATTTTTTTGTGTCTCTGTTATTTCCTTCTTTCCCCTAGTGTGTTGCTTTTATAGAATAAAATGTTTCAAATTATTTAACTCCCTTGAAAAAAATAACTTCATGCTGAGAAGAACATGATGATATGCAGTGCTCCCTGATCTTCCACGTCCCACAAAGCCACAATTGGCAAGCAAATTAAAATTCCTATAGACGATGCTTTACTATAAGGATCCCCTCACCCTTATCAAGACTGGAAAAATGTGTGTGTGTGCTTTGTTGTACGTTAGCCTACCCTCCTGCTCTTTGCAACATTCCTGTGTGGTAGGCTAGCATAAGTTAATATATGTGCAGAAGCAGCAGCTTTTGCCAATAGATTGCAAGAGGAGAATGGAGGGGGCCTGTCCATGCACAGTGAACTGGGCCCAGGAAACCCTTTTGGCATCTCTGATGTCCCTGATGTATTTGAGAGAAACCAAGATTACATCTTCCATACAGGCATTCTATAAACACCAAGCAGGCAAATTAATATAGAATATATTAATAAAGACCACATAGGGATATTTTATCCTGTCTTGTATTCTTCCTCTCCTTCCAGCTGGCAGAAAAATATGGCAATGTCTTCAGCATTCAGGTTGGGAAAACATGGGTTGTGATTGTGAATGGATTGCGTCTGGTGAAAGAAGCTCTTGTCCATCAGGGTGAAAACTTCATAGATCGTCCAAATCTTCCTTTTACCAAGGAAATCACTAGCGGTTTGGGTGAGTTACTTTTAATTATGGTCAATTGTTTAAATAACATTATCTCATCATTTCCTATTGCCTATCTAATCAAAAAGCCAAAAATATATGAAAGAAAACCAGAAGTATCATTAAATAATCAAGACCATATAAACATTAAACAGGTACCATTTATCCAGAAAAGCAATTCCAGAGTGTCCTAAAGGGCTTCAGTGCAGAAGGGACATTTGTAAAATACATAATGACTGCTTTACGTGCTCCTATACGTTTACTTCATTTTGTGTATTTCAAACATATGCTGCCTTTCCATCACAGTTCCCAATGTTTTTCACAGGACAAAGTTAGTACAGTGGGCTAACAACCTCCACTTATTTTACATATGGGAGTGCAACCTTATGTGGCGGGAGGGTAAATAAATAAATGGTGGGGGACACTTTCCACACTCCCTCTTCATTTCCTCTCACCTGCACACCCAGTGGATTTTTGTTGCTTACTGGGAAGTCCATTCCACTGTCAAACAGTTCTTACTGTCACAAAGTTCTTGGTGGTGTCTAGTCAGAATCTCCTTTTTTGTAACTTGAAGCCATTGGTTTGGGTTCTCCAGAGAGGGAGAGAAAAAACTTCCTCAATCTTCCATGTGACAGTCCTAAGATGGTTATCATATCTCCTCTCAAGTTTCCTCTTTTCCAGGCTAAACTTGCCCAGATACCTCAGGCATTGCTCATAAGACTTCTGTTCTAGACCCTTAATCATCTTGGTTGCCCTGCTCTGCTTGCTATTTCTTCTCATCTAGGAGTGTTGACCTCTAATGGTCTTACCTGGAAACAACAGAGACGATTTGCCATATCAATGCTCAGAAACTTTGGTTTGGGTAAAAGGACTTTAGAAGAACAAATACAGGAGGAGAGCCGATACCTAAAGGAAGCTATTGAAGCTGAGAAAGGTGTGAAACAGTCAAAAAAGCCTATTTCCTATGAAAGGTTAAAAAATACATTGGTCATGGTATGAAGCTTTCAAGTGCTGCTTTGTGCAAATGCAGCTCTGCTTTAGATGAGCATCAATGTAAAACTCAGCCCGGGGGTATATCCATTGTGGGTCTTATTTCTCCCATAGCCACAAGCCTTGGATTCAAACAGAAATCAAACACTGTGCTCTGAAACTCTCCAGCTTGCTCTTTTACTTCTAGGTCACATCCCTGCAAAGTCTACCCTAGACTCTCTCACTGCAGTCTGATGGAGGGGCCTTTCCCCCAAGTGATCACCTCATGAGACAGCTAGCCTGCCTTATGTTTTAACGCTTGCTGCCTCCAGGGATTCAAGAGGGCTAGCACCCATAACCTCAAAACAACAGAGGTCCTTTCCTTTGTTTCCCATAATAGCCCATCCCCCAGGTGATCACCTCATGAGGAAGGTAGCCTGGCTTATGTTTTAACACTTGCTGCATCCAGGGATTGAGGGGGTCTGGCCCCCACAACCTCAAAACAACATCTCACAGAACAATGTGCTTGATAGCTTATACCTATAGCATGTGCCACTAAGGGTATAAAACTCCATCACTGCGTCATCTAAACACCTATCTGAAGAACTTCTGCTGTCCCCCCCATACTCTGTCCAGACCCACCCACTTCCCCCACCTTATGTTTTTGTTATATGGAAGCCATAAGCAGTCTTATTCCTTCTCCATTTTCTTCTTCTCTCCCTCTCCAGGGCAGCCATTTGACCCTCACTTTCAGATTAATAATGCTGTTTCAAATATCATTTGTTCTGTCACTTTTGGGGACCGCTTTGATTACCATGACAGCAATTTCCAGAAGTTTCTGCACTTCTTTGATGAGATAATGTATCTTCAGGGAAGTATTTGGATTCAGGTACATCTTCTGTGAGATCTTATGGGTAACCACAACAGAGTCGCTCTGGTTCCGGGCACACTCCCACATTCTTGTTGACTGTTCATTCATTCGCTTTGGGCCATCATTGTTCTTTATGTTCTGATTTCTTTTTCTCCCTTGAACTTGTAATTCAAGCATCTCACCCCGTACCAAGTCCCTTTGACATCTTGTTTTTATTTAACATTGTCTATCATAATTCTGAGGATGTATGAGTTGGGGTGTCTTCAGTATTATAAAGCAGGCATCACAACTAAAAATCATGTGCTACGATACATTTTAGGCCTTTAAGTGGGGAATCACATGAGTGACTGAATAAAATCAAAGAATTTGGACAAGTAGCACATATCATGAGAAGGCTAGTTAGTTTTATTTTCCATATTGGGAACATTCTCACACAGTGCTGGAATATTTATGTAGCTAAATAACACTGGGTATTGAGTGGTGTTCATAAGCAGGACTTAAAATCCAGAGCATGTCTTGCAATGAACACAGTGATGCAATCCCAAGTGACATACACGGCTTAATTCCATACTCTCCACCTACCAATTAGAATCTGTGAAAGGCCACCCCATGCAGATAAGCATCATCAAATGAGAAAGCTACATTGGCATCATTTTCCTGATATCATCAGGCAAGGTGCATGCATTTTTCAAACAGGTAGCCATCTTCATGGGAAGCCATCACATGGATTGCTACCTCCTTTGATAGTAGCGTTATCTGCAACTGTTATGAGAGGGCTTTCCCTGCACAAATCTGATGCTAGTATTTGTTTCCTCAGCTGTACAATTCATTTCCCACTCTCATGAAGCACTTGCCAGGGCCCCATCAGACCGTTAAAAGAAACTGGGGACAACTGAAATCCTTTGTGAGAGAAATCATTGAAAAGCATGAAGAAGACTGGAACCCATCTGAACCCAGAGACTTAATAGATGCGTACCTGAATCAAATGGCCACGGTAAGAAACAAAAAGTATAGTTTGTGGTAGTATTAATAATAGTAATGGTTAATAATAGAAAGCAGAGACACAATCTAAAGGATCAGAACTTACCATATAGTTTCCATTGGCTCTGTATGAAAGCAGACAAACTGGTGAGGTGTGTGTTTGTGTGTTTGCACACACACACACACACACACACACACACACACACACACACACAAAAGTGAATAGGAAATAATGTATATCACCACTTGTCCAGTGCCTGAATTTCACCAGATTCACAGGGCTGTTGACTTGGCTGTGCAGGACACTTGTCAGGAATAGAGCTCATGAATCTCACTGCTATCACTTGATATATAGGACTGAAACTGGGGTGGTGTTTTTAATGACAGATGAACCCTTTGGTGCATTTTCTTTGTTTTAAGGAGGATGCTGCTTCCAGTTTTCATAAAGACAACCTCCTACATTCAACACTGGATCTCTTTTTTGCTGGAACGGAATCAACTTCCACAACCCTGCGCTGGGCCTTGCTGTACATGGCCATTTTCCCGGAAATTCAAGGTAGAACCATCATTTGCCTACTTATCTTTCATTACTTTGGATTGCACTCAACAAATCCTCTATTGAAATCAAAGTATCTGACTTATTGGCTATATAACCTCAATGTGCCTGCCGTAAATTTGACTAACATTGATTATCAACCACCCTTCTCTTTTTTCGAACGATTCCCAATGCCATATTGCTATGTTACTTTGCAATATATGTGCTGTTGTTCTTTTAAGCTGTTGTGTATTAAAAATGTGAGATGAAAGCATCCAAAACGCTAAGTAAAGGGTTATTGCTCACAAGGGCTGTAGAAGTCGGTGATGTCATATGTCTGAGGTTGCTATTTTCTGTTGGTTCAGTTTTGGCAGTTATTAACAGTCTTAACAGCTAGGGCAGCAGTTATGTTCTGTGGTGTTGCTGTCTGTCTCAAAGCTAGTCAGTGTGTAGCACCGTTAGTCATTCTTTGATACAAATCTATGTAATATGTATTAGTTAACATAAGTAACACCTACCTGAATTGTATGTTTAATCTAACAAGGGCAAGTACACTGAGTAAAAGTTATTCTAACTTTTAAACAGAGTGTATTGTGTATTTTTTATAGGAGGGAAAAGGCAAAGGGTCAACGACTTGGGCTCTCTTCCACATAACTCTGTAAAGTTTAATTCCCACAAAAAATTATATATGCATATGCTATAAATGCTTTTATATATAAAAGCAGAAGCTCTGTGTAAGGACTTCACTTGTGCAACAGAGCATCTCGCCACTGTACGTCTCTCTCACACACCTTCAAATTGGTCCAAGGAGGTTGGGAGAGGCCACAGAACAGTGCAGAAAGAGAAGGGGAAAGGGAACTTTCTATCTGGCAAACTGCAATTCTTCCGTTTAATGAGCAATCAGAAGAGCAAGAATTTCCCCCATATGTTTTTATTATATTGCAAATTACTTTGGGGTGCCCGCCGGCAGTGATCCTTAACTGAACTGGAATGATAAGAAAATAATTAATAAATGGTACAGCCAAAACAATTCTATTTCGGCAGAAGATGAACCATTCCAACTAAAGATCTTGGGTGGGGAAAAAGGAGTCTTGAATCAATGCTGGCACTCTGGTGGCAAAGGGCACCCAGAGGTGGAACGACGAGATGGGCCTCCTCTGCAGATATTAGTTTATGTCTGTTCCTCTTCTATTTACAGCAGATGTTCTCTCTCTCTTTGCAGCAAGGGTCCAAGAGGAAATAGATTCTGTGATTGGCCAGCCTCGCCAGCCAGCGATAGGTGACCGGGACAGCATGCCCTATACCAATGCGGTTGTTCATGAAATTCAAAGAAAAAGCAGCATTGTGCCTTTGAATGCGACCCGGATAACAACTAAGGACACGACACTGGCTGGGTTTCATGTGCCCAAAGTAAATGTTAAGGACATATTGCTCTTCTTGTCTGTCTTTGCTCTTTCATTAAACTGCACACACTTTAATCCAAAGTTTAAACTAGGGGTAGCCAACTTTGTGCTGTTGAAGGGGAACAGTTAGGATTACCCCAAGAAACCTTAAAAAACTGTTTGTAAATTCCCCCCCCCCCCGCCCAGCCAGGCCTCAAAGCCTCGCTTCAAGCATTTTTAAAACTGCATTTCCTCAAAGACAAAAAGCATTAGCTAAGCATATTCCTCTTGCTGTAACTAAAAGACTGCAACAAAAGGTAGGGAACAGAGTCCATTGTTTTCTTAGAGCCTTTGGCCTTGCTAAAACCAGATTGCAACTTACTTTCTGTCCGGGAACCATGCCAAAGCACGAGAATGAAACATAACTGGAACACTCTGAAACCCCCTTGGTTTCTCACCCCCTTTCCTGGGAAGAGTCCAAAAGTGGTCCCAAGACAGGAACTTTCTGTTCATGCTCAGGAGACACATGTGAGAAGAAAGGGGAGGGAACTGGAAGGGGATATATACTCTGTGCAATGGCTGTGAACTTTGTGCTTGTTTTGTGACTTTATCACACTTGCTCCTCTGCCCCCCCCCCCCCCGGGATGGCAGAATAAAAGCTCTTTCTCTGGATTTAACCCCTTGGTGTCGTTTGGCTCCTTTCGTCCCTGCTCGGGTGCAACATTTTCCTATCCATGGTTAAAAGGGCCTAGAAAGGCTACATTTCTTGGTGCGTTGGCCGTGAATCGAACCCAGGCCTCCCACATGGCAGGCGAGAATTCAGGGATGATGAGGCTGTATCCCCAAACATCTGGAGGGCACCATGTGGAAACCTGTGGTCTAAATACAGAGTTGTACCAGTCTCAGTTTGAATGGGTAGCTAGTCTGTCAGAAATTAGCCAGTATCTGGTGTTGCTAACCCTGAATTTTCGTAGTCCAGCAGACTTTGAATGTCTTTTAAAATCTATGTTGGAACTGTGCTTTTGTGGGAAATCTTTGAATGAATTACTTAATAATGAGAAGTAAATACTGCATTCAGAACATATTCTTTTTCTGTCAGGGGATAGAGACTTAGTACTGCTATAAATTCATATATATGTGAAAGCACCTTGCCATTTCTAATCTACTTCTCTGCTTTTTATTTGCCAGGGAACCATATTGATCACCAACCTGACCTCAGTGCTCTTTGATGAGGATGAGTGGGAAACACCCAATATGTTTAATCCTGGCCATTTTCTAGAGAACAGTCAGTTCCGGAGAAGGGAAGCATTCCTGCCGTTCTCTGCAGGTAACAAAAGTTGAAGGGCTATATGATGGCAGCTTAGTTACTGAGACCTTGGAATATTGCTAACTATATTGTGTATTGCAGTGGTCACCAACCTCCTAGAGCCAGTGGGCACATCTGGCATTTAAGAAAGTGCTGTGGGCACCAGTCACAAAATGGCTGCCCTTTGCGGTGTATGGTGTAACACAAAATGGTGCTGACACTAGCGCAGTGTGGATTTTTGAGTGGGTGTTTCCTGATATCTTCATGAGCAGCCCACAGGGAGTTAGGCTGTATTGTTAAAGTGTTTCCCCTCTCCATGCTCATGAAGTTGTTTTCTTCACTGCACCCTGAGAATAGGAGCCTGCTTCTCACTATGCAGCTCAGAAAGTAAGCAACTTCTCGGGGAATTATTAACTGAATCATAATTACGATGTTTTCTACAATCAAACGGTATATAAATTTTATGAAATAAATAAAACCTGTTTGCCTTCTTCACATTTTTGGAATGTGAGAGGGAAGCTGTAAGGCTAGGGATGGATGGATCTGTCAACTTTGGTTTCCTTCATTTTCCCAATCTTACATTCAGTTCCCCACATTTCAGCTGCCATCCGCAATTGCAAAAAAAACCCATTTTGGTGCATGTTTTTCTTATTGACACATTTTTAAATCTCACTGTGACTAATATACACAATTTTGTAAACAAGTCCCCTAATATAATGGATTTTTGTATGTTCTTTTCTCTGATATAGGCATATATATTTTTTTACACTTTCCCTTAATATGCATTTTTGTACACATTGGTTGGTTGGAGAACAACACTGTAAATTTCAAAGAATGGCTGTATTTTGTGTGTGTTCATGTATTGGTTTGAGAAGTATGATTTACAGAGATTGCTATGAAGATGTAAACCAGGGGTAGGCAACCTAAGGCCCGTGGGCCAGATGTGGCCCAATTGCCTTTTCCATCCGGCCTATGGACGGTCCGGGAATCAGTGTGTTTTTACATGAGTAGAATGTGTGCTTTTATTTAAAATGCATCTCTGGTTTATTTGTGGGGCATAGGAATTTGTTCATTCCCCTCCCCCCAAAAAATATAGTCCAGCCCACTACATGGTCTGAGGGACAATGGACCGGCCCACGGCTGAAAAAGGTTGCTGAACCCTGATGTAAACTCTCTACTAACATAGTCTCTCTCTCTCTCTCTCTCTCTCTCTCTCTCTCTCTCTCTCCTCCTCCTCCTCCTCCTCCTCCTCCCCTTTTAGGAAAGCGAGGTTGTCTTGGAGAACAATTGGCCAGGACTGAGCTTTTTCTTTTCTTCACTGCCCTACTTCAGAAGTTCACTTTCCAGGCTCCAAAAGGCGTGACATTAAGCCTTGACCATCGGTCAGGTCTTACGTTATCCCCCCAGCCGTACCGGATATGCGCAATCTCTCGCTGAGGGGACTCATTTTATGGCACTGCTCATTAAAAGAAGATGGTGAAGAATTTGGCCAGCACTGCCTCCTTAGTTTCTGTCCTTAGGGGGACAGCTCAATAGTCATAGCTCAATAGTAATGCATGTCCATTGTATTTAAAAGGCCTCAAGTTCAATCTGCATGACTGGTGTGTGGTTCTTCTCATAAATGATCTCAAGTATGTGATTTTTAAAATTGTCCCTGTGGCACAGCTAGAGCAATGTCTTCTAAGTATCGCAATAAAAGAGCTCAGTTGGAACTCCAAGTTGTAGACTTTGATGCTCAAGCTTGCACAAGACGGTTACCCCCCATTTCTCCAGGGGCACCCCCCCCAAAAAATGGCTTAGGTGCAAGTATACCGGGGTGCAGGGAGACAGCAGGTGGTCTGTTGAATTCCTCCCCTAATGTGGAAGTAGCCCTAGCAGAAGACACTACAAAAGGTCAGTGACTTATTGATAAAACAAGAGACCTTCCAAGAACCTTCCAAGGATGACTGAAAGCCTTCTTGTCCTAAAAGAAGTATCTGCTTATCTCAGAGCTAAGCAGACAAGTTGTGTCCATATTGTGGTCAGGGCAGTGGCAGACCTTGGTGCCCTGCATGATGCCAATGTTCAGCACCCCCTGCCTCTCACGCTCCATTCTAAATCATAGTTTCAATGTCCCCTGCAGTGCCCTTGAGGCTGCATCCCCAGTGCCACCAAACAGTTCATGCTCTCCTAAATCTGTATCTGCATCTCCTGGTTTCTGTTGTCCCTTGACACAGGATATCTGTGGTCCCTTTGTTTCCTCTAGCCACACCACTCCCTCTTGGCCTCATCCCTTTGAACTAATTATTTATATCAATTATGGCAATCTCCTCTTATTCGAAAAGCCTCACAAACCTCTGTATTTCAGTAGTTACATTTATATTTTGTCAAGAGGCAACTTAATCTGCTATCTGTCCTCTACACACATGGAGCCATAGAACCGTAGAGTTGCAAAAGCCCCCCAGGGGCATATAGTTCAACCCCCTGAAATGCAGGAATCTCAACTAAAGCATCAATGACTGATGGCCAGCCAACCTCTATCTGCGAGGAAGGAGAGCCCACAACCTCCCAAGGAAGTCCACTGCACTGATGAACAGCTCTTACTGTCAGAAAGTTCTTTCTGAAGTTTTGTCAGAATCTCCTTTCTTGTAATTAGATACCCACCAGAGCAGGAGAGAAAAAACGCTTATTCCATCATTCATGTGACAGCCCTTGAGATATTTGAAGATGGCTATCTTATCTCCTCTTGGTCTCCTCTTTTCGAAGCTAAACATACCCAACTGCTGTTGACCTCATTAGAGCTTTCAGAATTGTTATCTCCCACTCAGTGCTATGTAAATATAGACCTGATGGCTATATAAATTCTAACAAGAAAAATAAATAATGATAAAACCCCCGGAATGTAACCAAATACAACAGCAGCTGCACATAGCTAAAACCCATAATGCCCTATGCGCCTTAGGTCCAAGCTATCTGAAAAACTGTATTCTATTGTAAGAGTCTGCCCAAGCTTTGTGGTCTTCAGGGATGGCTCCTTTCTTGGTCCTGCCACCCTCATAGGCACAGCTGGTGGGGACACAGAAGAGGGCCTTCTCGGTAGCTGCTCCCAGAGTTTGGAACTCCCTTCCTGAAGAAGCTAAGCTGGCTCCCTCCTTGTGGTCCTTCCACTGCAGGCGAAGATCTTCCTGTTCCAACAGGCTTCTGGGAGCTGACTACTTTTAATGAAAGGGCTAGTACCCTGCTGTTTCTTACTGTAATTTTTAGTAGATTTTATACAGATTTTACATATCATTTTAATTCTATTAATGTTTAATTGATTTTAATGTCAATTTTCCTATGTTTTCAGTGATTCTTGTTTTTTATTGGTTAACTTCCTTGAGTCCCATTGGGAGAAAAGGTGGGGTACAAATATAACAGCAGCAGCAACAACAACAACAACAACAACAACAACAACAACAACAACAACAACAACATACCTCCTGCATTAAGATTGAGACTGCAACCCTATATACCATATTTTTCTGTGTATAAACCACACACACCCTTATATTAGATGCCCCCTATTTTTGGAGACTCCTAATTAAGAAAATGGGGGGAGATTGCCCAGAGTTGTTGAGCTTTTGGGGGGGGATTGCAAAAAATCGCTCACCCAACGCATGCTGACTCACACATGCATCACTGAAGCCACCTATCGTCTGCCCCCTCAATGCCAGCTGCCACCAATCGGCCAACCACTTACCACAGAGACAGCCAATCAACACCAGCCCTTGCCACAGCCACCAATCACCCACCCAATCACCACTGACAATCTCCTGCTTGCGGCAGGTCCCCCCTATGCACTATTCGTGTATAAGCAACCCTCATTTTTTATGATTCTATAATTAAAAAACCCTCATCTTATACAAGGAAAACTACAGTATGTTGCCCATATGCAAGCTTCATTGAACACATTGGAGAGCCAGTGTGGTGTAGTGGTTAAGAGCGGTAGTCTCGTAATCCTGGGGAACCGGGTTCGCGTCTCTGCTCCTCCACATGCAGCTGCTGGGTGACCTTGGGCCAGTCACACTTCTCTGAAGTCTCTCAGCCCCACTCACCTCACAGAGTGTTTGTTGTGGGGGAGGAAGGGAAAGGAGAATGTGAGCCGCTTTGAGACTCCTTAAAGGGAGTGAAAGGCGGGATATCAAATCCAAACCCTTCTTCTTCTTCTTCTTCTTCTTCTTCTTCTTCTTCTTCTTCTTCTTCTTCTTCTTCTTCTTCTTCTTCTGAGTAAACAGGCACAGAAGTGGAAAGTTTCACTTGAATGTCTTGATGGGGTTGGGGGATGAAAGACAGCAAATAGAAAGGTAAGCAAGACTGAAGGGATATCTTTTTCTCTCCCCTGCCCCCAACAATTTAGTAGAACTTAAATTCTTCAGCTCTAGTTTGATTACTGCAATCCCATACCCAATTTGATTTATTGGGGAGCATGTCCGTTGAACATGAAAGGCTTAACCTCTGAGCTTAACCTCTGTAAGTTAACTATGCACTGAATTCCGAATAAATTCCTGGACTTTAGCCAATCCTATCCTCCAGCACAATATTTGCACAAAATAGCTTCCAGCAATGCTCCCCACCCCCCTAAAAAAATGTTTAGGGGTACTCTCATTTTGACTCAAGCAAATCATTTTATAGTTCAAATCAGGGAAAATAAATATAGTAAATGGAGAAAAGTAGAAAGATTCACAAAGAGTTTAGGAGTTTGCGTACCCTTGCATCCCCCCAGGAAAAAAGCTCTGGCTTTTGGGAGGAGTACCTGTCTCAGACTCATCCTAGCTGCTATGCAAAATGAACAGCAAGACAAAGGCAGGATAGAAAACTTGAATCAGCATCTGTTTAGGACCCTGGGGTGTTTGCATCAGCTGTTGCTAGCTGGTGTCCAAACATTGCAGTTTTGCTCATTGGCTGAAAGCAGGGAGGGCTTTGCTTGTTTTTTCTCTCTTCTCTCAGGAGAAAGGAACCCAGCGACTTGCTTTTTCTTTCTTAAAAGGACGCTCCGAGTTGGCGGTCCTGTCTCTAAGACACTGTGGGCTCTCTTCAGAAGAGCCTGCATCCCATGTCTTTACTCTAACCTGTCTTCTCCAGGAGGAGGGCAGCTGGTAGGTGCTATTGCTGTAGGGTTGGATCCAAAGTGCTGGGCTCCTGGGAGCCAGACCTGGTTGTCCTCTGGTATTGTCCTTGGCTGTGGTGAAGAAAAGGCATTGGTTTGCTTGTAGGAATGTGGGTGATCCTAACTCAAGATGAGAGTCTAATGGAATGTCCTACCTGTGGTTCTATAATTAGAATGTTTTGCAAGAAACATTTTGTTGTGAAATGAACTGGCAAAGAGTTTCATATGTTAACTGCATCAACACATTGGAATTAACCATTCATGCACTTTGTTCTCTGTTGTTGGCCCCAATCCCAACACAAAGTTTAAATGTGCTTATAAATATAGTAAAATCAAAATTTCACATACAATTCTTAAACGTGGCCAAGGAATTTTCCATATGTTTTATTCTTTTCCGAAAGCATTGTTGTTATTAATATAGTGGGTAACAGCGTGAAAACTGAATCAGCCGTTAGAAAATAGACGCATCAATTTGGTAGTTGGTGCGCAATTACAAGTTAAAACCACAAGAGGGTATCCTTTTGACAGTTTACCGCAACATCTTATATTAGAGCGCGGCAACTAGTAGCAACCAACTGATCATTTGTAGCTACCTTTTCATTCCTAATCATGAATAGTGAATTTGCCAGAGTCAGACTCTAGTCCACTGTTTTAAATAGAACAAAAACAATGTAAGATGAATCATTTACTGGAACTACTGGCTTGTCATTCAGGAAGAATGAATATTTTCTGGGAGATTTAGGTAGAAATAGTTTGTAATGGTAAATATGAAATACCTTAGCAAGTAAGGCTGAGGATTTGGAAAGGTTTTTTCTTTCTTGGCCTGGCATTGTCATTTTAGTGCAGAGTTCTCCAGCCTTGGGTCTCCAGTTTCTGCAGGACTACAACTCCCATGGTCCACAACCAGCTTGGTCAGCGACCAAGGATGATTTGAGCAGGGATCTAAAAATATTTGAGGCTGAATTAGCAGGTATTGCTCATTTTCACAGGGGCTGGAGCAGAAACGGATCCAGCTCAGAAGAGATGTGTCTCCTTTCCATCAGTTTTGTTGTGTGCAGCTTTAAAAAGCCCAATTGAAAAAAAATTAATGCAGATATTTCTTGGGGACATTGTGTCTGAAGTTCTTAGAGAGTCTTGAACCAGATAAATGTTTGGCCTGAACTAATCTCATGTCTAGTGTTCTTTTAAAAAATAATACTTTTGAGACTTCAGTATGGAATTTAAAAAATGACCCAGTAAGAGGTATGAAATATAATAAAGAAAAAAAGAATAACTGTAAAAAAGCAGGGTTCCTGCCCATTACCTCATAAAATAAAGTCCATTTTCAAGAGACTATACATTTAATTAGATGTTACAACAAAATCCTACCTGATACAGAAACTACAAAAACAAATGTTATGAATACAAATTAATGCCATATTTCATTGGGACTTGCTATCCTTGAGATTGGCCTATTATATAAGTAAGGAATGCCTGCCAACGGAGCAAAATTCACAGGTCTATTTGCACCCTGACATACCCTTGGTTTAAGTCAGTTTCTCAGGCATGAGTATAAACATTGTATTATGCAGCCAAATATTTAAAGAAAAACCTGAGGGTTCCTTCCAGCCCTGTGAGACTGTCAAATAAGCAGCTACTAATAGAAAAACTATATATTGTTTACATATCAAGTCTGTAATCACATAGGACTTAGTAAGGTCTCAGAGAAACATCCTCCAGAGAAGTTGAGAGAGAGAGAGAGAGAGAGAGAGAGAGAGAGAGAGAGAGAGAGAGAGAGGGAGAGTTTGATTTGCACTTGAAGAGCATTCTTATAAATGTTGATATGGAAACTTTTCAAATAAGTGAAAATACAAATGATAGATTCTATATAAGAAAACTAATCTCTCTCCCCCCCCCCCCACTCTTCACTGTAGGTAGAATTACTCAACCAATGAGTAATCTTGGTTCTTCCTCTTTATGTGCGTGATTTAAAACAATATGTGCAGACTTTGCCCTTGTTTCTCACATGAACATTGACCAAGAGGGCAGGTGTGGTTGCTGTAGCTGGATCAGAATCAAGTTTCCCTCGACACAGAGCAGTCTGTTCTGACATAGGAAGGGTCTGAAAATGCTGCTCCAGTTTCTCCTTGTCCTCTGGGAGGCCTTGTCCTTGCAGGTCATTCTGGTGTTTCTGGCTACATTTCTACTTCTTTCTGGTTACAAGAGTCGCCCAAAGGATTTCCCCCCAGGGCCCATAGCTCTTCCCTTCCTGGGCAATGCACTCAGTTTGGATTTGAAGAAGACTCATCTTTCAGTACAAAAGGTAAGGATGAAGGAAATGGTCAGTTTGATGAAGGACTCAGCTGGCATGAGATAAATACAAAATTGCAGCAGAAGGGAGCAGGCTGAGATGCCCCCTGGTCTGGAAACCTGATTCCGAGAGTCAGTATCCAGATGTCTTGGAGAAGACCACAAATGGGGCATGAAGACAAATGCATTTTCTGTTTGTTAAAAGCATCTGGTATCCAGAGGTATATTTTCTAAAGCTTAAGTAAGTCAGTTGATGTATGCTTCTATTTTGTTAGCAGGCTCCTTTCACTCCCCCTGCCTTTTCCCTCTCTGCCCAAGAAGGAAGTCCTGATCTCTGCTTGCGTAGCATAGCAACCAGCTAGATCTCTCTCAGCTCCTCAATCCAGCGGAAAGTTTGCTTTTCTCAAATTTTGCCTTAGGCCCAAATATACAGCACAATCTGGTGCAGCTTTGCAGCTGCATTGTGTATTTGCAGGGGGCTTTGTGTGTGTGTGTGTGAGGGGATGTCCCCTGCCCTTGCCACAAACTCATTTTCAAATTTCAGGTCAAAATTAAGAAAAATAATACTTTATTTTTGTTTTTTAAAAGAAGATAGAATCAGAGATAAGAAACCTGTGCTTTAATAAAAATAAATAAATGTTAAGAAGCTAGCTTTCCAGTGCAATGGTTCTTAAAACAGAATGCCAGAGGTGTGCTTAGTTCATAGCTGTCAACTTTTTCCTTTTTAAAAGGGAAATTCCCTTATTCCGAATAGGATTCCTCACAAGAAAAGGGAAAAGTTGACAGCTATGGCTTAGTTTCCATTAGAAACTGGGCCTTTAATGTTGCAGCTCCAGCTGCCTCAGATCAGCTCTGTGATCTGGGGTGAGAGTTGGGTTGGCAAACTGTTTTGGTTTAGTTCCGTATTTTGCTATAAATAGCAGGATCATAAAATATTGCAGTTAAAGCAAGGCGGCTGCTTTTCCAGCTTTTTTTTTTTTACATAATCTGTAATTGACATATATTTGTATCTTGTATACACACACACACACACACACACAAACGTTACATATTTGTTTCTTGATTTTTCACATGGGAGCTCAAGGTTGTACACGTTATCCTTCTGTTCTGTCTTTTATCTTTGCAACAACTCTCAATGGTAGGCTAAAGGTAAAGGTAACCCTGCTGTTAGGTCCAGTTGCGGATGACTCTGGGGTTGTGGCACTCATCTCGCTTTATTGGCCGAGGGAGCCGGCATACAGCTTCTGGGTCATGTGGCCAGCATGACTAAGCTGCTTCTGGCGAACCAGAGCAGCGCACAGAAACGCCGTTTACCTTCCCGCCGGAGCGGTACCTATTTATCTACTTGCACACTGATGTGCTTTCGAACTGCTAGGTTGGCAGGAGCAGGGACTGAACAATGAGAGCTCACCCTGTTGCGGGGATTCGAACCACCGAACTTCCGATCAGCAAGCCCTAGGCTCAGTGGTTTAGACCACAGTGCCACCTGCTTCCCTATAAGGTAGGCTAGACTACCATAAATGGCCCATCTTGTTAATAGATTTCAGGAGGGGACTCATTCAGACACAGCATCCCAGCCCAGGAAATCCTGTAGGCATTCCTGCTATTTCTGATGAATTTGATGGCGGTCAAAGTTTCCTCCTTCCATACCGGCATTCAATAAGCATCAAGCAGATAGATTAACACAGTCGTATCTTGATTGTCGAACACCTTGTGACTCAAACATTTTGGCTCCCGAACGCCACAAACCTGGAAGTGAGTGATCTGGTTTGCGAACGTTCTTTGGAACCTGAACATCCGATGCGGCTTCCGCAGCTTCCGACTGAGTGCAGGAAGCTCCTGCAGCCAATCAGAAGCCTCACCTTTGTTTTGGAACGTTTGGAAGCAGAACGGACTTCCAGAAAGTATTCTGTTCAAGAACCAAGGTATGACTGTATAAAGGATTACATACTCTTTCTAACTTTCTTCCCCCCTCTCCATTCAGCTTTCAGAAAAATATGGCAATGTCATCAGCATTCAGTTTGGAAATCTGTGGTTTGTAATTGTGAATGGATTGCACCTGGTAAAGGAGGTTCTTGTCCATCAGGGTGAAAACTTTGTTGATCGTCCAAGCGTTCCTCTTGATGATGAAGTATTTAAGAAGCTTGGTGAGTTTCTTACAATATGGTCAACTGTTTAAACTTATAGAACTTTTTAAAGCCTGCCCTAATTGTACAAGCCCTTAGAATGTTTAATAACATTATATTTTCACAACTGAGGATTAGATTTTTTTTATTTGCATTTCCTGTTTCATTGCACCGAATGAAAGCAGTAGCATTAATGTGCGTCAGAGAAGCATACCCTCTCAACTGTTCAGATTGACTGAGCTTACTATACATTGGGTGGCAAGTCCGGATTTTTGCAGTTTTCTCTGCCATAATGCTTTTTTGAATATTGTATATTGTTTTTAATAACATTTGCATTTTCATGCCTTTTTGTGTCTTTTTGTTTTTTAAGTGGATAGCTTCATTTCAGTTCATTTGTTCTTTAAAAAAGTGAGAAAAGTGTTGCATTACAAAGCAATCTAATAAAGAACAATATCCTTGAAATTCGTGTTGGGAGCCTTGGAAATGGATCCACATAATCTCTCCCCCCCCCCCCACTATTCTACATTCTCTCTAAGTTTGTGGCATGCTGGTGGCCTGAAAGGAGCTGGAAACCAGTTTCTTTACTAAGTTACTTCCTTAGCAGAATGGCTGATCAGGCGATTTGTGCCTACAGTTCAGTGAATTTCAGATGACCATGTTACATGCCTGCTTATTTAGCCTAACTGCTGTGAATTTGTGACAAAGGCACCAGAATGTCAGATTCAGCAGTTCACCCTCATACCTGCTCTGGGGTTTTACTTAGGCCCTCATCAGGCATCATGCAGGAGAAAGCGCATTTGGGGAATATGCACACTATCTCCATCTCCTGTGTTCCACCAGCCTGCCCAAACCCACTGGCCCTCCATGGAGAACAAACTTCTGTGGCAGAAAGTCAGTTGTAGTCATGTACATTCCTTTTGCATTTTAGAGCACCGCATGATCAGGGCTCCAAATGGCACAGGCAGCCTACGACTATCTCCATTTGCCCTCCAGCACAGTTAGTCTTCAGGTACACTTGAAAGGCTTAGTTCCTCCAAAAGCAGGTCTCACCAGGTCCTGTGGTCACTCTCTGCCACTACCCCCTCCCTCCTAGACATTGCCTTTTTGACAATGCCAGGAACTCTCCAACCACAAAGTCTGACCTTTTGACTTCCATGAAAAGCATCAACACTACCAGGAAACCTCCAACCACAAGATCTGTTCAGTTCAACATTTCCTAAGAAGAGCAGGTATCAGCTAAGGGGGTCATGCTGCTTGCAAGCTGAGTCTGACTGAGAGAGAAGCAATCATGGTTGCACTGACCCCTACAACTGCACTTACTACTTGCATAAGTGGTCATGAGTGGGGTCACTGGCATGGACTGGGGTATGGAAAGAGTGCTGGAGCACCTAATGCCTCATTAAAGCTGCTGAGTTAAGCCTTCCCTGTAACTCTGACTATCTGTATAAAGGATGGAGAGGGCAGTGGGAATGGAAGCAGTGTCCTTTGAGATGTCCAGGTCCATGGATGCTCCATGTATTCAAATGGCAGAAGAGCCCTACAGATAAAATATTTTGGATTTTTTACATGTTCTCATTCTCCCAATTTTTTTTTTTAAATGCTGCACTTTTGCTCTATCAGTGTTCCCAAAACCTTTCCCACAGTGAAATAAAGTTAGTATTAAAATACTATACAAACAGTAAAGCAAATGAAAAGCAACAATGAAACAGCTGCAGCAGATGAAACAGCGAAGTCAACTTTGCAGTCTCTTCAGTATGATATAAGCAGGCAAGCCAGATAGCTTAGGGAGAGAGGAGTCCTCTTTTATAATTAGAAGGTCTGTTAACTCTCCTAACTTACTATTTGCTCATTTTAAAAGTCCTTATTTGCTAAATGATGACAATTCTTCCTATTTAGGATTGCTCTTCTCTAATGGCCCTGGTTGGAAACAACAAAGACGATTTGCCTTATCAACTCTCAGAAACTTTGGTTTGGGCAAAAGGTCTTTAGAAGAACGAATACAGGAGGAGAGCCGATACCTAACAGATGCAATTGAAGCTGAGAATGGTGAGCACCAGAGCCCATAAACCAGTGGCACTATCTGTGATATTAAAGAATTTGGGTGCGGGACACTGCTTTGCAGTGGTTTTATCCCTACCTGTATGGTCATTTCCAGAGGATGATTCTTAGGGAGTGCAGTTCAGCCCCATGTGGGGTTCCCCAACGTTCAGTTTTATCCCCCATGATGATTAACATCTACATGAAATTACTGAGGGGGGTCATCCTGAGCTTTGGAGTACATTGTCAGTGATATGCTGAAGGCACACAGCTCTGCTTCTCCTTTACATCTGCAGGTGTGGCAGTGGATGTGCTGTTTTGTTCTATTGTGCATCTCTTTTCTGCCTCCGATTAAGATGGTCCAGGCCATACTAGTTAGCCACTTCTACAGAAATGCCCTTTCCTAACCTCCTGCCTTGGCCAGATCTTGACTGATGATCTCACAGATGAGTATGCTAGAAAGTCGTATAAAACTCCAACACTGCACCTTTATATTTAAGATACCTTCCACCTGTAGAATATTAGCTATGTCCTCCTTTTGCGGAATAATCCCAGCCTATAAAGAAATATAAAGAAGGCAAATGCTCACTTGAAAGCACAGTGTGCCTAATGTCTTATACAGAGTCCTTGAATTACTGGATTTAGCATTCATACTAAATGGTTTCTTCTGTTCAAAGATCCAACCCTATCCACACCCACCTACATTCCCCACATTTTGCTCTTGTTATATGGAAGCCATAAGCACTCTTATTTCTCTTCTACCATCTTTTCCTCCCTACAGGGCAGCCATTTAACCCTCACTTTCAGATTAATAATGCTGTTTCAAATATCATTTGTTCTATCACTTTTGGGAACCGCTTTGAATACCATGACAGTCGTTTCCAGAAGTTATTGAAATTGCTTGATGAGGCAACATACCTTCAAGGAAGTCGGGGTCAGGTAGGTCTTCTGTCAGATCTTGTGGGTAATGAAAACAGAAACGCTCTGGCTGAGACAGACTCCCACATGCTGGTTGAATGTTAATTCACGTGCTGTGGGTTTTTCATGTTATGATTTCTTTCTCCCATATTCTAGTCACCCAAGCATCTCTTCCTATTCATATCCCTTTGCCATCTTGCTTTGATTTAGCATTGTCTGTTGGTTGGGATGCCTTCAGTATTATAAAGCATTCATAAAAAAAAGAACGATGTGCTAAAACACAGTTTAGGCTATTGAATTGGTAATGCCATGTGTAACTGAATAAAAATCTCTGCATATGAAAAAGTAGCACACACCATGAGAAGGCTAAAACCTTCTCTGCTAGCTTTCCACAGGGAAGGAATTGGTTTTTTATTACTTGTAGGGGACATTCAAGCGTTGTTCCTGAATATTTACAGCAATAATACTAGATGGTGCACAAAACTAATGGTTATTAATCATTTATTGTTGTTGTTATTTAATATACATACATATATTCCATACATATATGTGATGTTAGTGTTTGTTTCCTCAGCTGTACGATCTCTTTCCCACTCTCATGAAACACCTGCCAGGATCCCATCAGACTATTTTAAAAAACTGGGAGCAACTGAGATCCTTTGTGAAAGAAATCATTGAAGAACACAAAAAAGACTGGAACCCATCTGAACCCAGAGACTTCATAGATGCCTACCTAAATGAAATGGCCAAGGTAAGAGACGTAAAGGACAACAAGTATATAGTTGTTGTTCTTTTTAAAAAGAATAATGATACTAGAAGAAGGCAGAGGTACAATCTAAAAGGCCAGACCTAGCTAAGTGGTTTGTCTAAGCAGCCTTTAGTGCTGGCCATATTGTTTTTGCTGACTCTGTATTTAATTTGACAAACAGGTGAAGTGTGTGTGCACTTGCGTGCACAAGTGCATATATAAATATGATTTCATGCCTTTCATGGGGTGGCATTTCCCCATTTGCCCACTAAATTTCACCACTTGTTTGTGATTTGTCAGAGCAGACAGTCAACATCACCCAAAGCATTGTTGTAGAGGCATATCATGAGATGCCATTTCCTCAGTTGTCTGTCTGAATATACTCTGTAGTCCAGACCAAACTTTGACAAGACCAAACCCATACTTTATCCCAACTTCAAAAATGTACAGGATTGTTGATGTGACCCTGCTGGGTTCTGGATACTCTTCAGGAATAGAGCTGAGGAATTCCATGGTGATCACTTGACAGATGGGACTGGAACTGGGATGATGGTGTTCGATGGCCTCTTAACACGCTGGTGCATTTTCTTTGCTTCAAGGGGGATGCTGCTCCCAGTTTCCATGAAGAAAACCTCCTACATTCTACACAGGATCTGTTTTTTGCTGGAACGGAAACAACTTCTACAACCCTGCGCTGGGCTTTGCTGTACATGGCCATATATCCAGAAATTCAAGGTAAAATTGTAATTGGCTTCTTTCCTTTTCATTACTTTGGGTTGGATTCAGTTAAGTCCTACCCACAGTTAACCCAATGAATTTAACAAACTCAGACATGCCTATACCCAATGCTTTTTTCTGGGGGCACGCAGGGGTACGCATACCCCTAAAACTTTTGTGAATCTAATGGGAGAAGAAACATTTTTTTAAAAAAATTAAGTTCCTCCCCCACGATAGTGAATCGTCAGTTCCATTGAATAGCATGGTGAATCATCAGTTCTGTTGCTACCACAGATGGCAGCCTATAAAATGGTGATTTTCTTGAGACAAAATGAGAGTACCCCTCAACATTTTTAAAGAAAAAAGCACTGTCTATACCCATCAGATGTGTAAAAAAAGATAGATAAGTGAAGGGAAGAATGTAAAATTCTGGCAGGTTACATGCTAAATAAAGCATAAACAGAAATTGCTGGAATACATATAGGAAAAAACTAACGAAGAAAATAAGAGACGTTTATGATTATCAATGGAGGAACAGAGCAGTACAGTAACAGAGAAACTACAAGATTTATATAAAAGAAATAATGTATTATATTTAAAGAAAGTCAATCACTTGTTACAGAGTGGCAGGAATTATATTTGTCCTTTTGGGGAGAATAACAGTTATTAAAATGATAAAAATATTGAAAAGCCAGTTTTAATTTCAACATTTACCAATTCAATTAACCACACATGGCTGAAAGCTGAAATTATGTATGATGAGAAAGCAAGAAAAAGAGTTCAAGTTCCAGTTTTAAAATTATTGTATGTCACAAACTGCAAAAAACAGTTGTAGAACCATGTTTGAATCATCGTACTATATCTATATATTTCTATGTCTGATATGTGGAAGATTCCACTACATGAAGCACTTGGAAAATAAAAATTAGGTCTGGGTGAAAAAATGAGTCCCAAGGCAATGCTGAAACTCTACCAGTGCAGCTGCTGTCTGCAACCCAAATAAAGGTGATTCCACAAATGGGCCACAATTGCACAGAAGCAACTTCCCTTCCCACCACACGATGGGCACCCAGTGATGGAACAACATGACAAGTCTCCCCTGCAATTCTGCTGCTCTTGTATTAACGACAAATCTTCTTTTCTTTGTAGCAAAAGTCCAAGCAGAAATAGATTCTGTGATTGGCCAGTCTCGCCAGCCAGCGATGGATGACAGGGACAGCATGCCCTATACCAATGCAGTTATTCATGAAGTTCAAAGAATAAGCAACATTGTACCTTTGAATGTGCCCCGGATGACAACTAAGGACACTATAGTTGCTGGGTTTCGTGTGCCCAAGGTAAATGTTAAGAAGATACAGCTTTCTTATCTGCTTTTACTCTTCCATTAAGATGTGAAAACTTGAAGTCCAAGTTCTAAATGAGGGGTAGCTGATATTGTGCTGTCCAGATGTTGTTGGACTCCCAACTGTCATCAGTTCCAACCAGCTAATGGGCAGAAATGATGAGAGTTGTGTCCCAGGTTGCATCACCCCCATGTCTACCTGCAGAGTTGCACCATACCATTAGGCTGGCATTGGTTGGAGAGAAACTGGTTTGTCAGTTGTAAATCTGGACCCTTCCCACTATGGTGTTCTGCTTTGCCCATCATTTCACTCCTCTACTGCTTATGGAATTCTAGGCTTGTTTGGCATAACAGCGATGCTAGCCCTGGGGCAGATGCTAGAGTATTCTTGGGATACACCATGATCTGGAAAGGATAGAGGGATCTGAGCTAGATAAGCTTTTGTTTATTCAAATTCCTCTGTAAAACCGGACCCAAACCACAGTCTCTGTTTGAATGGATAGCTAGTCTGAAATTTGCTAAAATCTGGTGTTTCTAACCATAAATTTTAGTAGTCCAGCAGACATTGAATATATTTTTAGATCTATATTGGAACCTGTGTTTTTGTGGAATGTAGTTGGATGAGTTACTTAATAATGAAAAGCTAATCTCTCATTCAGAGCATATCTTTTCTGCACCAGAGAACAGAGTTTGACCGCTGTGATTACAAAAATATAACACAAAGAGTTCATGGACATTTTTAATGTAACTTCTTCTTTGAAAGGGAACCATAATGCTTGCCAACTTGACCTCTTTGCACTTTGACAAGGATGAATGGGAAACACCCAATGTGTTTAATCCTGGCCATTTCCTGGAGAACGGGCAGTTCAAGAAAAAGGAAGCATTTTTGCCATTCTCTGCAGGTAAAAAAAATCATGGACTCGTCATCAAAATTTCAAGAGTTACTAAATGGTGGAGGCCTAGTAGCTGAGAGCCTGGTGTAGTACTAACTATATTGTATATTGCAGAAGTTACCAAACTTTTTGGGCCAGTGGCCACATTTGGCATATAAGAAAGTGATGTAGGCACCAGTCACAAAATGGCTCTCTTTGTGAGTGTGGTACAACACAAATGTTGTTAACATAGTCCCCTCCCCCAATTAGGCAGTGTGGGTTTTTGAGGGGATGTTCACAGGTGTCATAGGTGGCACTGACAGCCCACAGGGACTAGACTGGCCATCCCACATGTATTGTTAGTTTGCTATACCCTAAGCTTAGTTAGATGCAAATTAGGTAGTGTGAATGAGGTAGATTCCAATTAAAATATTTCTCTCCAACACTTCATATGATAGAAATTTATGTACCTCAAATGTATGTATTCCAGATTCTGGAAAGCTGTGATCATATTTGTTCAGTTTTCCCATTTACTTGAGTAGGAAATGGATAGGACCGGCGTCTTCATCTATTTTGCAACAACAGAATCCCTTTTACAGGTACAGTAGTACCTTGGTTGTCGAAAGGCTTGGCTCCCGATCAAATCGGCTCCCGAACACCCCAAACTCGGAAGTAAGCGTTCCGGTTTGCGAACTTTTTTTGGAAACTGGACATTCGATGCAGCTTCAGCTGCTTCCTGCAGCCAATCAGAAGCCATGCCTTGATTTTCAAATGGTTCCAGGAGTCGAAGAGACCCCTGGAACGGATTAAGTTCAACAACCAAGGTACCACTGTATTTGGTTCCTAGTCTGCCAGGGTTATTTTAAACAAGCCACTGCCACTATTGCTTTAGCTACAACTAGTTACAAAAGGAGAAGTTACTGCAGCAAAAGCTCTCCACTAAAGCATTCTTTGTATCCTTGTCTTCTAGGAAAGCGAGTTTGTCTTGGAGAGCAGTTGGCGAGGACTGAGCTCTTCATTTTCTTCACTGCCCTAATTCAGAAGTTCACTTTCCAGGCTCCAAAGAATGAGACATTAAGCCGTGAATTTAGGATGGGTCTGACATTGTCTCCCCTGCCGTACTGCATATGTGCATTCTCTCGCTAAGGGGACTTACTTTATGTCATTGCCGTTTCTTTAAAAAATAGGATCAGTTTATGGTGCAGGAACAGATCTATGCCACTTGGAAGCCCTCAAGAAGTGGCAAAGTGACTCCCCCAGGTAGCCTCAGGTACCACAACCCCGCAGTCGGATCAGTCCATGCACGAACTTCTCAGACGCTGCCCAATACTACCTGATTTATAGGTGGCTAACTTGTTAGCCTGTGTGGCTTGCTCGACTGGCTATGTGCAGATTATTCATTAGCCACCTCTCCCAATGCCTCATGTTCTCCAAACAATGTCTAACATCAAAGAAGGTGAAGGTACCCAGCACTGTCACATCCTTCGACAGATTAGGACACTAAAAGTTGTTCTCAGCCATCAAAGAGCTGAACAAGAGATGGGGGGGGGAGCAAACAGAGGCAGGAAGGATAACCATGTCAGATCACTATCTCTTAGAAATACAAATATCTTCCAGATAAATTACCCATACATCCACCCCCAAACGATTTGCACAAAATAGCTTCTAGGGAGCCCTATGCAGCCTAGGACCCACGTAGCTACGGGACCACCTCTCCTGGTATGCCCCGCGGAGGACCTTAAGGTCCACAAATGACAATATTTTGGAGGTCCCAAGTCACAAAGTGGTTAGGTTGGTCTCAACTAGGGCCAGAGCCTTTTCAGTACTGGCCCCAACTTGGTGGAACGCTCTGTCACAAGAGACTAGGGCCCTGTGGGACTTGACATCTTTCCACAGGGCCTGCAAGACAGAGCTGTTCTGCCTGGCCTTTGGTTTGGACTCAGTCTGATCCCTATGTTTCCCTCCCCTTATGGTTGACTTTTAAAATCAGGCTGCATTTTAAATTGCATTTTAACCTGCTGCCCCCCCTTTTCTTTCTTTCTTTCCTATTATGTTTTTACTGAAAATTTATTTGTGTTAGCCGCCCTGAGCCCGGCTCTAGCCGGGGAGGGTGGGGTGTAAATAAAATTTATTATTATTATTACCTGTCTCAGATGCCTCCAGGCTGCAGTGGAAAATGAACAGTAAGACAAGAAGCAGGATAGAAAACTGGAATTGCCAGCTCTTTAGGACCCTGGGGTCTTTCTATCAGCTAAAACATTGCCGTTTGCTCGTTGGCTCAAAATAAGGAAGGAAGCTTTGCTGGTTTCTCTCTTATCTCTTGAGAGGGAGCAAACGCTTGCTTCTTTCTTTAAAGGAAGATCAGAATCAATGCTAAGGTCACCAAGAATTTGTGGGCTCTGGTGAGGTCCTGGGCCACAGCTGCTGATAGGCTTCTTCAGCTCCAACCCATTCTGTCCTGGAGGAGAGCTGCTGGTAGGTCTTTGTACTGCAGGTTTTCAATCTGTTGAATTTGTTTCCTGACGACGGAGAAGTCCTCCCTCAGATCTTCCACATCTATCATAGAATGGTATTCTACCTTAACACTTTTGACCTTTAGCATATTTTTTAAAAAATAGATTAGCTCCTTTACTCTTCCAGATTATGTTTCTACATTTTGCCCATCTTTCTATCCTCTGGTTGCATCTGTTGTTGTTGTTTTTTTGTCAGGGAGGTGGGGAGGCATCAACAAGTAGTACCAGGACTAAGTTCACAGTCAAATTTTGTTATGCATGTTCTGCTTGCTATTATGTATTTCTTACTTGCCTGAGAAGATTTCATTAAAAGCCAATGAAAAAACAACAACTGTGGATCCCTAGGAGCTTCTGCACCTGAGCCTGACCTGGTCATGAGCTTGTTCTGGTCCTGTTGTAGTGAAGAAAAGGCATTGTTTTGTTTATAGGAATGTGTGTGCTTTCAACTCAACATAAAACTCTAATTGAATTCCCGCCTATCTTTATAAAATTAGAAAATGTTGTTAGGCATGTTTTGTTCATAATGAACTTGCAAAGAGTTTGATATGCTAGCTGCATCAATGCATCTTAATGAACATACATGCACTTTCTCTTGTTAAATGACCAGTTATTGCCATTCTGTATTGGTGGCCCTGATTCGAATGCAGAGTTTAAATGTGCTTGTAAATACTGTAAAATCAGTGAAGCATGCAACTCTGAGTTGGTTTGTGGACGATGAATATTATTAGGTTTTATTATTTTCCAAAAACATTATTGTTGTGATTGAATAAACATAGTCAATTACAAGGTGAAAACTGAGTCTGCAAAGTGATTTCCATGAAAATAGTTAAGAGTGGCAATTTGGCTGTCTGGGAGTGCATAGTGCTGACATTCATAGGGGCAGGGGCAGAGGAGAATGCCACACAGAAGAGACATGCCCCCTTTCCACCAGTACTATTGTATCCATTTGAAAAAGTTCAAGAAGACATTCCTGGGGATATTGTGCATGCACCTCTTAGAGGCTTGGGTTAGCTGCATGTTTGGCCTGAACCAATCTCTACTGTAGTGTCCCCCCCCCCCCAAAGAAGCAACACAGAGTCTTATGGCCTTTGAACAACTCTTAACAAGTACTGAAGGAGTAGATGAAGGCTTAATCCCAGTTCTTTATAAAGTTTAGAGTGTTAAAGGTGTTTTTGGGAAGTTCTAAAATAATGCAGCAGGATATATTCCTTACCCCAGGCTTGGTACTGTTGAATCTGTTTGACAATTCAAATAGGATTTTAAAGAACAATGAACTTACTATTCATCTTCTTCTTGAGAGTAGGTGAATAGTAATGAATATTTGGAACAATTTCACCTCAATTGATCTGAAATATTAATATGATACATAAAGCCATCCTGTAAAAACTCTTTCATAAGCTACTAAGAGGGAGAATAGCAACATGGCAGTGAGGTTGATGTGCTGCATAAACATGGACAGAGCCATTCCAGAGCTCCTGGCAATGTGTTTACATTGCACCAACTTTTATTCTGTCATGTGGCCTCCTATTAGCTAAAACCATGTAGTATTAGAGGGCTCTGGCCCTCTGAATGATCCTTCTCCCATCTTCCCTGACTATTGGCTATACTGGCTGGGGCTGCTGGGAGTTGGAGACCAAAAAACATCATGATAGATGCTGGTACCTAGCCCCTGATCTAGTCAGTCTGTTGCCAAAAGAAAATCTATGTAGTATTGAACGGAGGTAAGCAATTTCTCTCCTTTGGCCTCCTTAGCCAAAGGCAGTGGCGTCACAACGGGGGGTGCAGGGGTGGTGGTATGCCCCAGGTTACATGTCTGTGGGGGTGACCAGATGTCATCCTGTGGGGGCTCGTGGTGGCGCAAGCAGCCATCGCACCACTGCAGCTGCCTTTGGAGGACCCTCCGTTCACAGCTGTAGCCGCGAGCAGAGGATCCCGCGCCGGCAGCAATCTGCTAAGTACAGCGCATGTGCGCGTTGCACGCATGCACTGTACATAGCAATGCCGCACATGTGCCGTATGGCACTGGAGCGGCAAACCACTAAATAGTGGGACACATGCACTGTCCTTAGCACATTGCCGCCAGCGCCACTCCAGCACTGTATGGACTGTGCCAGATCCTCCGTTCATGGCTGTAGCAGCACCGGAGGGATCCCGGCACCATCTGTACAGTGCTGGAGCAGTGCCGGTGGCAAACCACTATACAGCGCATGTGCAGTGTCACATGCATGCGCCGTACGTAGTGATGCTGCACATGTGCCCTACATCATGACGCCCACCCCAGGTGTCACGACACCTTCCCTCGACCCTGGCCAAAGGTCAGAGCTGCTGAAACTATAGCTGGTCCAAATGCCTCAGAAATGGAAGGCATCTCCCTTGGTAGAAGTTTTTAACTTCTTTATGCATTTGCAAAAAACCCGTCTTAGAAATGTCTTAAAGGAAATAAACGTTTACTGTTCCAAAGAAGTAAAAACAGGAAGGAAATATTCTAGTTCAGAAACTGCTCTCCCCCACTCTCTTTTTTCCCTCTGGGTAGGGTGACTCATTAGGTTATCTCCCTTCTGCATATCTGTGGCCATGATATATAACAATGTGCACAAACTTTCATTTCATTTCTTACAGGAACATTAGCCAAGAGGGCAGGTGTGGCTGCTCTACCTGCACAAGGTTTTAGATTCCCATGACAGATAGCAATCCATTCTGACAAAAGAAGGCTAGAAGGCTTTGAAGATGCTGCTCCAGTTGCTCTCTGTCCTCTGGGAGGCCTTGTCCCTGCAGGTCGTTCTGGTGTTTCTGGCTGCATTTCTGCTTCTTGCTGATTACAAGAAAAAGATTCGCCCAAGGGATTTCCCCCCAGGGCCCATGCCTCTTCCCTTGCTGGGTAACATGCTAAACATGGATTTCAAGAAACCCCATTTTTCCATGCAAAAGGTAAAGATGACTGAAAGGTCCCTGACATGAGTTAAGCACAACATTACACTGGAAAGTAGCTAGTGACACTTGCTGGTAGAGCTGCCAGGTGCGTATTGCGTCTGAACACAGAGGATCTATTTTACCTAACAATTATTTGTAACAGATCCGTCAACAGATTCTTTCTACCACCTCTGCCTTTTTGCTCCAACTCTGGCCCGGAGAAAGGTCCTGAGCTCTGAGGTAGATATCTGCTTGGACAAATAATTAAACACCTTACAAATGCAGCCAGTTAAGATTCCCATTCAGAAACCGTAGCCCAGGCCACCATGCAGACAGATTTATACACAATATTAATGTTTTACATATATATCCCCTCTTACATAGTTCCTCCTTCTCCATTCAGTTTGCAAAAAAATATGGCAACATCTTCAGCCTTCAGGTTGGAAACAGGCGGGTTGTGGTTGTGAATGGATTGCAGCTGGTGAAAGAGACTCTTGTCCATCAGGGTGAAAACTTCGTAGATCGCCCAGTCCTTCCTCTTGATAAAGAAATATTTACATCATTTGGTGAGTTACTTTTAATGTGCTCAATTATTTAAATTTACTAAGTGTGATATTTTCCCAAGTCTGCCTTAATTGTACAAACCCTTAGGTTGTTTGATAATATTATGTTTTCATGCCTGACGATTAGATTTTTTCATTTTCATTTCCTGTATCATTACACCAATCTCAAAATATTTCAGGAATAATTAAAGTTCCTACTAAAACCACAATCAAAAGAGTAAAAAATGCAAAAAGCAACAGTGAAGCAGCATCTTAGCTCAATTCAAATGCTTTGCAGTATCCTCAGTGTGGTATAAGTAGACAAGCCGAATAGTTTAATGGAAAGAGGAGTCCTTTTATAATTAGCTCTTTTAAATCTTGCAATTTGCAGTTACTCCTTTTAAAAGTACATATCTGCTACATGATATTAATTCTTCCTATTTAGGATTGATCTTCTCTAATGGCCTTAGTTGGAAACAACAAAGACGATTTGCCTTATCAACTCTCAGAAACTTTGGTTTGGGCAAAAGGTCTTTAGAAGAACGAATACAGGAGGAGAGCCGATACCTAACGGATGCAGTTGAAGCTGAGAATGGTGAGCACCAGAGCCCATAAACCAGTGGCATCATCTATTTAAGCTGCTATTTCGTATACACACTCATGGTACAAAGCTGCGTGGCATTCCTTTCCACAAATGTAGCTCTGCTGGAGCTGGGAGAACCTCATAATTGGAAGGATGTTTTTTTTTAAAACAACAACAACACAGGTGCTTATCCATTGTGGGACTTGGAGCTTATTCTGAGTTTTGTTGCAACCCCAAACCACTAAGTAGGATAAAATAACAAGAACAAATAGGTACATGGAGTGTTTGGGCTGATGATGTGTTTCCCTTTTTGAGAGCTACAACAACCAAAGTCATATGTTTGGTATACAGTGGTACCTCGGGTTAAGTGTACTTAATTTGTTCCGGAGGTCCGTTCTTAACCTGAAACTGTTCTTAACCTGAAGCACCACTTTAGCTAATGGAGCCTCCTGCTGCTGCCGCGCCACTGGAGCACGATTTCTGTTCTCATTCTGAAGCAAAGTTCTTAACCTGAGGTACTATTTCTGGGTTAGCGGAGTCTGTAACCTGAAGCGTATGTAACCTGAAGCGTATGTAACCCGAGGTACCACTGCATTCTTTTGGTATATTGTGCCTTTTTTTTCTGTCTCTGATGGGGACTGCCCTTGCCATTCTTGTTAGCCAAAATGTCCTTTCCCAACCTCCTGCCTTGGCCAAACCATACCCACAGCTGTTCAGTATATGCTACCAAAGCTATAGGACTCCACCACGGTGCTTTCATATTTCCATCCTCCACCTGTAAAATATTACCTGTGCCCTCCTCCAGCTGAATAATCCTACCCTATGAAGAGGACAAAGGGTTATTTTAAAATATAAGTGTGCTTAACGTATTATATGATGTGTCCTAACTTAAATCACAGGATTTAACATTCATACTAAATGGTTTCTTCTGTTCATAGATCCTACCCTATCCACACCCCACCTATATTCCCCACATTTTGCTCGTTATATGGAAGTCATAAGCACTCTTATTTCTCTTCTACCCCTTTCCCCTCCCTTCTTCCAGGGCAGCCATTTAACCCTCACTTTCAGATTAATAATGCTGTTTCAAATATCATTTGTTCCATCACATTTGGAGACCGCTTTGATTACTATGACAGCCGTTTCCAGATGTTATTGCACTTGCTTGATGAGACGATGTACCTTCAAGCAACTATTTGGAGTCGGGTAGGTCTTGTGAGTAATGAAAATGAAACTGCTTTGGCCCAAAGAGACTTCCACACTTTGGCTGAACATTTATCCATCTACTTGGGTTTTCATGTTCTGATTTCTTTATTTTCTCATATTAGTAATTAGAGTATCTCTTCCCATGCATGTCCGTTTGCTATCTTGTCTTAACACTGTCCATTATAATATTGAAGGCAGAACCTCCTCTCTGCTTGCTTTCCCCAGAGAAGGTGTTGGTTTTATATTCCATGTAGGGGACATCCAAACATTGTTCCTGAATATTTACAAAACTAAATAATACTGGGTGGTGCACAAAACTAGCGCACACAATCTTTTATTATTTTTCCTCGGAAATAGGAGGAAGTAGGCTTCCTCCTTGTATGGCATGATGTGAATGTATTTTGAGAGGGGTTTCTCTGCACATATAAGATATTAGTGTTTGTTTCCACAGCTGTACAATATCTTTCCCACTCTCATGAAGCACTTGCCAGGGCCTCATAATACTGTTTTTAAAAACTGGGGAAAGCTGAAATCCTTTGTGAGAGGAATCATTGAAAAACACAAAGAAGACTGGAACCCATCTGAACCCAGAGACTTCATTGATGCCTACCTAAATGAAATGGCCAAGGTAGGAGATGAAAACGACAAACAGTATATATTTTTAATAATAAAAGAGTAGTAGAAGGCAGAGAAGCAATATTAAAAACTAGAACTAGTCATGTGACTTGTCTGAATGGTCCTTAGTGGCTGACCATATTCCTTCTGTTGAGTTTATGACTTCAGCCAAAATACATTTCTGCATGCATGAATATAAAGTCATGTATTTTATGGGGAGACACCTCCCCAATAGTTATGTGATTTGTGAGAGCAAATAGTTGGCATGACTAAAAGCATCACTGCAATGAAGGCTTCTCATGACCATTGCCTCTGTTGCCTGAATAACCTCTCTCTATGCCTACCTAAATGACCAAGCTGAGATATAAAAAGAACAAAAAGTATATAATTTTTAAAATTATTATTATTATTATTATTATTATTATTATTATTATTTATATTTTATTTATATCCCGCCCATCTGGCTTGGTTTTCCCAGCTACTCTAGGCAGCTTACAGCATATATAAAACCACAACAAAACATGAAACGTTAAGAAACAGAATATCCTATACAAACCAATAAATCAACAGAAACTGATAATAACAACAACAATAAACTGTTTACAGTTATACCCAAATTAAAAGAATTGCCAACTCCAAGTAAACATTTAACCAAACACAACCTGACAAAAACATACCAGAGGAACCAAAATTGGAACTGCTGAAAACATTGTAAAACAATTTAGCCAGCTGCCCAAACCCAAGAGTTGTTCCAGCAATGTCCCATTGGCTCCCAGGAGCCTCTTTGGCTTTTTAAGCCAGATCTGGGCCCCGCCCCCTAGGCCAGCTGGAAATGGGCCTCGCAGCAGGGAGCAGTTCTCCCTCCAGCACTCATGGCAGCAGCAATGATAATAGGAGAAGGCAGAGATACAATATAAAATGCCAGAACTAGCTACACAAGTGGTTTGTCTAAGAAGGCTTTAGTAGCTGGCTATATTGTTTTCATTGACTCTGTATGTATTCAGATGAACAGGTGAAGTATATGTGTGCATTTGCAAGTGTACATGTAAAAATGAAATCATGCATTTCAGAAGGTTCACTGCCCAAATTCTGGTCTACTGCCCAAATTCCACCACTTGTCCATGATTTGTCAAAAAAGACAGCTGATATGACCGAAAGCATCACTGTAGAGGCATCTCATGACCTACCATTGCCTAAGTTGTCTGTCTGAATCCACCCTGTCTAGGAGTCTGTAGTTCAGACTAGGACTTTGACAAGGCTAAACCAATATTTATTCTAGATTCAGTGATCCAGGGGACTGTTGACCTGACCCCACTGTATTCTGGACACTCAGAAACAGAGCTGAGGAATACCATGGTGATCATTTGACAGATAGGACTGATACTAGGATGATGGTTTTTAATGACATGGCATTTTTAATGACATGGTAGACTTGTGGGTCTGACAGGATGGTGTTTTTAATGGCAGCTTAACTCCCTGGTGCATTTTTGTTTTAAGGAGGATTCAGCTTCCAGTTTCCATGAAGAAAACCTTCTACATTCAACACTGGATCTGTTTTTTGCTGGAACAGAAACAACTTCTACAACATTGCGCTGGGCTTTACTTTACACGGCCATTTATCCAGAAATTCAAGGTAGAACTGTAGTTGGCTTATTTCCCTTTCATTACTTTCAGTTATATTCAACTAAGTCCTATCCAGAGTAAACCTACCAAGATTAATGAACATTACAGTGGTACCTTGGGATACATACACTTCAGGTTACAAAGGCTTCAGGTTACAGACTCCGTTAACCCAGAAATAGTATCTCAGGTTAAGAACTTTGCTTCAGAATGAGAACAGAAATCGTGCTCCGGCAGTGCGGTGGCAGCAGGAGGTGCTTCAGGTTAAGAACAGTTTCATGTTAAGAACGGACCTCCGGAATGAATTAAGTACTTAACCTGAGGTATCACTGTACTTAGACATGTTTATACCCATCAGTTGTGTAAAGGAGATAAGGAAATGGAAGATTCTGACAAGTTATACACTAAATAAAGCAAAACCAGAAATTGTTGAAATAAACATAGAAAAAGATCAATGAAAACAAAAAGAGTAGTTTATGATTCCAAATTGAGATACAAATCAGTGCAGTAACAGAGAAAATAAAAGATTTGTATAAAAACAACTATGAAATGTTATTTAAAGAAAGCCAATTAATTCTTAGCAGGAATTATCTTTATCCTTTTCAGGATGAATAGCACTTATTAAAAAGATAAAAACACCAAAAAGCAAGTTGTTATTTCAACATTCACCATTACAATCAAACATACAGCAGTGATTCACAAATGAAACATAATAATAAAGCAGCAATTTATTAGGGTTGCCATGCGTCTGTAATTTCTTGGAGATGGTCCTCTTAAACAAATGTCTGGGAAAACCTGGACTTGTGGCAGCCTATGTTGGAAGTGTAGATTTTGGCGAATTTAATAAAAAAAATGAAACTCGGAAATTCATTTTTTAGAAGAGATGGGGGGGCAAAACTAAAAAGAGCTCAACAACTTTTGTCTTCAGGTTGCGCTATTAGACAACATGAGTATATCTACAGAGTAGTATATAATTCATTTGAATACAAGTTGGTTTTATTTGCAGATGATATTCTTTTGTTTATTTCTAAATCCTCATTTGCTGATGCAGATCATAGGTGCCTTTCCTAAAATATCAGGATACTCTGCTGACTGGTCCAAGTGAAAATTGATTCCAATAAGTGAAAATTTGGTTACCCATTCATTTAAAGAGTATCAATTCTGCGTTTGTTCAAATCCATTAAATATTAAAGATGGGCCATCCCTACAGATCTTAGAAAAAGTCTATCCTTGTGTTGATAGGAGATTTTCTTTTATTTGCAGCAAAAGTCCAAGCGGAAATAGATTCTGTGATTGGCCAGTCTCGCCAGCCATCGATGGATGACCGGGACAGAATGCCCTATACCAATGCAGTTGTTCATGAAGTTCAAAGAATAAGCAACATTGTGCCTTTGAATGTGCCCCGGATGACAACTAAGAACACTACACTCGCTGGGTTTCATATTCCCAAGGTAAATGTTAATAGCTTTCTTACCTCCTTTTCCTCTTCCCTTAAGATGTGGAAACTTGAAGCCAAGGTTCTTGATGAGGGTTAGCCATGATGAGGTTCTCCAGATGTTGTTCAACTCCAACTCTTACCAACTTGAGCCAGTATGACCAACAGGCAGGACTGGGGAGGCAGTCTTGGGTGTTCTTGGAGGGGTGGATTTGGGATAGATAGATTTGGGTCTCTCCCCCCCACACACACACCCTGCAAAAATGGATTCCAACTGCAGTCTGAACCATTTGTATGGAAAACTAGTATCTTTCTTTACTTTCTTTTTTAGTGGTCATTACTAACCACACAAAACAGAAACAGCCAGCCTCTGGTGTTTCTAATTGTAAATCCCCTAAACACTCAGGTAAAGTCTGGTATTTTAAAATATATAGAGGTACCTGTGTTTTCATGAGCTGTGGTTCAATTAATTACCCAGAAGTCTTTCATTCAAAACATATCCTTTCTTATTTAATGGACAGCATTGGTATTGGATCTAAGAGGCTCAGTACTACCGTAGATAGTTGCACAGAAAAAAATACAGAGAGTTCTCTGCCAGTTTAATCTGCTGTCTTCTCTGCTTCTTCTTTGACAGGGAACCATAATGGTCCCCAACTTGACCTCTGTGCTGTTTGACAAGGATGAGTGGGAAACACCCAATGTGTTTAATCCTGGCCATTTCCTGGAGAATGGTCAGTTCAGGAAAAGGGAAGCGTTTCTGCCATTCTCTGCAGGTAACAAAAGTTGATGGGTGGCTCATTAGAATTGCAACCGTGACTACATGATAATGGCTTGGTTGGGGGAAGTCTGGTTAAAATAGTTGTGCACTGTAGGGGTCCCCACCCTATTGAAGCCAGTGGTCATATCTGGCATTCTGAGGAAGTTATCTGTGTGTAAGACACAAATGGCTGCCATAGGAGGTGTGATGTTACACAATATGGTGTTGACATGCTCTCTTCCCACTCCTCACTGAGCCGTGTGGTTTTTTGAGGGGATGAGGAAATAGATAGGACTGGTTTCTTCATTTTGAAACAACAGAATGTTTATAGGTATTTGGCTTCCTGGTCCACCAGTGTTGTTTTAAATAGGCCTCTGTCACTACGGCTTTAGCAACAACTAGTTACAAAAGGAGAAGTTTACTGTAGCAAAAGCTTTCCACTGAAACAGTCTCTTTCTCCCTCTCTTCTAGGAAAGCGAGTTTGTCTTGGAGAGCAGTTGGCGAGGACCGAGCTCTTTATTTTCTTCACTGCCCTAATTCAGAAGTTTACTTTCCAGGCTCCAAAGAATGTGACATTAAGCCATGAATTTAGGATGGGTGTGACATTGTCTCCTCTGCCATACCGGATATGCGCATTCTCTCGCTAACGGGACCCATCTTATAGCATTCTTTAAAAAGTATTATTAGTTTGTGGGATAGAAGCACACCTGAGGCTTAATCCTAATTAAGTTGTTTTTTAACTGATTTTTATTGGTTTTACATACAATCACATTACATAAGATTGTACCCTCTTATTTTATCTTTTTGGCTCAACTAAGCCTAATGACTTCCCTCTCTCTGATTTGATGGTTTATAAAATTAAACTTTACATCATTGCATTTCACTTCGTTTCCTATCGTTGTTATATCATTACCTAAAATATTGTATTACTCAACCTGAATACGTAGCAGTTTCATCTTACAAATCTCCAAATAACCCTGCTAATGATGTTAATTGCTTACAGTTGTCTTTCAGATATAATATAAATTTGTTCCTTTGGAATGCTTTGGTCTCGCTGGTTCCAGATTCTTTCCGTCAGTTTTGCCAGTTATGCAAAGCCCATCGACTTCATCTGCCACTCTTCTTTTGTTGGTAGCTCCTGTTGTTTCCATCTTTGGGCTAACAAAATTCTTGCCACAATTGTTGCATATACGAACAATTTTTTATCTTGTCTCGGTATCTCTCTACCTACTATACCTAATTAAAAAAAAAAAGCTTCTGGTTTTTTTGTTTGTTTTTTTGGCAGGTTCTTTTTTAATAGATTTTTATTCAGTACAAATTAAAAAACATACATATTTACAACAAAAGAAAATACAAAAGAAAAAGAAAATACATCTAACCAAGGAAAAAGAATTAGAGAATATTTTGTCTTTTTTCATATTTACAGTTATTTATACCTCTATAAAATGCTATTCATGATAACACATTGAAATGACGAATAAGATATCAGAAAAAAGAACAAAGAAAGAACAAAGAAAGAAGTAAAAGAAAAAATCATATGTGAAAATTTTCAAAAGTAGATAAGCACTCACAATACATAGCCGTCTCCCATCTACCTTTATATTCAATTGTATAATTTCATCTTGTCCCTATCCACCTCAAATAAATTGTTTCTTTTGAAGAAAAAAACAGAAAAAGAAAAGAAAAGAAAGAAAGAAAAAGAAAAAAAAAGAAAAAGACTTCCACTGTTTACCTCACGCGTTTTTAATAATCCGCTCTTCAGAGCCTCTGTTTTTCATATTTTCCCTTTGGATTTCCTTAATGTCTCACTTTGTATTTTTTTATATTACGGACAAGATTATTCTAAACACAACCAGATTTTTGTAGTTGAGCCCTGGTTTTGTAAATAATCATTTAAGTACTCCCATCGCTTCATAACCATTGTTTTGGATTTTCTCCTTATTATATCTGTCAATTTTGCTAATTCCAGGTACTCACAAAGTTTCCCCAACCATTCTCTTTTTGTTGGGATGCTTTCCTCTTTCCAATAGCTAGCAATCAAAATTCTTGCCGCTGTTGTCGCGTATAGAAATAAGTTAATTTTATCTTTGGGGATATCTTTATCTAGGATTCCTAATAAATATGCCTCTGCCTTTTTGTGTGTGTGATGTCCTTATCAATTTTTTTATTTTGTCATGGATCATGTCCCAAAAGCTTTTAATCTTTGGGCAAGTCCACCACATGTGGTATAACGTACCTTTTGTTCTGTTACATTTCCAACATTTGTCGTTGTTCCTTTTATTTATTTTTGACAGTCTGTCAGGAGTTAAGTACCATCTGTGGTGAATTTTAAAATTATTCTTGTCTTTCTATTTATATCCAATAGGTGTATTCTTCTGGTTGTAATTGCTTTTAACAGCCACACATGTCACTGTATCTTCCGGAGACTTTCGAAACTCTCTCTGGGATCTTTAAGGACTCCTCTTCGTCTTCTCTTCCTGTCCCTGTTTCTAGCAGTCTCCGTCAATGGCGGAGGATCCCCGTGACTCAGCACACCTCCACACTTCTCTTTCCCTTCTCCCACACAGGTATGTCAGATTTCTCAAGTTATTTTTCCTCAGCGGGTCTGTTTTTTAGTCGTTTATTTTCACTAGTTTACTCTTCTAGTTTTTCCTAATTTCTAGTTTCAGTTCGTTATTTTTGCTCAATCTGGTGTATCTAGACACGCTTTTCTTAAAACACCTTGTGCAATTATTAGCAGAGGGTTTTCGCATGAGCCGCACGGCCCCCTTCTCTGTTGTCTGTTCAGTTTTGTAGTTCTGTCCACAAACTGCTTCTTCCTGCCTCCCCCTCCCTCCACTGAACAGGCAGAGGTTTTCCAATTATTTTCTTTTCTTTCCATTATTTTACAGGGGAGGCATTTGCTTTTCACAGTCTCCTTTTTATAGGAGAGTTCAGCGCTGCCATGCCGGGGAATTGGGGCGTTTGTACCAGAGAGTGGTTTTGCCTCTTTGCGCAAAGGTCTTCCCCTCGTCTTTCTATATCAGTTTTCTTTGTTCTATAATATTGGGAAGCCTCTTCTTTTGCGCTGCCTTAGGCTTCCGCCCTCAGCTTCCCCCCTGAAATCGAGGTGACTTATGCCTAGTCCCTCGTTTTTCCCTCTCTGGCACCAGGTCCGCCTTGAGATTGCAGGAGCGCGGATCTCCACCCGTCTCTCTAGCGGCTGCTCTGGAAGCTTCTGTTTTTTTTAAAAAAATTGTTTTTAAACATTTTCTTTAGCTCATTATATATCATTTCCCAGAAAGCTTTTACCTCTTTACACGTCCACCACATATGGTAAAAACTATCTTCTTTTTCCTTACATGTTGGCCAATTTAACTGGCGTTAAATACCAGTTAATACCACCTATACATCATTTTCATAACATTTTCTTTAAGCGTACTACATACTGTAAAATTACCGTATTTTTGACCTATAGGACGCACTTTTCCCCTCCAAAAATGAAGGGGAAATGTGTGTGCGTCCTATGGGGCGAATGCAGGCTTTCGCTGAAGCCTGGAGAGCGAGAGGCATCGGTACGCACCGACCCCTCTCGCTCTCCAGGCTTCAGGAACCTCTGCGCAAGCCTTGCGAGCCTGGGGGAGTTCCCGCAGGCTTGCAAGGCTTGTGGGCAGCAGCCTGCAGCCCGAAGCATGGGGCGCACTGCGGAGCACGCCCCGTGCTTCGGGCAGATGTCCGCAAGCCCTGCGCGCGTGGCGGGAGGTCCCGCTGGGCTCGCAAGGCTTGCGGATAGCAGCCTGTTCTGGGGGCTGGGGGGGGGAAATAAATTATTTTTATTCATTTCCCCCCCTCCCAAAAAATGAGGTGCGTCCTATGGGCCAGTGCGCCGTATAGGGCGAAAAATACGGTAATACCTTCATTCCATAACCTCTCCCAATCTTCTAACTGTATGCTATGTCCAATATCTTTAGCCCAACATATCATTACCAATTTTACCTCCAAATCCTAATTTTACCTCATAATCCTAATTATGTTTAGCCAGAATTTATTAGGGCTTAACCCAGGTAAGTAGGGTTGGGATTGCAGCATGTATCTTTAAAACACATTCAAAACAGACTTGCCCCCTCAATGAATCTGGGGAACTGTAGTTATTTGGGAGTTGTAGTTTACCCCTGAGAGAGCAACATTTCCTGGGAAATCACATTTCAGGTGATTTTGTATGCAGAGCATAATGATCCATTGATGAGGCTCCAGAGTCCTCATTCCCTGTCCTTGGTACGGGGGTCTCTCCCCCACCCCATTATTTTCAACATTATTTTATGTAATAACAATTTTATAGCTGCCAGTTATAGTTCAGCATTTCCATCTATCCACCAATAATTTGTAAATACAGCATTGGTGTCTATGTAAATCCTAAAAACAAAAGTAAACAATAAAAAACCAAGAATGACACCATAGGAATGCAACAGCAGCAGTGCATAGCTAAAACAGACTGTAAATGAACCCATGCCCCCTTAAGATGGAGCCTGTAAGCCTATACACATTACCTGAGAGTCCTCCTCATTGAGTACATTGGGACTTACTTCTGAGTAACCAGGCAGGGAAGTTTCATTTGATTGGGAGGAAGGAGGGAGAACAAAGGAGCAGCACTATTTAGTACAGTGGTACCTCAGGTTACATACGCTTCAGGTTAAAGACTCCACTAACCCAGAAATAGTGCTTCAGGTTAAGAACTTTGCTTCAGGATAAGAACAGAAATCGTGCTCCGGCGGCGCAGCAGCAGCAGGAGGCTCCATTAGCTAAAGTGGTGCTTCAGGTTAAGAACAGTTTCAGGTTAAGTACGGAGCTCCGGAACGAATTAAGTACTTAACCTGAGGTACCAATGTACAGTTATGATGCTTCAACTGTTCTTAATCTACCCTGACTACAGTGGTGCCCCGCAAGACGAACACCTTGCAAGACGGAAAACCCGCTAGACGAAAGGGTTTTCCGTTTTGGAGGCGCTTCGCAAAACGAATTTCCCTATGGGCTTGCTTCGCAAGACGAAAATGTCTTGCGAGTTCCTGCGGGTTTCCCCCCCTTTCCCCCCTTTTTCTAAGCAGCTAGGCCTCTTATCAGCTGATCTGCTAAGCTTAAAAGCCGCTAAAAGAAGCCGCTAAAAGCCGCTAAAAGCCGCTAAACCGCTAATAGCGCTAATCCGCTAAGCTGTCAATGGGCCTGCTTCGCAAGACGAAAAAACCGCTATACAAAGAGCCTCACGGAACGGATTAATTTCGTCTTGCGAGGCACCACTGTACTATAATCCTATACCCAATTTGATTTACCTGAGACAAAGCTCCATTAAACATTATGAGAATTACATCTGAGTAAAGATGTGTACATTGTACTTAGAATTTGCTATTTAGGGATCTTTGAGTGTCTGGACTTAAGCAGAACAATTTGTTTTTGCCACCTACCCACCCACCCACCCACTATTTGCACAAAATAACTTCAAGGGAATACCTGTGCCAGATGCTTCCCAACTTCTATGAAAAGTGAACAGCAAGACAAGAAGCTGGATAGAAAAGCAGGATTCAGAAGGTCTTTAGGACCCTGGGGCGTTTCTATCAGCTTGTGTCCAAAACTTGCAGTTTGCTCATTGGCTCAAAACAGGGGGAAAGGTCTTGCTTGTTTCTCTCTCTCCCCTCTCAGGAGAGGGAACAAATAGCTTGCTTTCACCCTTTGTAAAGGAAGGTCAGAATCAAGCCAGGGTCCCAAGACACTGTGGGCTTCCTCTGGCTCTCTTCTAAAGAGCCTACTGAATAGGTCTTCCTGTGCAGCTCTAACTGGTTCCCGTCACTGAAGAGAGCAGCTGGTAAGTCATGTTGGTGCAGGATTTCCATCTGTTGAATTTGTTTGGGATGTCCAATGCTTTGGGGGAGAAGATGTTTATAAAAAATTCTAGAATAATGCAACAGGATTTACTGCTTACCCCAAGCCTGGCACTATTGAACCTGTCGCGATTCAAATCGGGTTTTAAAGAACAATGTTCTTACTGTTTATCTTCCTGTCACTAGGTGGACAATAATGAAAATCTGGAACAATTGCACCTGAACTGAATTATTAGTATGATATATTCTAGCATATAGCCTTCTGGGAGAAACTCCCTGATAAGCTATAGGTATTGGTGGTGGTGGTGGTGGGGAGGACAGAAAAGAGATCAAATTGTGGCCATTGTGTTTCCTTTTTTTTTTTTTGTTTTGTTTTGTTATACACATATGTTACAAATATACAAGCATACAAACATACATTTCATACAATCCTTAAAAGTGTTCAAACATACCTACACTCAATCCCACAAATAATTCCTTTTCCCATCACCATCCACCACCCTCACCCCACCCTTGTGTTAGACTTCCAATCTACTCAATTACAATTTCTTTCCACTTCCATTACTTTCTTTCACACACCTTTAACCTAATTTCATACTTCTTTTTCTATTACACATTGTTATCCATCTTATTTAGTATTTCGGTACTTGAAATGGAACTTGTACTTGAAATGGAACTTGTTTAGTCTAATAGGAGTTCTGATTTTTCGATACGATTTTGCAAGTATCTTTCAAACACCTTCCAGTCCCTATCTATCTTCTCTTTTGAGATTCTTCCAATTTCTCCCATTGCTTTGGATATATTGTAGTACTCCAATAATTTGGCAAGCCACTCTATTTTTGTCTATTACTTTTCCAATTTTTCGCAATCAATAGCTTTGCGGCTACCGTTGCATATAAATATAAGGTCTTGTCGTCTTCCTTTAGGCTTCCTGGTACTATTCCCAATAAAAAACCTTCTGGTGTTTTCCTAAATGAATATCTAAATATTTTTTTTCATTTCATTATATATTGTTTCCCAAAATTGTTTGATGTTTAAACAATTCCACCATATATGGATCATAGTACCTTTTCCAGTATTGCATCGCCAGCAGACATCACTACAGTTCTTATTCATTTTTGCTATTCTTTCGGGTGTTAAGTACCATCTATGTTGCATTTTAAGGTAATTTTCTTTCAGTATATAACACATGGTGAATTTCATATCTTCTTTCCACAATTTTTCCCAGGTTGAAAAAAATTATAGGAAAAATAGTACATAAAAACCAGGCTGGATTTGTGGAAGGTAGACAAATAAAGGATAATATTAGAAATATAATAGACATAATGGAATATCTACAAGTAAGAAGAGATAAACAAGCAGCCCTGATTTCAATCGATGCAGAGAAGGCTTTCGATAAAATCTCGTGGGAATTTATGAAAAAACTATTAAAAGAATTGTGTCTAGGTGAAAAATTCCAAAAAGGTATAAATGCAATATATAACCAACAGAAAGCAAAAATTATTATTAATGGAGAGTTTGGAGAAGAAATCAATATCTTTTGATACAAGGTACAAGACAAGGATGCCCCCTATCCCCAATGTTATTTATAATAGTATTAGAGGTTCTATTAGAGAAAATAAGGCAGGACAACCAAATAAGAGGAATAGCAGTTGGTGGAAAAAGATATACGTTAAGAGCCCTTGCAGATGATGTTATGATCACAACAGAAAATCCCCTACAATGTACACCTAGAATATTGGAATGCATAAACGAATATGGCAGATTAGCAGGATTTAAATTAAACTATGGGAAAACCAAAATGTTAGTGAAAAATATGGAAGAAAAAGATAAAGTGAAATTACAAGAAATTACAGGATTGGAAATCAAAAAGAAAATAAAGTATCTTGGAATAAATTTAACAACAAACACTATAGATTTAAGTAATGAGAACTATGGGAAAACATGGAATGAAATAAAAAATGATTTGCAAGTATGGGGAAAATTAAATCTTTTCTTACTAGGGAAAATATCGGTAATAAAGATGAACATATTACCAAGGATGATGTTTTTATTTCAAAGTATCCCAATACTAGGAGGAGATAAATGTTTTAATAATTGGAAAAGAGATTTGGCTAAATTCATATGGTCAGGGAAAAAGCCAAGAATAAAACACAAAATAATGATAGATAAGAAGGAGAGAGGAGGATTTGGTCTCCCTGACATGGAGTTATATCATGATGCGGTGGGTCTGACCTGGCTAAAAGAATGGAATATTCCAGACTCTTGGACTCAAGCGTATATAACGCTCCTGCCAAAACAAGGTACGGACTTGGAATCTGTCTCAAATTATAGACCCATTTCATTGTTAAATGCGGTTTATAAAATTTATGCAGGATTATTGGCTTCATCTTTTTGATATAATTTTTTGTAATAGTTTTCAAATTCTTTTTTAATTTGTGTCATATCCTTTATTGTCCTCTCTTATACTTTTATTTTATTTATTAATTTTTCATTTCTTTGTTTTTTTAATTGCCAGGCAAGGATCTTGCCTGGTTTATTTGCCCATTCAAAATTTTTATATTCCCAAAATTTGATTTGTTGTTCTACCTCCTGTTCTATAATTTTATTATATTCTATATCCTCCCCTCTTTATCTTCATATAACAATTCTGGTTCGTATTTGAAGGGAAGCCTTGCTTTTGCACATGCCTGCATAATGGGAAGCTCTGCTTCTGCACATGACTGTGGCCTGATGGGAAGTCTTGCTTCTAAGCTTTGCTTCTGCACATGATTCTGGCAAACTGTTCTAAGCTGAAACATTCTTAGAATGTTCAGTTCACATTGAGTTCGTACCCTGACCTGTTCTTAATGCATAGTTGACCACATCTACGGATGAATGCTATATCAATCACTAGTAAAAGTTTAATTAGGAGGTTTTCATGCCTGTCTAGTTCTGTGCTCCCTTTCCCAGCCTTTAATCTATTGGTGATTAATGCCTATATGCAACCTTTGCTTTGTACTTGTGTTAACCAATCAGCAATAAGCACATACGTGGCAATGCTGTAATATTCAATAAAAGAGACTCCTCGAGACTTGCTCGAGAGATGCCTCCAATATGACACTCACCACTCGTCTGTCGTTATTTCAACCCAACATCTGGTGACCCCAACATGATTGCCAGATCCCTTACGCAGCCAGCCCCTGTACTTCACTCGACTGGAAAAGACTTAGCGCGCTACTTCGTGAGTATGGAGGGGGGGGATTGACAAAATTCCAAAAAGAGCATGCCAAGGAGCTGCTCCATGTCGTTAGACAGCGGGTGGCAGGTGCTCATATTTCTTTGAATGAAATTGAACAATTGTTATGTGAGATTGCTTGCCAGTGCCCCTGGTATCCGGAATCGGGGTCTTTAGGGTCAGAGGCTTGGCAAAAGATCGGAAAAACTGGAGACCAAAAATATCAGGAGAGGTGCTGGTTCCCAGTCCCAGATCTAGTCATACTGTTGCCAAAACAAAATATAATCTATGCAATATTGAATAGAAGGCAAGCAGATAGACTCCTCTGGCCTCCTTAGCCAGAGGTCAGAGTTGCTGAAACTACCCCAGATCCAAACCTTTCAGGAGCAGAAGGCATCCTGCTTAGTGTAAGTTTTTATTTTCTTTATTGACAGTGCTTTGATTTGCACGGGGAGAAAACCCTTTTTGGAAATGTCATGAAGGAAATTAACCTTTGCTGTTCCAAAGAAGTGAAAATAGGAAGGAAATATTTTAATTCCGATTGCCGCTCTTCCCCACTCTCTTTTTCCTGATTGGTGGAATCATTCATTAGGTCATTTCCTGCCTCTTTATGGGCATGATGTACAGTAATATAGGCAGACTTTGTTCTCATTTCCTACAGGCGCATTAGCCAAGAACACAGGTGTGGCTGCTCTAGTGGTATCAGATTCAGGTTTCCCTCAACAGACAGCAGACCAATCTGCAAAAGGAACACCTAGAAGGGTTTGAAGATGCTGCTGCAGCTGCTCTCTGTCCTCTGGGAGGCCTTGTCCCTGAAGGTCGTTCTGGTGTTTCTGGCTACATTTCTACTTCTTGCTGATTACAAGAGAAATATTCGCCCAAGGAATTACCCCCCAGGGCCCATGCCTCTTCCTTTGCTGGGTAATATGCTACATGTGGATTTCAAGAAGCCTCACATTTCATTACAAAAGGTAAGGATGAAGGAAAAACCTATGGCATGAATTAAATACTACACTGCTGTGCCAGATTTGGGGTGGTGCAAGTGGTTCCCTGGCATAGGGCACTGAGTCAAGTGGGCAAAGAATTGAGAGGATCGATCATTGTGAAGATCCATTTAGGTGTGTCAGATTTTGGTCACTCTCAGGGTGCCATACTACCAAAATATGCCCCTACATTGCACTGGAAAGGAGTGTAAGACCCTGGCTGGAGAAGCAGGTTGAGATGCTTCCAGGTTTAGCATCCTGATTCTGAGAGAGGTCAGCCTGATGTCTGTGAGGAGCCCATATGTGGGGCACCAAGAAAAATGCCTTTCTTTTTGTTTGTTCCCAGAATATGGTATCCAGAAGTGTTTTGCCTCTGAACTTTGAGGATCTATTTTATTCTACAGTTATTTGTAACAAATCTGGGTCTTACAACTGCCTTTCACTTACCGTGGTTGGCAGAGTATTTTGTGTGTGTGTTTGTATGTTTTGTTGCTGCTTGTCCTACCTTGCCCTGTGTGGTAGACTAGGCAAAGTTACTACATGCAAATAAGCAGCAACTCTTGTGAATACATTGCAGGTGGAGGATGGAGGGGGCCTGTCCATGTACAGTCCCCGGAAACCATTTTGGCATTTCTGATGTCCCCGATATATTTGATGGCAATCAAAGTTCCCTTCTTCCATATAGGCATTCAAGAAGCACCAAGCAGACAAATTAATATATAATATATAATATATAATAGAGAGGATTGTTGGGTGTAGTGAAGGGTTAACCTTCTATGCCTCGTGCTTGAGGGGACGGGCTTACAAGAGAAGTAAGCCAGGACATGACGAAAGCAGCTTGGACTGTTGTGAACTCAGTGGAAATTGAAAGCATTCAGTTCAGCCGCTGCAAGGAGAGAGAGGAGGCAGAGAAAATGCAGCTTAACACGGATGGCTGTTGTGGATTGTAAATGTGCTATTTTGTTTCGAATAAAGAGATATAAGTACAGAAGAACTGTCTGGAATGATTTACTGCCCTTTCGACACACATGCGCTGTGTAATTCTGCTAATTCCTTTACGACCGCTCCGAAGCCACACTGTGTAAACAGAAGCTGGAGAGGCTCTCAGGGGAAGCGTGGCTGGGTGCCAAACAATAAAGCAATAAAACTATCATTTCTTACATTCTACCTCAATCTCCATTCAGCTTATAGAAAAATACGGCAATGTCTACAGTCTTCAGGTTGGAAGCATGAGGTTTGTGGTTGTGAATGGATTGCATCTGGTGAAAGAGGCTCTTGTCCATCAGGGTGAAAACTTTGTAGATCGACCAAGTAGTCCTGGTTTCCAGGAAATATTTGGGACATCTGGTAAGTTTCTTTTAATGTTGTCAATTATTTACCGTAGATAATTAAATAATTCCTTTTTATTTTTTATTTTTAATGGTCTGCATTGATTGGGGAACCTTTTAGATTATTCCTCAAGTTTAAATATTCAGGACTCATTGTTAGATCTTTCCTTAATCTTCATTTTCATTCCTTGCATCTTTAAACTACTAGTAGTAAGATGTGTCATAAAAGTATACCTACTAAACTGTTTAGATTAACTGAACTCACCATTCAGTATTGAGTACTGAAGATAAACAGCTTGTAAATAAGAACCTGGCATTATTATGTATGGAGGAATCTGTCGGTTTTTCTTTCAATAAGTTCTTCATTTTTCCATTCTTCAGTTTGAAACACTTACACATGAATAACACACCAGTTTGTGCATTGTTTCAGCAAGCGAGACTGAAGTAAGATTGCATTTAAATTCAAGATGAACTGAATTTCTGTCCCATCACTAGTAGAGATGGAATAATAGTTAGTGCTTAAGCATGAAAGGAACAAGTAATATCTTCTTCATAGTCATTTATCTGTTGTTGTTGTTTAGTCGTTTAGTCATGTCCGACTCTTCGTGACCCCATGGACAACAGCACGCCAGGCACACCTGTCTTCCACTGCCTCCCGCAGTTTGGTCAGATTCATGTTTGTAGCTTCGAGAACACTGTCCAACCATCTGGTAGTCTGTCGTCCCCTTCTCCTTGTGCCCTCCATTTTTCCCAGCATCAGGGTCTTTTCCAGGGAGTCTTCTCTTCTCATGAGGTGGCCAAAGTATTGGAGCCTCAGCTTCACGATCTGTCCTTCCAGTTAGCACTCAGGGCTGATTTCCTTAAGAATGGACACGTTTGATCTTCTTGCAGTCCATGGGACTCTCAAGAGTCTCCTCCATAATTCAAAAGCGTCAATTCTTTGGCGATCAGCCTTCTTGATGGTCCAGCTCCCACTTCCATACATAGTTACTGGGAAAACCATGGCTTTAACTATATGGACCTTTGTTGGTAAGGTGATGTCTCTGCTTTTTAAGATGCTGTCTAGGTTTGCCATCGCCTTTCTCCCAAGGAAAAGGCGTCTTTTAATTTTGTGACTGCTGTCACCATCTACAGTGATCATGGAGCCCAAGAAAGTAAAATCTCTCACCACCTCCATTTCTTCCCCTTCTATTTGCCAGGAGGTGATGGGCCCAGTGGCCATGATTTTCGTTTTTTTGATGTTGAGCTTCAGACCATATTTTGCGCTCTCCTCTTTCACCCTCATTAAAAGGTTCTTTAATTCCTCCTCACTTTCTGCCATCAAGGTTGTGTCATCTTCATATCTGAGGTTGTTGATATTTCTTCCGGCAATCTTAATTCCGACTTGGGATTCATCTAGCCCAGCCTTTCGCATGATGAATTCTGCATATAAGTTAAATAAGCAGGGAGACAATATACAGCCTTGCCGTACTCCTTTCCCAATTTTGAACCAATCAGTTGTTCCATATCCAGTTCTAACTGTAGCTTCTTGTCCCACATAGAGATTTCTCAGGAGACAGATGAGGTCATCAGGCACTCCTATTTCTTTAAGAACTTGCCATAGTTTGCTGTGGTCAATACAGTCAAAGGCTCTTGCACAGTCAATGAAGCAGAAGTAGATGTCATTTATCTACTTATAGGGCAAATCCTGGAAAAAGGACTACAGTTCACAAGCCAACCTAAGGAGGGATAATGACGTTAACATAGCAAAATGAAACAAAAATAAAAAACAAAATAAATCTATTAACCACAAGGAAAGGAAGGGTGTGAATAATTACAGAAGGGGCTAGAGTGGGACCCCCATTTTAAATCTAAACCAGTTAATTCCAGGGGGGGGAAATGCCTGAGTGGCCTAAGGAGAGGAAGGAGCAAAATATATTAACTGCATGACTTCTTCACTACACTTCTTCCACATTTTTTAATGCTGCTTTTCTATCAAGAGTTCGCAGTGTTTCACAGGACAAAATAAAATTAGTATTAAAAATTATACCCAAACAGCGAAACACACAAAAAGCATCAATGAAACAGCAGTAACAGCAAACGGCAGAATTCAGAGCAAACAGATAAAAGCCACCAGCACAAATTGGCTAGTTTCTAATGCCTTGCAGTCTTTCCAAATGTCATCAGCAGGCAAGCAGAATAATGGAAAGCAAAGAGGAGTCCATCTTGGAATTAACAGGATTGCTAAATCTACTTACTTGCTCTACGTACTTATTACTCCTTCCCATCTAGGAATAGTCTTCTCTAATGGTCTCATCTGGAAACAACAAAGACGATTTGCCTTATCAACTCTCAGAAACTTTGGTTTGGGCAAAAGGTCTTTAGAAGAAAGAATACAGGAGGAAAGCCATTACTTAAATGAAGCAATAGAAGCTGAGAAAGGTGAGAACCAGAGTCAACAAACCTGTGGCCCACCTATGATACTTACCTTAAGTTGCTGCTTTATATGAACTAGGTCAAGACTACATCAGCTAGGTGCAAAGCTGTGTGGCATTATTTCTTCACACAAATGTAGCTCTGCTTGGACTGCAATGACCCTGTGATGGCAAAGGGGGTGTTGATAGGAAGCTCCACAGAGGCTCATTGTGGTGCACAAAAGTTCTAGTGTGAAGCTCAGTGCGGGAACCTGCCATGGGAGCTAAAAGCCCTTGAACTAGAACAGAGTAAGAACAAAGGTTGCGTTTTGAGGATATCTGCAGATTTTTGATAATTTTGACAACCAACGTCACAAATAGAGTAGTGTTTGAAGTGCAATATTTTTGGTATATCAGTGTGTCTCTATACTGTGTCTGATGGGGATGGTCCTTATCCTTTTTGACAGCCATTGTTACAAAAATGCCCTTTCCTGACCTCCTGCATCTCAGATCAATATCACCATACTGCAGAATAATCATTGCCTATAGAGAATAAATATAAATGGGCCTCAGAGTCCTGAGTGTCCCAGGTTAAATTACAAGATATAATGTTAATATGAAATGATTTTTTCAGCTAAAACAAATCCTGCCTCATCAACATCCAACCACTTTCCCTGCCTTCTGTTTTTGTTATATGGAAGCTAGAAGCACCCCAATTCCTTCTGCACCATTTTCTTTCTCTCTCCAGGGCAGCCATTTGACCCTCAATTTCAGATTCAGAATGCTGTTTCAAATATCATCTGTTCCATCACTTTTGGGGACCGCTTTGATTACCATGACAGCCGTTTCCATAATTTATTGCACCTGTTTGATGAGACAAACCGCCTTCAGGGAAGTTTTTGGAGTGTGGTAGGTCTTCTTTGAGTTCAACAGAATTGCTTTGATTCCAGACACATTCCCACATTCTTGCTGACTGTGCAATCATTTGCTTTGGGTCCTCCTGTTTCTCCATGTTCTCATTCCTGTTTTCTCCCTTACTATTCATTCAAGTCTCTTGACTCATCCATATTTCTTTGCCTTCTAGCTTTTTTTTTATCAAGGCACTAAAGACTTTAGTATTGTAACGTGTATTACAGCAGAGGTTGTGTTTTTAAGTGGCTGGAGGTATGCGCATATCCATTCCTCATACGCAGGTGTCCAGTGACCCACATCCAGTGGAGCTGTGGGCACGCTATTAGCATTAGCAGAGTATCAGCAAAGAAGTGAGGCTGTAGGTATTTGGCATCACGACAGCTTCTTTATTTACAAAAGATCAAAATAACAAGCATGGCTGAGTGTGAGCAGCAGCTTCACACGTCGCCTCTGTCCGAGTCTAAGTTCTGTTCCCACACTCCTATCACTATGGAATGTAAACAGTGGATCACAAGATCCAGCAGCAAAAAGAGAATGAAATTACTAATAGGAGGGCTGTCACATGTGTGACTGAATAAAATCTCTGTGTATGTGAACAGGGTGTGACTTGATCCTACACAAACCTGTTCTAATCTGTGAATGGAAGCCCCATGCAGATGCATAACATTAAAGGGAAACTCTACATATTCATGACATGAGCAGGCATTGATAAAGGCCTTTTTCAAATGATGGCAAACATCTTCTTGAGAAGTCAATCAGTGAATTACAAGTTGTGTTCGTAGAACTAACCACAATGATGCCATTTGATTTGCAATCTGTACATTCTAACCAAGAAGTTAAGACATTGCCATGGGGTCCCATCGTAAGCAGTGGTGAGTGCAATATTTGCTCTGGTTCCAAGAGAGTCGGCCATCTTTGAGCCTGTGCACACCAGCCTTTATTACTGCTAGCTCCTTTCCCATGACAATGACATGATGTGAATGCTTTTTTGAGAGGGTTTTTCCTTCACATATATGATATTAGTGTTTGTTTCCTCAGCTGTACGATGCATTTCCTACTGTCATGAAGCACTTGCCAGGGCCCCATCTGACACTTTTTTAAAAATGGGGGCAGGTGAAATCCTTTGTGAGAGAAATCATTGAAAAACACAAAGAAGACTGGAACCCATCTGAACCCAGAGACTTCATTGATGCCTACCTAAATGAAATGGCCAAGGTGAGAGATGAAAAGGTAAAAAAGTATGTATCTTTAATAACAAAACAGTAGTAGAAGGCAGAGAAGCAATATTAAAAATCATAACTAGTCATGTGGCTTGTCTGAATGGTCCTTAGTGCCTGACCATATTCTTTCTGTTGAATTTATGACTTCAGACAAAATACATTTCTGCATGCACAGAATATGAGGTCATGTATTTTGTGGGGAGACACCTCCCCACTTGTTCACTGCTGGGATTTCACCACTAGTCGGAGGTTTGTGAGAGCACACAGTTGACATGACTAAAAGAATCTCTGCAGTGGAGGGATCTCATGACCAAAGGATTCAGTTGCCTGAATAAACTCAGACCAGGAATTATTGACCAGAATAAACCCAAACTTTATGCCAGCATCAGAGAGTCACAGGACTCTTGACTGGACCTTCCTAGAGGCAGGATTGTTGTTGTTTAGTCGTGTACGACTCTTCGTGACCCCATGGACCAGAACACGCCAGGCACTCCTGTCTTCCACTGCCTCCCGCAATTTGGCCAGACTCATGTTTGTAGCTTCGAGAACACTGTCCAACCATCTTGTCCTCTGTCGTCCCCTTCTCCTTGTGCCCTCCATCTTTCCCAACATCAGGGTCTTTTCCAGGGAGTCTTCTCTTCTCATGAGGTGGCCAAAGTATTGGAGCCTCAGCTTCACGATATGTCCTTCCAGTGAGCACTCAGGGCTGATTTCCTGAAGAATGGACGTGCTTGATCTTCTTGCAGTTCATGGGACTCTCAAGAGTCTCCTCCAGCACCATAATTCAAAAGCGTCAATTCTTTGGCGATCAGCCTTCTTGATGGTCCAGCTCCCACTTCCATACATAGTTACTGGGAAAACCATGGCTTTAACTATATGGACCTTTGTTGGTAAGGTGATGTCTCTGCTTTTTAAGATGCTGTCTAGGTTTGCCATCGCCTTTCTCCCAAGGAAAAGGCGTCTTTTAATTTCGTGACTGCTGTCACCATCTGCAGTGATCATGGAGCCTAAGAAAGAAAAATCTCTCATCACCTCCATTTCTTCCCCTTCTATTTGCCAGGAGGTGATGGGCCCAGTGGCCATGATCTTCGTTTTTTGGGTGTTGAGCTTCAGACCATATTTTGCGCTCTCCTCTTTCACCCTCATTAAAAGGTTCTTTAATTCCTCCTCACTTTCTGCCATCAAGGTTGTGTCATCTTCATATCTGAGGTTGTTGATATTTCTTCCAGCGATCTTAATTCCGACTTGGGATTCATCCAGCCCAGGCTTTCGCATGATGAATTCTGCATATGAGTTAAATAAGCAGGGAGACAATATACAGCCTTGCCGTACTCCTTTCCCAATTTTGAACCAATCAGTTGTTCCATATCCAGTTCTAATTGTAGCTTCTTGCCTCACATAGAGATTTCTCAGGAGACAGATGAGGTGATCAGGCACTACCATTTCTTTAAGAACTTGCCATAGTTTGCTGTGGTCGACACAGTCAAAGGCTTTTGCATAGTCAATGAAGCAGAAGTAGATGTTTTTCTGGAACTCTCTAGCTTTCTCTAGAGGCAGGATTAGAGTCACTGAATCCCCTGGTGATCTCTTGACATGTGGGGCTGTCAGTAGGATGGTGTTTTTAATGACAGCTGAACTCCCTGGTGCATTTTCTTTGCTTTAAGGAGGATGCCCCTTCCAGCTTCCATGAAGAAAGCCTCCTACAATCAACACTGGATCTGTTTTCTGCTGGAACAGAATCAGTTTCTACAACCCTGCGCTGGGCTTTGCTGTACATGGCCATATACCCAGAAATTCAAGGTAGAACTGTAGTTGACTCATTTGCCTTTCATTACAGTCAGAATACTGCAGCTTCAGGTGGACTCGTCAGAAAACACACATTCCCCTCAATAAAAGAATGAAGTCTTAAGCCATTGCTGGAACTTGACTAGTGAAAGTCCTGTGTGCTTTTTCAGTTGAAGGGAATTTCACAAATGAGATACCGCTACTCAGGAGGGTCTATCACTTGTCACCATCTACTGGGTACTCAGTGGTGGGACATCAAGATGCAGTTTCCTTGCAGATATTGGTTTATGTCTGTTCTCCTTGTATTGATAGCAGATTTTCTTTTCTCTGCAGCAAAAGTCCAAGCAGAAATAGATTCTGTGATTGGCCAGTCTCGCCAGCCAGCAATCGATGACAGGGACAGCATGCCGTATACCAATGCGGTTGTTCATGAAATTCAAAGAATAAGCAACATTGTGCCTGTGAATTCGCCCCGGATGACAACTAAGGACACTACACTTGCTGGGTTTCATATTCCCAAAGTAAGTATTAAGATGATACGATGGTACCTTGGGTTAAGAACTTAATTCATTCCGCAGGTCCGTTCTAAACCTGAAACTGTTCTTAATCCGAGGTACCAGGTTAATGGGGCCTCCCACCTCTGCCGTGTGATTTCTGTTCTCATCCTGAAGCAAAGTTCTTAACCCGAGGTACTATTTCTGGGTTAGCAGAGTCTGTAACCTGAAGCGTCTGTAACTTGAAGCATCTGTAACCCGAGGTACCACTGTATACCATTCTTATTTTCCTTTCCTCTTCCTTCAAGATACAAAAACTTGAAGCCAGAGTTCTAAATGAGGGTTGGCCAACATGAGGTCCTCCAGATGTTGTTCAAGTCCAACTCTTACCAACCTGAGCCAGCATAAGCAATAGGCAAGAATGGTTGGACTTGGATCCAGGAGGCTCAGTACTGCTGTAGATAGTTGCACAGATAAAAACACAAAGAGTTCTCTGCCAGTTTAAACTACTATCTTCTCTTCTTTTTCTTTGAGAGGAAACCATATTGATTCCCAACCTGACTTTAAATGTCTTTTAAAATCTATATTGGAACTGTGCTTTTGTGGGACTTCGTTGGATGAATTACTTAATAATGAGAAGTAAATATTGCTTTCAGAACATATCCTTGCTCTGTCAGGGGATAGAGGCTTAGTACTACTATAATTTCAAAGAGAATACAGTGTACCTCTGGTTACGAACTTAATTCATTCCAAAGGTGTGTTCTTAACCTGAAACCGTTCTGAACCTAAGGTACCACCTTAGCTAATGGGGCTTCCCGCTGCCCCCACACCACTACTGTGTGATTTCTGTTCCCATCCTGAGGTAAAGTTCTCAACCCGAGGTACTACTTCCTTGTTAGTGGAGTCTGTAACCTGAAGTATTTGTAACACAAGGTTACAAACTCGAAAGCACCTTGTCATTTTTATCTACTTTCTTCTCTGCTTCTCCTTTGCCAGGGAACCATAATGCTCGCCAATTTGACCTCTGTGCTGTTTGACAAGGATGAGTGGAAAACACCCAATGAGTTTAATCCTGGCCATTTCCTGGAAAATGATCAGTTCATGAAAAGGGAAGCGTTCTTGCCATTCTCTGCAGGTAAAAAAGTTCATGGGCTTCTCATCAGAACTGCAACAGTGACAATATGATGGTGATTTGGTTGCTGAGAGCCTTGTGTATTGCTGGGGTTACCACCCTATTGGGACCAGTGGTCACATTTAGGATTTTGAGGAAGTGCTCTGTGTGCATGTCACAAAATGGCTGCCATGGGAGGTGGGATGTTACATGAAATGGTGTTGATATACTCCCCCCCTCCACCCAGTAAGCAAGCAGTTTGGATTTTTTTAGGGAATATTTACTGGGACCTTTCTCAGCTGCCCTAGAACAGAAACCTACTTCCATCTGGATCTTGAGCAACTAACTCTGTTTGCTACACCCTTAGATAAACTATATGCAGATTAGGGAGATTCCTAATAAAATAAACATGAAATTGAAATTTTCTCCAAAACTACATATGAGAGAAATTTATGTTAATTGAAATGTATCTATTCCAAATTCTCAAAAACCAGGATCATATTTGTTCAGTGTTCCCATTTGCTTCACTAGGGAATACAGAGGACTGATTTCTATCTTTATTTTGCAACAACATACCGTTTAAAAGTATTTGTTCTCTCAGTGTTTTTTTAAACTGTTCAGCTGTTTACTGTAGCAAAAGCTCTCCACTGAAAAAATCTTTTTCTCCCTCTCTTCCAGGAAAGCGAGTTTGTCTGGGAGAGCAGTTGGCGAGGACTGAGCTCTTTCTTTTCTTCACTGCCCTAATTCAGAAGTTCACTTTCCAAGCTCCAAAGAATACGACATTAAGCCGTGAATATAGGATGGGTTTGGCATTGTCTCCCCTGCCATACCGGATATGTGCATTCTCTCGCTAAGGGACCCATCTTATAGCATTGTCATTTCTTCAAAAAGTTGGATTAGTTTGTGGGGCAGAAACACGCCTGTGGCTTAGTATTAATTATGTTAAGCCAGAATTGATTTGGACTTCACCCAAGTAAGTAGGGTTGGGATTGCAGCCTGTACCTTAAAAAAAAGTGCATTCAATTCACATTTCCCCCCTCAAGGAATTCAGGCAACTATAACTTAAGTCTGCTGAGAATTGTAGCTCTCTGAAGGGTAAACTACATTTCCCATGATTCTCTGGGTGGGTGTATGTATGTATGCAAATAATATTGTTTCATTGGTGAGGATCCAAATTCTATCCCCCCACTTCTTGGTCAGGCGGTCTATCCCCCATCCCACTATTTTCAATATTATTATGTCCTGGTTGTAGTGAAGAAAAGGCATTGCTTGCTCTAATGGAATTCTTGCCTATGTTTATAAAATTAGAAAATGTTGCTTTAAAAATATTGTTACATAACCAATTCATAGACCCATAGAATTTCAGAGTTGCAAGGGACCCCAAGGCTAATCTAGGGCTGCCATATATCTGGGTTTTCCCGGACACATCCAGGAATTGGGCTGCAAAATGGTGTCTGGGCAGATTTTTGCTGAATTGGCAAAATGTCTGAGAAAAATAGGGGCACTTTTTAAAAAACAACAACAACAACAAAATTTATAGATCCCCATCTTAAAGTAAACAACCCCCCCCAAAAAATGTCAACAACTTAACGCTGGGGAAAATGATCAACCCCCCCCCCATCTTTCACGCAATGTGGGGCTCAAACCCATGAGCCTGAGATTATCTTTGTTCTGTATTGCTGGCCCAAACCCCAAGGCAGAGTTTAAATGTGCTTCTAAATATAGTAAAATTGGTGGGTTAAGCATAGAACTCTTGAGTTGTATGGTGGACAATGAATATTCCCTAGGTTTTATTATTTTCCCAACACAATTTTGTTGTTCTTTAATAAACATGGTGGATAACAAGGTGAAAACTGAGTCTGCAAAGTGTTTTCCATGAAAATCGTTAAAAGTGGCAATTTGGCTGTCAGGGAGCACATATTGCTGATACTCACAGGGGCAGGGGCAGAGGAGAATGTCAGAAGATGCATGCTCCATTTTCATCAGTACTATTGTGTCCAGTTGAAAACATTCAAGCAGAAATTTCCTGGGGATATTGTGCCAGCAGTTCTTTGTAGGAATCTGTTTGCTTACGACTCAAAATAAACCCCTAATGTAATTCCTGCCTATGTTTATAAAATAAAATTTTGTTACATATCCAGTTCATAGAACCATAGACTCATCGAATTTCAGAGTTGCAAGGGACCCCAAGTGTAATCTGTTTCAACCCCCTGAAATGCAGGTATATTTTGCCCAATGTTGGGCTTGAACCCATGAACCTGAGGTTCTTGCTGTTGTGTATTAGTGGCCCCAACCCTAATGTGCTTATAAATGTGCTTATAATTACAGCAAAATGAATGGACTAAATTCTTGAATGTTACCTAGGTTTTATTATTTTCCAAAAACATTATTGTTGTGCTTTAATATACATAGTGGATAACAAGGTGCAAACTAAGTCTGCAAAGTGTTTTTCATGAAAATAGTTAAAAGTGGCAATTTGGCTGTCAGGGAGCGCATATTGCTGACACTCACAGGGGCAGGGGCAGAGGAAAAGGGGCAGAGGTCACTCAGAAGATACATGCTCCCTTTCCATCAGTACTATTGTGTCCAGCTGAAAACATTCAAGCAGAAATTTCCTGGGGATATTGTGCCGGCAGTTTTTTGGGAGTCTTGGGCTTGATGCGTGCTTGGCCTGAACCAATCTCTCCTGTGGTGTTCTTTGGGAGAAGGGAAATGGAGTCTTAAGGCCATTGAACAACTATTATTGAATAATAAAGGCTTACTCTCAGTTCTTTCTAAAATTATATTGGATGCCACTGTAGGTGGACCTGCTGGTTAGAAGTTGTGCTGGGAACAAAATATCCAGCTTTCGCTCAGTGATAGAGACTGGGAGGTTTTGTGGTGGAAATTGCCTTATAAATCAATCTTTGCTTCTGTGAGGGAATTATCTTTGAAAGTATTGCACAGCTGGTATTTGACACCCAGGTATTTGACCCACACTGCATCAGTTTCCTCCTCCCTCTGTTGGATGGTGGGTGTCACCAGGTGGGCATGTATTGATACAAGTGGGTTTGGGGGAGAAGGAGCTTATAGAAATCTCTCAAATAATGTGCTCCTTACCCCATGTTTGGCAGTACTGAAACTAACAATTCAAACTGGGTTTTAAAGAACAATGAATTTATTGTCCACCTGGTCACAAGAAGATGAATGATAATGAAAGTTATTTTGTTGTTTTGTTCTGGGGAAGGAATTTTTCTGAGCATCACTATTATTTCTTCTGTGAAATACAGGTATTTCCTGGTCCCCACAATAGTTTCAGAAGTACCCCTGGCCCCGAAAGGTCGGAGCCTCTGGTTTCCACAGCAACATTTTAGTGACTGGGTGCTTTCATACTTGACCTCCCCCAGCAGACCTCCATGCTGTTGTAGCTTGCAGCCATTGATGCTCCACATGCACTGGGGCAGGAACAAGGGTTTCCTTGCCACTCAGCTCCACAGTAGACACAATTTCACCTGGCCACCTGATTATCATCAGTTTTAGTACTCTTGTATTTATGATGGGGAACCAAGGCTAAGAGATCATGGCTTGGCTAAGACCCGTATCCACCCCCCATGGGAAGGTGGCTCTCACTACACCTCCCAAGAGCTGAGTTGCTCCTGCTTACTTAGAGGGAGGAAAAGCAACTCAACGCACCAATGGGACCAATCCAGAGCTCCTGCCAATGAATTTGCATTGCACAAAGTTTCCCCCTTCTGCATGGTCTGCTCCTGTGTGAAACTATCTAGTCCTAGAGTGCTCTCCAGTGATGCCTGACTGTTGACCACACAACCTAGGGCTGTTGGGAGTTGGAGACCCAAAACATCTGGAGAGGTGCTGGTTCCCAGTCAGTCAGGTCAGTCTGTTGCCAAAGCAAAATCTAACTCAAGCAATACTGAACAGAAGGCAAGCAGGGTGACTTCTCTGACTCCTTAGGCAGCGGTCAGAGCTGCAGAAGGTACCCCTGATCTAAACCTCTCAGGAACAGAAAGATCCTCCTTAGTGTAAGTTTTTATTTTCTTTATTGACAGTGCTTTGATTTGCACTGGGAGAAAATCCTTCTTGGAAATGTCATGAAGGAAAATATCCTTTGCTGTTTCATAAAAGTGAAAACAGGAAGGAAATACTCTAAATCAGAAAGCTGCTGTTCTCCACTCTCTTTTGCCCCCTTGGTACAGTGAGTCATGAAGTCATCTCTTTCCTGCCTCTTTGTGGGCGTGTTATATAGCAATACACATAGACTTTGCCCTTATTTATTTCAGGAACTTTAGCCAAGAGGACAGGTGTGACTGCTCTAGCAGCCTGAGATTTGGGTTTCCATCCACACACAGCAATCTGTTTTGACAAAACCAGGCTAGAAGAATGTTGCTCCAGCTTCTCTCTGTCCTCTGGGAGGCCTTGTCCTTGCAGGTCGTTCTGGTGTTTCTGGCTACATTTCTACTTCTTGCTGATTTCAAGAAAAAGATTCGCCCAAGGAATTTCCCCCCAGGGCCCATGTGTCTTCCTTTTTTGGGTAACTTCCTACATATGGATTTCAAGAATCCTCAGAATGCAGTACGAAAGGTAAGGATGAAGGAAAGAGCCATGGCATGAGTTGAAAACATTGCACCCCCCAGATTTAGGGTGGTGGGGTCAGTTCCTTCATTTAGGGTGCCAAGCCAAGTGGGCCAAAATTGAGAAGAACCATTTGGAGGCACCAGATTTTGGCCTCACTCAGGGTGCCATACAACCAAAGATTAGCAAAGTTAACCCCTGTTTTGTGCTGGAAAGGCATGCAAGACCCTTGCAGGATAAGTTGCTTCCTAGTTTAGCATCCTGATTCCAAGAATGGTCAGCTGGATGTCTGTGAGAAGCCCACACATGGGGCCGCAAGACAAATGCCTTTCTGTTTGTTTGTTCCCAGCAAATGGTATCCAGATGTGTATTACCTCTGAACCCAGAGGATCTGTTTTACCTAACAGTTATTTGTACCAAATCTGTGTCCACAACTTTCTTTTGCTTTCTGTGGTTTGCAAAGTATTTTGTGTGTTTTGCATGGACAGGCGGAGTCCCCCCATCCCCAGGCAACCCCCGGGTAGAGTAATGACTAAAGACACTGTGCTATGGGATGAAAACTGGCCACAACATTATTAGAACTTCAGATGTAGGGAGACCTTGGCTTAGGCCTTGGGCGTTTATCCCTCCCAGTCCATGGCCAGGGAGCTGGGGAACATCAGGGTTATCCAGAATGTGTGGGGATTGGGCTGGCTTGGAGAATGTCTGTCAAGCAGAGAGCCCGTCCCCCATTTCTCCGTCGTCACAAGGGAGAGTAATGACAACCAATAGGCATATGGCCAATGCCTTCCCTCTTACAACCCCTTTAACGGGGAACCCTGGGATCGCCGCCACAGGGGGGGGCATGGGTCACCGCTTAACGTCCCCTTCCCCCCCATTAGGGAAGGTAGACTAAAGGATTCCGCCAAAGGCCTGAAACCACCAAAGTTGTGACGTTTTGCTACAGGGAAGGTAAAACCTGCCAATGCAGGAAAATTCCTTTCCGGCCTTTCAACAGCGACCTTAGCATAGCAGCACCCGCATACCTGTAAAGAAGTTAGCCTGCAAAAGAAAACTTAACTGAGGGAAGGCAGGATGGGAGAAGCTCTGGAGTCAACTGAGGATTCCCAGGTAAGACCCTCCCTCTATTGTGTGGCCAGGGTGGTCCTTCCCCTTACCTGGCCAGGTCCCGCTGGGACTGGATAACAGGCAGAGGTAGGCGAGACCTCCAGGAGTCTGGCTGGGGAGAGAAGCCAGGATATACTCCCGGGTGCCACTTAGGTCCAAGGGGTCTGTGCGCGACCACGCAAAAGGCACCCCCCATTTGATGTGGTCATTGGTGTACATTGTCCTACCCTCCCTTCCCTTTTATCTTTGCAACAACCCTCTGTGGTAGATGAGGCTAAGTTGCCACAAATACATAAGCAGCAGCTCTTGTGAATAGAAGACAGGTGGAGGATGGAGGGGGCCTGTCCACGTACAGTCCCCGGAAACCCTTTCAGCATTACTGATATCCCTGATATATTTGATGGCAACCAAAGTTCCCATCTTCCATATAAGCATCAAAGAAGAACCAGGTATGTGCATGTGTGCGTGCACACACACACACACACACACACAAGTCTTCTTTCTCGTTCTCCTTCCAGTTTTCCAAAAAATACGGCAATGTGTTCAGCGTTCAGGTTGGAAGCATGCGTTTTGTGGTTGTGAGTGGACTGCAACTGGTGAAGGAAGCTCTTGTTCATCAGGGTGAAAACTTTGTAGACCGGCCCACATCTCCTGTTAGTGCTGAAATATTTGGGTCTTTTGGTAAGTTTCTTTTAACATGGTCAATTACTGAGATAGTTAAAGTTTGCTTTTCCCTTTTCTTTTCTTTTCTTTTCTTTTCTCTTTTCTTTTCCTTTTCTTTTTCATTCTCTGCACTGATTTTGCAATCTTTTGGATTGTTTCTCAAGTTTAAATTTTCAGAACTGATTATTTCCCTAATTTGCATTTGCATTTCTTGCATCTTTAAACCAAAATAAGGCAGTTGTAGTAAAGCTGTGGCATAGACGTATACCTGCTAAACTCTTTAGCTTAACTGAGCTCACTGTTCAGTGTTGGGTGGCAATCAAAGAGTTTGGCTGTGTAGTGCATCAAACAGCTTGTCATTATTAAGGGTGGAGGAATCTGTGAGCTTTTTCTTTCATTCAGTTCCTCATTTTTCCGTTCTTCAGTTTGCCACACTATTGCATCTAATAACATTTCATTTAATGCATTGTTTCTACAACTGAGAATACCATAAGATTGCATTTAAATTGCAAGCTGAAGTGACTTTCTGCCCCATCCCTAGTAGTGATGGAATAATATGTCAACGTTAAGTAGTGCATGAATCCCTCCTACTATTGGTCCTCCCCAATACCAAGAATAAGAGAGATGACAACCAATATTTGGGTGATACCAGGCTACAACTTTATTGACAACACATGTAAGAAGTTTGGCATAGGCATTGGGTAGATCCCACCCCTTCCAGCCCACCTGCTAAAAGAACTTGTGTTTGGGGGTCAACCAGAAATGAGAGAGCTCCTGCCCTACATCAAGGGGTAACTCCCCTGCTGGATTGCATATAGGGAATGCTGTAGCCCCTCGCTTTCACCTGAGTGTCTAGACTGAAGCATCTTCCCGAACCCAATTTCAGAAGGGCCAAACAGAGGCTATAACCTCCCTCCAAGCAAGACTATGTCTATCTAATGCCTAAACTGCCAAAGTTCTGACAACTGCTATGAAGATGGAAAAACCAAAGGGCTGGAGCCAATTTGCCAACTGGGAAAATCTCAACCTGGCCCCAAATATGGCAACTGGCTGTACCATAGTAAGGTCAAACAGAACAACATGCAACAGCAGTATATAAAGGATGGGAGATCCAACAGAAAGTGGCTGCAGAGAAAGCCACAGTCCTATGTCATATACTGGGTGGCCCATGCCTGCTCACAGATTAGGTAAGTGGGCGGGACCAATTACTCAGGCAGCAAGCTCAGCCCAGAGGCTTCCATTGCTGACTGGGAAACAGTCCCTGAGACTTCCCAAATCAGAACTTGTCACATAGGGGAATGCCAGCCTGCAATGGCATCCAACAGGAAACATGAGTGGACTTCTTATTCAACCATAGCCAACCAGACAAGTTGCTTCACGCATACAGACCTGATCCATGAAGCATTCTGGAGCAAGATGCAATTCAGATGACTGTTGGGTTCATGCCAGGTTGCTTCTTTTCTGCTTAGGCCAGTAGTAAATTTGTGCCAATTGCACCACAGTTTTCAATGCAAAGCTGCCAAGAAATGAATGGCCTTTATGAAACAACACTCCCACTTAGCAGTAAGTAGAGGTCAAGAGTGGGGTCACTGGCATGGACTCAGGAATTTGGAGTCTGTTGTGACACCTACTGCCCATTAAAAGCTGATGAGCTGAGCCGCCCCTGCAATTGCGTCCAACTATATAAAGAAAGGGGAAAGCAGTGGGAATGGAAGCAGGTCCCTTTGAGGTCCACAGGTGCCCAACACGTAGCAAAAAAGTTGTGCAAATGAAATGGAAAAGAGAAATCTATTCATAGTGAGCAAATGAAGGGTGTGAATAATTACAGAAGGGGCTAGAGTGGGACCCCCATTTAAAATTTAATACCTCTTAATTCCAGAAAAGGAATACCAGAGGTGCCTAATGGTCCTCAGAAATGAAGGAGTAAAATATATTGACTATGATTTTACAACTGTTAAAACTGTTGTTTTTTAAATAAAAATCTATATGCTGCCTTTCTATCAAGTGCTCCCACAGCGTTTCACAGGACAAAATAAAATTAGTATTAAAAATTCTACCCAAACAGTGAAACACACAAAAAGCAAATCAATGAAACAGCAAACAGCAGAATTCAGAGCAACCAGATAAAAGCCACCCCCATAAATTACCGTATCTTTTGCTCTATAAGACTCACTTTTTCCCTCCTAAAAAGTAAGGGGAAATGTGTGTGCGTCTTATGGAGCAAATGCAGGCTACACAGCTATCACAGAAGCCAGAACAGCAAGAGGGATTGCTGCTTTCACTGAGCAGCAATCCCTCTTGCTGTTCTGGAACCTGAGCTTTAGAATATTTTTTTTCTTGTTTTCCTCTTCCAAAAACTAGATGTGTCTTGTGGTCTGGTGCGTCTTATAGAGCAAAAAATACGGTAGCTAGTTTCTAATGCCTTGTAGTCTTCCCAACATGTCATGAGCAGCCAAGCAGAATAATGGAAAGCAGAGGGGAGTCCATCTTGGAATTAAAAGGACTGATAAATCTACTTACTTGTTCTACGTACTTATTACTCCTTCCCATCTAGGACTGGTCTTCTCTAATGGTCTCATCTGGAAACAACAAAGACGATTTGCCTTATCAACACTCAGAAACTTTGGTTTGGGCAAAAGGTCTTTAGAAGAACGAATACAGGAGGAAAGCCGTTACTTAAACGAAGCAATAGAAGCTGAGAAAGGTGAGAACCAGAGTCAACAATCCTGTGGCCCACCTATGATACTTACCTTGAGTTGCTACTTTGCATGAACTAGGTCAAAACTACATCAGCTAGGTTCAAAGCTGTGTGGCATTATTTCTTCACACAAATGTAGCTCTTCTTGGACTGGAATGACCCTGTGATGGCGAAGGGGGTGTTGATAGGAAGCTCCACAGTGGCTCGTTGTGGTGCACAAAAGTTCTAGTGTGAAGCTCAGTGCGGGAACCTGCCATGGGAGCTAAAAGCCCCTGAACTAGAACAGAATAAGAACAAAGGTTGGGTTTTGAGGATATCTGCAGATTTTTGATAATTTTGACAACCAACGTCGCAAATAGAGTAGGGCTTGAAGTGCAATAGTTTTAGTATATTGGTGTGTCTCTATATTGTCTCCGATAGGGATGCCCCCCCCCCTGTTTTTGTTATATGGAAGCTAGAAGCACCCCAATTCCTTCTGCACCATTTTTTCTCTCTCTCCAGGGCAGCCATTTGACCCTCAATTTCAGATTCATAATGCTGTTTCAAATATCATCTGTTCCATCACTTTTGGGGACCGCTTTGATTACCATAACAGCCGTTTCCATAAGTTATTGCGCTTGCTTGATGAGGCGTGCCATTTTCAAGGAAATCTTTGGAGTATGGTAGGTCTTCTTTGAGTTTTTTTGGATAACCACAACAGAATTGATTTGCCTCCTTCATTCTTGCTGTTTATTCACTTGCTTTGAGTTTTCAGATCTCTTCAGCTTAGATTGTATTTTTAAAGGGTGAGAATAACATGTTTGGCTGAATAAAATCTTGGTATGGGAACAGAGGGATGTCATCACAAATGATATACATGAATTATTTCTACACACACAACAGTTATGACCTGTAAATTGACACTCATGCCAATGGGTATCATTAAATAGAAATTCTACATGTTTGTGACATGCACAGGCATGCCTTTTAAAAATGATGGTAATCATCTTCATGGGAAGTCAATCAGTGAATTACAAGTTGTGCTTGCAGAACTGAGCACCATGGTGCCATTTGATTTGCAGTCCATACATTTCTAACCAAGACGTGAAGACATTGCCACAAGGTCCCATCATTAGCAATGGCGAGTTCAACATTTGCTCTGATTCCAGGAGTGTCTGCCATCTTTGAACCTGTGCACACCAGCGTTTATTACTGTTAGCCTCTTTCCCATGACAGCAGCATGATGTGAATGCTTTTTTGAGAGGGCTTTCCCTGCACATATGTGATATTAGTGTTTATTTTTTCAGCTGTATGATACCATTCCCACTGTCATGAAATACCTGCCGGGGCCCCATCAGACATTTTTTAAAAAATGGGGGCAGTTGAAATGTTTTGTGAGAGAAATCATTGAAAAACACAAAGAAGACTGGAACCCATCTGAACCCAGAGACTTCATAGATGCCTACCTAAATGAAATGGCCAAGGTGAGAGGTGAAAAGGACAAAAAGTATATATATTTAATAATAAAATAATAGTAGAAGGCAGCAAAGCAATGTTAAAAACCAGAACTAGTCATGTGGCTTGTCTGAATGGTCCTTAGTGGCTGACCATATTCTTTCTGTTGAGTTTATGACCTCAGAAAAAATACATTTCTGCATGTATGAATATGAAGTCATGTATTTTGTGGGGAGACACCACCCCACTTGTTCACTGCTGGGATTTCACCACTTGTCTGTGGTTTGTGAGAGCAAACAGTTGATATGACTAAAAGTATCTCTGTAGTGAAGGCATCTCATGACCAAAGGATTCAGTTGCCTGAATAAACCCAGACCATGAATTATTGGAAGTCTTTCCTTGACCAGAACAAACCCAAACTTTATGCCAGCATCAGTGATTCACAGGAATGATGACTTAACCTTCCTAGAGGCAGGATTAGAGTAACTGAATCCCCTGGTGATCTCTTGACATGTTGGTCTGGCAGTAGGATGGTGTTTTTAATGATAGCTGAACTCCCTGGTGCATTTTCTTTGCTTTAAGGAGGATGCCCCTTCCAGTTTCCATGAAGAAAACCTCCTACAATCAACACTGGATTTGTTTTTTGCTGGCACAGAAACAACTTCTACAACCCTGCGCTGGGCTTTGCTGTACATGGCCATATACCCAGAAATTCAAGGTAGAACTGTAGTTGACTCATTTGCCTTTCATTACTTTGGGATGTATATAACAAAGACCTACTGAAAGCAAACCTATTGAAATTAATGGACCTAACTTAGTCATGTCTATACTCAAGCAATTTTTAAAAGAGATAAATAAATTAAAAGCAGAAATTGTTGTGGGAAAATATCCAAAAAGACAGGGGGAAAACAAGAGAAGCTTTCTATTATCAATGGACTACTAACCCAGTTCACTATCTGGGAACAAGGCTAACAGAACAAGGCCAATTAATGCCAAGTGGCATAAATTATTTTCAACCTTTTCAGGGAGAATAGCAGCCATTAAAATAATAACACCAATCATTGTTTTCATTTCAAAAGTTATAATTATTAGTTTGAGTATCGAGGGTTTAGGAGTGTATTCGGTTATGAAAATGCCATTCCTCTGATACTGTGGCTTTATTCAAAGTCATGTTAGTAATGGTGATAATAAACAGAAATAAATGAATTGATGATCCTAACTTCGTCATTAGTTTCAATTAACTTTAATGGGCCTATTGAGTGGGTCTAGCTGTGAATGCCACCCCTTATTTTTGCTGATGTGTAATAGTTAAGATGTTTTGTCTTTTGCTTGGTTACTATGAATCTTTGCCTCTAAAATTAGACACAATAATGATAAATAAAAATAATTAGAGCAGGTAATACAACCGCGCAATAAAGGCAATTCCATTTCTGCGGCAGACGGAACATTCCCTCTTCAGGCAGACTAACCAAAAAAACCTCACCTTCCCCCAAGGAAAGACCTGGGTGAAGAAACAAGTCTTATGGCAATGCTGAAACTCCACTTGTGAAAGCTCTGTGACCATCTCCAAATGAAGGGAGTTCCAGTCAGTGGTGGGACATCAGGATTGGCCTCCCCTTCAGATCTTAGTTTAAGTCTCTTCTTCTGCTTCTTTTATTTATTTTTTTAAACAACACTTAAGCAAGATAGAATAAAAATAAAAAGTGAACACATGGAAAAAAATAAAGGTATACTACATTGCAGTGGATCACTGCAGATGGTGACAGCAGCCACGAAATTAAAAGACGCCTGCTTCTTGGGAGAAGGGCAATGACAGGCCTAGACAGCATCTTGAGAAGTAGAGACATCACCTTGCCAACAAAGGTTCGTATAGTTAAAGCTATGGTTTTCCCAGTAGTGATGTATGGAAGTGAGAGCTGGACCATAAAGAAGGCTGATCGCCGAAGAATTGATGCTTTTGAATTATGGTGCTGGAGGAGACTCTTGAGAGTCCCATGGACTGCAAGAAGATCAAACCTCTCCATACTGAAGAAAATCAACCCTGAGTGCTCACAGGAAGGACAGATTGTGAAGCTGAGGCTCCAGTACTTTGGCCACCTCATGAGAAGAGAAGACTCCCTGGAGAAGACCCTGATGTTGGGAAAGATGGAGGGCACAAGGAGAAGGGGACGGCAGAGGAAGAGATGGTTGGATAGTGTTTTCGAGGTTACCAGCATGAGTTTGACCAAACTGCGGAAGGCAGTGGAGGACAGAGGTGCCTGGCGTTCTCTGGTCCATGGGGTCACGAAGAGTCGGACACGACTAAACGACTAAACAACAACAACACATTGCAGTGAGAATTAACAATTTCAACTCCAAATATAGTTATCTAATAAAGAGATATAAAAACCTCCCAAGGGAGTCCATTCCACTGTAATTGGGTGATAGACACGAAAGGTTTCCTGTTTTGCTGTGGGCCATACTGTAAGATCTGGGCTCCCTGCATGGAGACTGAAGGTGTAAATAGGTGAATAAACCATATTTCTCAAAGCACAACATTCTCCACCATGTCTTCTGTTCTCCAAAGGGACTCAGACCCTGTGCGTGTGCCTGCGGCCCCATGCACTCTTGCCACTGCTTGGAGGAGAGAAGGAAAGGCACCGGGCTTCTGGAACAATATTATACGATTTGCTCACATCTACAATAATAGTAAATGCTATGTTTTCTGCTACTTTAGAGGCACTAGACAAGGATGTCCACTTTCACCTTTGCTTTTCAATATTTGTGTGGAACCCTTGGCTTGTGCTATTGGACAACATAGGTACTCATAGGTACTGTTGATCTAGAGAAGTACATAATTCAGTTGATCTGCAGATGATATTCTTTGGTTTATTTCTAAATTTCATGTTACTATTCCTGTGCTGATGCAATTGATAGGTGCCTTTATTCAAATATCAGGATACTCTATTGATTGGTCCAAATCAAAAGTGATGCGAATAAGTGAAAATTTGGTTATCCATCCATTTAATTATTGAGTCTGTATTTGTTCAAATCCATTAAATTTTAAAGATAGGCCTCCCCTGCAGAACTAAGATCAAGTCTGTTCTTTTTGTGTTGAAAGCAGATTTTCTTTTCTCTGCAGCCAAAGTCCAAGCGGAAATAGATTCTGTGATTGGCCAGTCTCGCCAGCCAGCGATGGATGACAGGGACAGCATGCCCTATACCAATGCGGTTGTTCATGAAATTCAAAGAATAAGCAACATTTTGCCTTCAAATGTGCCCCGGGTGACAACTAAGGATACTATACTGGCTGGGTTTCATATTCCCAAAGTAAATATGAAGAAGATTCACCATTCTTCTCTTCCTTCCATCTTTCTTTAAGATGTAAAACTTGAAGCCAAAGTTGTTGTTGTTTTTAATTATTATTATTATTATTATTATTATTATTATTATTATTATTATTATTATTATTATTATTTATACCCCACCCATCTGGCTTTGTTTCTCCAGCCAACCTGGGCAGCTTATAGCATATATAAATCATAGTAAAATATCAAACATTAAAGACATCCTGATAGAGGGCTGCCTTCAGATGTCTTCTCAAAGTTATGTAGTTCTTGATATCCTTGACATCTTAAAGGATGTCACAGGGAGGACACCACTACCAAGGATTAGCCATCATGAGGTCCTCCAGATGTTATTGAACTCCAACTCCTACTAGTTCCAGTCAGCATGGCCAATGGGCAGGACGGATAGGAGTCTTGGTTGTTCTTGGGGCACATCCAGGTCTGAAGTAGAGGGAGGGATTTGGGCTAAATAGACTTTTAGGTCTTTTGACCCCTCCCATTGCAAAAATGGATTCCAACCACAGTCTGAACCATTTGAATGGATAGCTAGTATTCTTCTTTGCTTTCTTTTTAAAATGACCATTACTAACCACCCAAAACTACTACCCAAAATGGGCATCTGGTGTTTCTTATTCTAAATCAAAATGCCCTGGCAAAGTCTGGTATTATACAATCTATAAAGGAGCCTGTGTTTTCTTGAGTTGTGCATAGGAAATCTCTCATTCAAAACACATCCTTTCTGAATTGGCAGGCAGAATTGGAGGCTTGGTATTGCTGTAGTTGCACAGATCAAAACAGAAAGATTTCTATGCTAGTTTTAATCTGCTGTCTTCTCTGCTTCTTCTTTGGCAGGGAACCATGCTGCTTACCAACCTGACCTCACTGCTCTTTGATGAGGATGAGTGGGAAACCCCAGATATGTTTAATCCTGGCCATTTCCTGGAGAATGGTCAGTTCAGGAAAAAGGAAGCATTCCTGCCATTCTCTACAGGTAACAAAAGTTCATGGGCTGCTCATCAGAATTGCAGCAGTGACTATATGGTGGTGGCTTGGTTTCTGGCAGTGGCGTAGCTAGCTGCCCAGATGCCCAGGGTGGCACAAATATCCTGCACCCGGGGACGGGGCAAGCCGGGGCAGAGCACTCTGGGCAGAACCTCCATGGAGTCCGCAAGCCCCATGTTGCTATTTTGGGCAGCACTGAGCTAGCAGATGCCTGAGCCACGCGTCACTCCCCAGGAGAGGGCACACTGCCGGCCATGCCCAGTGGTCACCCCCCTCAGTGATGACACCTGGGGTGGACCACACCCACCGCAACCCCTTTCCTACGCCACTGGTTGCTGAGAGTCTGGTGTATTACAGGGTTCAGCACCCTATAGGGGCCAGTGGTCACGTTTGGGATTGTGAGGAAGTACTGTGGATGCAAGTCACTATAGGAGGTGTAAAGTTACACAAAATGGTGTTAATACACTCCCCCCCCCCCCAGTAAGCAGTGTGGATTTTTGAGGGAATAGTTTCAGAGCTTTCTCAGGTGTCATAAGTGGGAGAGGTGCTCCACCAGCCGTTGGATAGACAGCAGCTGATGTATTTGTTCATAGTATCCCCCAGGAAGAGAAACCCACTTCCATCTTGAACTTGAGGAACTGAGCTCTGTTTGCCACGCCCTTAGCTAAGTTGTATGCAGATTAGGGAGATTCCTAATAAAATATTATTGAAATTTATCTCATATGCAATTTTGGAGGAAAATATCAATTGATGTAACTCAAATATACAAGCTGGGGGGGCAACACCTGGTGTACTTTTAAAATGGTGGAATCGAGACAAATATAAAAAAGCTTTGTGAAAATGCTTTTTAAATAAATGTTTTGAGAAAGAATATTGAATTTGCCATAGCTTACCATCGCAATCTAATGTTACATTTGTATAATGCACCTTACAACACACTTTAAAAGTTTTAATTTCACCTGTATAGCTGATTCCACACTGTTTCCTCAAGGAACAGAAAACCCAGTTCCATCTGGAACTTGAACAACTAAACTCTGTTTGTCACACCCTTAAAAAGGTAAAGGTAAAGGTACCCCTGCCCATACGGGCCAGTCTTGACAGACTCTGGGGTTGGTGCGCCCATCTCACTCAAGAGGCCGGGGGCCAGCGCTGTCCGGAGACACTTCTGGGTCACGTGGCCAGTGTGACAAGCTGCATCTGGCGAGCCAGCGCAGCACACGGAAACGCTGTTTACCTTCCCGCCAGTAAGCGGTCCCTATTTATCTACTTGCACCCGGGGGTACTTTCGAACTGCTAGGTTGGCAGGCGCTGGGACCGAGCAGCGTGAGCGCACCCCGCCGCGGGGATTCGAACCGCCGACCTTTTGATCGGCAAGCCCTAGGCGCTGAGGCTTTTACCCACAGCGCCACCCGCGCCCCTTTTGTCACACCCTTAGCTAAGATATATACAGATTAGGTTGATTCCTAATAAAATATAATTGAATTTTGTTTCAAAACTGCTTATGAGATAAATTTATGTACCTCAAATGTATCATTTCCAAATTCTGTAAAACCATGATCATATTTGTTCAGTGTTCCCATTTGCTTGACTGGGAAGTAGGAATGACTTCTATATTTATTTTGCAACAACATAATTACTTTTTAAATTATTTATTCTGCCCATGTTATTTAAATTGTGCCACTCAGTGTGCCACTCAGTGGAGAACAAAAGCTTTCCACTGAAACAGTCTTTTTCCTCCTTGTCTTCTAGGAAAGCGAGCTTGTCTGGGAGAGCAGCTGGCGAGGACCGAGCTCTTCATTTTCTTCACTGCCCTAATTCAGAAGTTCACTTTCCAGGCTCCAAAGAATGAGACATTAAGCCGTGAATTTAGGATAGGTTTGACTGTGTCTCCCCTGCCATACCGGATTTGTGCATTCTCTCGCTAAGGGGACTTACTTTATGTCATTGCCGTTTCTTTAAAAAGTAGGATCAGTTTATGGTGCAGGAACAGATCTATGGTTTAATCCTAATTGTGTTTAGCCAGAGTTCAGTAGGGCTTAACCCAGGTGAGCAGGATTGGGACTGCAGCATGTTCCTTTAAAGTAGAGATTTCCACACTTTTTAGACACGCATCATTTCACGACACAATTATTCAGTTTTAATAGCAAACCAGAGGTTAAACTAACCCCTTATAAGAGATACGGAAGTATATCATGCAACACCCCTGAACACTGCAGTTGACTCACTAATGTGTCATGACACATGCTTTGGAAAGCTCTGTTTTAAAGCCTATTCAAAGCACATTTGCCCCCTTAAAGAATTTGGGCAACTAAGGTTTATAGGTGCTTGGAATTGAAGCTATCTGAGGGGTAAATTCAGTTTCCCAGAATTCTTGACAGAATTTGTGTATGCAGATCATAATGATACATTGATGAGGATCCAAAATCCATCCTCCCACTTCTTCTTCTGGTGTGTTTGTCTATCCACCACCCCACTATTTTCAAATAATAATAATAATGTCCTGGCTGCGGTGACGAAAAGGCATTGCTTCGTTTGTAAGAATCTGTGTGCTTACGACTCAGGATAAAACCCTAATGTAATTCCTGCCTATGTTTATAAAATTAAAAGAAATGTTGCTTGGAAAATTTTGTTACATAACCAGTTCATAGAACCATAGACTCATCGAATTTTGCAAGGGACCCCAAGTGTAATCAGTTTCAACCCCCTGAAATGCAGGTATATTTTGCCCAATGTTGGGCTTGAACCCATGAACCTGAGGTTCTTGCTGTTGTGTATTGGTGGCCCCAACCCCAAGGCAAACCCTAATATGCTTATAAATGTGCTTATAATTACAGCAAAATGAATGGACTAAATTCTTGAATGTTACCTAGGTTTTATTATTTTCCAAAAACATTATTGTTGTGCTTTAATATACATGGTGGAAAACAAGGTGCAAACTAAGTCTGTAAAGTGTTTTCCATGAAAATAGTTAAAAGTGGCAATTTGGCTGTCTGGGAGCGCATACTGCTGACGTTCACAGGGGCAGAGGCAGAGGAAAATGTCACTCAGAAGATACATGATCCCTTTCCATCAGTAGTATTGTGTCCAGCTGAAAACATCCAAGCAGAAATTTCCTCGGGATATTGTGCTAGTTCTTTGGGAGTCTTAGGCTTGATGTGTGCTTGGCCTGAACCAATCTCTCCTGTGGTGTTCTTTGGGAGAAGGAACATGGAGTCTTAAGGCCTTTGAACAACTATTATTGAATAATAAAGGCTTACTCTCAGTTCTTTCTAAAATTATATTGGATGCCACTGTAGGTGGACCTGCTGGTTAGAAGTTGTGCTGGGAACAAAATATCCAGCTTTCGCTCAGTGATAGAGACTGGGAGGTTTTGTGGTGGAAATTGCCTTATAAATCAATCTTTGCTTCTGTGAGGGAATTATCTTTGAAAGTATTGCACAGCTGGTATTTGACACCCAGGTATTTGACCCACACTGCATCAGTTTCCTCCTCCCTCTGTTGGATGGTGGGTGTCACCAGGTGGGCATGTATTGATACAAGTGGGTTTGGGGGAGAAGGAGCTTATAGAAATCTCTCAAATAATGTGCTCCTTACCCCATGTTTGGCAGTACTGAAACTAACAATTCAAACTGGGTTTTAAAGAACAATGGATTTATTGTCCACCTGGTCACAAGAAGATGAATAATAATGAAAGTTATTTTGTTGTTTTGTTCTGGGGAAGGAATTTTTCTGAGCATCACTATTATTTCTTCTGTGAAATAGGTATTTCCTTGTCCCCACAATAGTTTCAGAAGTACCCCTGGGCCCCGAAAGGTGGGAGTCTCTGGTTTCCACAGCAACATTTTAGCGACTGTGTGCTTTCATACTTGACCTCCCCCAGCAGAAGTCCATGCTGTTGTAGCTTGCAGCCATTGATCCTCCACGTGTGCAGAGGCAGGAATAAGGACTTGCCATTCAGCTCCACTGTAGACACAATTCCACCTGGCCACCTGATTATCATCAGTTTTAGTATTTAAGTATTTGTATTTAAGATGGGGAACCAAGGCTAAGAGATCATGGCTTGGCTAAGAGTAGAACTAGATGGTATGGTAGCACTCACTGGACCTCCCAAGAGCTCAGTTGCTGCTGCTTACTGGGAGGAAAAAAATCAACACAGCAGTGATGTTAGTGCGCTGTAAACACACTGATGGAGCCAATCCAGAGCTCCTGGTAATGTGTTTGCCTTGCACCAACTTCTCTTCTTCACATAGTCTGCTACTGGAGAAGACTATCTAGTACTAGAGGGCTCTGGCCCTCTGAATGATCCTTCTCCCATCATCCCTGTCTATTGGCCATACTGGCTGGGGCTGCTGGGAGTTGGGGACCCAAAACCAGCTGGAGAGGTACTGGTTGCCAGTCCCAGATTAAGTCATTCTGTTGCCAGAAAAAAATGTAACCTATGTAATATTGAAGCAGGTTGACTCCTCCGGCCTCCTTAGCCATTGGTTATAGCTGTTGAAATCACCACTGGTCCAAATGTGTCATCCTTCTTAGTAAATGAAATATACTCAGAGTCGCAAGGTGATTTCATGCTCTTTATTCAGCTCATAGTGGTGAGGAGGAATGAATAAAAGTCCCCTCAAGGTATCTGCTTTATATACATTATTTACACAATGGGCTGCACATGATTGGCTAATTCCAGAATTCTACTGTAAGCCAATCAGGTTGTGGATTCACTTCTATCTGGAGCATGATTGGGTGGTTCCTGCCAACCAATCATACTGCTGCATTGTTCTAGGACCAATCAGACTGCTGCCTTTTGGATCCTATTGTTCTAGGACCAATCAGACTGCTGCAGTTTGGATCCTATTCATTTCAGTACATAACACCCCTCCCCTCTAAGTTCCAGTCCTGCCCAGGAGGTCGCATTCATAGTCCTCGAGGTACGCCGGCGGCCTACGTGTGCGTTGCGGCCTGGGGTGTTCCCTGGTCCGGGGTTCAAGTTCTGGCTCGTGTTCCAAGGATGCTGGCTGTGATGGGGCTGTTTGGTCTGGCGCAACCGGCTCACTCAGTCGTGGTTCTGGTTCCGGTGTCCTTTCGGCCTCATGGGTCCTCTCTGTATTTACTGATTCTGCCTCTCCTGCTTGCCCCTGCTGCTCTATGGGCCTCACTGCCCCACTGTTCCCTTGGGACTCCTCTGACCTGTCCTCCTCCTCCTGGTTTTCTCCCGGGAATCGTCGCCGTATCTGGTTGCAGTAGCGGCGCCAGCATTGCCCCCCATCTGTTAGCACCTCGTACGACACGGGGCCAGTGACCCTGGTGACTGTGGCGGGAACCCATGCAGGGCCTGCCCCAAAATTCTTTGCGTACAATGGGTCCTGGGCCTCGAAGGTCCGGGGGTTCCTGCCTTCTCCCACCACTACCTCATCCTGAGCTCTATCGGGGTGAAGGCGGTCCAATCTGATTGCAAGGCGCCGACCCATTAGTAGTTCAGCGGGGCTCTGGCCAGTTGTTAAGCTGGGGGTGCTGTGCTAGAAGGAATGTGGCAAGGCGGTACTCCCAATCCCCTTGCGTCATGCGGCGAAGGGTGTCCTTGGTGGTCCGCACCATGCGTTCTGCTTGGCCATTGGTGGCAGGGTGGAATGGTGCCGAACGGATGTGACGGATGGCGTTCTGCGCTGTGAAGGTTTGGAATTCTCCTGAAGTAAATGCAGTCCCGTTGTCTGAGACGAGAGTGTCAGGGAGCCCGTGGGTTGCAAACAGCCTGCGTAGTACCCGGATGGCTGCGGACGTAGAAGTGGACGGTACCAGTGCGACCTCCAGCCATTTGGTGTAGGAGTCCACCACTATGAAGAATGTTTTCCCCTGAAAGGGGCCAGCGAAGTCCACATGCAGGCGTGACTATGGTGCTCGGGCGGACTCCCAGGACTGGACTGGGACCCTTGGGGGATCTGGGCAGGATTCTTGGCAGGCCTGGCAGTGTTTGACTCAGGCCTCTATCTCTCCGTTGATCCCTGGCCACCACACATAACTCCTGGCAAGGGCCTTCATTCTTACTACCCCTGGGTGTGTCTCGTGTAGGGCTGTGAGGACCCTTTTGCGGAGGGGCTGGGGAACAACGACCCTGCTTCCCCATAACAGGCATCCCTTGTGGGCCGACAGTTCATGTTTGCGGGTTGTGTAGCCAGCGAATTCTGGCCCAGGGCTGCTGCTGGGCCATCCCCTCCACACCCAGTCCAAGACCCGGGAGTTGACCCTATCTTTCTTGGAATGGTGTGCCTGAATGGGGCGGTCGGGAAGCAGCTCCAGGCTCATAACCTCTTGTGCAGGTGCTGGGTCGGGGCCTGTTTCCGGTAGTGGTAGCCTGCTGAGGGCGTCCGCATGGCCCATCGCCTTTCCAGGGCGGTGAATCAGTGCATACTGGTAGCTGGCAAGGAAAATTGACTACCTGAGGACGCGAGGAGACAGCACTTGGGGGGTCTGCTTTTCGGGGGCAAACAAGCCAAGCAACGGCTTGTGGTCAGTCACCACAGTGAAGGGCCACCCGTACAAGAAATCATGGATTTTTTTTACTCCCTTCACGATTGCCAGACCCTCCTTGTCGATTTGCGAGTAGTTCCGCTCGGTTTCGTTCAGTGTCTGGGAAAAGTATGCCACCGGTACCTCTCTTCCATCCGGGAGTTGGTGTCCCAGGACAGCGCCAATGCCATAGGGCAAGGCGTCGCATGCTAGCACCACTGGCAGCCTCTCGTCGAAGTGTGCCAAGACCGAGTTTGAGACAAGCAAGTCCTTGACTGCCTGGAATGCGGCCTCCTGGTGCTGGCCCCACACCCAAGGGGCCCGCTTGTCCAGGAGTCTGTGTAGGGGCTCCGCTACCGCCACCTTGTGGGGAAGGAAGGAATGGTAAAAGTTCAATAGTCCCAAGAAGGCCTTAAGTTCAGTCTTGTTCTTGGGCGCTGGAGCATCACAAATGGCCCGTACCTTGTCCCCAGTCGGGTGGACCCCTTCTGCGTCCACCATAAATCCCAGAAAGTCCACCTGAGGCACTCCTGGTAGACATTTTTCCCGCTTCACCTTGAGACCCGCTGTCTGGAAACGGTGCAGAACGGTGCGGAGGCGGTCCTCAAACTCCTCTGGTGTGGGCCCGGCAATCAATACATCATCGAAGAAGGGGGTGACGCCAGGAATCCCTTTAAGGAGAGAGTCCATTAGATTCTGGAATATGCCTGGTGCCACGCTGACACCGAATTGCAGCCGCTTTACCCTGAACGCTCCTCTGTGCGTCACAATCATCTGTGCCTCTGCTGTGGCCTCATCTACTGGCAGCTGTTGATATGCTTGGGCCAAGTCCAGCTTGCCAAAAATTTTCGACCCAGCCAGGGTGGCAAGGATATGGCTGACCACTGGCACTGGGTATGCATGGGCCGTGAGGGCCTTGTTTATTTGTAGTCTGCGCAGATGCGGACCGAACCATTAGGCTTGACGGGTGTGTCTATTGGGGTTTCCCAGGGGGCATTAGGCACCGCCTCAAGCACTCCTTGCTCCACGAGCCGGTCCAATTCCTCGTCTATATGGGGTTTCAGGGCGAACAGGACCCGGCGGGCCTTGAGCCTGACCGGTCGTACTGTGGGGTCAAGCTGTAGAGCAATGGGGAGGCCCGTATACTGTCCCAATTTCCCATCGAAACCCCCCGGAAATTCCTTGCATATGGCGTCCACATCCACTTGTAAGCTGGTGTGGTTCACCCCGGTGACGGCTAGCACCAATGGTCCAAAACATGCCAATCCCAGTAAGCTAATGTAGGGGCCCTTGGCCACAAGCAAGTCCAGTTGCCGCGTCCGCCCTCGGTATTGCACCCTGAAGGTCCCCACCCCCATTGTGGGGACCTTGCATTTCTGGAAGTCCCGGAGGGTGAATGGGGCCGGCCTGAGTTTGGGACCCCCAGTAGGACACAGTTTCCTTAAGGTCCTTGCCGAGATTATGGATAGAGTTGAACCCGTGTCAAGCTCCATGCGGCATGGGGCCCCCTCTATCTGTACCTCTACATAAATTTTCTCTACGTTGGGGTGGGGCAACTGGTATACCTGGAAGTCCGTGAGCTCCGTCGAGCTGCCTTGGTGCGTTGGGCCCTGGGGCTCTTGGATTGGTCATCTGATGCCTGGCATCAGGTGGGCCAAGCCCGACACACCCGGGCGATGTTTCTGCACTGCCTGCACTCTGCGTTGCGGAAACGGCAGGTCCTCCTCTCATGACTTTCTCCACAGCTTGCGCAGTTCCCTCCTTCTCGTCGAGGCAGCTGTGGTATGTGGGCTGCTTGAGTGCGCTGCTGTACTCGGTGCACCTCCTCCCTGTTGGATCCTGAGTCGTCGGTGAGGTCTTCGTGGTGGACCCTCGGTTGGGACGGCTGGCTCGGCCGTGCCTCTTGTGTCGACCTCTCAGCAGCTTCCGTTGCCAGGGCCTCCTCCAGAGCGACCTGGAATGTTAGGTTCTTCTTAGCGTAGAGGCGTCGTTGCAGCTTCTCATCCTTCAGGCCACCGACGAGGTGGTCACGAAGCATGTTCTCCAGCTCTGAGAAGTTGCAGAACCGGGCAGCTTGGCGGAGAGAGGTCACAAACCCAGTTATGGTTTCCCCAGGGGCTTGCCGCTTTGCGTAGAAGGCATTTCAACGAGCCACCACTGAGGGCTGTGGCGAAAAGTGCCCCTTCAGCTGTTCCAATATTGTTTTGTATGGAACAGTAGCAACGTCTTCAGGCGCAAGGAGAGCCCGGGCGATTTCAAACGTTTCCTCTCCGCAGACACTGAAGAATATTGCCCTCTTCTTGGCGTCTTCTTCATCGGTGACCCCTTTGGCTTCTAGGAGGAAGGTGAAATGGGAGGCATACGCTTCCCAGTCTCCAGATGCTGGGTTGAACGGCGAGAAGCTGCTGTCGGTTGCCATTCTGAGTTCCTTGTGTCCCGGAGCTGAAGCCTGGATACACGGTGCAAGGCAGCGGTGTGGCAGGTGGCGGGGATCCCACCTTCGTCGCCAGTGAAATATACTCAGAGTCACAAGGTGATTTCATGCTCTTTATTCAGCTCATAGTGGTGAGGAGGAATGAATAAAAGTCCCCTCAAGGTATCTGCTTTATATACATTATTTACACAATGGGCTGCACATGATTGGCTAATTCCAGAATTCTACTGTAAGCCAATCAGGTTGTGGATTCACTTCTATCTGGAGCATGATTGGGTGGTTTTGAAGAAAGGTGAAAGGCAAAAGTTTTATTATGTCAAAAGTAAATAATGTGTTAAGGGTGTTTAAATATAAGGAGGAAAGATTGGAGACATAATAGAGTGATTTTAATAATTAGAAATGAGTTCTGAAAGAGGGCAAGGATTTGCTGTATCTGATTGGGTAAAAAGGAACACAGAAAAGGGAGGCGTGAGGAAGTCAAGAAAGAAAGTTAATCAAGTATGAATTTAAAAGTTGGAGTTTTTATTTTTCTTATTGTTGGGAGGAATTTTATTTTTTCTGTATCCTGTTTTTCTGATTTGTTTTATGTGTTTTTTGCTTTTCTGATCTGTTTTATGTGTATTTTTGATTATGTTTTTATTTTTCTTTACTTTTTTGGTTGTTATGTGTTTTCTCTTTTATAAAAACTTAATAAATATTTTTTTAAAAAAAAAAACAGACTGCTGCCTTTTGGATCCTATTGTTCTAGGACCAATCAGACTGCTGCAGTTTGGATCCTATTCATTTCAGTACATAACACCCCTCCCCAATCGGTGTTAAAGAAGGATAGAACCTTTTTTATGTATGCTACAACAGCAGCAAGAATTCTTATAGCAAAGTACTGGAAGACACAAGATCTACCCACCGTGGAAGAGTGGCAGATGAAAGTGATTGACTACATGGGTCTGGCAGAGATGACGAGCAGAATCCGAGACCAGGGAAGAGCAACGGCAGAAGAAGATTGGACAAAATTTAAAGACTATTTAAAGAAATATTCAAAAATCAGTGAATGCTAGATTGATGTTGAATGAGAAAAATAAGGGTTAACAGCGATAATGGCTAAGTTGAAGAAAATGAGTGTTTTTATAATTAATTTGAAAGTAAGGGAGGGATTTGTTAATTAATTAATTCGACACGAGAATGCAGAAAGGGGAGGTATGAGGAAGTCGGGAGAGTAAGGAATATGAAATTAAGAGTTTGAAATTATACGTGTTGCATGTTCTTTATTGTTATGTTTTGTTTGTTATGATAAAAAAGTTATGGAAAATTTAATAAAAATTATCTTTTGGATCCTATTCAATTCAGTACATAACAGTAAAAGTTTTAAATTTCTTTATTGACAGTGCTTTGATTTGCACTGCCAGAAACGCCTTCTTAGAAATGTCTGGAAGGAAAGTAACCTTTACAGTTCCTAAAAAGGGAAAACAGGAAGGAAATATCATAACTCTTCCCCCTTGGTAGAGTTACTCATTAAGTCATCGCTTGCCTATTTGTGGGCACGATACATAACAATACCTGTGGACTTTGCCCTCATTTCCTGTAGGAGCATTAGCCACGCAGGCGGGTGTGATAACATGGCTCTCGCTAGACCTCCCAAGAGCTGAGTTGCTCCTGCTTACTGGGAGGGGGGAAAGCAACATGACGGTGATGTTGGTGTGCTGTAAACACACTGATGGAGCCAATCCAGAGCTCCTGGCAATGGATTTGCATTGCACAAAATTTCCCCCTTCTACATGGTCTGCTACTGGCTAAAACTATCTTAGTAATAGAGGGCTCTCCATTGATCCCTGACTGTTGACCATACAACCTAGAGCTGTTGGGAGTTGGAGACCAAAAACATCTGGAGAGGTGCTGGTCAGTCTGTTGCCAAAGCAAAATCTAACGTATGCAATACTGAACAGAAGGCAAGCAGGTTGACTTCTATGACTCCTTAGGCAGCGGGCAGAGCTGCTGAAACTACCACTGGTTCAAACATGTTAGGAACAGAAGACATTCTCCATAGTAAACATTTAAAATTTCTTTATGGACAGTGCTTTGATTTGTAGTGGCAGAAAACCCCTTAGAAATGTCATGAAGGAAAGTATCCTTTACGGTTTCACAAAAGTGAAAACAGGAAGGAAATATTCTAATTCAGAAAGCGGCTGTTCTCCACACTCTTCCCCACCCCCTTGGTACAGTGAGTGATTAAGTCATCTCCTTCCTGCATTTTTGTGAGCGTGATATATAATATATGCAAACTTTGCCCTTATTTCAGGAACTTTAGCCAAGAGGGTGGGTGTGGCTGCTGTAGCTGGAGCAGAATCAAGTTTCCCTTGACACAATGCCGTCTGTGCTGACATAAGAACACCTAGAAGGGTTTGAAGATGTTGCTCCAGCTGCTCTCTGTCCTCTGGGAGGCCTTGTCCCTGCAAGTTGTTCTGTTGTTTCTGGCAACATTTCTACTTATTGCTGATTACAAGAAACAGATTCGCCCAAGGAATTACCCCCCAGGGCCCAGGCCTCTTCCCTTTCTGGGTAGCACACTACATCTGGATTTCAAGAAGCCTCAGATTTCAGCACGAAAGGTAAGGGTGGAGGAAAGAGCTTTAGGGTGGTGTGGGAAGTTTCTCCCTATAGGATGCCCAGCCAAGTGGGCACAAAATTGAGAAAATCTATTTGAGGGTGCCAGATTTTGGCCTCACTCACCACCTAACAACTATTTGTAACAAACTTGTGTCCACAACTGCCATTTGCTTTCTATGGCTGGCAGAATATTGTGTGTGTGCATGTAGGTACTTACATTGTACATAGGTACATAGGTACATTACATGTAGGTAGGTACATTGCCCTACCTTCACTCCCCCTTTATCTTTGCAACAGCTTTACTACATGCAAATAAGCAGCAACTCTTGTGAATAGATTGCAGGTGGAGGATGGAGGGGGCCTGTCCATTTACAGCCCCTGGAAACCATTTGACAGCAATCAAAGCTTCCTTCTGCCATATTTCTTTCTCCCTCTCCCTCCAGTCTGCCAACAAATTAATATATAATATATTAGATAGGATATTATATATTCTTCCTCCATCTCCATTCAGGTTCTAGGGCTGCTCAGGGGTACTAATACTCCAGTGACACATAATGTGGCATTTTTGTGCTGGTGGCAAGAAAGATCAGGGAGAAGAACCTGGACAAAACTGCAGTAAACTGTAAGGGAGATTCATAGGTCTAAACTGGGGGGGAAAACCTATGTTGTGTGGAGTCCCCAATCTACACATGCATTTGCACTTTATAGTTTTGACAATTCAGGCAGTGGCTCTGTTTTTTATATACAATTATATAATTATGTTGATACATCTTCTCCTGATAGTATTTTGTCATGGACTTTGGCTAGTACACTAAAGCTTATTCACCATACTGTCTCCATTCAGCTTGCAGAAAAATATGGCAATGTATTCGGCCTTCAGACTGGAAACATAAGGATTGTGGTTGTGAATGGATTACACCTGGTGAAAGAGGCTCTTGTGCATCAGGGAGAATATTTTGTAGATCGACCAAAATCCCCTGTTCTTGATAAGATATTTGGGTCACTTGGTAAGTTTCCTTTACTATGGTCAATGATTTAGATGCTTAAAATTGCTTTTTTAATTAAATGCACTGATTGTACAACCTTTTAGATTATTAGATGTTTTCTTAATTTAGGGTTACCAGACGTCCCCGTTTCCAGGGGACAGTCCCCGGATTTGTGAATAAGTCGCTCAACAAATTCCATCCCCGGAATGTCCCCGGATTTCATCTAATGTCCCCGGGAAACACAGCCTATCGGAGCAGCCTCCCAACATCTGTGAAGATAGGCTTCACGCTGCCTATCAGAGCTTGCGTGCAACCAGGAGGGGGCAGGGATCTCTCAGTTAGGCAACGGGAAGGGGAGGGGATCCCTGCCCCCTCCTGCTTGCACGTAAGTAGGAATGGGATTGGGGCTGCTCTGATGGGAATGGAGGCATCGCAATGCCTGAGCCTCGCCGCCGCTCTCAGCCCTCCTTCTCCACCTTCCACTGCTGACCCCACCCACCCCCACCACCAAAGAACCAACAACTCAGGGGCTGCCTAGGCTCATGGAGAAAGGAGATAGAAGCATAGGAGGAAGGGGAAACACGGTGGTTGAGGTCAAGGCAGCGGCGGACCCTCTCCCACTGCCACCACTGCAGCATCACTGCCCTGAACGTGTAGTATGTATGTATGTATGTATGTATGTATGTATGTATGTATTTAAAGTGTCCCCAGATTCATTGGAAAAAATCTGGTAACCTTATCTTAATTCACTTTTCCATTTCTTGCATCTTTAAACAAAAGTAAACTAATAAGATTTGTCATAGATGTAGACCTGCAAAACTAGATTAACAGCTCACAGTTCAGTGTTGGGTGGCAATCAGAGTCTGGCTGTGTAGTGCATCAAACAGCTTGTCATTATTGGTCTGCAATTGTTAGAGGTGGAGGAATATGGGAGTTTTTCTTTCATTCAGTTCCTCATTTATCTGTTGTTCAGTTTGCCACACTTCTACATCCAATAATGTTTCAGTTAATGTATTGTTTCAGGCAGTGAGAATGAATTAAAATTGCATTAAATTGCACCTGAGCTGACTTTCTTCCCCATCCCTAGTAGTGATGGAATAATATGTTTGGCTTGTTTTGTTAGTGTAATGTAGTGTTTTTGTATTGTATTTTTGTATTGTATTGTATTGTATTGTATTGTATTGTATTGTATTGTATTGTATTGGATGGTTTTTCTTTTTTTGTAGTGTTTAAATTGTTGGAAAAGGCAATAAATATTTTTTTTTTAAAAAAAGGAATAATATGCTGTCGTTAAGCACTATATGAAAGCAGCAGGTAGTATCATTTTCACAGCCATTTTTGAGTCCACAGCTGCCTTGACCAACTACATTCTTTCCATGGTACCCCTGTGGAGTTCAGGAGCCCAGTTATGTCACCCCTTGCCTGCAGAGCTGGCAGCCTCTCACCCTTTTTTGAGCACTCTCCCTTGTGGAGTGTTCCCTCAGCCTCATCTCCTCTCCCCTCTCCTTGGGAGTCCTCTAGGCAGCCACTGCTGCCATCCTTGGTCTCTGAGCTCCCCCACCTCCTTGCCAAAGAGAGGTGCCTCCTCACACTGCCCCACAGGGGCCTGGAACTTGTCTGTCCCAACAGCAAGGACTGGCTGGCTGGGCTCCCTAACCCACTTGCTTCCTTGTTTCGTGGCCACCTCAGCTCCTGACAACCAGCACACCCAGAACATTCACACGCGGAGCTCGTAACCAGGGCTGCTGCAACAAACAGCCACCTTTGGGAGGCAGAGATGCTAGAGGGCATCAGAGGAGGGAGGGAAGGAAAGAGGGTCAGAGACCAGTATTGCCCGCAGCACTCTTAACCATAATTCAAGGACTGCTAAATCTTACTTACTTGCTGTATGTACTTATTACTCCTTCCCATCTAGGACTGGTCTTCTCTAATGGTCTCATCTGGAAACATCAAAGACGGTTTGCCTTATCAACACTCAGAAACTTTGGTTTGGGCAAAAGGTCTTTAGAAGAAAGAATACAGGAAGAAAGCCGTTACTTAAAGGAAGCAATAGAAGCTGAGAAAGGTGAGAACCAGAATCAACAAACCTGGGGCATATTTACGCTGCTATTTTCTATGAACAAGATCAAAAATACATTAGCCAGGGTGCGAAGCTCTGTGGCATTATTTCTTCACGCAAATGTAGCACTGCTTGGACTGCAATGACCCTGTGATGGCGAAGGGGGTGTTGATAGGAAGCTCCACAGAGGCTCGTTGTGCTGCACAAAAGTTCTAGTGTGAAGCTCAGTGCGGGAACCTGCCATGGGAGCTAAAAGCTCCTGAACTAGAACAGAGTAAGAACAAAGGTGGAATGTTTGGGCTGAGGAGGTGTGCAGATTTTGATTATTTTGACAACCAACATCACAAATAGAATAGGGTTTGAAGTGCAATCATTTTGGTATATTTTGGTATACACTGTCTTTGAGACGGTCCTTACCCTTTTTGACAGCCATTGTTACAGAATAATCCTTGGCTATGGAGAATATAAATACTCACTTGAAAATATAAATAGATCTCAGAGTCCTGGGTGTCCCAGGTTAAATTACAGGATATGATGTTAATACCGATGCTTTCTTTGGCTAAAACAAATTCTACCCCTTCCACACTCATCCACTTTCCCCTCCTTCTGTTTTTGTTATATGGAAGCTAGAAGCACCCAAATTCCTTCTGCACCATTTTCTCTCTCTCCCCAGGGCAGCCATTTGACCCTCACTTTCAGATTAATAATGCTGTTTCAAATATCATCTGTTCCATCACTTTTGGGGACCGCTTTGATTACCATGACAGTCGTTTCCAGAAGCTACTGCACTTGCTCGATGAGGCATTGCTTCTTCAGGGAAGTGTTTGGAGTATGGTAGGTCTTCTCTGAGTTCTTCTGCATCTAACCACAACACAATTGCTTGGGCTCCAGTCACATTCCCACATTATTGTTGACTGAAATAATTTGCTTTGGTCCTCCTTTTTCTTCATGTTCAGATTTCTGTTTTTCCTGTATTCAAGCATCTTGTTCCATCCATTTTCCTTTGCCCCCTAGTGTTGTTTATAAAAGCACTGAAGATGAAAAGGTTGGGATGTGTTCAGTAACGTACAGTGGGAGGCCAAATCATGTGTTACAGCACAGATCATATTTTTATTGGGGGGAATAACATGTGTGACTGAATAAAATCTCTATGTATGTGAACAGAGTGAGGCCATCACAAATGGTATACATAGAGTGAGCTGCCATTGTTCTGGCCCAGCTTCTGACAACCTAGGAGTTCAAAAGCAAACCAGCGCAAGTATATAAATAGGTACTGTTGTAGTAGGAACGTAAATGGCATTTCCGTACACTCAGGCATCCATCACGGTGACCCGTTACGCTGGAAGTGGTTTAATCATGTTGGCCACATGACCCAGAAAGCTGTCTGTGGACAAATGCCGGCTTGTTGGCCTGAAAAGACAGATGAGCGCGGCCACCTCATAGTCGCCTTTGACTGGACTTAACTGTCCAGGGGTGCTTTACCTTACCTACATGGACTAATTCTACACACACACCATTTACAATCTGTGAACTGACACCCCATGCAGATGCATAACATTAAAGGGAAACTCTACATATTCATGACATGAGCAGGCATTGATACATGCAGTTTTCAAAATGGCAATCATCTTCATAGGAAGTCGATCAGTGAATTAGAAGGTGTGCTTGCAGAAATCAGCACCATGATGCCATTTAATCTGCAATCCATACATTTCTAACCAAGAAGTGAACACATTGCCATGGGGTCTCATCATAAGCAGTGGTGAGTACAATATTTGCTCTGGTTCCAAGACAGTCTGCCATCTTTGAGCCTGTGCACACCAGCCTTTATTACTGCTAGCCTCTTTCCCATGACAAGAGCATGATGTGAATGTTTTTGGAGAGGGCTTTCCCTGCACATACATGATATTAGTGTTTGTTTCCTCAGATGTATGATCTCTTTCCCTATGTCATGAAATACCTGCCGGGGCCACATCACACACTTTTTAAAAAATGGGGGCAGCTGAAATACTTTGTGAGTGAAATCATTGAAAAACACAAAGAAGACTGGAACCCATCTGAACCCAGAGACTTCATTGATGCCTACCTAAATGAAATGGCCAAGGTGAGAGATGAAAAGGATAGAAGGTAGATATAATTTTGATAATAAAAATGATAGTAGCAGAAGGCAGAGAAACAATTTTAAAAACCAGAAATAACCATGTGGCCCATAATGGCTGACCACATTTCAATGTTTCCATTGAGTTTATTATTCTAGAAAAAATAAATTTCTGCATATGCATGAATATGAACTCGTGTATTTTGTGGGGAGACAATTCTCCATTCTTTCACTGCTGGGATTTTACCACTTGTCAGTGGTGAGTGAGAGCAAACAGTTGACATGACCAAAAGAATCATTGTAGTAAAGGCCATCCATTGCCTCAGTTGTCTGAATAAACCTCCTCTAGGGCTTTGGCGTCCTTGACCAGAACAATCCCAAACTTCATGCCCGCATCAGTGATTCACAGTACTGTTGTCTTGACCTTCCTAGATGCAGGATTAGAGTCGCTGAATCCCCTAGTGATCTCTTGACTTGTGGGTCTGACAGGATGGTGTTTTTAATGGCTGCTTAACTCCCTGGTGCATTTTTGTTTAAAGGAGGATTCTGTTTCCAATTTCCATGAAGAAAACCTTCTACATTCAGCACTGGATCTGTTTCTTGCTGGAACAGAAACAACTTCTACAACCCTGCGTTGGGGTTTGCTTTATATGGCCATTTATCCAGATATTCAAGGTAGAACTGTAGTTGGCTCATTTGTCTTTCATTACTTTGGGTTGTACATAAGAAAGGCCTACTGAAAGCAAACATCAATATGTAATACTATTATTAGATGCTGAAAAGGTCTTTGACAAAATATATAAACAGAATATGGTGGCTGTACTAAACTAATGGTGGCTGTATTTCCTTTGGAATGCAAAAAATGGATTAAGATATCATATGATTCACCCTCATCTAGAGTAAAAGTAAATGCCATGTTTTCTGCTACTATAGAGGAACTAGACGGGGATGTCCACTTTCACCTTTGTTTTTCAATATTTGCATGGAACCCTTAGCTTGCGCTATTAGACAACATAGGTACTGTTGATCTATGGAGACATACATAATTCAGTTTAATACAAATTGGTTTCATCTGCAGATGATATTCTTTTGTTTATTTCTAAATCCTCATTTGCAGATGCAGATCATAGGTGCCTTTCCTAAAATATCCGGATACTCTGTTGACTGGTCCAAATGAAAATGGATTCCAATAAGTGAAAACTTGGTTACCTATTCATTTAAGGAGTATCAATTCTGTATCTGCTCAAATCCATTAAATATTATAGATGGGCCATCCCTACAGATCTTAGAAAAAGTCTATCCTTGTGTTGATGGGAGATTTTATTTTGTTTGCAGCAAAAGTCCAAGCGGAAATAGATTCTGTGATTGGCCAGTCTCGCCAGCCAGCGATGGATGACAGGGACAGAATGCCATACACCAATGCAGTTGTTCATGAAATTCAAAGAATAAGCAACATTATACCTTTGAATGTGCCTCGGTTGACAACAAAGGACACTACACTGGCTGGGTTTCATATTCCCAAAGTAAACATTAAGAAGATATACCTTTCTCAAAAGCCTTTCCTCTTCTCTTGAGATGTGAAAACCTGATGCCAAAGTTCTAAGTCAGGGATAGCCAGTGTGCTGCTCCCAAGATGCTGTTGAACTCCTTCTGCTTGAGCCAGCATGGCCACTGGGCAGGGTCTGGGGTGTTCTTTGGGCACTTCAAGATCTGGAGTGGAGGGAAGGGGTTATAGCTAGATAGACATTTGGTTATTTCCAACTCCTGCAAAAATGGATTCCAAGCGCATTCTGTACCATTTGTATGGATAGCTAGTTACTTTTCGCTTTTTAAAAAATGACCATTACTAATAACCCAAACTGCAACACCTGGCATCTGGTGTTTCCTATCCTACTTTGAATATAGTCATACCTTGGATTGAATACGCTTCGAGTTGAGCGTGTTCGAGTTGCGCTCCGTGGCAAGCTGGAAGTAATGGAGTGTGTTACTTCTGGGTTTCGCCGCTTGCGCATGCGCAGATGCTCAAAATGACATCACACGCATGCGCAGAAGTGGCAAAAAGTGATATGTGCCCGTGTGCAGACGTGCCGTCGCTAGTTACGTTTACCTCTAGATGCGAACGGGGCTCCAGAACGGATCCCGTTCGTATCTAGAGGTACCACTGTATTTTAAAATTGAACCTGTATTTTGTGAGATGCGGTTCAATGAATTACTTAATAATGCATAAAAAATATCACATTCAAAACATTCTTTCTGAGTTGGATCTAGGAGGCTTAGTACTGCAGTAGTTGCACAGATCAAAACACAAAGATTTATTTGCAAGTTTTATTCTACCACTTTTCTCTGCTTCTTCTTTGGCAGGACACTATATTACTTACCAACTTGACCTCACTGCTCTTTGATGAGGATGAGTGGGAAACACCCAATGTGTTTAATCCTGGTCATTTCCTAGAGAATGGTCAGTTCAGAAAAAGGGAAGCCTTCCTGCCATTCTCTGCAGGTAACAAATGTTGATGCGTGGCTTCTTAGAATTGCAACAGAGACTGCATGATAATATCTTGGTTGTGGGAAGTCTGGTGTATTACAGGGCTCAGCACCCAATTGAGGCCAGTGGTCACATTTGAGATTATGAGGAAGTACTGTGGATGCAAGTCACAAAATGACTACTATAGGAGGTGTGATTTTACACAAAATGGTGTTGGTATACTCTTCCCCCTTCCCCCACACCCAGTAAGCAGTGTGGATTTTTGAGAGCATATTTCCAGAGCTTTCTCAGGTGCTCCACAAGGCATTGGGTGGACAGCAGCTGATGTATTTTTTCATAGTTTCCTCAAGGGAGAGAAACCCACTTCCATCTTGACCTTGAGGAACTGAGCTCCGTTTGCCACACCCTTAGTTAAGATTAGGGAGATTCCTAATAAAATATATTTGAAATTTATATCATATGCAGTTCTAGAGAAAAAATAAATTCATGTAACTCAAATATATCTATTGCAAATTCAGTAAAACCATGATCATATTTGTTCAGTGTTCCCATTTGCTTGACTGAGAAGTAGGAACGACTTCTATGTTTATTTTGCAACAACATAATTACTTTTTAAATTAATTGATCTGCCCATGTTATTTAAATTGTGCCACTCTTTTTCCTCCTTGTCTTCTAGGAAAGCGAGCTTGTCTGGGAGAGCAGCTGGCGAGGACCGAGCTCTTCATTTTCTTCACTGCCCTAATTCAGAAGTTCACTTTCCAGGCTCCAAAGAATGAGACATTAAGCCGTGAATTTAGGATAGGTTTGACTGTGTCTCCCCTGCCATACCGGATTTGTGCATTCTCTCGCTAAGGGGACTTACTTTATGTCATTGCCGTTTCTTTAAAAAGTAGGATCAGTTTATGGTGCAGGAACAGATCTATGGTTTAATCCTAATTGTGTTTAGCCAGAGTTCAGTAGGGCTTAACCCAGGTGAGCAGGATTGGGACTGCAGCATGTTCCTTTAAAGTAGAGATTTCCACACTTTTTAGACACGCATCATTTCGCGACACAATTATTCAGTTTTAATAGCAAACCAGAGGTTAAACTAACCCCTTATAAGAGATACGGAAGTATATCATGCAACACCCCTGAACACTGCAGTCGACACACTAATGATGACACATGCTTTGGAAAGCTCTGCTTTAAAGCCTATTCAAAGCACATTTGCCCCCTCAAAGAATTTGGGCAACTAGGGTTTATGGGTACTTGGAATTGGAGCTCTCTGAAGGATAAATTCAATTTCTGAGGATTCTTGTGGGAATTTGTGTATGCAGATCATAATGATACATTGATGAGGATCCGAATTCCACCCTCCCACTTCTTGTGTGTATGTCTATCCACCACCCCACTATTTTCAAAAAATAATAATAATGTCCTGGCTGCGGTGACGAAAAGGCATTGCTTCGTTTGTAAGAATCTGTGTGCTTACGACTCAGGATAAAACCCTAATGTAATTCCTTCCTTTATTTATAAAATAAAAGAAATGTTGCTTGGAAATTTTTGTTACATAACCAGTTCATAGAACCATAGACTCATCGAATTTTGCAAGGGACCCCAAGTGTAATCTATTTCAACCCCCTGCAATGAAGGTATCTTTTTGCCCAATAATGGGCTTGAACCCATGAACCTGAGGTTCTTGCAGTTGTGTATTGGTGGCCCCAACCCCAAGGCAAATCTTACAGTAAATGTGCTTATAAATACAGTAAAATTGATGGGTTTAACTCTTGAATGTTGCCTAGGTTTTATTATTTTCCAAAAACATTATTGTTGTGCTTTAATATACAGTGGTACCTTGGGTTACATACACTTCAGGTTACAGACTCCGCTAACCCAGAATAATGCTTCAGGTTAAGAACTTTGCTTCAAGATAAGAACAGAAATAGTGCTCCTGCGGCGTGGCGGCAGCAGGAGGCCCCATTAGCTAAAGTGGTGCCTCAGGTTAAGAACAGTTTCAGGTGAAGTACGGACCTCCGGAACGAATTAAGTACTTAACCCGAGGTACCACTGTACTACATAGTGGATAACAAGGTGAAAACTGAGTCTGCAAAGTGTTTTCCATGAAAATAGTTAAAAGTGGCAATTTGGCTGTCTGGGAGTGCATAGTGCTGACATTCACAGGGGCAGGGGCAGAGGAGAATGCCACACAGAAGAGACATGCTCCCTTTCCTTATAATTGTGTGCAGATTGAAAAGTCCACTTGGAAAAGTTCAAGTTGAAATTTCCTGGGGATATTGCACCTACAGTTCTTCAAGTGTTTTGGGCTCGATGTATGCTTGGCCAGAACCAATCTCTGCTGTGGTGTTCTTTGGGAGAAGGAACGTGGAGTCTTATTATTGAATAATCATGGAGCAGATAAAGGCTTACTGTCATCTCTTTATAAAATTATATTGGATGCCACTGTAGGTGGACCAGCTGGTTAGAAGTTGTGCTGGGAACAAAATATCCAGCTTGACCAATATAGCTGGGCATGTATTGATACAAATGGGTTTGGGGAGAAGGTGCATATAGAAAACTCTCAGCAACGGGATGTACTCCTTACTCCAACTTATTATTCATCTTCTTCCAGTGAGTAAGGACAATAATGAAAGTTTGGAAAAATTTCACCTGTGTTGATCTGAATTCTAGCATATAGCCTTCCTGGAGAAACTCTCTCATAGATTACAGGTGTTGTGGGGGGACAGAAAAGAGATCAAATTCCAGCTATTTGGTTTCCTTTCATTTGAACATAAGAATGGACTTGGCATAGCTGGATAGCTCAAACAATATATAAATTGGTGAAGATATCCTGACGTCCATTGGGAAATATTGTTTGCCAGTAAGAAATTTTGCAAGAAGGTGACAGAAGAGGAAAACAACTCCTAAATATTAAGGTGCTGCTTTTGATAACTTATTAAGTTTATATCAATTCTATTGTCATGTGTCATATCTCATCTTGAATTACCATTGTGCGATCCGGATAAAGATAGCAGATACAAAATCTCTTTGACAACAAGTTCCCACAACCATAACTATCAACACTTTGACAACAGACAATTCAAAATGTGAAGGACTTATCAATGCATATGCTTTATGTTGACATTTGTGGCCTCCAAGATGGTACCAATAAGCACTAAATTGATCTCAGGCACCTTTCCTACACACCAAGGCCTCTTTCTCCCACATTTATTTTTTATTTTAAATGAGGATTTTTTAAAAGCTCAGTTGTTTGGTTGGAAGTGAGGGTCTGTAATCTTTTTGTGCTTTGGTGTGTCTAGTTTATCTGCTTTTGGGTGGGTGCAAGTGGCTTGTTTGGTTCTGGGGACAGAGCTTTTCTGAGCATCACTATTATTTCTTCTGTGAAATAGCTATTTCCTGGTTCCCACAATAGTTTCAGAAATATCCCTGGGTCCTAAAAGGTGGGAGCCACTGGTTTCCACAGCAATAATTTAGCGACAGGGTTCTTTCATACCTTGACCTCCAGCAGAAGAAGTCCATGCTGTTGTAGCTTGCAGCCATTGTGCCGCCACGTGCACAGGGGCAGGAACAAGGGTTTCCTTCAGCTCCACAGTAGACACAATTCCACCTGTCCAGCTGATTATCATCAGTTTTCGTATTCTTGTATTTAAGATGGGGAACCAAGGCTAAGAGATCATGGCTTGGCTAAGACTAGTACTAGATGGTATAGTAGCACTCACTGGACCTCCCAAGAGCTGAGTTGCTCCTGCTTACTGGGAGCCAACCTAGCAGTTCAAAAGCATGTCAAAGTGCAAGTAGATAAATAGGTACTGCTCCAGCGGGAAGGTAAACGGTGTTTCCATGCGCTGCTCTGGTTTCGCCAGAAGTGGCTTAGTCATGCTGGCCACATGACCTGGAAAAACTGTCTGCGGACAAATGTCAGCTTCCTCGGCCAATAAAGTGAGATGAGCACCACAACTCCAGAGTTGTCTGCAACTGGATTTAACTGTCCGGGGTCCTTTACCTTTACTGGGAGGGAAAAAGCAACACAACGGTGATGTTGGTGGGCTGTAAACACACCAATGAAGCCAATGCATTTGCATTGCACAAAGTTTCGCCCTTCTACATGGTCTGCTACTGGCTAAAACTATCTTAGTACAAGATGTCTGTCCAGTGATCCCTGACTGTTGACCATACAACCTAGGGCTGTTGGGAGTTGGAGACCAAAAACATCTGGAGAGGTGCTGGTTCCCAGTCAGTCAGGTCAGTCTGTTGCCAAAGCAAAATCTAACCCATGCAATACTGAACAGAAGGCAAGCAGGGTGACTTCTCTGACTCCTTAGGCAGCGGTCAGAGCTGCTGAAACTACCACCGGTCCAAACATGTCAGGAACAGAAGACATCCTCCATAGTAAATGTTTTTAATTTCTTTATGAAAAGTGCTTTGATTTGTAGTGGCAGAAAACCCCTTAGAAATATCATGAAGGAAAAGATCCTTTACTGTTTCACAAAAGTGAAAACAGGAAGGAAATATTCTAATTCAGAAAGCGGCTGTTCTCCACACTCATACCCGCCCCCTTGGTACAGTGAGTGATTAGGTCATCTCCTTCCTGCATCTTTGTGGGCGTGATATATAATATATGCAAACTTTGCCCTTATTTCAGAAACTTTAGCCAAGAGGGCGGGTGTGGCTGCTGTAGTGGAGCTGCATAAAGTTTCCCTTGACACACAGCAGACTGTTCTGACATAAGAACACCTAGAAGGGTTTGAAGATGTTGCTCCAGCTGCTCTCTGTCCTCTGGGAGGCCTTGTCCCTGCAGGTCGCTCTGGTGTTTCTGGCAACATTTCTACTTATTGCTGATTACAAGAAACAGATTGGTCCAAGGAATTTCCCCCCAGGGCCCAGGCCTCTTCCCTTTGTGGGTAACATGCTGCATACGGATTTCAAGAAACCTCATATTTCAGTAGGAAAGGTAAGGATGGAGGAAAGGGCTTTAGGGTGGTGTGGGAAGTTTCTACCTATAAGGTGCCCAGCCAAGTGGGCACAAAATTGAGAAGATCCATTTGGGGGTACCAGCTTTGGGCCTCACTCACTACCTAACAGCTATTTGTAACAAATTTGTGTCCTTAACTCCCATTTGCTTTCTATGGCTGGCAGAATATTGTGGGTGTCGGTGTGTATGTATGTGTTGTTGTACATTGCCCTACCTTCACTCTACCTTTATCTTTGCAACAGCTTTGTGTGGTAGACTAGGCTAAGTTATAGGTAAAGGTAAAGGGACCCCTGACCATTAGGTCCAGTCGTGACTGACTCTGGGGTTGTGGCACTCATCTTGCTTTATTGGCTGAGGGAGCCGCGTACAGCTTCCAGGTCATGTGGCCAGCATGACTAAATCACTTCTGGCGAACCAGAGCAGTGAACAGAAACACCGTTTACCTTCCCGCCGGATTGGTACCTATTTATCTACTTGCACTTTGATGTACTTTCAAACTGCTAGGTTGGCAGGAGCAGGGACTGAAACATGGGAGTTCACCCTGTCACAGGGATTCGAACCGCCGACCGTCTGATCGGCAAGCCCTAGGCTCTGTGTTTTAACCCACAGCGCCACCCATGTCCCTAGGCTAAGTTACTACATGCAAATAAGCAGCAAGTCTTGTGAATAGATTTCAGGTGAAGAATGGAGGGGGCCTGTCCATTTACAGCCCCTGGAAACCATTTTGGCAACTCTTATGTCCCTGATATATTTGACGGCAATCAAAGTTTCCTTCTTCTATACAGGCATTCAAGAAACCTCAGGTACACAAACCTAAAAACTCAATTCTTTCTCACTCTCCCTCCAGTCTGCCAACAGATTAATGTATAACATATTAGATAGGATATTATATATTCTTCCTCCATCTCCATTCGGGTTCTAGGGCTGCTCAGTGATGCTAATACTCCAGTGACACATAATGTGGCATTTTTGTGCTGGTGACAAAAAAGATCAGGGAGAAGAACCTGGACAAAATTGCAGTAAACTGTAAGGGGGATTCAGAGGTCTAATCTGGAAAAAAAAAACCTATGTTGTGTGGAGCCCCCAAACTACACATGAGTCTGCACTTTATAGTTTTGACAATTCAGGCAGTGACTCTGTTTTTTATATACAATTATATAGATATGTTGATACATCTTCTCCTGATAGTATTTTGTAATGGACTTTGGCTAGTACACTAAAGCTTATTCACCATACTGTCTCCATTCAGCTTGTAGAAAAATATGGCAAAGTATTCGGCCTTCGTTATGGAAGCACAAGGGTTGTGGCTGTGAATGGATTACACCTGGTGAAAGAGGCTCTTGTCCATCAGGGAGAATATTTTGTAGATCGACCAAAAGCCCCTGTTGTTGATAAGTTATTTGGGTCACTTGGTAAGTTTCCGTTACTATGGTCAATGATTTGGATAATTAAAATTCCTTTTTTAATGATATGCACTGATTGCTAAATCTACTTACTTGCTGTACGTACTTATTACTCCTTCCCATCTAGGGCTGGTCTTCTCTAATGGTCTCATCTGGAAACAACAAAGACGGTTTGCCTTATCAACACTCAGAAACTTTGGTTTGGGCAAAAGGTCTTTAGAAGAAAGAATACAGGAGGAAAGCCGTTACTTAAAGGAAGCAATAGAAGCTGAGAAAGGTGAGAACCAGAATCAATAAACCTGGGGAATATTTACACTGCTATTTTCTATGAACAAGATCAAAAATACATTAGCCAGGGTGCGAAGCTCTGTGGCATTATTTATTCATGTAAATGTAGCTCTGCTTGGACTGGAATGACCCTGTGATGGCAAAGGAGGTGTTGGTAGGAAGCTCTTTGTGGTGCACAAAAGTTCTAGTGTGAAGCTTTGTGCTGGAACCTCAAGGCCACTGAACTAGAACAGACTTAAGAACAATGATGGAGTGTTTGGGCTGAGAAGGTGTGCAGATTTTGATTATTTTGACAACCAGCATCACAAATAGAATAGGGTTTGAAGTGCAATCATTTTGCTATATTTAGGTATATACTATCTTTGAGACTGTCCTTACCCTTTTTGACAGCCATTGTTACAGAATAATCCTTACTGTGGAATAATCCTTGTCTATGGAGAATATAAATGCTCACTTGAAGATATAAATGGGCCGCAGTCCTGGGTGTCCCAGGTTAAATTTCAAGATATGATGTTAATATGAAATGCTTTCTTCGGCTAAAACAAATTCTGCCTCATCAACACGCAACCACTTTCCCCACTTTCTGTTTTTGTTATATGGAAGCTAGAAGCACCCAAATTCCTTCTGCACCATTTTCTCTCTCTCCCCAGGGCAGCCATTTGACCCTCACTTTCAGATTAATAATGCTGTTTCAAATATCATCTGTTCCATCACTTTTGGGGACCGCTTTGATTACCATGACAGTCGTTTCCAGAAGCTACTGCACTTGCTCGATGAGGCATTGCTTCTTCAGGGAAGTGTTTGGAGTATGGTAGGTCTTCTCTGAGTTCTTCTGCATCTAACCACAACACAATTGCTTGGGCTCCAGTCACATTCCCACATTATTGCTGACTGTGAAATCATTTTCTTTGGTCCTCCTGTTTCTTCATGTTCAGATTTCTGTTTTCCCCGTCCTGTTCATTCAAGCATCTTGTTCCATCCATTTTCCTTTTCCCCCTAGCATTGTTTATTAAAGCACTGAATATGTAAAGGTTGGGATGTGTTCAGTAACGTAAAGTGGGAGGCCGAATCATGTGTTACAGCACAGATCATATTTTTAATGGGGAGAATAACATGTGTGGCTGAATAAAATCAAGGTGTGTGAACAGAGTGAGGCCATCACAAATTATATACATAGAGTGAGCTGCCATTGTTCTGTCCCAGCTTCTGCCAACCTAGCACTTCGAAAGAATACAAGTAGATAAATAGGTACTGTTGTGGCAGGAAAGTAAAGGCATTTCTGTACACTCTGGCACTCATCATGGTGACCTTTTGCACCAGAAGTGGTTTATTCATGCTGGCCACATGACCCAGAAAGCTGTTTGTGGAGAAATGCCAGCTCCCTCGGCCTGAAAAGCAAGATGAATGCTGCATCCCATAGTCACCTTTGACTGGACTTAACTGTCCAGGGGTCCTTTGCCTTTACATGGATTAATTCTACACATACACCACTTACAATCTGTGTGTGAAGATGCATATCATTAAAGGGAAAATCTACATATTCGTGAGATGAGCTGACATTGATACATACAATTTTCAAAATGGTAATCATCTTCATGGGAATTACAAGATGTGCTTGTAGAACTAACCACAATGTTGCCATTTGATTTGCAATCTGTACATTCTAACCAAGAAGTGAAGACATTGCCATGGGGTCCCATCGTAAGCAGTGGTGAGTGCAATATTTGCTCTGGTTCCAAGAGAGTCTGCCATCTTTGAGCCTGTGCACACCAGCCTTTATTACTGCTAGCCTATTTCCCATGACAGCAGCATGATGTGAATGTTTTTGAGAGGGTTTTCCCTTCACATATGTGATGTTAGTGTTTGTTTCCTCAGCTGTACAATACCATTCCCTCTGTCATGAAATACCTGCCAGGGCCCCATCATACACTTTTTAAAAAATGGGAGCAGTTGAAATCCTTTGTGAGAGGAATCATTGAAAAACACAAAGAAGACTGGAACCCATCTGAACCCAGAGACTTCATAGATGCCTACTTAAATGAAATGGCCAAGGTAAGAGAAATAAAGGACAAAATGTATATGTATATATTTAATAATAAAATAGTAGCAGAAGGCAAAGAAACAATATTAAAACCAGAACTAGTCTTGTGGTTTGTCTGAGTTGCCCCTAATGGCTGACCACATTTCAATATTTCCATTGAGTTTATGACTTCAGACAAAACATATTTCTGCATGAACAGGTCAATATATTTTGTGGTGAGACACCTCCTCACTTGTTCACTGCTGGGATTTCACCACTTGTCTGTGGTTTGTGAGAGCAAACAGTTGACATGACTAAAAGAATCACTGCCTCAGTTGTCTGAATAAACCTCCTCTAGGGCTTTGGCGTCCTTGACCAGAACAAACCCATACTTTATGCCAGCATCAGTGATTCACAGGACTGTTGCCTTGAGCTTCCTAAATCCTGGACACTCTTCAGGAGTAGAGCCCTTGCATCCCCTAGTGATCTCTTGACATGTGGGTCTGACAGTAGGATGGTATTTTTAATGGCTGCTTAACTCCCTGGTGCATTTCTGTTTTAAGGAGGATTCTGCTTCCAGTTTCCATGAAGAAAACCTTCTACATTCAGCACTGGATTTATTTCTTGCTGGAACGGAAACAACTTCTACAACCCTGCGTTGGGGTTTGCTTTATATGGCCATTTATCCAGATATTCAAGGTAGAACTGTAGTTGGCTCATTTGTCTTTCATTACTTTGGGTTGTACATAAGAAAGGCCTACTGAAAGCAAACATCAATATGTAATACTATCATTAGATGCTGAAAAGGTCTTTGACAAAATATATAAACAGAATATGGTGGCTGTACTAAACTAATGGTGGCTGTATTTCCTTTGGAATGCAAAAAATGGATTAAAATATCATATGATTCACCCTCATCTAGAGTAAAAGTAAATGCCATGTTTTCTGCTACTATAGAGGAACTAGACGGGGATGTCCACTTTCACCTTTGTTTTTCAATATTTGCATGGAACCCTTAGCTTGCGCTATTAGACAACATAGGTACTGTTGATCTATGGAGACATACATAATTCAGTTTAATACAAATTGGTTTCATCTGCAGATGATATTCTTTTGTTTATTTCTAAATCCTCATTTGCTGATGCAGATCATAGGTGCCTTTCCTAAAATATCCGGATACTCTGTTGACTGGTCCAAATGAAAATGGATTCCAATAAGTGAAAACTTGGTTACCTATTCATTTAAGGAGTATCAATTCTGTATCTGCTCAAATCCGTTAAATATTATAGATGGGCCGTCCCTACAGATCTTAGAAAAAGTCTATCCTTGTGTTGATGGGAGATTTTATTTTGTTTGCAGCAAAAGTCCAAGCGGAAATAGATTCTGTGATTGGCCAGTCTCGCCAGCCAGCGATGGATGACAGGGACAGAATGCCATACACCAATGCAGTTGTTCATGAAATTCAAAGAATAAGCAACATTATACCTTTGAATGTGCCTCGGTTGACAACAAAGGACACTACACTGGCTGGGTTTCATATTCCCAAAGTAAACATTAAGAAGATATACCTTTCTCAAAAGCCTTTCCTCTTCTCTTGAGATGTGAAAACCTGATGCCAAAGTTCTAAGTCAGGGATAGCCAGTGTGCTGCTCCCAAGATGCTGTTGAACTCCTTCTGCTTGAGCCAGCATGGCCACTGGGCAGGGTCTGGGGTGTTCTTTGGGCACTTCAAGATCTGGAGTGGAGGGAAGGGGTTATGGCTAGATAGACATTTGGTTATTTCCAACTCCTGCAAAAATGGATTCCAAGCGCATTCTGTACCATTTGTATGGATAGCTAGTTACTTTTCGCTTTTTTAAAAATGACCATTACTAATAACCCAAACTGCAACACCTGGCATCTGGTGTTTCCTATCCTACTTTGAATATAGTCATACCTCGGATTGAATACGCTTCGAGTTGAGCGTGTTCGAGTTGCGCTCCGTGGCAAGCTGGAAGTAATGGAGTGTGTTACTTCTGGGTTTCGCCGCCAGTGTGCTGCTCCCAAGATGCTGTTGAACTCCTTCTGCTTGAGCCAGCAGGGCCACTGGGCAGGGTCTGGGGTGTTCTTTGGGCACATCAAGATCTGGAGTGGAGGGAAGGGGTTATGGCTAGATAGACATTTGGTTATTTCCAACTCCTGGCAAAAATGGATTCCAAGTGCAGTCTGTACCATTTGCATGGATAGCTAGTTTCTTTTTTAATGACCATTGCTAATAACCCAAACTGCTTGACATCTGGTGCTTCCTATCCTACTTTGAATATATTTTAAAATCTAACCTGTGTTTTCAAAACATCCTTTCTGAGTTGGACTTGGATCTAGGAAGCTTAATACAGCTATAGTTGCACAGATCTAAACACAAAGAATTCTCTGCTCGTTCCAATCTGCCGTCTTCTTTGCTTCTTTTTTGTCAGGGAAGCTTCTTGGCCACCAACTTGACCTCACTGCACTTTGACGAGGATGAGTGGGAAACACCCAATGTGTTTAATCCTGGTCATTTCCTAGAGAATGGTCAGTTCAGGAAAAGGGAAGCGTTCCTGCCATTCTCTGCAGGTAACAAAAGTTGATCCATGGCTCCTTAGAATTGCAACAGAGACTGCATGATGATGGCTTGGTTGCTTGGAGCCTGGTGTACTACAGGGGTCGCCTCCCTATTGGGGCCTGTGGTCACATTTGGGATTGGGAGGAAGTACTGTGGATGCAGGGGACGCGGGTGGCCCTGTGGGTTAAACCACAGAGCCTAGGACTTGCTGATCGGAAGGTTGGTGGTTTGAATCCCCACGATGGGGTGAGTTCCTGTTGCTCGGTCCCTGCTCCTGCCAACTTCCTACTAAATAGATGGATTTTGTCAGGGGACTGATTTATAAATCCGGGGACTGTGCCCGAGAAACGGGGATATCTGGTAACCTTACCATAGGAGGTGTGAAGTTAAACAAAATGGTGTTTCTATACTCTTCCCCTCCCCCCCCAAGTAAGCCATGTGGATTTTTGAGGGAATATTTGCAGACATTTTTCTCAGGTGCCGTAAGTGGCACAGGTGCTCCAGAAGTGGACAACAGCTGATGTATTTTTTCATAGTTTCCCCAAGGAAGAGAAACCCACTTCCATCTTGAATTTGAACTGTTTGCCCACACCCTTAGCTAAGATATATGCAGATTAGGTAGATTCCTAATAAAATATAATTCAAATTGGGTTTTTTCTCCAAAACTGCATATGAGATAAATTTATGTAACTCAATTATAGCTATTCCAAATTCAGTAAAACCATGATCATATTTGTTCAGTGTTCCCATTTGCTTGACTAGGAAGTAGGACCGACTTCTATATTTATTTTGCAACAACATAAATATTTTTTAAATTATTTGGTCTGCCCGTGTTGTTTAAATTGTGCCACTCTTCACAGTAGCAAAAGCTCTCGACTGAAACAGTCTTTTTCTCCCCCACCTCCTTCTAGGAAAGCGAGCTTGTCTGGGAGAGCGGCTGGCGAGGACCGAGCTCTTCATTTTCTTCACTGCCCTAATTCAGAAGTTCACATTCCAGGCTCCAAAGGATGTGACATTAAGCTGTGAATTTAGGATAGGTCTGACCGTGTCTCCCCTGCCATACCGGATATGTGCATTCTCTCGCTAAGAGGGCCCACTTTACATCATTGCCATTTCTTCAATAAGTAGGATTAATTTATGGTGTAGGAACAGAACTTTGGCTTAATCCTAATTGATTGATTTGAATAACAGAATTTGAATGAGGGGGTGGAGCGGAGATAGCAAACAAGAAGTGAAACTAGACAGAGTCCTGTTTTCCTTTCCTCCCTCACAATGCAGTAGTTTCAATGTTTCAACTTCCTTCTTAATCTAGCTGAGTAGACTTGTGTACATTGTAAGGTTAGTTAACTATCCAGGCAATTATCTTTGAGTGCCTGGACTTTAGCCCAACTCCTAGCCTTTGACATCCATCCACCCACCCTTATTTGCAGAGAACAGTTTCTATGGAATACCTGTCTCAGGTGTGTCCAGGCAAGTTAACACAGACAACTGGAATTAGCAGCTCTTTAGGACCCTGGGGTTTTTTCTTTCACCAGGTGTCCCAAACATCTCAGATTGGCTGAAAGCATAGAAGCAGGTGTTGCTTGTTTTACTCTCTCTTTCCTTGGGAGGGAGCACAAATGGCTTGCTGCTTTTACCCCCTTTCCTTTAAGGAAGGTCAAGACAATGGTGGGGTCCCCTAGCTGACACTGGTCCAGTTCAAAAGAGTGTAGAGCACACATCTTCCTGCGTAGCTCTGACGCGTCTTGTCCAGGAGGAAGACAGCTGGTAGGTGCTGCTGCTGCAGGGGGGCTCCAAAATGGGGGGCTCCTGGGAGGTTGTGGGCTTATGCTGGCCCTAGCAGTGGTGAGAAAAAGGCATTGCTTTCCTTGTAAGGGTATGTGTGATCACAACTGAAGACAAAAATCTAATGGAATGCCCAGCATGTTTATAAAATCAAAATGCAAAGTTTTATTGTTCTTCTAAATATCCTAAGGTAAGGTAAAAAGGTAAAGGACCCCTGGATGATTAAGTCCAGTGGAATTTGACAATGGGATGCGCCACTCATCTCTGCTTTCAGGTTGCTCAAAGTTGGATTGTAGTCAATGGATTTTCCACAGGTTGTATTGTTTTTCAGAAGCATTATTGTTGTGATTCAATAAACATAGTGGATAACAAGGTTAAAACCGAGTCTGCAAAGTGATTTCCATAAAAATAGTTAAAAGTGGCAATTTGGCTGTTAGTGGGAAATTGCAAGTTTAAACCACAAGGGAGTATTAGTTCCACGTTATACTGCAACATCATATGCCATAAGCATAGCAATTGCTAAAGACTGACTGATTTTGTAGCTCTGTTTCATTTCTAATTAATGAATGGTGTTCTAAAGTGAAATTCCCACAGCCAGGCTCTATTCCGTTAAGCTAAAAGGAACACAAACAATTGTAAAAGATGGACCATTTACTGGGACTACTGGCTTGTTACTCAGAGGGATTTAGATAGAAATAGCTTGTAGCTGCAAACATGAAATATCTTAACAAGTAAGGACCAGGATTTGGGAAGACCTTTCTTTCTTGGCCTGACTTTTCATTTTAGTGCAGAGTTCTTCAATCACGGGTCTCTGTATGTTGCTGTACTACAACTCCCATCATCCACACCTGGCTTAATCAATGAGCAAGGATGATTGGAGCTGTAATCCAGCAACATTTGAGGCTACTTTAGCATGCATTGCTGTCATTCACAGGGCAAGCAGCAATGTCACTCTGAAGACATGCCCTCTTTCTATCAATACTACTGAGTGCAGCTTTACAAAGTCCAGTTGAAAAAGTTGAAGCAGATGTTTAGTGGGGCTGTTGTGCCTGCACTTCTTGGAGAGTCTTGGGCTAGATGCATATTTGTCCTGAGCCAACCTCTGCTGTAGTGTTTTTTGGAAGAAGGAACACAGTCTCTTAAGCCTTTTGAACAAATATTATTGAATAATGAGGGTGTGGATAAAGGTTGACTCTCAGCTCTTTATAAAATTATATTGGGTACCACTGTAGGTGGATGTGCTGGGGTCAAGCTCTGCAGTTTTCCCTAGATGACAGAGATGGGGAAGGGTTGTGGGGAAAGTCACCTCATAAACCAATCTTTGTTTCTGTGAGGGAATTACCTTTACTACACAGCTGAAATTTAACACCCAAGCATTTGGCCCACAGTGCATCAGTTTCTTCCCCCGTGTATTTGTCACCAGGTGGGCATGTATTGATACACATGGTGGGATTGTTTGAGGGTCGAATGCTTTGGGGAGAAGTTGTTTCTAGAAATTTCTAAAATCATGCAACAGGATGCAGTCCTTTACCCCAAGTTTGGTACCATTGAATCTGTTCAAAGATCCAAATAAGGTTTTAAAGAATGAGGAACTTATCATTCATCTTTTTCTTGTGATTGGGTGGACAATAACGAAAGCTTGGGAGGATCTGATTTACTGGCATCTTAAATTCTGGCATATAGCATTTTGCTAGAGAATGTTTTTCATAAACTAGTTATTGCGTGATGGGGCAATTGGGGAAAAAAGTCAAATTGCAGCCATTTGCTTTTGGGGTGGGGGGTATAGTGGATTAATTTGCTGAAATGGGAATGTATAAACGTGTACTGCTGTTTGTTTACAGAAAGCACTTTGAGTTTTGAGTGGTTAAATATTTAATTCTAGTATGTTCCCTAGTAGCTCTCATGGGGTTGGTTAATTTTGGTCACATAAGAAGTACTAAGTCACAGGCTCCGTTTTGTGTGAGTTCACTGTGATGACACAGCATTGGAAGATGGGTGAGTAATCTGTTAGGAACCCTGCAGGAGACAGTGTCAGAAATCCTTTCTGGACGCTGCTGGAAGTACAGCAGCGAATGCTTCTTTCTATGAAGGAGAGAGAGAGAGAGAGAGAGAGAGAGAGAGTGCAATGCATCAGTTAATGAGAGCTCTCGGAAGGCAGCTGAGCTGAAGACTGCTGGAACTTGAAAGCCATCTCTTCAAAGAGCTGTGCAGCCTAGGTAAAGTACAGGTTGAGTGCAAAGCTGGAAGAGGGAGAGGCACAGTTCGACTGAATGTTTAAGCAAGCAACTGTAGTACTCTGCAGCTAAGTGAAGCTATGCCCATGTGTCTTGTAAATATTCTGCGTATATTTTTCTTTTTATCATCTGTTCTGCAAATAAAGCTTTAGAATATTTAATGAGGGTCTGGTCAATGCTTTAATTCCTAAAGGGGAGTCAGTGTTACATATGGTTTAGCTTCTGAGCTGCTAAATATCGCTACTCTGCAACAGGTTTCCCTCTATTCCAAGTCATGTATCCATGGTAGGGACTGGAGGAAAAATGACCCCTGGGAGGAGTGCAGAGAAAAGAAGTGCCATGGTGCATCTGAAGCAACAGAACTGGATGCCTTCATCTGCCTCAGCTGCAACAAGACATGTCTCTCCCACATCAATCTCTACAGCCACAGCAGCCACTTTCGCCTTCCAATAGCTTGACCTCACCCCCAAAGCGCAATCCTCCATTGTCTTCTGAGACAGATGGATGCCAGCCAACATTTGAACATACAGATGGACAGGGGCATGGCAAGATAGTAAAAGTTTTTAACTTCTTTCAAGTTCTCCATCCTTGATCTAGTCAGTTTGTGACTGAGGCACAGGATCAGTTCTACCATTGGGCTGCGTGAGGTGACATATACTGGCAGGAGGTGCTGATAGCAGGAAGACTTTAGCGAACAGCAGGCCCCTACTCCCACGACAAGGAAACTTCAAGGCATGCTCTTCTGCCAACCCGAAGAAGAAGAAGAAAGCATTTCCTTCTCTTCCACTTGTTGCTCCACTCTGTCTGGATGCTTACATGCAGCTGCTGCTTGGCCACGCTGAGAGGGACTCAGGGATGGGTGTCTGGCCACTGTGGCAAGTCAGGTGTCTGGGCAGGCAAGGCCTGGGGCCTGGACAAGCGCACAAAGCTCTCTGAGGCATATTGGCTGGAAGTGAGAGGGGTGGAGGCAAGTAGGCAGACAAGCAAGCATCGTTGGCACCTGGATGAGCTCAGCTCCTGTAGGTGTGCATCTCACCTAGCAAGCCTCACTGACTGAGCTTGGAAGGGAAGAAATGGAGTTCCTGGTTTCAGGGCCCAGTCTACCTCTGACTACCGGCAGTGCCATTTTCTCATTTGCCTCAGACAGCAAGATGTCTTGAGCCAGGCCTGCCGAGGCAAAATTTAACCTATGCAGTATAGAACAGAAGGCCATTGAATTGACTCCTCTGACCCCTTATCAAGATATCAGTCCAAAGGTCTCAGGAACAGGATCATATTCCACGGCAGAAGTTAATTATTTATGCACAGGGCACAGACTTTGAAGAGAATTCTAGAAATGTCAGGAAGGATACTTACCGTAGTTTTCTTCCGCAGAATAGTGAAAACAAGAAGGAAATATTCTGACTGAGAAAGCTACGCTTCCCCCTAGGAAGAGTTACTCATTAAGTCATCTCCCTTCTGCCTCTTTGTGGGCATGATGTATAATATGGTTACCAGATTTTTTTCAATGAATCCGGGGACACTTTTTTTTTTTTTTTTTGAAGCTGAGTAGCAAGAGGGAGTCAGTAGTGGGGATGGTGAGGCAAAAGACCCCGGGCCCAAGCATACATGCATATTGTATAAAGGTGCAAAGCTCTTCTTTCACACCCTGTGAAACATAAATGCACAGAGTTTTTTAAAAAATGGGCAACGGCTGGCCGGCTGCGACTCCCGAGCCTCCCCTGATCAGTCAATAAAAGGGGGAAGGGGACAGGAGATTGCACAAGGCACATCATATGCGCACAAGACACATCATATGGGGGCTTCCAGCGAGGAAAAAATGTCGGGTGCCATGGCAGCGAGCAGCTCTTGAAGCCAGCCAGAACCAACTGTGCTACCAGACTGGCTCCGGGCTGCTGAGGCTGCTGCTGCCACATTTCCCGGGGACAGATTTACAAATCTGGGGACATTCCGTGGACAGAATTTGTCCGGTGAAAGATTTGCAAATCCGGGGACAGTCCCCGGGAACCGAGGATGTCTGGTAACCCTAATGTATAATGATGTGTGGAAACTTTGCCCTCAGTTCTTACAGGAACATTAGCCAAGAGGGCAGGTGTGGCTTCTCTACCTGCATGAGATTTTGGATTCCTTTGACAGATAGCAATCCATTCTGACAAAGGAAGGCTAGAAGGGTTTGAAGATGCTGCTCCAACTGCTCTCTGTCCTCTGGGAGGCCTTGTCCCTGCAGGTCATTTTGGTGTTTCTGGCTACATTTCTAGTTCTTACCGATTGCAAGAAACAGATTCACCCAAGGAATTTCCCCCAGGGCCCAGGCCTCTTTCTTTTCTGGGTAATATGCTACATATAAATAAGAAGCCCCATTTGAAACTATGCAAGGTAAGGATGAGGAATCATGACATGAGTTTAGCCCGACATTGCACTGTATAGGAGTGTAAGAGCTTCACTGGAGGTTAAGGCTAAGATGCCCCCCCCCCCAAATCTAGCATCCTTAGACTGGTAAGCCAGATGTCTCTGAGAAGACCACAAACAGGGCACAAAGACAGATGCCTATACTGTCGTTTGTTCCCAACATCAGGTATCCAGATATGTATTGCCTCTGAACACAGGATCTATTTTACCCAACAGTTATTTATAACAATTCTGTACCCACAATTGCCTTTAAAGGTTGGATGGTTCTTTGCATGTTTCATTAGTAGGTTTTTCATGCCACTTTTGCCTTTATCCTTTGGTTACCAGACGTTCCTGGTTCTCGGGGACAGCCCCCAGGTTTACCAATCTGTCCCCAGACAAAATCCATCCATGGAATGTCTCCAGATTTCATGTAATCTCCCCGGATTAATCATATGCCTGGGGACTTCCGGACCCTCCCCAGAGCCTGAAGCAATCATCCACTCTCTGTCAGCTCTGCAAACAGCCCTGTTCTTCCTGCTTGCTTGCTTGCTTGAGCCAGAGAGGCAAGGCTGCTCTTTGGACTGGCAGAGCTGAGTTGCAGGGAAGAAGCCTCCCTGCATGACATCTCTGCAGTCTACCCTGTCTCTCCTGCTTGCTCATGAGGAAGAAGGAGCATTTTTTCATGCTTTAAAGCCCCCTTTGCTGCATTCTGCCGGCTTGTGAGCTGAGCTACCAAGCCAGCAGAAAGCAGGATGCTGCCTTGAGCCTTCCCTTGACTCTCCCAGACAGAGGCTGTTGCTTCAAAGTTAAGGGGGGGGGGGGAATTGTCTTGCCTCTTTTGCTCCATTCTGCATGTTTGTGAGCTACATTGGACTGCCTTCCCTCCCTCCCTCCTCTCTGTGTTATTGTCTGTCTCCCCATTTTTTTCCTCCTTACCCATAAACTCTTCCCAATTCTCCCTTGGTCTTTTCACATATTTGGTTCCCCAACCCTATACATCATTATGTGCTGCTGCTTCATTTTTCTTCCCTTGCACCCAAAAAATAAAAGGGGAGGAATGTTTTATGTTTGTTTTGGGGGTGTTTATGTTGGTTTCCCTCCAAACAGCTTTCCTGTTCCCTTCTTATTAAGAAATGAACCTTAAAAAAATAAAATGAACCTTAAAAAAAATTAAAAGAGGCTACGTCTGCTTGCTTGCCTTCCTCCCCTTTGATAAAAAGGGAGAGATTGGTGGGATGGGGCCTGGAGGGGTACCTTTACAATAGGTGTAAATGGAGCAGGGAAGCCTTATGTTCTTTTAAGTTGTGGCTGCTCTTGTTGAGGTACCTCCATTGCAGGGGGTTGACCTAGATGCCCCTCAGAGGTCCTTTCCAAATCTATGATTCTGTGATCATCCCACAGTCGTATTCTCAAACTCCCCTGATGCCTGCGCAGGAGACGCCCACAGGCGAGCAGGGCAGCAGCAGGAGGAAGGGGTTTCTGCTAATGCTTACTCCTGAGTAAGCCTGTAGGGGATCACAGTGCAAGGAGAGAGAGTGAGGGAGTGGAAGCACGGCTAGCACTCCAAGAAAGCAGGCCAGGACCCAGAGGAAGACCGCACAACAGAGGAGACCACAGAAGATATTACTTCTTAATTTTTTAAAATAACTTTATACACACACACAAAAATTTATTGTTTGTTTGCTTGTTTGCTTGTTTGTTTGTTTGTTTAAAGTGTCCCTGGATTCATTGAAAAAAATCTGGTAACCTTACTTTATCCTCTAACTCTGTCCTGGAAAAGGTCCAGAGGTACAAGCCAATTACCGGTATCTGCTTGGACAAGGCAGCAACCAGCTAGATCTCTCCTAGCTCCTCAGTCCAGAGGCAGTTTGCTTTCCCCTTAGGCACAAGAGGACAGCACAATATGAAGGAGCTTAGAAGATGCAGTGTGGGTGAGGGGAGTCCCTAGCCCTTCCCACAAACTCAATCCCAGACTTCAGGTCTTAATTAGGAATTATCATCATATTTAAAAAAAACAAAATAGAAATTATTCTTCCTCACTCTCCATCCAGTTTACTGAAAAATACGGCAATGTCTTCAGCCTTCAGATTGGAAGCATGTGGATTGTAGTTGTGAATGGATTCCATCTGATGAAAGAGGCTCTTGTCCATCAGGGCGAAAACTTTACAGATCGTCCAAAAGCCCCAGTTGCCAATGAAATATTTAGGTAATTGGGTGAGGGGGTTTTTTAATATGGGCAATTATTTAAATGATTAAAATTTCTCAAGTTTAAATTTTCAAGGCTGATGAGATCTTTCCTTCATTTGTATTTGTATTTCTTCAATCTGGTTTGAAGAGTATGAATTAGGTAGATTCCCATTTAAATGTAAGCAAAATTGAATTTCCCTCCATCCGTACACACAATAGAAATCTATGTACCTGAAATGTGTCTATTCCAAAATCCTAGAAACATTATCAAAGCTGTTCAGTGTTCCCATTTGCCTGACTGGCAAAATGAGATTCACTGTAGCTCTCCACTAGCACAGTCTATTCTCCCTCTCCGCTATGAAAGCAAGCTTGCCCTGGAGAGCAGTTGGTGAGGACTGAGTTTTTCCTTTTCTTTGCTGTCCTGATTCAGAAGTTTGCTCTCGAGGCTCCAAAGGATGCGATGTTAAGCCTTCGCTTTAGGCTGGGAGTTACGTTGTCCCCGCTGCCGTAAAAGGTGTGTGCATTCTGTCGCTAAGGTGGGGGAACATATTTTATGCTGTTTTATTTTAAGTAGGTTTAGCAGGATTACCTCCTCAGTTTTTGTTCTTATTGCCCATTGGTTCCAATTACCAATGTCTTTTCATGATAACGGTAGTCAGTTGAAAGTGACCATGGTTAGTTAGAAACAGACATGCAGTGCTAGCTTAAGCATGTCTACCCAAAAGTCCCAGGTAAGTAGGCTTAGGGTGCTGCTTAGTCCAAAAAGACTTTAAAGCTGCTCTTCTCCGAAGCAGCAAACTGTGGAAGTAAAAGACTCTTTACTTAGCCATGCTAGATGTTTATATATCCGGTACTTAGAATCATGGAATTGGAGTGTTGGAAGGGCTCCCATGGGTCCAACCCCCTGCAATGCAGGAATCAAACTTGTAGTGCATTGAGGATGATCCAAGGGGATGGGAGGCAAGCGCTACATGCTAAGCAAAATACACACAAACACTGTAATTTATCAGTGCTGACATATTTATTATACAATTAGTTCGGCGCAAACTCTTGCGCCGTTTAAAATAAGCATTCTCAACATTCAGAGCAATTTATCTAACTTGCTTGGAACAAACTGTCCAGTGGAGCATGCTCAGATTTGTATACAGTGGTACCTCGGGTTAAGAACTTAATTCGTTCTGGAGGTCTGTTCATAACCTGAAACTGTTAACCTGAAGCATCACTTTAGCTAATGGGGCCTCCCACTGCCGCCGCGCTGCTGGAGCACGATTTCTGTTCTCATCCTGAAGCAAAGTTCTTAACCTGAGGTACTATTTCTGGGTTAGCGGAGTCTGTAACCTGAAGCGTATGTAACCTGAAGTGTCTGTAATCCGAGTTACCACTGTACAATTTAAAAAGTGCATTGGACCCCTGTAGAGCTGCTAGAAGTTCTCCTTTTCAGCAAGTACTGAGTTATTTTCTCTGATTTTATGTATTAAACAGGATTTATATACTGCTTAATCATAAAAAAACCAAGCAGTTTACAGAAAGTTTGTGTTATGTACTCAGTGGCCCGGACTAGGATTCTGTGCCCCTCTGTTCCGATTCGATACATGATATCCAATCAAATAGCATTGTCAGGGCTTGGGTTACTGGCATTGGCTCTTAAGCTCTGAGTTACGATTCGCAGCTTGGGGGTTTAGACAGCCAATCATGTTGAGAGTGTGAGTGGCCCAGGCCTTTAGAAATATGTACATTATTAGTTGCTTTGCCCCTGTTGCTCTGTTCTGTTTGCTCAATAAAGTCTTTTGCTGTAATCACTACGTCTCACCTCGTAGAAACTCACGTATACTTCAGCATGCATTCAAATTAGTGCATTAACATGTAACATGGAAACAGTGTGCCCTACTTTAATGAGAACACTGTTGTAGGACAGGACTGCAGAGCTCAAATGCTAGTGCTACTAAAGTGTGTGTGTCCTATATGGAAACTGTATGGCCATAGCTCAGTGCTGGTGCATCTGGATTGCATGCAGAAGGCACCAGATTCTATCTCCAGGTATGTAGGGAAATATCCCTTGCCTGCCAGTGAAATGCTTGCCTGAATACAGCTATTGTGTTCCCAATCTGTTGTTCCAGTCTGCAGGGAAGTCCAGGGCTGGCAGCCTCAGACCCCTGGGCTGGCTGTGGCTCTCCTGCTTGTTCTGTGCCACCCTTGGGCTATGCCCCTCTCCAGGCGACATTGCTCACTGGCTGTGCTGTTCAAACTTGGAGAGCTTTTGCTTGGTTAGAATGTGTACTTTAATTGAGATATACTGTAGTGCCTTTTGTTTGCCCTGATGAAGCAATGTGTCTGACTTTTGCAGAGCTGGAATGCAGCCCACTGTGCAAAAGTAACAGAGGTTTCTACGCACCCATTACTTTGTTGGTTTGCAAGCTACTACATGCCTCCTGTATCACTGACCCGGGAGCAGGAAATTCTGCTCAGGGGTAACAGCATGACAGCCTTTGTAACAGCAGATCCCCACCCTCCCCGCCCACAGGGTGGTGAATACAGTGAATACAGTGCTTTCTGTATTCAAGCCAAGCCATTTTTGTCTGTGCTTGCTTACTTGTTCTGTAGAAAGCTAGCAGTTTCAATAATTAAGACATTTTACTGCAAGCAGATTATGAGTCATGGTGACATTATAAAGAGGCTTAGCAGCTACAAACATGTTTCTGGCTACTCAGAAGCTGGCTACATTACTTCTTCCAGATGTTGCTTAACCACCCACATTTTAGGTGGGAGAGCAAGTGTGGAGGGACTGCATCACACTTGTAGAAACCTAGGCCACAAAGCACTGACAGAGGTGAGTGCATGCATAAACAGAGGTTCAGTGACCCAAGATAACATGGCACAAGCATTCATCCAATGGCAATGCTCTGATGGCTCCATCTTGTTTGATGAAAACAAGAAAACGTCTTGTTATGATCTGCTTAGTTGCTGTAAAGCTCCTGTAGGATACATGGATTCAATACAAAGGAGGCACATGACAAAGTTTACAGTTACTGGTGTACTGTGCTTCTGAGGCGCTTAATAATACTTATTTTCTGCAGCTCTCACAAATTAGTGTGTTTTGTAGTTTTGGGAGTAAACATTAGGCTGCAGCTGGTAGGAGTATGCAGTGGGTTTGACAAGACTGCAACACAAAGGGTGACACTGCTGATAAAATAACCAGAGACCACAAAATTAATGTCAAAAGGTTTTAATGTGAATATAAAAGAATATTTCTTGAATCAAGAGTAAAACCATGTTTACAAATTAGTGCAATTTCTTCCTCTATTTCTATATAGCCCATTTGCTTTGCACAGGATCAGACTTGTACACGTCAAATAGATTAGACCCCGGCAAGTTTAACAGCAAACTCAAAGTCAGGCTATTTATCCTTACTGAAGAAAAAACATTGGTATTGCTTACATTATGTGAATCCAAGCAAATGGTTATTGTAGAAAAGAACACTTTTTATTAATATAAAGTAAAAGCAGTATTGAACTAAAACTTTTCATTAATTCTACTGCATGTTTTAGTCTGGTCGCGTTCTTACAGAAACTTGTCTAAATGTATGCATGATTTTTAAAAGTTAGTGAAATCACATATCCCATAATTAGCCATAGTGTCAATTCATAAATTGTTATACAAACAAAGTGCTTTTACTCTAATGAAAATAAACATGCAATCAATACAGGGAACAAAGTGTTTAAGCACCACTTGAGGTTTTTACACAATCCCCACTGAAAAGAATGGAGATTGTGTGGGAGTAGTGATAGGTTTTGTCAATGATTGCCAAACACTGTACAACTTACTAAGCAGTAATTGCAGCCCAAACCTGATTAAAATATGACTGCAAGGTTTTGCAGGACCAACACTTGGTGAACCAGTTTCTATGCTACATTTTTAATTAATGAAGAGTTACCGATGAAGGGTGATTGCAAGTCTCCATCAGCTCAAGTAAGTCTGCATCTGACATCAATTAATATTAGTTTATTAGAGAGACTGCTTTTTCAGTCATAGTGTGTATGCATCAACATTTTCATCCCATCTAAGCACAGCACATTTTAAGGACTTAACATAGATAAGTAACTCCTTTGCATTATGTTCAAATCAAAGAAATATTCCACACTAAGGCTGCAATCCTATACATACTTACATGAGAGTAAGTACCATTGAACTCAGTGGGGCTTACTTCTGAGTAGACATGTATAGTATTGCCCTGTAAGCAAAACAAAAGAGATACTAACTCAACTCATAGTTAAATAAAATCAGGAGAATCAAAATTCTGAATTCAATTGCTGGTGATCAAATATCTGCATTTTATTACTCAAAGGAGGTAGTTTAAGTTTAGAAACTAACACCAAGTAGTCCACCACAAATTCAGTTGCACACAATTAATTACTACATAAAATTGCTATGGCTGCAGATTCACAAGTTTACCTGTGCAATGATTGAGCTGCTATGCCTCCATGGACACTCAGTGCAATCCAGTAGCATGAAAAGATGCACATAAAGGGGTTGCCCACACATTTCCTCTGGCCAAACAGCCAAGCCTAGGAGCTGGGTATATAGCCTGTGAATGGCCAGGTCACATAGGTGGCAATGGGCACAATTTAGCAACAATTCTACCAGGATAGCTGAAAAATCTCTCTCTCTCTCCTTTTAGATTAATCCTTGTGAAGTTCAGCATCCTGAAAGATGGCTGCAAAATGGTAAGTGGTAACATTTTCTTAAACAACTTTGGACTAAATAGAACACATAGTAGTAAATATGCTTCTCTGCCAAAAAAACTCCCCATCGAGTTCTTCCATAGATGTCTAATTGAATTCACTGACATAGCTACTTTGTCTCTTAGTTCCTTAAAGAGCTCAAACTTTCTAAGATTACAGGGGATGTGGCCCTCTGCTGACAGAACACTCTTGTTAATCCAGTAGATTGTGAGCAGAAAGTGAGGGCAGATGAGATTTAAGATTCCCCTCTTCCTTCTGCAATCCCTCCAGAGGATTGGGAGGTCCTTTGGACTAGTACTTGAAAGTGGCATAGGGGACTGAAGGAGGAATATGTGGAAATAAACTTCTGCTCCCATGTACTCATAGGAGCTTTCACAAGATCAAAGGCCCTTCCATCAGCCAGAGGACATGACTGGCTTCAATCCATGGAATTTGTAATTAAAAATAATGTTACCACCATCATTCTCTTCCATCTAATAGAGCAGTGATGGCCAAACCTGGCCCTCCAGCTGTTTTGGGACTACAATTCCCACCATCCCTGATCACTGGTTCTGTTAGCTAGGGATGATAGGAGTTGTAGTCCCAAAACAGCTGGAGGGCCAAGTTTGGCCATCACTGTAATAGAGCAATGCCAAACTACCAAAGAAAAGTAATTTAAGATAAAGTACAGCCATATTTTCCTGGCTCTTTGACATGGAGGTAGACAGTACCAAGACACATATGCAGCAGAGTTGCATCAGCTAGCATCCAACTCAGCCGCTCAAGTTAGCTGACACCAAGTCCCATAGAAATTAGTCAGTCCTGGCTATTTTTTTTAAAAATCACTGCTTACAACAGAATGTACAGCACAATCTAAACTATGCCCACTTGGAATGGCACTTGGACTGCAGTTTTAGTTGTTACTAACTTGAGATGGATTGGGGCCTTGATGATGACTTTCCTGTACTAGCAGTAGTTGTCATACAGAACACACTATAAATTAAAGCCACTGAAGAAAAGCATCATATGTTTGTGAATTGTTATCTGTGGAGACTACTCACTGCGACCATATTTGATTACAACAATATAGTATAGTATCAAAACATTAAGCAACGTGCTACAAAACTTGTATTCACCATTTCTCCCTACAAATTCAGACCAGGGAAAAAGTTACCAAAAACACAAGTCAGCAGGTTGAACAGAACAGTAAGAGCTTAATACCAAGGAGGTAGTCAACAGACATGAAATCTTGAAAAACAGCTTGAAAGACTGAAGGCTCAGACAGTAGCACACTATAACTTTACAGTGCTGGTATTAAGTATAGCACGTCATTAAAAGACAGAATTGTTAGACATTTGTAGTATCAGTTTCCACATAAAAGCATGTAATACTGTAGTCACATCATCAGATATTTTAGGCCAGTTTTAATAAAATGCTAAAAATTTTGAAGTCTAAGCTGCAGTTATTGATTATGTTAGTCCTCACCCCACCAAAAAAACCCCTGCAACTCAGATTTCAGATTTCATTTTATTTGCAGTAATGTTCAAGGCTGCATTACATTTTATAAACATAATTCTGGCCCATGTGCAAGTAACTTTTTAAACACACAGTCCACCTTAAAAAATAACCATGCATTCCACCCTGTGAACATGCACTTAAGTCTGCTCTTTGTGTCTGGAATTACTGCTAGCGGCCTAAATAATAATGTGCCTCAATTTTTAAAATTACAAAATGACTAATTGCAGCACAAAGTACAATGGTCTACTTCATCAGATGCACAAAGTAAACAGCACACACAAACAACTGTGAGAGTCTTCCCTACTGCTTTTGTTCTCTGACCTGATAATGATAGTTTTTAAATGTTAATAGCATTTTGGAAGGCTTTAAAAGCAACCCTAGCAGCTTCTTACTAGGTAACTTTCTCCAGCGACTCACTTTTCTCTGGAATAGACTTCAAGCTCTTATTCTGCAAAAGATACAACAACAAATGTTGTCTACCTAATGCCATCAAGTTACTCCCTTGGAGCTCAACCCAGTACCTAGCCGTACCACAATGGAGGGCTAGACACACAAGTGTCTGGGGCATCTGCAGCCAATCCTCAGGAGCAGCATAGGATCAGAGCTTTCCTCTCACTGCACCACAGCTGAACACACTGCATCCCTGCATGAGCAGGACATTACACAGCAGAGACAAAAGCACACACCACTCAGTAGTCTGGGCTCAAAACCTACTAAGGAGACTTCAGTCAAGGTTAATTTTGCAACCTTTAAAAAGGCTGTAATTTTACATTTTTTAAAATAAAGACATCACTAGTTGAGTGCAAATACATAGACATTTTGTCTTTCCTGAATCCTTTTCATTACATAAAATGGCGATTTAAGGCTGCAGTCCAAACCCTGGCCACGGGGCAGCAGAACCTAATGGAGTAGCAGTCCCATTGTTATATCTATAGCCCAGCAGGCAAAGAGCTGTCTCAGCTTGGGGCTGGTGAAATGATTGAGTCCTCACCAGGCCCAATGATGTCACATCAAGGCAGTGTGGCTGGCTTGGATTCCAGTTCCTTCCAGGCCAGCTAGCTCAGCTCTTCCCCACAACACTCTTTTTCAGGGTTTTCTACCACCCAGTGACCCCACTGACGACACTCCTAGCTCCCTCCTCCAACCACCCCCAGGGGTGTTTGGACTGCAGCCCCAATAGTTATTACAAAACTGATTGGAAGTCCAATAAAGCTTGAATGGACTTGAATGGCAGAACTGCAGCATTAGGTGGACAGTCCTGAAATTAGTAAATCATTTTGGTTACAATTTGCTTGCAGTCAAAAATCCCTCATGCCATGAATGCTGAAAAATAATGACGGATTTTCTAATTTGGTCCTTGTTATTTTTGTAAAGTAGCAGAAGGCCCGGGGGGGGGGGGTTACTTTTCTTTGTGCAGATGACAGTCATAAAAATGTACTCCCACTAAAATCAGTACACATCCTAGACTAAAACATTAAATAGGATGCCAATTTTGGTATTTCTATATACATTATGAAGACAAATAAAACTCCTTTCGAGCTGTGCTTATCGACACATACCTCAGATCCGTTTAAAATCAAGAAAAGTAATTTGACATATGTTGCTTTTTATAGTCATCGCTGGCCAAATCAAATTTACCAGCCTTATGGGTCTCAGATGTAAAATAGCTGATGCCCAGCATCACAATCACACTCTTCGTCAGGTAGTTAAAAACAAAAGTTACAAAATAAGTTAAGGACACTTTAGTGCACGAATATCCTCTGTGGTTTAATCTGATGTTGCAGGTGGTACTTTAACAGAAAGATTCCTTCGGGTATTGGTCACGTGCCGTTGCTGTGCAAGGAAAGAGCGCCCGGGTGTGCAGGGACCAGCGTCTTTGTAGGCAGCATTCCCACTTAGGAGTCTAGATTCCATGCCCAGTTTATGAAACGCTAAGCTCTGGAATGAAGCAAGATTAAACATGATTCCTTGCATTCCTTCCTGAAAACAGTTAAGAGATTCTGGCAGCTATTATAGCCACTATTACTCAAAATTATTATTCATACCATTTTCTGAAAGAAATCATACAAAGTAGGACATTAAAGGTAAAGGTACGCCTGACCTATAGGCCGAGGGAGCCAGCGTTTGTCCACAGGCAGCTTCTGGGTCATGTGGCCAGCATTACTAAGCCGCTTCTGGCGAACCAGAGCAGCGCACGGAAATGCAGTTTACCTTCCCGCCGGAAGGTATTTATCTAGAATTTATCTACTTGCACTTTGACGAACTTTCGAACTGCTAGGTTGGCAGGAGCAGGGACCGAGCAACGGGAGCTCACCCTGTCGTGGGGATTCGAACTGCCGACCTTCCGATCAGCAAGCCCTAGGCTCTGTGGGTTAGACCACAGAGTAGGACATTGAAAGTACGTAATTTCGTATTTTAAATGCAGATTATAAACCAAATTTTAAATGCAGATTATAAATCTAAAAGGAAACATTATGTATGACCACGGGGTTGTATCTGATGCTGCTGTTCTACTTGCATGGCAAATTTCTGCTTGCATAATGAAACTTCCCCTGCAGCCCTCGCTGCCTGCCCCCTTAAAAATCTCCAAAGGAAGAGAGGAAGGAAAATCCCATTGTGTGAGCAGAACTCTGTGCATGCAGTGCTGGATTCAACCCACCATCTTCTCAGAAGTCTGACTGACTGACATGCCACTGGACAGCTTGCAAATATGTCAGAAAAGTGGGATGGGGGAAAGTTGTTATATAGTGTTTAGCACACTGCTGATGCTAAATACATGGTGGTTACAGTACCATTAGAGATATGGACCATCTTCATTTCTCAACATAGAAAACAATCCCTCATTTCATAGAAACATAGAAAACAATCCCTCATTTCAATAAATGGGCATTTCTTAAATTTCAAAATTCAGTAATTGGTTTCTGACTATTTTGGCTTCTGAGAAGTATTAATATTTATTTTCACATATTCACTCTCTCACACAAACAAGACCCACTTTAGCTCACCTTGTTGTACCATGCAGACACAATTAGCTTTTCTTCATGGTCATGTAGCCTGGCCAATTTACATTCTCCCTACAAAGAATTTACAAATTGTTAAGATATAGGCAAAGGAAATTATATTGGCCCCAACATTCAAAGTTAACCAAGTGATCCATGTTTACATAATTTTGTAAGATGCTTCATAAATCTTAATGAATACTGGAGCTTGTACTGAATGCTCTGTTCTCTATATACTTTCCTACTATGTATGGTTATAAACAATGGTTTTTGGTTTTTTAAATAACTGTTCTCCTGGCTCTTCTGTATAGCAGTTCCTGTTATTAAATTGGAAACAACATCCAGAGGAGATGCTAAAATTGTTCTTACCTCAAGTGCTTCAATTCTTTTATCTTTCTCTGTCAACTGTTTCCTCAGCAACATGATTTCAGCAGATGCAGGATTTAATTTGGGGTCCAACGTTTTTATCACCTGCATAAAGATGAACATAAATGAATTTGGCAAACCTACCTCCTAGCCAATCAAAATAATTCAGCAGTAAGATGTGCAATGCTTCATTAAAAAAGCAAAAGAACCAGCACAATGTATTGTATCCAACTAAGTTAAGTAACAGACGAGACCGACTAAAATTAATGGACCTAAGTTAGTCATGCCAATTGATTCCAATATGTCTGCTCTAACACTGGTTAAAAATGTCAACCATATAAAAGCATGTGTAAGCATTTTGGGTGATGTTGCTGAATGAAAGCCGAAACAACAGAACTAGAAAAGCTGAACACAATATATAGAATGAATCCACCTTTAAACATGATGGTACAGTTGTACCTTGGATCCCGAAGGCCTTGGTACTCCGATGTTTGGCTCCCGAACGCCACAAACCCGGAAGTGAGTGTTCCGGTTTGCAAACGTTCTTTGGAACCTGAATGTCTGATGTGGGTTCCACGGCTTCCAATTGGCTGCAGGAGCTTCCTGCAGCCAATCAGAAGCCGAACCTTGGTTTCTGAACCTTTTGGAAGTCGAATGGACTTCCGGAATGGATTCCGTTTGACATCCGAGGTACAACTATAGTTAGCACGAGAGAGGGGCTTCCAGTTCCAGATTTGTAGGAAAAAAACCCTGACATTTTAGAAAATACTCACACTTCTTGCTTTTTCCAGGTACATTTTATACCTCTCCTCCATCGATTTCATATCTTCATCTTTCTTATGCAGAGCTGCTTCCAGTTCTTCAATTTTTTGTGCTGTTTATCAGAAAACCAAATGTCATTATTAATGGAGACTGTGTCTTATCGAAGCCTCAAATAATTGATGAACTTGAGTTGGGATACAGCAGGCTCCAGAAGGGTTCACAACCATTTAATTATTTCTATCCATAATAGGAATAACTAGGAGTTCCAGGCAAGTACCATCGAACGATAGCCAAGGAAGTCTGGCTTGTGGCGGCTTTTCTCTCTACTTTCACATGGAGCTTCATCATTGTCCTTCGAGAAGCACAGTATGACACCATCTCATGGACAGCAACTCAATCATTTAAAATTTAGTTATCAGAGCAAGAGGAAAAGGACACCATCTTCCCATGTACCAGGTACCGTTCTGCAGTATTTTACAGACTATTGGAATAAGATACCAAGCACGTAGCCTAGCCCAGGTATGAGGAGAAACTGTAATGAAACAATATTGGTGATAAAAATTAACATTCACATCAAATCACTCACCATTTTGATTTAGATCTGGCTGCAGGTCTGCAAGAAGCGCCTCCTTCTTCTGCAATTCATCATGGACTTCACTCAATTTTTCCCTGTAAGATTCAAAATCAGAGATCAGGTCACATCAGCATTTCATATTCTCACGAGCCCAAAATAGCCAGATAAACTGCTCTATACCAGATACAGTCAAACCTCAGTTGTTGAACATAATCCGTTCCGGAAGCCCGTTTAGTTTCCGAAATGTTGCACAACCGAGGTGCAGCATCCGATTGGATGCAAGAGCCTCCTGCACTCAAGCAGAAGCCACGTCGGACATTTGGCTTCCGAAAAATGTTCAAAAACCAGAGCATTTACTTCCGGGTTTTTGGTGTTCGGGATTCAAGGTTTGGCTGTATTACTATATTTTCAAAAACTAACTGGAAGCAAGAAACACTAACAAATTAGCTGTAAGGCAAACTATCCCAAATCGAATATATAAATTTTCAGAGCAGACACTTAGGAAACAGAAGATACTCAATGGTTTTCTATGACAAATATTGTAGGTCTTGTCTACACAAAGAACTGGAAAGCTTTTTTAAAAAAAGTAGTGAAGGTTTTTAAAAAAGTTGTTGGTATATTCAAACCTGCTTTGGGACAATATGCAATTTAATTGCTGCAGTTCTGAGTGACTACAGAACATTACAAATACCATGCTGGATATGGAGTGATGCAGGGGAAGACAAGTGAATGAATGAGATCATCAATCAGGCAGGAGCATTCGGTGGCGTCCTGGAAACAGGATCATAGCTGCCGACTGAGACAGTGGGGGCAGGGCAGTGCTGGCATACCAGCAGAGCCAACCTGGTGCTCCCGCCCCACCCCAATCTCATACTGCCCTGCCCCCACACAATCATGGTAAGTGGAAGTGACACAACTGCTGGCAGGCCAGTTCCATAGCACCACCCTACTGGCTCCTCCAACAGGGTTATGAAGCTGTCTGCTTGCATCAAGAATGTAGAGTATTGCAGGGAGGGCTGATACGGGTTGGAATAACTTCTTTAATGCCCATGGCAGCATCACTCCCTCTCCTTCCACAGCAGGGAAGGGACAGAAGACATGAATCAACTTGCATATAGTCAAAAAGAATCTCTCATGCTTTATGTTTACACACATACAGCACACTAAAATAAAGTATATGCTAATCTTGTAACTTACATATGTGCTGCTATCTTCTGCTTCAGCTTGCTGGACTATAAAAACAAGTAAAATTTATTAGGTCTTATCAGTCATATACAGGACAGTAACTTATTCCCAACAGTAACCGGTTCTAGTAGCTGCAGATGACACACACAGGTGCTAGTTTAGTGCTTAATGATTGCTTCCAACAATGTAATGTTGGGAGGCCTCTCTCCAAAGATGACTTAAGCAAAAGGTGTTTTTTAATTTTCTTTATCACTTATTCTCACCATCACTCAGGAGGACTAAAGAGATTGTTTTGCATGTGAAACTCAGATTCAAGTTCCCCACCTCCTTTTTCAAAAGCTTTTTCTAATAATTTCAGAATGATTGCTTTTCAGTTTGTTTTTACATGGCTTAAGATATGTTTTCATTGTAAACAGAGCCTTCAGCAACAAAACCACGGTGCCAGGATAACAAACAGGAGGAAGCTGTATTATGAAAACTATCCCCATCCTCTAATACCTACCCCTTCCCCTTCAGTCTTGGATTCTTGTTCCTGCAAGGTCTTCTGGAGGTCCTCAATCTGCTGCTGCAGCTCTCCAACCCGCTCCTTGCTCAGCCTATGGAGAAGCATTTTTAAAAGAACACAAATGTTATATATACATCTAGCAATCCAATTGCTAATCATCAGAATTCAAGTATAAGGAATAAAAGAAGTCAACTTTCTGGCAGATTTGACAGCTGCTTTCTCCTTTTTATTTTGTGTTTTTGCACTTATTCGGTATTTATCATCCACTGCTTGTATGCTATATGTTTGGTTATGAGTCCTGCACCCATTCTATGGTAAAGGTAAGGGGACCCCTGACCATTAGGTCCAGTCATGGCCGACTCTGGGGTTGCGGTGCTCATCTCACTTTATTGGCCGAGGGAGCCGGCGTACAGCTTCCGGGTCATGTAGCCAGCATGACTAAGCCGCTTCTGGTGAACCAGAGCAGCGCATGGAAACGCCATTTACCTTCCTGCCGGAGCGGTACCTATTTATCTACTTGCACTTTGAGTGCTATCAAACTGCTAGGTTGGCAGGAGCAGGGACCAAGCAACGGGAGCTCACCCCATCGCGGGGATTCAAACTGCCGACCTTCTGTTCAGCAAGTCCTAGGCTCTGTTGTTTAACCCACAGCGCCACCTGCTGTACCATTCTATGGTAGATTTCCCCAAAAAATCAGTCAACAAACTTTGGGTGGAAGTCAGTGTCATGCTATAAGAATGTTCTGCCTGTGCAAGCACTGCAGCTTGCTAGGCGGAATGATCCCCCTGTTCCCACATGCTGTTCTCCCAAACCCCCATGCCCTGAGCCAATTTCGGGGGGCTTACAGTGGGGAGCAGAGAGGGGAAAGACCAGTCATGCAAGGGGAAGTCCTGGTGCAGGGAGCAGAGAGGGGAAAGACCAGTCATGCAAGGGGAAGCAGACGGGGTTCATTAGTTGAATCCTGCCCTTTTAAGTGTGTGTGTGGGGGGAAGGATCACCTGTTTTCAGTCTCTAATTCATTTATTGTTCGATGCTTTTGTTCTAGCTTCTCTTGAAGCTCCACAATTTGTTCGTTTTCTGATCCCTCTTGTTGCAAGTGGAGCATCTTGTTTTCATGCTGCAGCCGGATGAACATTTCTCTGAGGTTCAAACACAAAATTATAAACAAAGGTGTTTTACAAGAAGTTTAGCTTTCATCAGTGGCATTCCCCCCCCCCCCAAATATATATAACGAGGCATTCTACATTACAATGTACAAGTACCAAGTATGGTTGTAGAACAGGTCATATGATATTATTTCAATTTCACTCCAATAAAAAAAGCCTTGAATCAGAAATTCAAGGTTGTTAATACTATACAGTGGTACCTCGTGTTACAGATGGGATCCGCCCTGGAGGCCCATCCATAACGTGAAATGCCCACAACTCGAAGTGCTGTGTCTGCGCAGGCACACAGCGCGATTTGGCACTTCTGCACATGTGCGAAGTGTGATTTAGCACTTCTGCGCATGCGCAAGCGGCAAAACCCAGAAGTAACACGTTCCAGTACTTCCGGGTTGCCATGGGACGTAACACGAAAAGACGCAACATGAAGCGGACGCAGCACAAGGTATGACTGTACTTTTACCTAGCAATAAGGCTCACTGAATTCAATGGCCCTTACTTCTGAGTAAGCATGCACCAAATTGCACTAAGTGGTAGTGATAGAACTGTACAAGTACTGTAGAGCTTTTTAACACTCGCTTCCTGCTTTAAAGCAGCTCCTAATAATATTAGTGTTCAAACTTTTTTTTTTTTAAGTTGGAAGGGTGAAATCAAAGAAGTGGTGCTGGATATCCAGGAAGGAAGTTTAAAATGATATTACCTTCTGGATTGGGGCCCTAGATGTAAAGATTCACACTGCAAAAAAATGTCCATAAGAATCCAGTGGGACTTTCTATTTTCATTACAGGACAAGTTTATACAGCGAATGCATTATGAGATATGCAAGTTTAAAACATTCACTTTTTCCATTTATGGGAGTATGTCTTTTCAATTATTCAGTCACACGACTGCATTCAACCTCTCATTCTGCAAACATTCTAGGCACCTTTCTCACCTATATTCCACAGGCAGAATTTCAGCAGCAAGATTTTCGTAACTTTTCACAGCAGATGCATCTGAAAAGATAAAGTAAAGTAAAGTAATAAAGCTATCTATAGCTTAAAGAACATGATTCCGCAGGAAGGAAACAAATATACCTGTTTGGTTCAGGTGATCCTGCTGCATCTGTGAACACCTGAGCTCTTCATTTGTCTCTTTCAGTGCATCACGCTGAACTATCAATCTCTGAAAATAAAGCAAAGTTTAGGAGTGGTAAATGTGAAACTTTTTTTTTCTTTGTCCATGTACTGTCTGTTTTCCACCCAGGGGTGCCAGGTGGAGCTCCTGCAAAATTCTGAAATGGCTTCTCCCCCCCCCCCCCAAGTTCCATGGTGGCCCCGTGAGCATGCCGCAAGGTGTGTTGGCATAAGGCAGGACACGTCTGCATGCCCCACTGCTTGCATGAATGAACTGCCCCGGAAAAATTCCTGTAATGAGTCACTGTGAATTGGGCAGCTCCCAGTACTGGCACCACCACCAAGGTCTCACCTGGTGATCGTAGAGTACAAGATGGTTGACATTTTAAGTACTTTGGGTCCCAAGTAATTTTGGGCTTTATATGCTAGTATTGTCATGCTGGCCACATGACCTGGAAGCTGTACGCTGGCTCCCTCGGCCAATAAAGCAAGATGAGTGCCGCAACCCCAGAGTCGGCCATGACTGGACCTAATGGTCAGGAGTCCCTTTACCTATGCTAGTATTAGTACCTTGAATTAGACCGGGCAGCTCGCTGGGAGGCAGTGCAGTACTTTCAGGACTGGTGATACATAGCTTCACTTAGCTGCTCCACTTATCAGCCTGGCTGCAGCATTCTACACTAGCAGCAGCCTCCTGTCTTCAAGGGCAGCACCATAGATAGTGCATTACAGTACTCCAGAGAAGTTGCCGAACATGGACAATGGATGCCAGGATAGTTTCTTTTTATTTTTTTGTTAGCTTCTTTCTGCTGAAGCTTCCCTGCACTATAATGATTTCCCCCCAGAGAAACTCACAACATTCAGGTGTTTGAGGGACCGTAATGGATAAGGAGACCTGAAAACCTGAAATCTTACAGACATTTCATTCCATTTTGTCTCACCTCAAATAGGTTGGGGCCTATAGCTGGTAGAAAGCTGGCAGAAACATTTACAAACACTTGACCTAAATATAAACCTTGGCTTTTTCTGATTAAACCATTGTTTAAACAACTATTCAATGTTTAAGAGCTCATAAACCAACATACAATCTGCTTCAACTAAAAATGGGAGCAAATTTAAGTTTAGTTCACACTTAAAGGCGAATCTATCAAATTTGCAAATTCAGAAACAATATGAGAACCGAAGCACAGCCACCCTTCAAAATTTTGCAATGTAGTTCTCCAACCAAAATGTTTTTGACATGTATTAGGGGAAAGTACATAAAAGTGAATATGCTAGTGAAAATAACATGCAATAATACATTATATTAGGATAAATTGGTGCAAAAAAAAAGTTTTGACACTAGTCAAAACTGCATACAAAAATGTGTTAGGAGAAATGCACTAACGCTAATGAATTTTCATGAGCTTTTTTTATAATTGCAAATTGCTGTAGAAATATGGAGAACTGAAGACTGGAAAAATGAGAAACTGAGCGATTTGAAACTGGCAGATCCTGTCAGCCCTGGCTTCAAGCAGTATATTTGCTGTGTTCAGCAAATCTCGTTTTTATACTATTTAATAACAATTTTAATTACAGCATTGCTACCTTCTGCCTCTCAATCTCTGCAGTTAAATCCCTTGAGATTTAGAGGGTTACATTACTTGGCAAGAAGAGAAAATGGTCCCCATCAATATGACATCCGCCTACCTATCTTGCATCCCAGGTATTTGGAGAAAAACATAAGAATACATTTCTATTACACTTTTAGAAGCTGTACCTCTTTCTCTTTAATTAACGCTTCATGCTTCTCTTCCAGTCGCTTCTGTTCAAATGCTAGTGTATCAGCTCTTTTGGATTCTTCAGAAAGTTTGTTATGAAGTTCTTGGACCTTGTTTGAAAAGGCAAACACATGTTGTCTTAAAGGGCTTCTAAACTGGTTTATTTAAAAATTGTTCTAAGGGTGGGAGTGGGGAAGAAAGAATACCACCATCAAAATTTAAGTGTCATTTAACACGAATGCCTTCATGAGTTCTAATAACCAGGTTTGCACTCCCTTTCAGCAACATTACAAACACCCTGTTTTAATCTAATAATGACTTTGTGTCCAACATTTAGCTGTTCATTTAAAACATTTCAGATGTACCCCTGACCACTCTCTCTTTAGCAAGCAGACAAATACCATACTATCTTCAACTCCCAAGTCACCAGATTCAGACCGTATCATTTGAATTCTTTAGTGGAATATTCTACAAAGAAATATCCTTTTAATTTCTTTGGCGCTAAGTACCCTGATCCAGCTGCTGGCTGTAGGCATGCAAACTTTAGTGGGCATGCTCAGCACACTTATAGGGGCTGCGTCATTCATTTTCGTGATGGGGCTGTTCTCTGTGTGTTCTTCCATAAACACAGAGTCCACCTCTGCAGTGGAGTACACTTCTAGGATGCAAAAGGAAAATAGAAAAAGGCCTCACAACAATATATTTGGATTTAATACATGCAAACTGCTGCCCCTGTGCTGCCTCTTTAAAGATACGAGGGTAAGTATTGGAGCCACTGTGCACTGGCAAGTGTTCCATTGGGGGTAATAACATACCATATAAATATGTGGCAGGAATGGAAGCTGCTGCAAATTTGGGGTTAGCATGGTGGCGAGGCTTAACTTTACATTTGAACCAATTCTGATCCAAACACCACAACTTTTTAAGAACTGAAATAATAAGGAAAAACAGAAGTACAAAGAGGATGTGAAGCAAAGCTTATCTCTTACCTGCCTTTTGTAAGTTTCTAGCTGTGCACGGGCTGCGTTGGCTTTCTTCAGCTCTTCTTCTAGGCTAACGGTATTGTGCATATACATCATATTTGTTTCCTGAAGGGATTTCACCTGTCTGCGAAAGTCATTCAGGTCCTCCAGTTTTTTGCGGTAAACCTCAACAGTTGACTCCAGCTTGTTTGTCTTGTCAGCAAGCGTCCTGTAGGAGCAAAGTGTCTTGTGTGTGTCTTTCTCAGAAATATGGGCACTACAAAAGTTGAGTTCTTTAAAAAAACATGTCTCTAACTGCTTCTAGTGCCAGCAGATACCCAAGAGTAGAATGTGAACTAATGTGGCGAATATTCATTCTTTAGAATTTTGTTTTTCATAGAATGATACAAGCCATGGGGCTCAGGCAGAGAAAGCTCCCAGTTGAGATAGGACTTTTCAATTACATAACACTATTTGATGGCAATGAATCCTCAAGCAGAATTCATGATGTAAATGAAATATGCATATGGGCCTCAAGAGAAAGGTTAGGCCTCTATTCTTAAAATGGGTTATTACACAAAACAGCTGTTGTACAACAACAAATACAAGGGCAGGCATTTCCCCCCCCCCCCTACATTCTCTCAGGCGTATGCCTGCTGGCAGTGGACAGAGCTAGAGCTGATGATGGGTGGAGCTGGAGACAAAAGAGTTCTGGATTAACAGATCTAGAATAAAGACGGCCCTGCTTCAATTGTCACTATGGACCCTTAGATTAGCATTCTCAATCCTATACAGGTAGACTCTGAAGCAAGTCCCCACTGGGTTGGATAGGGTTACCTTCAACAAAGTATACAGAAGGTTTTTTTTAGTGCAACATGCCATTAGAGTTCGCTCCGTCTCCGTCTCCCTCACACACACTTCATGGGGTCTCCACTTACTGTTACTGAATCAGGATATAAGAAACCCAGGTAGCCAATATTTTGGTGCAACATGGAAATGGAATCAGTAAATTAATTATCCTAATAAAGTCTAATCTATGGTATAACACTAAACAATTTACCTTTGCTTTGACTCCCACACGGTTGTGGGAAATAGGATATGGTGGTTGTGGGATATTACTTTTCATGGCATATAAGGTATCCTATTTTTTAAAGTTATCAGTTACATGCATGAAGACATATAAATAAAAAATCCATGATAACATCTCTTAGTTCTTGGGATACTTTTCATTTTCAGGACTAGGACATCAAATATTACTTAGAATAGTTTTGGCAGCTTCAGTGCTACAAACCCTTAATTAACATGTACTATATTACAATGTAATGTTCTCTATTGATCTCTTTAAATTTGCTCATTTATGCAGGATTGATTATTGCAAAACAGAGTACTGCAGTTTATAAGAAATTCCAAGCTTTTTCAAACTGTAGAACTGACACAGCCTTCAGCAGGAGTGAAATTTGATTTTTAGCATACCTAAGAACATCAATCTCATCTTTTAGAGCCCTTGATTCTTCCGCCAGAGAGGTCAGTTCATCATTCCGATGCTGAAGCTCAACCAGTTGTTTCTCAAGTTCTTCACAATGAACACGATAATCATCTTTTGCAGTTTCAAGCCTTTACATAAACAAAATAGGATTACTGAAAATATTTCCCATTAGTCCCTCCTTTAAACACAAGTCATGTGTATTCTTTTACCTTACTGCACATTTATTGCAGTGGTGGAACAAGAATATTTAACAGTGCTTTATCATGCAAAGGGCATTTACAAAATTCCTTATGCGCATGAATACAAAGGGCAAGTTTATATAGATTGGCTGTCCTGTCTAAATAACAACATTTTTTAAATGTAGGTTTTGCATCTAGTCTGTTTCTAGTCTACTCATAAATTAGATTAAGATGATGGATAAACTAAAGCTATTAAGAAATAAAATAGAAACAAAAACAACAGATTACAATAATTAAAAGCAGCATAATTATGGTAGATAGGACCACAATAGGAGGGGGAAGGATATTTCCTTTGCCAACAGCCTAGTGGAAAATGTATATATTTTTTCCCCCAGGCAAAAGAAGAAGAAGAAGAAGAAGAAGAAGAAGAAGAAGAAGAAGAAGAAGTCCACCAAGTAGTCTTTCTAGCTTTTCTACAGATTGCATTCCACAGCTTAGGTGGAACTACTGAACAGGTGGTATCATTAATTCCTAAACTATGAACTGCCCTTAGTGGCAGAACCCTAAACAAGGCCTCTTCAAGAGATATTCACGAATGAGCAAGTAAATATGAGAGAAGGTATTCCACAAGCACACTTGGCCCAGGCTGTTCTGGCTTTATAAGTAAAGCCACTGCAGCTACACAAAAATTAGAGTAACATGATATGACTGGCTTACTTCTACTAAGAACAATCAGGCTGCAGTTTCTTTATGAGTTGTAGTTTCTGAACTGTTTTCAATAACACCACGGAGTGCATTAAAGGAGTCCATTTAAGAGTTTACTGGAAGTGATAGGGCTATCAAATGACAACAATCCATACCTGAAATTTTCTTCCTGTAGTTGCTCTAGTTGCATTTGTGCATTGAAATACTTCTTTGCAACTGCAGTATTTGTATCATCAAGAGAACCATCCAGCTGGTCCAATCTGTCATTCATAATCTCATTTTCAGACATCAAACTGCTCTTTTCTTCTTGAAGGGCAGCCACCTAAAGAGGTAGAACCCACTTCAGGATTATGGTTCATCCATTAAAACAGCTGACAAAAATGTACAGGTAACTGATCCCCGTGAAATAATGTGTTTCACAGACAAAGTGCAGCTTAGCAGCAGAAAAGATTTTTAAGTGGTTGCCTTTGCTAAAGTTTTGTTATCTTGTATTAAATTATAGCATGCTTGTTTTTATGTACATAATCAAATTTTGTAGAAGCAAGTCTTGATTTTATTTCAGTGGATTTGTGTCTTTAGGGCATTTGGGCTTAGGCTAAGTTCCAAAGTAGATCTTCTCTTCAGTTCATAAGGCAGCTACTGCCACTGCGCTCTTACCCCAGACAGTTGTAGTAAAACCTTTCATGAGACAAAAAGCCTAATCACTCAGGCTTCAATGTGCTTATGAGCAGCAGTTCTACTGCCTTGTGTGGCTCAAATTCTTGCGTTGCTCTTTGCAAATCTACACACAGAACTGTGTAGATTATTACTATTTTCTCTCCACTTGCAGCAATTCAGATCTTGGCCGGAGATACTTTAACTTTGATTACACTGCAAGTCCTATCAGCCACAATAGCAAAACATTACCTGCATGGAAAGAGACACTTCTGCATATTAGATGCTGGGATAATCAACAAGGGGCAGACTTCACCACCATGCTTTGCTTTTAAATGAAAAACCAGAAGGACTCTAGTCTGATCCAGTTTCCAGGCAATTTCCATTCACTCTGCATAAGGATGCAAAAACTGCCATGCTAGATCAGGCCAGAGTCCATTCAGATAAGGTTTCCAGGGTACAGCCTAAGTAGAAATAAAATGGCATGAAGAAGTCTTAGGGAGAAAAATATTCCCAGGTTGGTAAACTGAAGGTATAAAAGCTACATGGTACTAATACTCAGCAGTGAATGGCTATGGCAAAAATGAACTCCTGGAGCCATAAGACACCATCATATACAAGAACATGCATTTTGCAATTATTTCTGAAAACGCTGCTAGCTAAGAAATGGGAACACAACAGTAAGTATATTAACAGTCATAAAGGAGCCGCAGATTAAAAGAACAGAGCTCTTAAGCCTTTTCTAGTAAAAGCCATTGTGTTAATTTTAAAATATCAAACGTCAGAGCAAGTCACATGTTAGTTCATTGGTACTTAGAATGCATTGTGCTCTTTGGGTTACTTTTCCCTGAAACAAAAAGAAACCTACCTTTCATAAATTCTTGTAAAGTATCATGGGAGACTGAGACCTTATAAGTGAATTTATTAACAATTAGTTTAAGCAAGAAGCAATTTTTTCTTGATTTTCAAATAAACATATATTCAGTATATCACAGAGGCATTCGTTAATTGTGCCAGGCTAGCCAAAATATATTTTACATTTTTTAGACTAGAGACAAGCAAGGTCAGGGTCAGGATAGACATTCAACACTATTATTATTATTATTTTAAAAAATCTACATTTCCCAAAAAACTTAAGGTGGATTACACAGACATACTGTCCCTCCCTTTAAATACTCAGCCTATTCTTTTACTTCTCCTATATAAGAAAGGAAGAAACTTACAGTCCAATTCTATGCGTGTTTGCACAAAAAAAGTTTTACTAAATTCAACAGTGCCAATTCCCAATTAAGTGTGCGCAGAATTGCAATCACTATCATTTCTTCCTTCTGCCAGTTTAAATAACAGGAAATGTGTCCCTTTTGCGATGTTGGGTCAACTAGCCTTGCTAGTCAGAATTCAGGCAGAAAAGGTATTTAGTGCATTTGATCTATAAATTCCTAATTAAAAACTCAATTGCACAAACTAGTAACCGTAATGCAAGACAGAATCAAATGGCTGCCACAAAGGACAATATTACACAGTAAATAAGGTACATCCAACAATGGCAGTGAGGAGCACAGATGGACATGTCTGGTTAGCAGATGCTATTAGAAAACTAATGGCTCTTCCCGTTCCCTGAAAACAATGGATCTCTGAACAGAGCATTACAGAAACTGCTACAGCTTTTTGAACCATTGCACAAGCACTTTAAAGTATCAGTGAATAATTCTTCTGCTGGCATAAAGTCACAGATGGTGGCCTTATGCTGCTGCCCAAACCGCAGCCAGAAAACAGCACTGTAGCTACATGGAATAAAGTGATAATACATATTATCCAAGTTTCCAAAATGAAACTCTGGCCTCAGGAATGCAATAAGAAACTGATGTACAACCTTCTTCGCTATAAGCAGAGATGAGGCATTGCACGATGAACAGCACAACTCACAAAAAACTGTAGAACAGAAGAATCAACTATGTGAATGCTATAAAGGAGAAACTGGCAGAAATGTGATTTTGAAAAACTATCAAATTTATAAGATTAATCTGCTTATAGAAAAGCACTGGGGAACAAAATATGAGCTTACCTGTAGGTCTAGTTCTTGGCATCTTTGTTTCAGCTCTTCTTTTTCTGCTAGTACTTCATTGAGTTCTTCCAATGTTCTTTTCAGCTTCAAAATGTTGGAGAGTTTTTGTTTTCAGTGATTTAGCAACATATATTTAATGACCATACATACCCAGCATCCCCCCCTACTGTGAAGATGATAGACAGGCACCAAATAACTAACACAGAACACTGGGTAAATAGAAACTAAGTCTAAGAAGTGTGACCCCTCCCCTCCCCTTCAATATTTGGTTCAAATCTGCTTCCTTTGAAGGCATTAGTCTGAATTTCACCTATCCTCAGATTATGGTGCTTTTAGTTATTCTAGAACCGAGACATCCAGGCCTTCAGGCTGTGAGAAATCTGAAAACCAGCCACACCTTGCGGTCATGGTCCTGGGCAATTCCCACTGCAGAACTCAAAGATCATTTCATTCAGTGACCACTGTGTGGCTCTTAGGACAGAGAGAAATGACTGGGTGAACACAATGATAAATCCACTAGGTGGAAACTTATGGTAAAAATAAAATAAGGGCTTAAACATTGCTGGAAACATTACATATAAAAATTACCTGTTGCTCCAGATCGCCAGGCAACTCACTTACAAAGCCCACTATTTCTTTGCTCATCAACTGCAATATTTAAAAAAGAAGAAGTGATGTACAACATATTTCTCTAAGTTTTAAACTAATTGTCTAAAACCTTGAGCCCAACTAACAGTGCCCATCAAAAACACACATAACCTCTTTATGGGTTTCTAGGTTAGAGGCAGTTCCAGTTGTGTTCTTAAATCTTCTCAAATAAAAATAGCCTTTTTGCTATTGATTATATGAGGTATACTTTATGCTGACCCACAAGACATGTGTTAGCTAAAAGCCATCAAAAATTTCCATTTGTCTTGTCATGTTTTGTCTTCGAGATGCCAAACTGGCACAAACAATCTGAATCAGTCCAGTTCATAGATCGAATTGCATTTCCCCCTTTAATAACACTTCATTGGAGATTTTCTAAAAATATCAAAACATAAAACATACACATCCAAATTTAGATAAATATAATATGGCACTTCCTATGTGAAGTTTAAAAAGTGCAATGCTCACTAAAGCTAGATACATTTATGCATATGTGTGCCCTCTTTACACCAAATCCCTCAAAATAGTGCCTGCAAAGAAACCAGACTTTGGTCAAACAACTTATTTTAAACTATGTAGAAGAAAGTAGGGTAACAAGAGATTCTGAGATAACCAGGATCAATTGTTTTGTTACTATTGCAGCCCTGGAGATCCCCTACCCTATGAATTTTTTTTAGAAAAGAAAATGATTTCATTTTTGGTGTGTATTATAACTACTTCTTACCTCTTGAATAGCAGCCATAACAACGTGTTGGACAGACTCCTCTAGTGTCATTATAACTTGTATATGCTCTACAAGATAAAATTAGCAAAAGTTTGTTTTCTGCAAGAAGAAATATCCTAAAAAACCTGGAGACAGAAATTACCCCTTTCATATTTGTTCTACCCCTCCACCCCGCCCCAAAACCTTACTTCTAACCAAGTATTAACATTTCTGTAGTACTCATTATGGAAAATACTGTAGCAGGTTAAAGTATCATTATTAACATTTTAGCCAGACTGCAATTCCTTTAACTATAGCTGTAGTTAATTCCCTCTAAAATGCAGAAATACTCATCACCAAACATGTGACTGTGGGATGGGTTCAGTTATATGACATTCAGAGTTACTCCATCATCAGAATTCTCTGTCATTCTATTTGAGGGTACAGATTAACAAGCTGTCAAGGTAATTTACACCCTTGGTTCTAAACACATTTTCTTAGATGTTCGTCAAGAATTTAACTCCAAGAAAATGCATTTTGGATTACAGTTTTGGGTTGGTCAGAAGACTGAAAACAAAAATTAGAGTACACTGGAATTCTGAGTCTCACATCTGATTATATTTTTTAAATTATTATTTATTAAAATAGCATCCATTCTGTTAACCAAAAGTTTTAAAACATGTTGAGAACTCACATGCAGAGTTTAAGCTTAAAAAAAAAATTTTTTTAGCTATGGGAGGGTGTTGGGCATGCACTGCAGGCAAGAGGGGTTGAAGTTCCATAGCCCAAGCATAAATCCTTGCACTGATGAGATGGTTTAAAAGTGTGGTATCGCAACTAACCTAAGTTTCACTTCACTTCACAAATCATACAGAATAGAGGCTGTGTGCCCTTTCAGTTTCATCTCCGCAAGCTATTTCACAACTTCTCCATGCAAGCTAGTATGATCCTTAAAACTCAGCAGGTGGCTGATTCACAGGAAAAGCATTTACCTTGTTTCTTTTCGCAGTTGACCGCACAGCCTAAAATAAGCTGCAGTAACCTGCCCAGCTCTACTGGATCAGAATGTTCAGATATCTGGCTTAAATCAGGAAGGAGATCTTCTGAAATCTGCTGACCTAAAAACTGCAGAGGAAATCTGTCATTATAATTTCATAATGACATGAGGAGGAAATTAGTCCATGAAGGCAGAATTTGTCAGATTATTTGGAAGGCAAGCAGAAGTTAAAACCCTCTAGCTTTTTTTGTGGTAAAGGACACTTTCTTTTTGATCATGCATGCATCAAGTACATTTTACAGGGTCTGCTGGAATTTATTAAAGTATACAAGTATATTAGAACAAGTCCAGTCAGGAAAAAACTAGAGGGAAAACCCACACACACACTTGAAAAAAATCTGGCTGATGATCCGTGTCTGTCATTACTTGATGATTAAGGGTGAGTAGGAAGTGAGAAAACAATTGTGCTGCCTGCCCTCAAGAGTTTTCAGCAACTAGCATGTCCCTGAACCAGTACCACCAAGTCAGGCTTGATGCTGCAAACTCTGCAGTGAGTGTAGGAAGAGGAGTGGTGGTAGCAGAGATTTGGAACAAGGGGCTGCTAAAGAAGGGAGGCAAAGCAGCATTGACTTTGCCTGTAAATCTTGGCTTAGGATCTTGCTCATTTCACTAAATATTTTAATATATCTGTACTAGCTTCTAAATGTTGCAACATCCTGCAAAAAAATGCATGAATAAGCACTTTTAGAAAGTGGTTCCATTTTCAGGTGACAGAGTGCAGGGTGTGTTCAAGTTAGAAAAATGCAGAAAACCCCACCCAGATCAATTTTGCATGTACTGTATCTATTTTACATATGAAGCAATGCCCGTGATAAGATTTAACAAAAACACTACCAAACAAATTGAGATTTAGACTATAGTGAACCAAGTATTACTTTAACAGCTGCTGTTTTCTCTATACCTCATGATAATAATCTGTAATTCCTTGAAGAACCTTCTTCAAATTGCTGGCCTAAGAAGGTTTAAAAGAAAACATTGGTTATGACTGTGAATTCACTTTCCAAAGATTTTCCTGTATTTCACATTTGACATTAAATGTATCAATGACAGCCTTTACTGAACAAATTTTTAAATATATGAAGATTATTGGCTCAGGTGGACACTGCAGTGTACTACTTAATATTACTATTATTACCATAAAACCAGAACAGCCTCAGGTGAAAGCAAAAAATAAATAATAAAAAATAAATAAATAAATTACAAGTCCTTCGAAGAACACTTGGGTTCCTGTAAGAGATCAGTGTAAGCTGTGGGTATCTGAGAGATGGGGACAACAATGCCATGCAACTTTTCCAATGCAGAAGTAGAAGTCTAAAGTGGGATTTCCAAGCTCTCTGTTTTCAATGAGTTTCCTGGTCACCAACATGCCTCCTCTATGGTGGATCAGTACTAACGCTCCCCTCAGGCTGCTAAATGCTGGCTGTAGGATTGCTAAGTGACAGTTCTTAAATATTTTATTTAAGGCAGTTGTGGCAAGTTACTACACACCTCAGGCACAGTCTCAAATGTTCAGATCATATGACTGTAAGCTGTAACCCTGCTCACATCTGCAGTATGACAACATTAACAGTGGCTTAAATTACACTGCAGTAATACTATGAGTCTCCAGTCTCAAATCTCTCTCCTCTCCCCTCCTCTCCTCCATCTGCAATATGGGGGGGGGGGGGGAAGAATACTGAAAAGTTACATTTCTACCTCCCCCCACCTGCCAACTGAATTTACAAAAACATTTAAAAACTGTATTTTTCGTACATATGAATTCAGCTTGAAGGAACTGCAATACTATATCCCTTGTTGTTTCTACATTTTGCTGGTGAAGGGATGTGAACACTGCTGCGGAATCACTGCAACAATAGAAGTTCACAATTTTTCCATTGTTGCCTATGAAGAGTGGTCAATGTTAGCACTTCAATGAGAGAATACCATGACATCAAAATTAAGCAAATAAAATATAGTTGATAGAAGGTGATAATCTATAAAAGCAATCTGGGACATCCCTCAAGTGTACACATTGTTTTACACAGAAGGGCACAGAGCAAGAACTAGCCTTTGATTCGGAATTTAACTTGCTAGACCAAGTGGACTTAAAAAGAATAAGATGTATTCATTTTTTTTGTATAGTTTTAACTTTGAAATGTTATCTTTTGTAGACACACATAAACATTTTCAATTACCTTTATTCTCCAGTTGTCACCAACATCTTCTTTAATACGGCTTAGCCAAACTTTGTCAAACCAAGCAGCATCACTAAAATAAAATCAATCCATTTTTATTAAATATCACAAAAGTGTTTGTAGTTCATGACTGAATTCCAGTCCTATTTTTATTATAAAAGTATGTAGGAAAAGACTGCTGGTAAGGCAAGGTAGAGTTTCACAAATAAAAGTTTACACAATTACTGTTCCCATGTACCGGTAAGTTTAACACACAAACACACATATTTTGCCTCCCATGATATTTAAACATTTGAATTGCAAGATAACACAAGTCGGGTACCTTATAAAGGAAGAAGGTTAGAGTGATTATGAAGAAAGCTCAGATGATCAGTTACAAAAGAATATGATTTATTGTGCTAATATATTTTGCAAATGGGATCTGCAATGAAACACTGCTGTGTAAAAGAAAGAGAAAAACAAACAACATATATACAAGAAAACCAAAATGATTCAACACATACTTTAAAGTAACTTACATTTCATGAAGTACTTGTGCCATGGCAACACCATTAGTTAAGTCCTGAACATCTTTACAGGATTCAGCAGTATTAAATGTTTGTAACTACAGGGAAGAAAGAATAAATAAATATAACTATTTCTATCTAATTTGAAACAAAAGAAAATACATACATTTCAGAACATTTTTAGCCCACCCACATTCCAGTTCTCAGGTAAGGTTACAAAATGTTAAAACACCAAATGTTAATCATCCACATTTATTAAAAATAGCAGGTAAAAAAAAACAGAGTTCAAATTACCAATTAAAATATCTAACAGATGCCTGGACAAAACACAGGTCTTAGCCAGGCACCCAAATGCAAGGGTGTTAGCACCTGCCATACATCCAAAGGAGGGCATTCCTTAATTGCAGTTCCACTGTGGAGAAGATCCTAGTCCTCGTTACCATCTGATGTATCACCCCTGGTTGGGGAACAATGAAAAGGAACCAGGCAGGCTGACAGAGAGAAAGGCACTCCTTCAGATACCTGCCCCCCAAGTCAACACCAGCACCTTAAATTCAGCCCAGAAACAAATAAGCAATCACCAAAAATATTTTAGGATCTGTGTAATGTGGTCCCTGCTGGCTGCTCTGCTCAACATATGGAAGGCCACATTCTGCACTAACTGAAGTTTCTGGGCTGTCTTTAAGGGCAGGCCTACATAGAGCACAGTACAATAATCCAAAATAATCCAATCACATTAAGTATGTGTATAAATAAGATAGTAGCCCGATCACCTGCCTGTATGCGTGTGTCACAAGGCAGTCTGAATGCTGAGTATAGCAAGCAGTTTGCCTGGAAACACTTTTTACTCAACCTAAGCAAGATTCACTATACAGTATATTGATATCCAGATGAATGATACTCACAGCAAACCCCTCATGTGCAAATCACACACTAAGAGTAAGCTCAGTGAAACAGCCGCACAATACATTTAAAGCAGTTTCTCCCAAAGAATCTAGGGAACTGTAGTTTACATAGTTTAATAAACCATAGTTCCCAGAATTCTTCATAGGTGGGGAATGAGCTTCAAATGTATGGTGTGGATGTGACCTGATGCCTGAGCAAGGACTTCAAACACACAACAGACTCCCCCTCCGTGTCTTCCCCATGCCCCTGAAATTGGCATGGATGGATCAGAAGAACCCCCAGAAGAGCATGCAGGGGAAAAAGGGGGGATTGTTGTGTCTGGAAAGCTTAAGTGCCTGTGCTGATAGAAGGTTTGACAGCGAATTCTTCCTTTTATTTTCAGAAATCTACAACCAGACTGCTGCTTAGGTTAGACACCCCAAAACGGTCTCTCTATGTGATACAGGGAGTTACAAATCACTTCCCTGTTTGCAAGAAAGGTTAATGCTGGCCTACCTTGCACAGCTGTTGGAAGGCTACTTAGATAACTTAAGTGAAGCAAAATGAACAATCTCAAATTCGTATAATCTAGTATTATTAAGAGAGCAGGATTTTTTCTTAGGCAAAGGGAATCATTAAAACAAATACATTTGTACATAAAGGGTTCAAACCAACTAAGTCATACTTAATAAATAAATAAACTGAAATAAATATGAGTAATTTAACTGATTTCAATGAGTCTATTCAAAGTATTGATTTAACTAAATTTATACACCACCTGATTGTAAAAACAAACCCACCACCACCTTCTAAGTAATTTACAAAAATATAAAAAAAAGTTTAGTATGATTTTGTTGATACCATCTAGAGAACTATTGCTAACTTGAAAGTAAGGGCTTCAGTGTGAGAGTTCTGTCATGAACAAGTTGCAGAAGACAGTCCTAGGTTGCATTCCTGAACATATTTATTAAGGTTATGTAATTTAAGAAGGGTGTTCCTGTATACCACAACTATGCTTTATGCGGCATTAAGTGAAGCATGAATCAAGTCTTTGACAGCCATACTTTTTCTTTTTGCTTCTGAATACTGATTCAGTAATCTTGAACTTTTCAACTAGATTAGTGCACTGTAAGGATTTATCTTTAAATACTGACTTTTCAACAAAATTTGTACAAAAATGCAGCAGCTAGGTTCTTAAAGCTGGACAGTCAACACTGATCACAACTTTATTCTTTATGATATTCATTGGCTACAAGTTTCACTTGGTAAAACAACCTCCAACTGTACCCAGAAATATATATGCAAGGAAAATACAATGTATGTAGGCTACACTAATAAAACGAAACAACAGCTGGCTTCATGTCATGGTTTCTGGGTCTGGGATCCATCTTGGAACCACTCCTAAAAGCACAGGCCTAGAGCATGCTCAACTCAAACTTTTCTAAAGAAGCACTTCCATCTTTTATCCACTAGGTGTCAACCACATAAATATATCTTACAGAAAACTTGTTCATGGTTTTGCTATTCCAGGAACTCTGAAAGAACATAAAAACAAGCTACAGTATTCTGTTTTTGTGACGAATGCAGTGGTATATAGTTCAGTAGTATTTCTTAATAATGCAGTATAAATGATGGGAGGTACTGATCAACAATACAATATGCACAATAAAAGAGCCTGGAATTATATACCATGATTCAAATCAGCACAATAATATTTCAAAATACTTTGTTTCAATAGGAATTATCAGTATACTGGTGTTTTCAAAATAACTAAAGCTTACGTAGTAATAATATTTTGATAAAAATAAGGAAAGAGAGGGGAAAATACTTAGGAAAGAAACACTGTTGCCAGTTTTTTGTAAGGATTAGGCTCAGGTTGTAAATATGTGTAAATAAACCATATACTGTATCCTAAAGACACCAGAATCTCTGTTGTCACTCATTCCAATTAAACAGGGCTCTGGGCAAATGCCTGGAATCCCTAGAATCTTGTACTGCTCGGAGATTGGGATGGCATGCGACCATATTATTAAATTTTAAATATTGTATTCCTTAGGACAGCTGTGCAAATGATATAGATAAGCAAACAAAAATATATGAATGCCAGTCATTTTTCCATAAATAATTTAAACTGCAGTTCTATTCTAAGTCTCCCCCCTCCTGTTTATTAAAGGAGATCCTTTGTACTGCATCATACACAATGCAATTTGGGAGAAATATGCAATATCGGGAAATAGTTCCTTAATTCAACTAAAATGACAATATGCTGGTTGTGGTATGATCAGTAAAGTATCCTCAGGTGATCTTAAAGTTCACCTGGACTGGAGGAGGTGGTCTGCAAGATATGCTGGTCCCAAGTTGTTCAGGACTTTAAATGTCAGCAACCAAATTTTGAACTTCCTTGTAGCTTAAAAGTAAGCCAGTGCAGATATTCTGACACCAGTGGAATATGCCAAAAATTAGGGTTACCCATTAAACACCCTAGCAGGTGGGTTTTGCACCAGCTGCAGCTTCTGAACCAGGTACAAGGGTAGCACCATATACAGCACATTTCAGTAGTCTAATGCAGTGTTTCCCAACCTTGGGCCTCCAGCTGTTTTTGAACTACAATTCCCATCATCCCTGACCACTGGTCTTGCTAGCTAGGGATGATGGGAGTTGTAGGCCAAAAACATCTGGAGGCCCAAGGTTGGGAAACACTGGTCTAATGGTTTAATTTACACCTAGAAGGAAATGTGGCTAAATCTGTGCAGCTGCAAACAGATGGGGTGCAAACCTGACCCTGAGAAATCAAGAGGAAAATGGAAGTTCAGGTGTCTGGTTTAAGTTTCACAAGGAAGCTAAGGTGAAACAGAGAGTTTTTCCCCTGTTCAAAGTGGTAACTCTCAGTCTGGTACGTACAGAAAAGATGCCTCAAAGAGTATATACCACGACTGTAGCAATTAATATGGGCAGGCACTTGAACTCTTTCTGCTAATCACACAGCTTTAGGTTTCAGTTATCTAATAAGAATTCCTTCAAATAAAAATCTCTTGCTTTCTTCATCAAGAGTAAATCATTAAGGAGAATTAAAGCTGCACAGACTGGAGCAACATATGGCTGTAAATAATGTTAAGCTTCAGAAACTAATACAGTGGGGAAGAAAATTGTTGAACAGCCAACACAAAGCAGTAAAGGATGACCATTCCCTTTGATATTATGGAAGCCAGGTGACTGCACCAGTCAGGGAAATGGGGTCTTCCAGAAAGAAGGGCGGCTTCTGTATACCTGGGGAGTATTCCAGGCTTACAAACATAAATTGGTGTTTAAGGGATGAAGACGGGAAGATCAAGAGCTACAGTTGTGCTGCCATGTAGCCATCAGGCTGATACTAGAGTCCTAATGGCTTGCTTCCCTTTAGTCAAGGGAAGGGATGGGGAACCTTAAATCTCCAGGAATTTCCCCAGGCCACACTCCTCACCAGCCCTGACTGGAAGTATCCCTTAAGTGTGATGCTGCCTTCTTCTTCCCTGTACGTAAGTTAGGGAGATGTGGTGGGTGTGTAAACCCCTGACTTTTGTAATCCTGGGCTATAACCTACTGTAGAAAAGAGTCAAATCCAAAGCCTTTGAAAAACTGCTAGCTGCTATGCAGATCCATGAGAAAATGTGGCCTTCAGATTTTTGATTTTTTAAAAACCCTCCTCTGACCTAGACCCCTAAAATAGTGGAGGGAGGGGGCTATGTACCCACCTCCATGCACTGTTATTGGTTGGACATGGATGATCATCACGCCCCCTCACTCCATTTTTTTATCTCACCCTCTACAACACAGTTCCTTGTAGGCAATGAACTTGTGCACATTTAATCAGTGGCACTGCAAGTAATGGGCACACTTTTTTATATATCTGACAGTATATTGGTTCTGGTTGAAATGAAAGATAATATACTAACAGGAGTAGTGGCTTTATGTTTTGTCCATTACTTTATATTCCCATCAATCTATCCAAAAGCCACCTATATGAAAAAAGTGGCGAGCATGGGGACTACTTCTTTTTCTCTCATCCCCACTTACAATTTCTAATAATAAAACTCCAAAATGTGTGTTTTAACACAAGAAACTGCGAAGGTTTCCAGATTTCCAGTCTAGATTTGTCTCTTGCTCCATGACCTTGATAAATATACTATCTATTACCTTTAAAATAGCTTTGTTTGTTATGGCAGCTTATAAGATTCAATGTATTTTTTTCAATTGATTGTTTTTCCAGTGGCAATTTAATAAAGTTAGAACTCTAGGTTACAGCTAAGTTCAGTTTAACCCATATAAGAATACATTGTCACTATCAATCTTTGATCACCGAGCACTCCTTAGTCTTCATGATGCATGGCATAAGGGATTCTTGAAATGACCTTTGGTTTTGATAAAGCAGGACTGCCAACTTCCTCATCATATATGAGATAGAAGCAAAAACCCTCCTGTAAGCTGGCTCCTTAGCAACATGCACAATTATATAAACTGCTCCTGGCATATTTACTTGAACTCAATGATAAACACATTGAAAAAACATGCACAGAGATAAGGTGCATGGCGGCAGTATTGAGGAGGAAACTGCACTGAATGAAGCATACGTTTGGGTAAATAAGGTGTAATTTGGGCCACACATCAGATTCGTTTATGTGACTGAACCAAACATACTGACTGATGGTGGTACATTATGACAGGGCCGGCCCAAGACATTTTGGCACCTGCAGCGGGTCCTGAAATGGCACCCTACTCCTAGGAAGACCCACATCAGGAACAAGGGCAGGAGAAAGCTTGACATCCGGATCTGCTGTCCCTGTGGATCCTGCCACCTGAGGCCACTCGTCCCACCTTGCCTCCTGCGTGGGCAGGCCCTGACCTTAGGTAGAGTAGGGAAAGGACCCCATCCTTAGCTGCTCTATGGATAACTGACCGTGCACACTTACCTACACTCAACAGTACAAACCGCGTACAACGCTTGTACCAACATGGCACGTGCTAAAAGGTTGCTAAAAGAATCGGAGCGCTGTTACGTAAGGGCGCCTGCATTACAGGAATGGGGCATAAGGAAAGCGAGCAGAGGAGGAGGGCTCCACAGGTTGCAGCGGGTGAGGTGTCAGGCTCCGAGCCCCGCGGAGCAAAAGTCTCCTGGCTGCTTCTTCAGGGTGGTGTGAAGCAGCCGCCGCGAATGGCTTTGCAGCCGGAACTCCCGCCTGGACTCGCGCTCCCTTCGGCGCCAGGGAAGCGCCGCCATCACCTGAGGCGACGGGGCGGCAGGTGAGAGGAAGGGGCAGGCGGAGGGCGAGGCGGGGTGGGATGGTGACAGGCGAAGCGACCGACCCCCAACCGACGACCCGCCCTCCCCCTCTCCCCTCTCCGAGCCCGGCCTCCCCTCACTTGCCCAGAGAATGAGGCTGTCGCACAGCGGCTGCTCGCCCGGCTTCCCTTCCATGGCGACGGCGGCGGTTTTCTTCTCCCCTCAGCAGCAGCAGCGCCGCCGCCGCCGCGCTCTTCTGCGGAACGCACAATGCACCAACCTCACTTACGCCCGGAACAATGCGCAAGTTACGTGCCCGGCGGCCGCCGCTTGTGTCACCTGAACCCTGACACCCGCCTCTCCATCTGCCTCGGCCTCGTACCCCGCCCCCTCGGCCAGGGCCCTCCTCTTGGCTGTTTGACGCGCCGGCTGGCCAATCCTGAGGGGGGAGTGCGGGGGGGGGTGTGAACCAAGCCGGCGCTGCGTTGTGGGTTTTTTTTTTTCCCCCGGGACCGCGTAAGCGAGGCGTTCTGGCCCAATCAAGGTGGCGGCCGCGGAAGGTTGGTAAGCAGCCGCAGCCGGGCGTTGCTATGGCGCCACCTGCAGGAGGCGGGTGGAAAGTGCGCCGAGGAGGATTCCTCTCTGACGCAGTTATGCTGTGGCTGGCGCGCAGGGGGGGGGGGGGCGTATTATTGCATCCATGCGCGTATCCACCGCGCTCCACCCACTGCTGTCATAGCTTAGTGGGACGTCTCTCCTCTCCTCTTCCTTTCTATGCTCTTGCACCGTTTCACTTTTTCACCGCCGTCCTTTGGAGGAAATTTTCTCCCCGGGATTCCCCACCAACCAGCTCAGCTGTTCAGGTCTAATAACGCCAAGGTTGCAGGTTCGATCCCGGCAGGGGACAGCTGCACATTTCTGCATTGCAGGGGGTTCGGCTAGATGACCGTCAGGGTCCCTTCCAGCTCTCCGATTCTATGAAACACCCGCGTTCACACGGCAGCCTAGCACCGCCTCAGACACCCGCCTTCCAAAACTTTGGAAACGTTTCCTGTTCCTGCCTCGAACTGTTTAGTAGTCGCTCCCGCCGCTGCCTGGGTCCTTCGCGGGCAGCTGAGGACTAGAGCATTACAGTTACTGCCTTCATAAGTATCTTAACGCCCAAGCAAAGAAACGGGGGTTCTTCCAAACTCATCCATTTGGCTCGATGCTAAACAAAGCAGAAATGAAAAAAGGGAGGCTGTCGTGGATGCTTTAGCTGAGATTCTTGCATTGCAGGAGGTGGACTAGATCATCCGCGGGGTCCCTTCCAACTCCACAATTCTGCAACTTTATGATGCTATGAAAGAAAAAAAATTGCCGCCAAAGACCGTCTTGCTTTTCACCCTTGTACAGTGTCAAAACAAAACAAATCTTAAATCTTAAATTCTTCTTAAATTTTAGTATCTAATCTGAATTTTTAGGAACTCAAAAGCATGCTTAAAATGCACCTGTTAATCATACAGGAGTCTCTCCCCCCCCACACACACACCTCACCCCTGGTTTTAAATGTGCATAAAAAGCAAAGTACCACTACAGTATGATATACAAATCCAGTATCCTGTAAGCATAAAAAATGGAAAGCATTTTTAGTTTTAGTGCCAGAAGAACAAAGGTATGGTTATCTTTTTCATTTCATTGCTCCTTAGCACCCCTTTCCTTGAACTATATTAAGACTTCCAATTCCTTCCATGGGCATAGCCAGGATTTATCTTTGGGGGGCAGGCTTTATGTTTGGGGGCAGGGCAGAACTGAGTTATCTTCAACACAACTGGTAGGTTAGTTAAGTATTTTTATTTATTTACTTGGATGGGGGGGCAGCTACCCCCCTGCACCTGGCTACGCCCATGGTTCCTTGATTCAGATAAATTTACGAGTATTCTCATACAAAATAATGGAGAAATTATAGATAAGAATTGCAGCTTGTTACATGTGGATTTGGGGGATTAAGCCCAGATTTCTCAGACTACAAACTAACCTTTAAGGCAAAACACATATTTGATAATGGCAGCCCAGGATCTGTTCACAACATCACCCCCCTGTATGGATCAGCATCTTGTTTCTGAGCAGGAAAGATTGCATTTCTGCAGCTCTCAACAGCTGTCCTGTAAGCTTTACTTTTGACTACAGTACATTCACAGCTCTCCCAGCCGCTGAAGAAAAGTTCACCTCAGTTAATTGCCCTACAGCATCGCAGGAACCTCGCTGTCTTATCCTATTCAGCTAGTGATCTTCTTCAATCACACTCATTTGGGGTGGCTGATCTGGGACAGCCTGGGTATGATTTTCAGTTGTGTACCGACTGACAACTTCAATTGATTTCATTATGAGCCACCGTACACAGTCTAGTCTCGAAAAAGTAGGTCATACAGTTGCTGGAACTAGGCAACCGAAGTGGTCACGGTGATTACAGTGAAAGATGTGAATGGCAGTGTTTCACTGGGGCTTAGGGATGTGAGAAAATTAACTGAAAAAAAATCAAGTACAGCTTAAGCCAATAGGATAATTCAAAATACAAAATCTTAAAACTGGACAAGGACAAGAAATAGCACCAAGAAACTACTAGAATATGAGAGGCATTAGGAAATGATGTGAACTATTGTGGCATTCCTATTACCCTGAGATTTCCTTTGCATATACCCTATACATGGAATATGTGTACCATGGGCCCAGATTCTGCCCCAGGTGATTCAACACTCTTGTCGCTCTCAGAATTGCTCTTGGGTTTCGTTTCATTTAGTTTTAACATAGGCTGGTCAGGCTATTTTTATTGGCTAATACATGGGTCAGCAAACTAAGGCCCGAGGCCGGATCTGGACCAAATGCCTTCTGGATCAGGCTATTTTTATTGGCTAATACATGGGTCAGCAAACTAAGGCCCGAGGCCGGATCTGGACCAAATGCCTTCTGGATCCGGCCCGCAGACGGTCTGGGAATCGCCGCGTGGATTGGCATGGATCTGATTCTGATTGTTAGGGCTGCGCCATTCCCCCCCACACACACACACACACCGCGGCGGTGCCTCCTCCCTCCCTCCCTCCTCCTGGCTTCTCCCTGCCCTGCCTAGAGGAGGAAGGGGGCTGGGCTTTGTTGAGCGCCATTTTAAGCAGCCCCTCTCCGTAGGCAGCCCTTTTGCGCTGCTCATTGTGCTGCCGCCACCACCGCCAGCCCCTGCTGCTTGCAAGGCACAGGTAAGCAGTCACCGGGGCTTGTCCGGTGCTGTGGAGAAGGGAGGGGAGAGTCGGTGGGGTGTTTTTTTTCAAAATATAGTCCGGCCCCCCCCACAAGGTCTGAGAAACAGTAGACCGGCCCCCTCCGGAAAACGTTTGCTGACCCCTGGGCTAATATCACCACAATTAGAATGATGCAAATGGTGGATCCTAGTCATGAATAATGCTGATGCAATTCTGTGTAAGTCTGCTTGTACACCCAGGTCCTGCTTTCAGGCTTCCCATAGGGACCTGGTTGGCCACTGTGAGAACAGGATGGTGGACTAGTGGAGCCTGTTCTAGTTGTTGTTGTTTTTTACATTCTTACATTTCTTCATTAGTCAGTTCCACCGGCCATGGGGCTTACAGTACACTGAAGGGAGTAAAGCTGTAGAGAAAAACAAAAGCCACCCTGTGGTTGAGTCTTGTAGTGCACTCTTCTTGTAGGAAACCCAAAGGTACATCACTGTGCAGGATTTGCGTGTTGGCTAGAGCTGCAGCATATACTTGCATCTCTTGTAGCACATTGGCCAACAAGCGGTAGTGGAGACATTTGTGCTTCCTCTGCAGCCACTCTTAATGGGTCAGGGAAAGTATGAGCCTGTTTCAACTGAGCACAACAAGGAGCGCAGGAATGCATCTGTGGACAGGAACACAGATCAAGCCGGAGAACCATTTTCTTCCCTAGTGGGGTGAAGATATTTCTTACTCTAAGCTGTACACCAGGGGTAGGCAACCTAAGGCCCAGGGGCCAATCGCCTTCTCAATCCGGCCCACGGACGGTCCGGGAATCAGCGTGTTTTTACATGAGTATAATGTGTCCTTTTATTTAAAATGCATCTCTGGGTTATTTGTGGGGCATAGGAATTCATTCATATTTCCCCCCAAAAAATATAGTCCGGCCCATCACATGGTCTGAGGGACGGTGGACCGGCCCACGGCTGAAAAAGGTTGCTTACGCCTGCTGTACACATTACCATTTACCCTGGCCCCAGTGTTATCCCACCGCTGGTGTTTGAAGCTGAGTACACAAGATGATCGTGAAAATCTGGGACCAAGATGGAAAAAAAGTTTATACAAGACTAGACTAAATTTATAGACTATCTTAAGGCCCACTGTAAAGACTTAAAAACCATTAGCAGAATTGACATAGCATTTATGAAGTAATGTGAATTAGGGTTATCAACGGACTTGTAACTGAACGGAAAACTAAAGATGTGTAAGGTAATAAAGGGGAGAAATTGGAAACCAGGGGTGGGGTAGGGGGAAGTCTAGAAGGGATGAATAAGTAAGTAAGTTGGATGTTAAACTGTAAAATTATTTAAAATTATTGAAAATTGAAAATAAAATATGGAAAAAAGAAGCTGAGTACCCATGACATTAGCCACATAAATCCCGTATCCATATGCATTCTGTAGTTTCTTGAGAAATTCTGCTGTTTGATGCATCCGCCCCCCCCCCCGCAACCCAGCTTCTGTCCAATATGAAAACATAAGGCGTCGTTAAGCTGAGTTGCAAAGCTGAATTGCACATGTGCAGGTGACAGTGTCCTTGAATAGGCACAGAGAAACAAATCAGGTAATGTGCATCAGGTGAAGACATCTCCATCCGCTCAATGGTATGTTCAGCAACATGAAAAAGTGACTCGAAACACAGCAATAAAGATCCTATTGACCAAAATAACTTCAAATGGGCTAAGCTTTCCTGACCAAGATCTCTGTTGTTGTTGTTGTTTAGTCGTTTAGTCGTGTCCGACTCTTCATGACCCCATGGACCAGAGCATGCCAGGCACTCCTGTCTTCCACTGCCTCCCGCACTTTGGTCAAACTCATGCTGGTAGCTTCAAGAACACTATCCAACCATCTCGTCCTCTGTCGTCCCCTTCTCCTTGTGCCCTCCATCTTTCCCAACATCAGGGTCTTTTCCAGAGAGTCTTCTCTTCTCAAGAAGATCCATGAAGATCCCTTCATGGATCACTGCCTCCCCTTCATGGATCACTGCCTTGCTGTGGCGAAGGGGCTTGAATAACTTAGAGAAGCTATGAACTATGCCAAGTAGGGCACCCTAGATGGACAGATCATAGTGGAGAGTTTTAACCAAACGTGATCCACCTGGAGCAGGAACCGGCAAGCCACTCCAGTATCCCTGCCAAGAAAACTCCATGGACAAAGACAACGGGCATATAAAAAGATCTCTATTAGGATCAAGCTTTTTGGGCAGCGGGCAGGATCTCTGACTTGCTGATTATGTAGAAAGCAAAAGGAGAACTGTGGTCTTACAGTTTTATCCCACTTCATTTATTTGATTCCATTTATGAATTGCTTACCACAAAATATATTGGAAATGATTTCACAGTGTTTTGTAAGGAGGATTATGCGAAATATTGAAGGAAGATTATGAAGAGACTTATTAGTTAAAGATAATTAAAAGCAATAGAAAAATTAAGAAATGCAGATTAAGTGATTAAGAATGGAAAATCTTCAGAGGTAGACGACGGAAGTCCAAAATATTGTAGAAGATAAGAAACTGTGTTAAATGACTGTTGGAAATGATATGTTAAAAAATTAATAAAAATATATTTTTAAAAAGAAAATGATTTCACAGTAAAAGAAAAAAACCTTGATAAAAACAATTCCCACACAGAAAAACTATTTCAAATCCAAATTTGATAATGATCTTCACTCGAAAATTATTAAATGCATATAATGCTTAGCATTAAAGAAAATCAGAGAGGCATATAACAAAAGAATAAGACATAAAAAAAATCAATATAAAACATTTAGGATTAAGTGAATGGCTTTAATCAATACTGTTGGTGCTTCTCTAGTATCAGTAGAGAGGGAGTCTCATCAGGCAGGTGCTGCAACACTGAACACCTTGTTTCTGATGACCTTAGAGTGGTCATCTGGAATATGGGCGTTCAAGTACAGTACCAAGAAAACAAAAACAAAAAATGTATTTTGCATGCCAACAGTAAACGGGACTTGCAAAAGGTATGCATTCTAGAGAACAGAACGTACAGCATTCCCTTCCCTCCATTTAGAAATGTCAAGCTCTTCCTGTAATTTGTTTTTAGCAAGCCTGTAAGCACGCTTTTATTCCCCCCAAATCATCCCTAACCCTCCCTTTTCTTTTTTCTTTCTTTTGCTCTTCAGATTGTAAACAGGATAGATTATATACCTTCCTTACGGGCTGCCATCAATTCTGTTCCAAAAGAGTGTCAGTTTGTTGGGCCCCAAGGGGTGGCACAATCTGTTCCCTCTTTCTTCCGCTTCCAGCAAGTGAGAATATTCTGTGACAGGAGAGCTCAGTGAGCAGATGAGCAGAACTGCTGCTGCTGCTGAACTCGCCTCACCTCTCCACATGGTAATATCTGGCAAAACAGCCTAGTCACCACAGGTAGCTGTACAATTACAGCTTGTTTACTATCAAAACAACATGGAAGACAAAAATCATATTTCTCTTCTATTTCACTACTAACATCGGATTTCTTTTTTAGGTTTCCTTCCCTGGAAAACTTAAAATGAAAGAGACAAGTGCAGCAGTCTGCAGACAAAGGCTGGGGAAACCAGGGTTCAAATCACTGGGTGAACTTGGGTCAGTTACTATTTCACAGTCTTTCTTTGCAGGGTTGTTGTGAGGGTAACAAAGGGGAGGTGGGGCTTCCCTGGGCTTTGTGGAGGAAGGGTAGCCTGTAAATGTTATAAATGAACCAAATAACAGGGCGGGTGGTGCTGGTTTCCATTCCAGAGATTTAACTATTTAACTTCTGCTCCATTGCAGTAGTTGTGTGTTAGCCTTATTTCTTAATTATTCTGATAATTGCTTTTCAAAGAGGAAAGTTATCTCCGACTGGTTATAACATTAGTGTTTGTCTTGAATTAGGTAAACGCCTTGAGGAGGTCTCTCAGCTGGTGCCAGATATGGAGATTTTAGTAGCAATGTTTTAATACTGCACAAATGCATAGTTTAACTCGCATATCGCTTACAGCTTGACTTGTGAATGCACAAAACCACAGGTATTCACAAGTTTGTACAACAGTTCTCTGAATCTAGTGTCAAGACAGTGCTTCATCAATTGTGCATTGTATGCAATTATTGCATTTTTTTCTGCAAAGCTGTCGTGTGAGAGAGCATGGGGGTGGGGAATGGTCCATGGTTACTCAGTGAGCTTCTTGGCTGAGCAGAGATTTAAACCATGTACCTCCAATCTAAGTACAAAATTCTGAAGACCAGCCCACACCTTAAACCAGAAGAGACCCACCTCTTAGAGCATGTCTGGAATCAACATGTCTGGAACCAAGAGAATCAACATTCCCTGGCAGACAATAAACAAGAACATGTTCTGTGCATCCACCCGTTACATTACCTATGGCTTTCTGTGTGCAGAGTTTGCACCTAATTCTGGTTGGGTACAACAGCATTTCTTGCACTGACACTAAATTCAAGCAATACTTCCAATGGACACAGACTTGTGAAATTTTGAGAAAGAGCTGAGGGATATTTATGCTAGCTTAGATTTAAAATGAATGGGATAGATCTTCAGGTGAGGGGACTGAATATATGAAAATGCCTGCCTATAACATGCCAGGGAGCAAGGCCAGAACCTTCTCACTAGGCAGACAACTTTTGTCTGTACATTTGCTGTCTGAATTGCCACTGTCCGGTAAGCGTTACATGACATGTGGCTGCTGGTTGTGCAGCGTGAAACACAGAGAAGCCCAATACTTCACGTATCATATTGTGCCGAACTTCCTACTAGTAAGACACACTCATATGGAAATTTACCAGATGTAGATTATAATATATGACCATCTACAAATGCTTCCCATGTAGAAAAGGGTGCAAAGGGTGACATATCCCTCATTTATTTATTCTACTTCCACCTTGCCCTTCCTCCTGTTTAGGGTGGTTCTGAAATCTGAAAGCTGAAAAGTGGTTATATCAGTTCTTCAGAACCGGCAGTTTAATAGATTCAGAATTGTAATTTTAAACCAAGGTCTACAGAAGCTTTAACCCACTATTATTTTTGGTAAAACTTAACAAATTAACGGTTGATTCCCAGGGTTGAGTACTGATCTGTTCATGATTTGTTGAAGATTTTTGAGGATAATGATTTATAAAGCCTTCCCTAGAATCCTAAAAGGTGACAGTGTCATTATTTTAAGTATTTCTAGTTAGATATAAATATCTGAACAAATGTGGTGAATTGGCTGGAAGAGATAATAGCTGCCTTGTGATGTCAATAAGATACATGTGAGTTCCACATGCAGGCTTGGCTGAATAAAACTGCTGACTCACCATGGTTCCTTGTGACTTGGCAGACTGCAAGGCTGAGCTTTATCCCCCTTACTTCTGTTACACATGGGGGCAGTGCAGCCAAGAAACTGTAATGCTCTCTGGATTTGGTTCATCAAAGACTCAGTGAGAGTCAGTGGGAGAGAAAAGAACTGGAACCACTTATATAAAAGACAGCAGGTTTTCTTGGCCATGGACATTAGTAGAAGCTCTTCACATATGATGCAATGCATGTGATAGCCAACCAGCAGATTTAAGTTTGTGTGCCAATCTAGATTAGAAATACCTTGACCTACATTAATGTTCCAATCAAGGGAAGTACAAGTTTGTACTTTTGGCAGCCCCTGGAGTTTAATCACAAGATGCCTGGCTGCCACTTATATGAATGCTTTCCTCTCTCATCTTCTACAGATTTTTAAATTTATTTTCTGGCAGAAATGGAGTGTTTTGTTAGTCACATCCCTGCGACTTTAAGGAAGCTTACTGACCTGCTGTTGGGGACATTCTAGCCAGCACCACTGACATATTTGCTTGTGCAATGAATATAGAAGAAGCAAATAATCTGCAGGCTTTTCCGTGTGTGCTTTTAGGATTCCTCAGAGTAGGCTAAGTACCCATTAAAAACTGTCAGCTGTGCTTTTGTAAAAGCTGGTTGTTTTCTACTCATTCAGCCATGTTTAAGTAGTCCTTTTAGGCTGCATCAATGGTTGTGAACGCAAATCCCGGCAGGATGGAAATCATTTAAGAATAATTAATCTGGAACAAACAAGGTTTCATCAACAGTTTTAGTAAACCAGCCTACCTTGCTAATCCTGAATCTAGATCTGATTGGCTTATCTTACCTGGAAAGTTTTCATTACTTACTGATGGTAGCTGAATCAATGATATAAATATACAATGTAAATATACTAAAGCTATATATAAAACTTTCTAGTTTAGGAACAAGAAAGAATAAAAGACTAAAAAGTTGCATCTTTTTTAAATGTTTGCAAGCAATATGAGAGATGCTGTCTCACAGAGCCCAGATGTGAGCCAGTTTCCAAAAAGAAAATGGTCCTAAAATGTAAGTGTGGAAGCCTATCACAGAGTATATAAGTCCTGCTCTGCAGAACAGGATATTCCACACTTCACTCTCCTCTCCAGTAATCTTTAGAACGCTCAGTATGGATTTTTCTTTTTAAAAGAAATTCTCAGTCCTGATTTTATGCTCCCAGGTCAAGAAAGCAGTCCTACCAAACCACCTAGAGCAAAATGGCCTCTTTAAGCCCCTTTAAAATAACAACTGAATAATTCCTTATTTACTATTTCTGTTCAAATATGAAATGGGAACCTGCCAGAAAATGTTGCTGTGTTTATTTTGCTCCTATGTTTGGTTACATCTCCACATTTTAAAAGTACAAACGAAGACACAGAAATGTTTTTATTTTAATCATTGCTTTTAAATGTATAATTGCATGCATATTCATTGCACCCTACAAGACATTTTGAACGTATCTAGTATTGTTTCTTGCAACATATATTTAAGCACTTATTGGATGATACTGAATGATACCCACTAGCAGAATGGAAACTGTGGACTGTGGAATAAACCAATTCCCTCTCCACTGTGGCCCCAACCTTGCAAAACTGATCCAGAAGGTTGGGGGACTCTCAGGAATATATATATATATATATATATATATATATATATATATATACACACACACACACATACAGAGAGAGAGAGAGTTACAAACTTAATTTATTCCGGAGGTATGTTCTTAACCTGATGTACCACTTTAGCTAATGGGGCCTCCCGCTGCCACAGGCACATGATTTCTGTTCTCATCCTGAGGTAAAGTTCTTAACCCAAGATATGACTTGCGGGTTAGCGGAGTCTGTAACCCAAAGTGTTTGTAACCCGAGGTACCACTGTGTGTGTGTGTGTGTGTGTGTGTGTGTGTGTGTGTGTATTACTGTGTGTAGCACTTAAAAAATGCAGACATGCATAGTTCATTTATGCATATAATGTTGTATATTTACTTTAAAAATCTTCAAAAGCTTTTCGGATTATTTACTTATAAAAATATAGTGGTACCTTGGTTTTCAAACATAATCAGTTCCAGAAATCCATTATGAGTTCCGAAACGTTGGAAAACTAAAAGCGGAAGCCTCAAAACAAAAGCCGCGTTTCCTTTTCGACTTCCAATGCGCGTTGAAAAACTGAGAAACTTACTTCCGGGTTTTCAGTGTTCCGAGTTACACAATGTTTGACTACGGAGGCGTTCTAAAACTGAGGTATCACCATTCATAAAAAAAAATCAATATCCATTTACAACAATATGTCAAATTGTACAATAAAAGCATATAAAATTCTGATTAATGATCTGTTTACCCACCAAAGGAAATGGCATGCTTTCCTAATCTAAATTCATTCCCCCCCAGATGCAACACTCCAACTGAGCGGAGAAACTGTAGGTATACAACCCATGGTGCATACATTGCCTTTTGGGTAGCTTCTCTTGTCCTCAGGGCTTTGTATATACATGGTGCTTTGAGTTTGATTGCTCCCAAGCAAATAATTATTGTAGCAATGGTGTCAGCTGGTTTTCAAGTTAGCACATTTTGACCTGTCAAGATCTAGCAGTAGCGCAAATGATTAACTTCTAAAGAAAATCATCTACATAGGCTAGGGGTGTGTGTGTGTGTGTGTGTGTGTGTGTGTGTGTGTAAAATGCAACAGTCTGGTCAAATGCAAAGTGCTCGGTTTCTGCTGGAACTGTGCCTCGGCATGTGTACACACAATTTAATCATGCTCTTTTTCTCGTGCACCCGCTATCTATGATTTTCTATTTTAAGGCAGTTTTTGTGTGTTTACATTTTCTATTTATATATGCATTTCTATTTTGGTACTTGGAAGGACCAGACCAAGGTCAGAGCAAAACTGAGTTTGGCCGATTAAACACCATCTGTAGCTTACTTCCGCTGACTTCTCCAAATTCCCACGCAACTCTCGGTATTTGGAATCCCTCCTTTGCACTGAAGCTTTATCTTTGCGTCAGATCTGCTTTATCACTGTGATGATACACCATTAAAGAAACTGTACAGGGGCCTCAAAAGGAAATGCCAGGGGCTCTTCTGGTTGGATAAAGGGGTAAAGGGGACCCCTGACCATAGGTCCAGTCGTGACTGACTCTGGGGTTGCTTTACTGGCCGAGGGAGCTGGCGTAATAAGCCACTTCTGGTGTACAAGAGCAGGACACGGAAACACCGTTTACCTTCCCGCTGGAGTGGTACCTATTTATCTACTTGCACTTTGACGTGCTTTCGAACTGCTAGGTTGGCAAGAGCAGGGACCGGGCAACGGGAGCTCACCCTGTCGCGGGGATCCGAACCTCTGACCTTCTGATCGGCAAGGCCTAGGCTCTATGGTTTAACCCATAGCGCCACCCGCGTCCCTCTGCTTGGATAGTTTGGTGTAAAGTGGTGGAATGTCAGCTTTGCACCAACCCTGCTCTGTTGCCTCTCTATCGTATTTTGTTTCCTAGTGAGAGTTGAATCTAATGGGTGGTATTCAACTAAGAGCAGACCTAATAAATTAAGGGACCTAACTGAATCATGTTTATTAATTTTGGGGGGAGGAGATTCATTGAATGAGCCCCACCAGTGGGAACCTGCACAAAGGCTTCTGCTAGCCCAATGGAGCTTTCACACACACACACACACACACACACACACACACACACAAAACAGGCTCATGGGAGTTTGCAGAACCCCCAGAAGAGCATGCAGGGTGAGTAAAGAGCTGATTGTTTCATCAGACAAGTAGGAATGTTTGTGCTTATGGAGGGATCTGCTTAGCGGTATGTTGAATTCCTACCAGTAGACCTGCTCCAAGTGAAACTTGGTAGTCTGCCACTCAAATATTCCAGAATATGGCACGTAAAGCAATCCCATCAGCACAGTGTTGGAATTACATTAGCATTTCATATTCCTGTGCTACACTGCCTCTATTTTTTGAAGGCAACTGCAAGAAGTCTACATAGCACTGATGTCCAGGAAAGGCATGTGTAAGTTCTTGAATGGAGTTTGTTTGCTAAATTTGGAGTCAGGAATAGTTTCCTCTCTCCCAAGTCAAAGTTAACTGGTTTGGTATGTTTCATTCTTGCCCTTTCATTGACAGCTGGTGTCATGGTTTGCTCCTGCATAAGAAATAGGTTAATAGTTGTTCTAAAAGCCAAGCTTTCACACTCTTGCAAACACTCTTGCAAACTATTAGGCCTGCCCATGCATGCAAATAGTCAACATTCTCCATTTACACTTCTCCCAATGGAACAAGATCATGTGCCTAGGGGGAGGCATCTTCTCAATACAAACCCAGAATTCCTTTAAAGCTTTATTATGGAAATTCTTCAATTTTACCCTTTACTAAAACAGCAAGACCATGCTCAATTATTACACTTGTTTGCAGTAGGAAACAGAACGACAACACGATCTAGAATAATATATCTTTGGGCTTGTCTACACTTCTGTTTGTCCCATGACTAGAACACTCAGGTCCGAGCGGGTTTCCCCCTTGCTCTGTTCTTTCCCAGGGAAAACCCACCATTTCGTGTCAAATCAGAGCAAATGTCAATGCAGAGAAAGCCCGAACTGCCATTTGCTCCAATTGAGTGCTAAAGAGCAGTTTTCTCCAGGGACAAGCAGCAGGGCAAGAGGAAATGTTGATGAGACCTTGGTCATGTACTCACTTTTATGCCTTGCTCAACTTGTTGTTGCACCCAACTTTTTCTTATATGATATTTAACACAGAATATTAGATCTAATCATTTTGAAGCATATTGGAACATAACTCTGTATAACTGATGACAAAAGCCAGTTACAGAAGTTCAAATAGTGTCCAATTCATGAGAAAATTGGGGGAGGAAAGTATGGTCTATGGAAAAACCCCACCTTCTATTCTTTTGCACTTTTCCATGTCAGCTAGCAGCCATTGTTTCCCTGTTCTACTGCACATAAATCTAAGCTCACATAATCTGGAGCATCTGGTTCCAGGATTAGTCCATGGGCCAACTTTAGGCTGTATATTATAAGAACTGAGCTCAGTGATACTACTATTAGCTGGATTGCTTAGGGTTAAAATTTCCTGCTGTGTTAAAACATGATTTTTTTTTTGTCTAACTATTAGCAAGCAAAGATCAAAGGAATTCATGCTGATGATATCTAGTACTTTATAATCCACATCTTCCTATCCCCACTTAGCCTTGCATATTAATACAGTACTGCCTGATAAAACTTTTGTATGAATACTATGTCCCTCCTCACTCCTAACTAGCCTTTATAGCTTTATTAAAGTGCATTTCAGCTTTCTTGGCTGACTCATTTTGCTGCTTTACTTTTACTAATTTCTTATCTGTGCTTCAATCGCTTCACCATCAAATATGTGGAATGTGTCCTTAAGAAGCCTCATAGCTGAAAATAGTTATTTCTTGAGATCTTGTCATTTTGCTAGAGACACTCACGGCATTAAGGAAAAGGCTCTTCTTTCTGTAAAATCCCTCTCTTAGCAAATCTGGAAAGAGATGGTTCCCTCCACTAGTATTTAGAAACCCTGGCAAAACCTTGACATTAGTGAAGCCAATTAATAATTAACTGGAATGAATGGCCTGCTTTAATGGAGTGTGGGCTGAGACTCTGCTTCACAACACACTGCTGTCAGCCAAGCGCAGAGAGGAAGCCACAGGCTTTTAAAGAGGCTTCGGATGAAGTGAGGATGGTGCATGGTTCACTGTACAAATCTTCTGAGATCAGGTAAGATACTCTGATGGGTGGGCTGGAATGTGATTTTTGTAGGATCATAAATAAGTCACATTAAAAACACGGCAGTAGATTTAAACTGGAAATAATAATAATATTTCCACCTCTTTTGACTCACCAGAATGCTTTTTCACTGTTTCCATGTTAGCCTTATATTAGTTATTATAGTCATTAATCACTAGTGCATGAACTGAACAAAACAATAAAATCAACAGAATTCTCTTCATTTGTCAAACTAAAGCAAAAAAGCATTGTACAAAGCAGCATAATGATGTAATCATTTTGCTAAAACTAAACCACTATACAAAGGGTGGCATCATAGCTGTCAACCTTCCCTTTTTTTGCGGGAAATTCCCTTATTCCAGCGCCGTTTCCTGCTGCTATCCCAGATTGTTAGATATCCCGTAGACTGTCCCCGGGACAGGTGAGGCTGCTGATCCCTTATTTTGGCAGCTATAGGTGGTACCCAGCGGTGGTTTTGTGCTAGCAGATGGCACTTCCATTCAGAGAAGGTAGAGCACGTGCTTTTTGCAGATTTGCCCCTATCTATTGTAGCCTTTTGCATCATAGCCCATACTGTCCTGGTGAGTGGGGTGTCCCTCAACCCTACGTACCTTTCCAGGGCACACAGAGGGTTGCAGCCAATGAGGGGGGCTGTGGGCAACAACCAATGGGGGAGGCTGGCAGCAACTGTGCCACCATGGAGGAGCCACCGTCTTCTACTAAAGAATAGTAATTTATCTCTGACCTATTTCCCAAAAGGAACTGTCCAAGTGACATGGAGGGGACCTTGGGGGGCTCAGTCTCTCGATGAAAAAGCCAAAGGTTTCTCACTGCCAAGAAAAAAATCATCAGAGGTGGAATTTCCAATATGCCTCAAGTCCAAATGTGAGGGTTGACTTCTTAAAACCTTGAGGTCTTGTTCTGAGGGCCCTTACCTTTTGAAGAGAGGTGGGCAGCACTGGCTACAGAGGAACTTACCTCGCAGAACAAATTGCCAAGTGACAGTGCATTCACTGCAAGGTTAACATGAGATTCCTTTCCCCAACATGTAGCGGTATTTTAATATTTAAAGGGTGTACTGATACTGACCCTTCTTTAGTGGTTTTAACTGTAGGAATAGTTTGCGATACTGTATTTTGTATTTTTTTTTTTTTTAGTACATTTTTATGCTCAAAAGGCTGTGGAATCTTGTTTTAAACAAACATTTGCCTGCCAGTTCGATCAAATGGCAAATTCACCATTTAGGCAAAACATAATCCACTTTCCTCCCTAAAACTCTTTTCTGTTTTATTATTAACAGAAACCATTAGCTAAAATTTAAATGAACAAGCCGAATTAATTAAGCACATGTGTTATTGCGATATCCAGATAAAAGCAGCTAACTGGCGATGGGGAGATATTAGCGTTGGGTTTTAATATTAGAGCGCTGCATGCAGCTGCAGGGAGGTTTAAATATAAGAATTCAAAAAGCATACACATGCATAAATGAAACTCTATCTCTTGTGCGATGCTCATTTCTTTTTATAACCTTTTTGAGATGCTGGACTTAGTTCAAGATAAACAGTGGGCAGCTCTGTTGCTTTTTTAAAAAACCAACAGTCACTTAAACTACAAATGGGGTCTCAGGTCAAAGATAAGGAAGCAGCTTCTTTTGACCTGTTCTGTGTGTGCTGACTTGGGGCTCTGAATATCCACAGACTCTTGCAATTTTGAAATATGTTCAGGGCTGCAGGCTCTGCTGGGATTCAGTCTGGACATTGCTTCATTCCAAATTGAAGAGATGTTTTAATTGATGACCTTCTCTTTGATCGAGACAAAAAATTCTGGTTAACCATGGCAAGGGGATAAATGCTAAAAAACAAAAAAGAGAGAAAAACCCTTGAGGTGTTTTCTAATTTGTAGACACCCACACAGCTTGTGCCTAGCTTAAGCAAAACTTAATGGCTGCAATTTAGCAGAGACTATGCTGAAATACATGTTTTACGGATTCCAGAGAAAACGGGGGATTGTTATTACTTTCAAAACTGCCCACTTAAATGTTTATTTTGCATTGTCGGTACCTAAACAAGAACTTGACAATAATATGCACTCATAGAGCTCCAGGCAACTGTGAGCTTCCCCATTCACTTCAGTGGATGGGACAGCCCCATGTGCGCTGGAAGACTGCATGTGGGATGCCTGCCCCTTGCCATTGGAATGAATGGGGAAATGCTCCCCAATAGGAAAGCTCTGTATGCTTACTGGAGCCTCTGGTTTTACAAGATCACTGGATTTATCAGCACCAGTTTAATATGATTTAAGGCAACAATATAACAGTGTTAACGATCATGTAAGGCACAAAGTGATACCTTTTATGACACTTGTGGGCTTGTCTGCATTACATATTTACTGAGGGTGACTTAATTAGCAGCTGACATGGGTAGCGCTGTGGGTTAAACCACAGAGCCTAGGACTTGCCGATCAGAAGATTGGTGGTTCGAATCCCTGCGACAGGTTGAGCTCCCGTAGCTCGGTACCTGCTCCTGCCAACCTAGCAGTTCGAAAGCACGTCAAAGTGCAAGTAGATAAATAGGTACCGCTCCAGCGGGAAGGTAAACAGTGTTTCCGTGCACTGCTCTGGTTCGCCAGAAGCGGCTTAGTCATGCTGGCCAACAGACGCGGAAGCTGTATGCCCGCTCCGTCGGCCAATAAAGCCACAACCCCAGAGTCGGTCACGTCTGTACCTAATGGTCAGGGTTCTCTTTACCTTTTTAAAACACCTAGGCTGAGGGCATATGGGACCAGATAAACGAATGTTTGTACAGTTTAAATATAAAGGACAAATAATTTGGGGGTAAGGAAGGAAGAGGAGAAAACATCACACTATTAAAACTGAGGAATACCCTCTTTTGGGGTGGCATGGACTGGCAGGCTGCCATAGAAATTTGATATGTTTACTTGTTCTATGTATTTTTACTCAGTTTCTTTCTACGGAATATTACCCCATCTAAAGTTTTATAAACATTTTTTTTTTTAAAAAAATATCTTTTTACAGATTTCTTCATTTAATTCAAGAGATGAGTCTGCTGGAAAAGAGTTTTCCCCATTTGTCCACGAGAAACCACTTAGTAAGTTTACAGATCTGCAACTCTTTAAAATACAGTATGAAAAACACAAAAGAAGTTTGATATGTGCCAGGGTCACGGGTGTCAGTAAAGCTTTTCAGACTTCCCCTACTCTCTGCAACAGCTGGATTTTTTTGGTCCAGGTTCTTCACAACCTAATTAGAAACATACTCCATTTCCTACTTTTGTAAGATATGAAACTTAGAAAACAAAAAGGGGGATTACTTTTCAAAACAGAGGCTTGACACATGATATGCTGAATTTATAGGAACAGAATGACTTCATTATTCAGGTTTTCCTGTCTTGACAACATATGGACTTGGCACACAACAAAAGCTTTTTTATTTTTTGGTATTCTGATAAAGGGTAGCCATGTGTCCTACTTTAGAGAGGAATCATGGAGTTGGAAGGGACCCTGAAGATCATCTAGTTCAACCCCCTGCAATGCAGGGATATGCAGCTGTCCCATATGGTGATCAAATCTGCAACCTTTGTGTTATCAGCACCACACTTTAACCAACTGAGCTATCCAGGCATGCAGGATTCCTCTGTTTGAAGGGCTGTTTAGTACAGGCATCCTCAACCTTGGCCCTCCAGATGTTTTGAGACTACAATTCCCATCATCCCCGACCACTGGTCCTGCTAGCTAGGGATCAAAAACATCTGGAGGGGCGAGGTTGAGGAAGCCTGGTCTAGTCCAAGCCTGCTTCAAAGAGAAAGAGCCATATGGAGGGAGAGTAGGGCCAGAAAGTCGCTCACCAACTGTTTTTAACACATGGGCAGAAAACTCAGCAGGCATATAGGTCACCCGGTCACAGTCTTCCCCCCTTAAAACGAGACGTATTGTACAGTGGTACCTCGGATTAAGTACTTAATTCGTACCGGAGGTCCGTTCTTAACCTGAAACTGTTCTTAACCTGAAGCACCACTTTAGCTAATAGGGCCTACTGCTGCTGCCACGCCACCGGAGCACAATTTCTGTTCTTATCCTGAAGCAAAGTTCTTAACCTGAGGTACTATTTCTGGGTTAGCGGAGTCTGTAACCTGAAGTGTATGTAACCTGAGGTACCACTGTATTTCTATTTAAATTAAAGCAGTTCTAGGTTTGCATCCTCACATAAAAATTGGCACCTGCAAATTTTATGCACATTGGAGACTTTTTTTGTTAACATGTGGACATCTTATTTTAGGTAAGAGGTTTACAGAGGAAACCTACAGGGATGGGGAACCTGTGGCCCTCCATTTGTTGCTAGAATACAACTCCATTCATCCCAGACCATTAGCCATGCTATCTGGGGCTGATGGGAGCTGGCAGCTGGAAGACCCACTGGTTCCCCATTCCTGGCCTGAGTTGCACAAAAGTTGTAAATAAAGAACAAGATAGTGATTGTTTGTGCAAGGCAATTTTAGTTCTCCAGAGGGTTTTTTTTAAAGACAATTTATGAATCAACTGGAGTTTACATCTCTATCTCTTATCTCTCTAAAAACATATCCACACTGAGTAAAGTATTCCCTTTAAAAAAACATCTCTCTCTCTCTCTTTTTCCATAGGAATCTCTTAGACAGTGGCAGCGATGTTACCGCAGTGAGGTAAGCTGCCCAATCTGCCTCCAGGCTACTACTTGCCCCGTAGAAACCAACTGTGGACATTTATTTTGTGGTAAGTAAATAGGATCATTATTTTCCCCACACATATATTCATTTCATAAACATATAGCTGTCTTCACATTGCACGTAACTATAAAAGAAAAAGGGCATATAAAAGACAATGGATTGGCTCCAGACTCAGGTTGCAATCTTATCCACACTTACCACTGAGTGAGAGACCCTTTGAACTCAGCAAGACTTGTTTCTGAGTAAGGATCCACAGGATTGCACTGTATGTTACTTGAACTTAGTTCCAACTGAAATAATAACTTACCGGTAAATACAACTGATTTCAACGGGAGCCAAATTCAACTAATTTAGCCTAGATCCATTTCAATCTTGTTTATTTGCCTGATTCTACATATCTTTTGTGCAGACAGGCTTTAATTAAATAAAAAAATGTAGACGAGACAGTAGGAAATACAAAATAAGGTTTTCAATATTTTGACAACTAACAGGATGGTAAGGTCCAGTTTTAAAGCACCACTGCACCATGCTACTAGCATTTTAGACCACAGCTATTTCTGGCGCCTTGCACCATGTCCTAAGGGTTCTCAGACAAGTCCCATCCCTCTAGGACCACAGCAGTGCAGTACCAGTAAAGTACTGTAAGGTAACAGTAGGAACTCCAGCCTTTTGGAATGTGAAGTGGAAGAGGCAGCAAGAATTCTTATCACTACAAAATAGAAGAACGATGAAATCCCCTCAATTCATGAATGGATACAAAAGCTAAAAGATTATGCGGAGTTAGACAGTTTATCAGAAAAAATAAAGAACAAACCGAAACAGGAATTTATCTCAAAATGGGAAAACTTCAAAGTTTATTTGAAAAACAATTACAGCAGCATTTGAATAATTTTAGTAGTGTTGTTGTTGTTTAGTCGTTTAGTCGTGTCCGACTCTGCGTGACCCTATGGACCAGAGCACGCCAGGCACTCCTGTCTTCCACCGCCTCACGCAGTTTGGTCAGGCTCATGTTTGTAGCTTCAAGAACACTGTCCAACCATCTTGTCCTCTGTCGTCCCCTTCTCCTTGTGCCCTCCATCTTTCCCAACATCAGGGTCTTTTCCAGGGAGTCTTCTCTTCTCATGAGGTGGCCAAAGTATTGGAGCCTCAACTTCACGATCTGTCCTTCCAGTGAGCACTCTGATTTCCTTCAGAATGGATAGGTTTGATCTTCTTGCAGTCCATGGGACTCTCAAGAGTCTCCTCCAGCACCATAATTCAAAAGCATCAATTCTTCGGCGATCAGCCTTCTTTATGGTCCAGCTCTCACTTCCATACATCACTACTGGGAAAATTTTTAGTAGTAGCTTTAAGAAAGATATGAAACTTAAGATAAACCAATAATTAGTTAATTTAAGATAAAAGTGTGTGTTGGCAACAAATAATATATAATTGAAGTAAGGAATGGACGGGAGGTCAGGTCTATAGTCTAAGGACCACTTTTTGCTTTATTGATTTCTAATTAATATTGTCTTTATCACTGTTTTTATTTGTATTTTTGTGTTTTTTTCCTTTTTTGGTGTATCAATTTAAGAAAGAAAGAAAAGGAATGTGAAGTGGAAGGGAACTGCCCATCTCTGTTGCACTTTACAACTGTGGCATAAGCCTCTCCCTGTTGTTTTAGCAGCTAAAGTGGGAGAGCCGTAAGTCTGTGACATAGCTGGAACTGCCATGGGCGAGACAGGTCAAGGTTAGGAGGCCCTGTTTACTCCCACAATGTGTGAGGCTACTCTTAAAGCCATAATCTCCAGCCTCATGCTTTCCTCACAGCTGGATTGAAGCTGTAGTCATTGGAGTTTTAAGGAAAACACTTATTCCTGCAGATAAAAGGTGCTTGCTCCAGTGCTTTTCACTGTGGTTACTGAAGCCCTTCTTAAAAAAAAAGAAAACGAGAATGAAAAAAGATTAAGGACTTAATGGAAAGATTAACAATAGCATCACATTAAAATCAGACTTCTTCCAGGGAGGGATAATGAAATGCTTGTTCTGTACAAATACAGTCAACTGTATTATAGATTTCAGAGGTTCAATGCACTGGTCTGCTTTTCTTCTATATCATGTGATTCTCACAAAGGTGTCTTAATTTAGCTGGGATTTCTAGCTGGGAGGAAAACACAGCTTTTTACTAGATATAAAATATAGCAGGTCTAGGAAAAGTCAGATATTCACAACAAATGACAGACTTGGGACCTATAGCAACAAATGAGCATTTAATTACATGAGACAGCAACAATTTGGAAAAGTTCTTTGTCACAATTGTCCTTCATTCTTAAGCCACGGCACCATCTATAACTCTAGCCATAGAACAAAAATTAATGATTTTCAGATCAGGCAGATCTTAATGATGACTGAATCTGAGACACCAGCCAATCTCCAATACACAGCTCTACAAAATGGGTTTTTTAAAAAGTATATTACTCTCACTGCCCCACATTTATACAGCATTTGCCACTATGCCTATCTGAATCATATTGCAACCCATCTGCATGCAGTATATCTGCCTCACAAAGCTAGAAAAGGGTTCTGATATAATCTGATTAAACTCTTTGCTGTAAAACAAGATCCTTCATGTATTTAATCACACCTGCACAAGAACCACTTCCTCTTCCCTTACATTCTTCGTTCTGATCTTAGTATGCCACAAGTAAAAAGCAGAAATGAGTTAAGTGTCCAATAGTGGAAACTCCCACCCCAAAGACTAATTTGCTATAGCAAGTCCAGATCGTTCTAGCAAACGAGTCAATATACATGGTACCAAAAAGAGATAGGATTAATAAATAATCTCAAGGGTTTCCTTGACTCCTTTTTCAGAGTGGCCACAGTGACACGCACATTGGTCAAGTCTAGGTTAGATTACTGCAATATGCTTTTTGTAGGTCTGCCCTTGAAGAGGGCTTGGAAACTGTAGCTGGTGCAAAATGCAGCAGGCAGAATACTATCGTCTGCACTTTGCAGATCATAATACGCCAGTCTTAAATCAATTGTTCTGGCTTTAGGTTCATTCATGTGCTCATTTCAAGGTGTTGGTTCTTACCTATAAAGCCCTAAGTTATTTAGGACCAGGTTATCTGAAGAACTGCCTTCTCTCATATTAACCTGCCTGTAGGTTAAAATAGAATTGGCAAGATGTGAAATCCAGCCAGGATCAGTGTAATATGTTCAAACCATCTTGCTCTGGTGAGCAACCTGGCTGCCGAATTCTGCACCAGCTGAAGTTTCCGAACCATCTTCAGAGGCAGCGTATAACGCATTGCCTTAATCTAGCCTAGAGGTTACCAGAGCATAGACAACAGAGGTTAGGCTATCCCTTGTCCAGGTAGGGGCATAGCTGGGCCACCCGGCTGAAGCTGATGGAAGGCACTCCACACCCCTTTTAATATTTGCTAAAATGGTGCTTATAATAATTTGAATTATTTAATGGTTGTATTGCTTTAGCGGATTGTAAAATGTGTCAGAGGCCTTTATTCAGGGCTGAAAAGCAGTATAGGAATGCTCTCACAAATAAATAAATAAGGAAGCATTCGTCCCCCTGCCCAACCCAGTGCTGAACACTTTAAGTAAATAATTAAAATGAAAGACATGTTTTGGATAGGCTATGTTTTCCTATGTCTCAAAACATTTTATTTGAAACCTATATTTTTAATTCAATTTGGCACTAAGAAGAGCAAAGGTGGGCAAGTGTCATATCTAAAACTCATATTGTTATTTGATGGCTTTAAATGATGATCGGCTATGACTTATAGGGGGGAATGTATTATTGTTAGTCTGTATTATCGTCAGGAATTCCTATATTTCTTCCAAGATGTTTCAAATTTCACCTATATCTCGAACCATATGTCCAGGAAATGGGGTAGAAAGTTGATCCTGGGCCAATATTATTTTTCTCTAATTGCTAATAGCCAACAGAGTGTTTCTTGTGGGGGGGGGGGTGGCACACAAAACTCTGCAGCTTCCTGGATTAAAAGTAGATTTGAGGTCAGTTCTGAAAATGTGGATATATATATATACAAAAATATATATCCTTCCTCCCTGCTTTGTCACTGCAACTGAGTCAACATGATTTACAAAACATGATTTTTATGTACTTTGAAAAGCTGGTATGATTCTGTTTTGAGATCTGCATATGTGCCTATAATATGGTTGCAAGCGGTATAGTTGACCCATATGGATCTCTAGCATTATTCATTAAAGCTTCAGTCTATTGAACAGGGCTGCTGGTAGGTGATTATAAGACTCTGGGCACCGCTGCAATGAAGCAGAGGCGGGTGTCGGTATGTGCCTGGGGTCTTGCTGGCACTGTTCTCCACATTGTGCCCAGCCACCCTGTAAACAAAAAAATGGCTAGGAAGGGAGAAAGGGGTAGGAGATCCAGGGGCCCCGGGATCACCCCTACCCATGTCCCTGATATTGGGAATATCCCACGCTGTATGCAGCTGCATTAATTTTTGAAATATACTTGGAGTCGAAAGTGGATTTCATGCTCTTTATTCAGCTCATAGTGGGGAGGAGGAATGGAAGTTCCCCCACAATGTCTGCTTTATATACATTATTTACACAATGGGCCCCTCGTGATTGGCTAAATCCGGGATTCTCCTGTAGGCCAATCAGGTTGCGGATTCACTTCCACCTGGACTGGGTGGCTCCTGTGGACCAATCAGACTGCTGCATTCTGAATCCTATTCAACTCAGTACATAACAATTTTTATCTGACTTTTTCTGCCCATATCAGAACAGTTGTCAAATCAAAGAATCATAGAGTGGGAAGGGACCACGAGGGTGATCTAGTGCAATCCCTTCAATGCAGGAATCTTTTTGCCAAATGTGGGGCTCAACCCCACAACCCTGGGATTAAGAGTCTTATGCTCTATCGCCTGAGGTATCTGAATAATTTCAGGGAAGGAGTTGGTGAAGGCTTTGGAAAAAACACAACAACATCCTATAGGATCAAGGTTTTAAATGTTGCTACTTTTATGCAATCAACTACAGTGGTACCTCGGGTTAAGTACTTAATTCGTTCCGGAGGTCCGTTCTTCACCTGAAACTGTTCTTAACCTGAAGCACCACTTTAGCTAATGGGGCCTCCTGCTGCTGCTGCGCCACCGGAGCACGATTTCTGTTCTCATCCTGAAGCAAAGTTCTTAACCCGAGGTACTATTTCTGGGTTAGCGGAGTCTGTAACATGAAGCGTCTGTAACCTGAAGCGTATGTAACCCAAGGTAACACTGTACACACCATATTTTCACACACATTTTACTGAAAGTAGGTCACACCTGGGTGGCAAATAACTCTGACAGCATCTGTTTCTGTCGCTGTCCCCAGCAGTGTCCCTAAACACTGAGTAGCCTGGGGTTTTCCCCCTTTCCAATAGTTTCCAGGTAGAAATGTAATCTCAGTGTGGGAACTGGATCACGGTGACGAAGGGATTAACGGATGATGAAGGAATCTTCGTGCTATGCAGGTTTTCAGTTCTTGGAATACTACATTTTCTTTCTTTTCTTTTTTTAGGTTCCTGTCTGATTGAATACTGGAAACATGGACCTTGGCTAGAAGCAATCAGCTGCCCACTCTGCAGACAGAAAGTAAGAGTTTTCTCTTGTGATCATCTGCTCTTCGGCAGTCACAAGAGGAAGTGGAAATATGTACCAGGAATAATCCTTATAAATTTGCAGGCTACTACAAAACATCTGCATCTCTCATTTGATGCCTGTCAAATCAGGGAACACCTATCAAATATTAATCAATGCGCTTACAGCAGGCTTTTTATTACAGCTGGCTGGCTTCTTGCATTGCATTCAGCTCACCCAAGATGAACTCCTTATACTCCTCTGATCTTGGCCGCTAGCTGCCTGCCTTGGCACAATGCGCAAAGGTAGCAGAATAAGGAAGGCAGCCTACCGGGGAGGAAATTTACCCACTGGAGGACAAAGCCTATGAGTCAGGGGTCAAAGACATAATAACAAAAGGCTTATTAAAAGCATAAAACAGCACTGATTTGTCTTTTAGTTCTAATCTAAAGAGACGCTTCATGCTTTTTTCTTTTTTACCTGAAGGTCATTCTTTTGTACAACATGCCTTGTGAAAATCAGCCCGACAAGCCGAGCAAACAAATTGTGTATGACATCAGAGATTACAACAAACGCTTCTCAGGGCAGCCTCGGCCTGTAAGTAGCAACTTTTAGACATTTCTGGCTTAAAACGCAGCTAAGGTCGTTGTCTTTCTAAATTCTGATCGAAGCTGGTTTGGGGAAATGCACTCTACAACACAGTATTTCACAAGAGACAACAAGGTAGATACAGAATAACTCTGGATTGTGCCAAACACTGAGCATACACTGAGCTTCCCAAACCAGCAATAGGAGTGGACTGAACACAGAATAAATGGGGAGTGTGTACACAGCGTGGGTTTCCTGTTTGAGTGTGCACTCCACATAAAACGAACCAACTTCTTAAAAGTGGCACCCAGTATTCACATTAGCCAAATTTGCACAATGCAAAACATGTATTTTTTATGGGGCAATAAGGAAAGAATCACTACTGGATGGGGGTGATTAGGAAAAAAGGAGGAAGAAGGATTGTTGCTGGCAGATTTTTAGTCATCCCTATAATTCTCATCTTCTTACTTAACAAATCCAAAACAGCAGCATGAGAAAAATAAAGAGTTTCATAACCTTACCCAAATTTTATGTCCAGTTCACAGATTATCTTTATGACATGCCGCTTCTCATCAACCTGGCCGTACGAGGGATCTTCACGCTGGGCGGTTTGGTGTGGATCTTCTTCCTCAGAGTTGTCATCTGTTGTTTTGGAACCTTCATGTGCTTGACTTCTTCATTGGATCTGATGCCAGAACCTCTTTGTGGAATTCTGGGTGTGTTTGATGACCTAGTTGTTGTTTTCCTACTTTTAATCTGTATGATAAACATTTGCTCTCAGATGGAATCAGAAGGGGCGAACTTGACGAGCTCTACAACGCAAAACATTTTGTTGGAATCATAACGGGCTGAAGCACCGGCTATTCATAATGGGGAAACCAACCAGACAACGGTGGATTTTCCTAGTCTCTGCAAGCGACACAGAATGGCCTTAGCTTTGAAGAATGCTAAGGGTTGGTGTGCAGCGCTGGAGTTTGTGGAAGAGCAACAGTTGGGTGGAGGCTGTAATGGGTTGACACCCAACAATGTCCACAAGTCTCTAGAAGTGCACTGCTGCCATTCTAAAATGACAATTTCGCATTTGTGGTACTTAAGACTGACTCCTAGAAGGCACAGCGGCCAAGATCTGATCCAACTGTTCCACAGCTCAACAGCTCAGATATGGCTAGAAAACATGAAGTACATATAAACAGGAAAATACTGTACTGCAACTCTGATTAATGTGGAGCCCTCAAAACGACAAATGATTTTTTGCACATCATTAAAAGACTAGAGAGAGACAAAGAGGAACAGGCAGACTTGTGTGTGCTTGGTGCACACAGGGGGAAAACGTTGTCCGCTAGAAGGTCCAGTACAGACCTCCAGATTCAGCGGCTTACTGATCTAAGATAATCCTTTGCCGCGTGCAGTATTACAGATACATGTATAGGGATTATGGTTTGGATATGCTTGCCAATAGTTGCAACAGTCCTCATATTGCCACCCATCAATAAATGCTCCCAAAAACTGGCACAAGGGTATTAGAATGGATCAGAAAAGGCACCTTGGAGCACCGTTATCTGAGTCTTTTGGAAATAAGCATGCTCTTTGAAAGTCACTTCCTTATGCTGAGGCTCCCAGTTGTGCTTTGGTTTCAAGGTGGCTTTGTGCACTGTAAGCAGGTTTCATATACATCCTTATAGTAACTTAGGACAAAACCAAATGGAAATCCATGCTATCTGATATAAGCACTGACGTCTTGAGCAGCATGGGGCTATATAAATACAAAGGAAGTAAAAATGACCAGGAAGTTCACCTCCTCTCGGAGATCTCTATGGAAACCTTAGATTCCCCTTCAAGGTTCCTGCCCCAAGTGCATCCCAGTGAAGACAGGCAGGTGACTGCCAAGGACTTTTTTTGGTACAGGCACTTCAGCTATGGAATTGCCTCCTCAGAGAGGCTTACCTGGCACCTTCCCTCCTCCAGTGCAGTTAGTACAGTTAAACCTGAGTGAATAAAGAAGTTGTACATCCAGGCTTTAAAACTAGGTTTTAAATCCTGACGTTTTGTTTTTTGTTTTGCTGTCTTTTATTGTCTGTGTTTGCTTTTTAAATTATGATTATATATTGTGTTTTGAATATATTGTTGCAAGCCACTTGGGGAATATTTATTGGTGGGCGGCTATAGAAATCTAATAAATAAATAACCAATGAAAACACTATGAATCCAGTTTATATGTAGCCTGTTACGTGTTTGCATGGTGGAAAGGAATTCGGGTTTTTATGTGTTAGCTGTGTGTAAGAATGAATGGTGTCAGGAAACTGCCATCGGAAGAACAGGGGGCGGAAGGGCTCCAGGAGGATAGAAGAGACTCAGCAGCAGAAGAGGGAACCAGTAGGGGGGGAGCAGGAGCTCCAAGGGACAGGAAGTCGGAGGGGAGGCTCTGGGACACTTCCAGTGAGAACAGTGAGGAGGTATCAAGGCCCCCTTTAGCGACCCCCACCCCTCGCCGGAAGCTGTCACGCAGGGAATCTAGGAGACGCGTTTCCGTTAAGCAGCTTTTATGCTGGAAGCGTTTCCGCAAGCGCCCACTGTCGGATTCTACCAGTGACTGACGGAGCCATGTCCAAGGGCTCCGCTCAAGGCAGAGCTTTGCTACGTTAAGCAAACTCCGAGGGACTAACCCTTTTACGCACAAGTAGCTCATTGTCCCATCACAAATGCATATAAATATTTGTTGTTCACGGTGTTCTGAAACTTGTCGTGCATTTCTTCTTCTAGCATGTGCACATATCCTAATATTAATTTGTTTATGAAGTCCCTGGTGATACGATTGCTACAATCCATGGGTTAGCAAGTGCAGGGCAAGAAAGAACAAATGCAATATGTGTTTACAGATACAAGGTTTGCAGCAGGAGTACAGAGTCTCATAGACTGGTTGTTCTGGGCAGGATCTTTCCGGTCACCTACAGTAACAATTGCTTCTTGCTTCTTGTTGCTTGAGAGACTTCATATCCTGGGGGAGGCAGCAGGTGATCCAACTGTGCCTCATTCTACCGCAAGGTGGTGCTATAGAACACGAATGTTGAAATGCTGCCTGGGACAACAGTGTTTAAAGGAGATCTAGTTAATTGAACCAGACATTTGTGCTATTTCTGGCTACCCATAAGATTAACCGGCTACTTTGCAACCTCATTATCTGAAATCCTTACCCTTCCTTTATGTTGCTAGGGAATAGCAACCTGGGGGAGAACCGGGGGGGGGGGTGCAAGGAAAAGCCCAGAGGTGAAAGTTAGACATAGAGTAGGAGAATGAGCCCAGGAAAACGGAGGGCAATTTATTTAGGGACTCAGGGTATATATCCTGACTTTTGATGTGAACTAGACCCACAGGGTGTAAATGGAAATGTGTTTAACTCTTAGTGATCAGCTAAAATAAATGCATGAAATATTTAAGGAGAGGAATTTTATGGAAGTTCTAGATTAATTTTGCTATAAATGTTGATGGTGGCGGGTTATAGCAGAAAGCTGATCCCAATCTAAGATGGTAGGAAGGAAAAATACAGGGTGAGTCCTTTAAAAGAGGCCCCATGGATACAGAGTGCAGATGATCCGAGGGGCCTCTTGTATACTGTAAGACTTCATCTGTCATATCCCATAGCAATTTGTCATTAGCTTTCACTGGAGGCAAAAGCTCCTTCTTTGATTTGGTATTTGGCAGTAGCTTAGAGAACCTGCTCAACAGGCAATAAAGTATTCAACATATTTTTATAAAATTAGAAATGTAAGTACATTATGGAGCAGCATTGATTTAGATAAAGGAATAAAGAAATAGAATGTGGGGGGGGGGGCGGGAAACACCACCACTCTTCCAGCGTCATTTCCTTCATGGTGTCTACAAACTCTGCATGATGGTTTTATATTCCCGCTGATGTTCCACGAGTTTCAGAAACACCTGGTACTTCTTGTCATAAAATCTGTGGGGAAAGCACAAATTGAAGCAATGGAAACTCTAGGAAAGTACTTGTAATAAAAAAAAAGAAAATAAGAATCTACGAGGACCCCTTTTGTGCAGGTCACACTCACAGAAGTGAAGAGGACTTGTGCAAGGGCACACAATTGTCTTTGTGCTGCTCCTGTGTCCTTTGAGAGAGCTTACCCAGAAAATGCCTATGGCCATAAACTTTACCCCCAGTTTGACACTAAAGATGCAGGTTGATTTGTTTAAAAGAAGAAACACCCTCTCTTGCTCTTGCAGGCTCCCCATTCGCAGGCTGTAAAAGTGAGGTAGAGGGAATCTGGTAATTTCTGGGGAAGGGAGGGGGACGGGAAGCAAAAGAATGTGTGTGAAATTGTCTTCATCAGCAGTGGCATTCCTCCTAATCTGTATATATATTGCACGGGTCTGGGCTGACATGTTAATAAAGACCAAGGTTTCAAAGGCATAGTTCAAAATATTCTAAACTAGGAAGCTGCCCTTCCTGCCCTTGTATTTCCCCCATGGCAAGTGACAATGTATCAGACTGCTAAAGCAATGGCTGTGCTGAATACACAATAGTAATACAAGCCCACCCCACCCAGCTTGCGGGAGTCAGGGGGGATTAAATTGTGAACACTTCCAACACATCTTTAATTTATTATTATTATTATTATTATTATTATTATTATTATTATTATTATTATTATTAAAAACTGGATCCATCTTCCCCAGTCCCATTTTAAAGTTTACCTTTTCTTATACTATAAACTTACAACCAGATTAAAGTCTTCATTGCAAATGCAAAATAAAAAATGGAAGAATCAATTAGGACATCTGTAGACCTTCCACTAAGCCTGTAGATGGTGCTGTAGCACTTCTTGAATAAGTTCTCTCCCCACCCCACCCAAATTGCTTTATATTATGAAGCAACATGTGCTGTAATTCACATCTGATTGGGGCACACAATACGGCATAGCACAGTAATGTAGCAAAGCTGCATTAAGAAAGAATGAAAGCTATTGTACAGCTTCGAAATAAAAAATATATTAAAGGTTTTCTTGGGTTACAAAAGTACATACATGAGTAACCCTGAAATGGCCCTGCAGATGAGCATTTTAATAACCCACTCACAACGGTCTTTTATCCCAAACATCCCAGTTGCCATCTTTTGTTTTTCCAATATTATTTAACCCTGGTTCTTTGCAGTGATAGATTTCGGTTCTTGCTATAGCATCTCGTTCATTCAGGGACTTTTCTCCTCCTTTGACCTCCCTAACTCAACTTTTAGTCTTCTTTTGGGCCCGTGATTACATCTTTCTGCACTTATTTGCTCTGTGAACTGTTTATCAGTTTGCTGCCTCCTCATATCCCATTCCTAATTGCATGTCCCCCCCACCTAGAAAATCCCTCCCACTCTCATTTACCTCCTAGCTGGCAACTGAAGCACCACACTAGGGAAACGCCAGCTCCTGAACAGCCACATAGATTTCTGCAGTATCTGCAGTTTTGTTCTTTGCCTCAACATCCCCAAGTACTTGGTGTAGAGTTTTCACCATACATAGAGGTTGCTATACTTTCAGATCTTTTTAACCTACCACATGGTGGCCAACACACATCTGCACACCCTGGCTATGCTCAGGAAGGTTGCTTGCTTAATCGTTACCCTACTTCCTGCTTTACTCCATGTAGTCCCTTCCCCTTCCAGTGGCTCTTCCTCAAGTGACACAGTAAATATGTATCAGAGTACACAACAAGTGGGGTGACAGCAGGGGCGCAGGTGGCTAAATGTGAAGAGCAGCAGAGGAAAAGCACTGGGTAGGGAAGAGGTTAAGCAGATCCTGCTCACCCTTTCTGCCCTGCAAATTATCACCTTTCCAGCAAAGAAGCACACCTAGGGTCTTCAAGCACTGTGTTGGCTGCCTTATGTTTGGCTCTGGCTTAAATACAGGTATTCCCTCCCCCCCTCCACACACTTAGTTACGTTCTGGGCCCTCATGTGCATAAGTGAAAAATCAAATAAGTGGGGAGCACCCCCTACAAAACCTCTCTCTTCAACTAGAATAGAAGCTTGGGCCAGTTAGAGGCTTGAGGATGTGCTGAAAATGGATGTTGCTGCTGTGCTACCACACACATCAGCTGCTAGGCGAGGAAGCTGAGCAGCCTAAACAAATCCTTATGTGCCTCTAGTCTCTTCAGGGCTTCCTCCACCCACAAATGAAGTTCTCTTTGGGCTCCAGGGAGGGTCTCCTTGCGAGCCACAGGGACTCTCCAGCTCTATCCTGCCATTTCCAGGTTTGAATTAAATTACTTATTTGTTTCCCAGTACCACACAGTCGTGTGTGACGCCTAAGTTGGGGGGAATGCCTGTATATATCTTGGTTTCACCTCAACAGACCTTTCTGTACTTTGAAGCGTACAGATGGCAGTTATTTGTACATCTAACTGATGTAGTTCCTTAAGTTTGTATGACCGTGTTTTGATAAGTCCTGTGTCTTTCCCATTGGAGAGGCGAAGAAAGACGGAAAATATGTTAAGCTCTGTCCACCGCCACACAAAAAGTCAAGAGTAGACAGCTTTAACTGTAGACAGTGTAGCTCTTTTACGCCGATAAGCTGAAGAAGAGAAAAACAAGACTCCATTACCTTTTATCCTTGTGGTTTGGCAGCACAACTCTCCCAACTCTCCCCATTTTCTCCATTGCATCCTGTTGAAAGAGAGACAGTAGCTGCAGTGGCCTGTTTCAGTTTAACATTCTTAGTAAAGGAACAAGATGTTTCAGAAATCAAAGGGAACGCCACTGAATAGTGTTGTTCTGGGTTAACACACCAGAGCGCTTGAAATATGGCCTATCCCATTATCAGACAGCAATAGGATTGCAGCAATGCAGACTGCTCAATAAGTCAGACACCCTTGCAGGGAGCTCTGGAGAAGAGCGAAATAATCTGATCACTATCACCCCAAAAGTACTTATAAGTAGTGGTTTGCTGATGTTTTGGTGAAGACACACTGGACAAATCCACCACTGTGTTCACAATAAAGAGGATGAACTGGAAAATATATCAAACTAGGCAGCCATGGCTGAGACTCAATGAAAGCAATGGGATTTGACTTGAAGTCAGGTCCCATTGACTTGCATCTGCCACATGTAGGATAAATGGGTGGCTTGCTGTGTCTCCCTGGCAGTACTCCCCCCACCCCAACATCTGCAGAGAGGTTCTTATCTACATAAACTGCACATACATAGCAACATGTCTGCAAAAATCCTGAGGAATGTGTGAATGTTGCAGGCAGGGTGCAGGAACATCTGGGACAGGACCATGAGGCACAGTCCCTCCCTCCCCTCCATGCATGTGGAATGAATCAACAAATGGATGAAAGAGGCCTTAGTTAGGAATATAAGGTGAGCTTTCCTGGACCAGACCAAAGCCCATCTAGGCTATGTTCTACAGTGGCCAGCCAGTTGCCTATGGGAAGCCTCCAAGCCCAACCTGCTTCCCAGCAGCTGCCTCCAAAACTGGGCATAGTGCCTAGGTAGTATGGCTAGTGGTCACTGATAACTCCATCCTCCACGAATTTATCTGACCCCCTTTCAAAGCCATCAAAGGAGGTGGCCGTTACTACATTTGGGGAGAGTGAATTCCATAATTTAACTATGTGCTGTGCAAAAAGTGCTTCCTTTTCGTACTGACACTTCCAATGCTCAGTCACATTGGATGGTCCTGGGTTACAAGAGGGGGAGAAACAACTCCTATCTGCTTTCACCACCCCATGCACACATTTTGTATACCCCTGTCATGTCCCACCTGGCCCTTTTCTCTAAACTAAAATTTTGTAGCATCTCCTCATGAAGGAGTTTGCTGTAGCTCCATGACCACAGGCAGGATTTTCTAAATCATTTCCAGCTGCATAATATCCCTTTGAGGTGCGCCAACCAGAACCGTATGCAGTATTCCAAGTCTGCATGCACTATAATTCGTATAACGGCCTTATGACATTGATATTCCTCCCCCCCCCCAATTTTCAAATCCTTTCTAATGATCCCTAACAAGTAATTTGTGTTGGTTTTTTTTCACAGTTGCCATGTGCTGGGTCAACATTTTCATTGAGCTATGCATCATTATCTCTTTTCTGGCCAGCCCCTGCCAGTTCAGACCCCATAAGCATATATGGGAACTTAGTCCTACCCAGACACCCACCCAAACATCGCTTTGCACTTGCTTACACTGAGGGCTTATCTACACTTTATTTTGTCCCACTGCTTCCACCCCAGGGAAAACTGCTCTTCAGCGCTCATTCGGAATGAACAGCAATTTGGGTTCTCTCTGGATTGCTGTTTGTTCCAGTTCAGAGCAGGTTTTCCCCAGGAAAGGAGCAGGGCAAGGGGACAAGCCCTCTGTTGCAGTTATAGTTTAACTTTAGCTGTATTGTGCGCTTGTTAACATTCTCAGTCATTCCGACTTCCACGGCTAGAACATAGTTCCGTTCTGTGCACTGGCAGAATGTACTCAGATGAGATTGGTCTGACTGTACAGCCATACCCCCAAATGTACAGTCAGACACACTCAAATAAGATTCAGGATCAAATGAACAACACGCTAGAAAAATCTGCGACAAAGCTCTTCCAAGATTTGCAGCCGTAGTACATTCTGTGCACTAAAGAAACCGGCTACAATTCAATGCAAAGTCTGCTTAAGACATTGATTTAAGCATGCTCAGCACTCCAGTGGATTGTGCCCAACATTATATATAAAATATAAGTGGGACCAACAACAGGAAAACATTGCACAGCAGAGTATTCCTGCTCACTGCCAGCCATGCTCTCTCCCATTCTTCTCCATTCCATTCTCCCCCTCAACAGGCAGCCAGCAGCCCATCACTACTGAACAGGCCAAGTCAGCACTGCACCTCCCCCCCCCCAATTATTTTTCGTTTCTTTTTTGGTATTTCTGCAAACCTCAGAGTTCTGCCAAACCTGCTGATACAAACTTTGGTGCTGTTTTGACGACACAAGAACAGCAGTCACACTTGAACGTAATACTGGCTGAAATGGTTATAAAACCTTTAGCATAAAATGCTGAAGCTTATTATCGGAAAGGCATTGTTGATGAAAGATGGGTAACTAAATAATTGTCAGCAAAGGGAAGTGCAGAATTCTGGATTTGCAAGGGATGGCTATTCAAAATTTGTGCCCAGCAAAGCAGATTGCCCCTCATCTTCCAAATGGATGGGTCAGAGGAAGCCACAAGATCCAAGCACATACCTGCTATTAATTAATCAGGCGCCCAAGTTTTTAGTGTCCTATGGCAACGGGAAGTACTGAAAAATGTTTGAAATCCATTTTTCCTTTTTGGGTTTGGCAGAGTGCAGAACCCTTGAATGCCAAATATTGGCTTTTTTAAAGTATGCCCTTACTGACGCAACCTTTAGCAACTCTGGATTCAAAGTCTACCAACTTTTGGCAATTGTAAGTCTAGAGTCAAAGGCCTGAGATCTAGTTGACATACAATGGAAGGCAGGTGGCAGTCGTACTGCAGAATAGGACGGCTGTGCTGTTTTGGAGAACCCTCTGATGTGCAAAAAGGGGACTTGCAAAAGAAACTAACTAGTCTCAAGGCAAAGTCTGAAGACTGGCTGCCTGGTTTCAACTTGACATGCATTTTTTCTGCATTTTGCCTTGCTCAACTGCAGCTTCCATTCCAGTGCCCTCCCTGCAGGCTGAATATCACTATTTGCACTGCAGCATACAATGGGCACATGGGATTTGGTTTTTCTCCCTCGGTTATTGGTAATGTCACAGGAACTATCCAATAGTTTCATGAAAACCATATTCCAGGCAGCACTATAATTTCCAACAGCTCTATGCTAGCTGGGAGAAAGCATCACATTCCCCAGCAATTATAATTTTATATTATATTGTGCTCGAGTGCTGGGAATATGGAATCCCTTCCCAACAAGAGCACTTCCTTGAGAGAAGATCTCTGATGCCAACAAAGCAAAGGGATGATAAATGTGCACTTGCTGAGCTGCAAGCTGATTATGTGGGAGGCTTTACGTATCCTGGAAAGAAAGGAATCTAGTCTGAAAAGAGAAGGACAGCTGGCAACTCCCTCGAGCAATCTAGTCTTTCCTCTCTGGGTCACAGGTATTGTACAGAGAACATTCTCTGCTTGGCTCAGGCACTCATTATTCTTTTGGAGATGATCCAGCCTTTCAGATAAATATATACTTGCACACGTTTTATTTAAAAGCAGTTATTCACTTAGCCTCAAAGCTTTCCCCCCTCCAGACTTCTGGGAAGAAGAAAACACCCACCCACACAAGCCATAAAAAGATGAAATGGCTTCTTTCAGAGGAGGGGGAGAGACAATGCCATACTTAGTGCCTTGTCATGATGCACCATTTTAGATCTATTTTTGCTATTTATTCAATCACTGTCTCTGCATAAATGTTGGCCGATATAACCTCTACGCTCTCCAGCAGGCATGCGGCTCAAGGGACGCCCTCCATGGCCCACTTCTAATTTTAAAAGAGAATATGAGAGGTGAAAAGGACTTTCCTCACCGCCATTATTTCATTAATCCCCCAATTAGTCTTTATAACTACATGGAAAGGTAAAGGGTATTGGGAATGACTTGCGAAGGCTATGCCTTCAAAGGTGGCATATAAATAAACACACACACACACACACACACACATATATATATATATATATATATATATATATATATACACCAAAGAACAACAATAGTATGAAATTCTAGAGTTTTGGAAAGCTTCCATGTCAAGTGCAATAGTGTGTCAAGGTCACATGGGAGTCAGCCAATAGCAGAGCCAAGATTGCAGTCTCTTCAGTTCTTGCTTAACTCAAAATATGCCCCGTGTTTAAAAAGTCACTGTCAAGCAGGGTCATGGGAAATGCCAAAAGTGATCAGATCAGCAGTCTATTGAATTTGGGTGCTTATCTCCAAGTATAGCATAATGACAAATATGTTCTTCAGGGATAAGGGCTTCATGTTCAGATCAGTATTTCCAGCTACCAAACTGATAGTACTCTCCTATACATGTGTAAGAAGTAGGCCCCACTGAGTTCAATAGATGTGTACAGTGGTACCTTGGGATACATACGCTTCAGGTTACATACGCTTCAGGTTACAGACTCCGCTAACCCAGAAATAGTGCTTCAGGTTAAGAACTTTGCTTCAGGATGAGAACAGAAATCGTGCTCCGGCAGCGCGGCGGCAGCGGGAGGCCCCATTAGCTAAAGTGGTGCTTCAGGTTAAGAACAGTTTCAGGTTAAAAACGGACCTCTGGAACGAATTAAGTACTTAACCCAAGGTACCACTGTGTAGAATTGGAGCCTTAATTTAAAGAACGTAGCAACTTCTTTTTAGACAGCACAGTAAGAAGGGGCTCCCACAAAATATGGAAGTCATTCTCGTGTGTAGTTTGTCACTTGGGATGTATACAGACAGGCCCATTTAGCCTTGTTTCTTGTTTGAAGCAGGCTTGAATAAAATCAAGAAAGTACAATGCTTTGCTAAAGTTACTTTTTTTTCATTTCATTTTTCATTTCCTGTAAATACTGTGCTAAAAATAAAGACACAAATGCCCATGTTTGATCATAATTTGATCATAATTTTTAAAGGCTAGGCAAAATGCAAGTGAAGGGTTTTCTTTGCTGACAAAAATAGAACCACTGTGGAGTATAAATAAATGGATGAATTCATAGTTTCTAGCTTTTGCTACAGTGTCAGAACTGAGTATGAGACAGAGACAGGCCAGTAAACAATCTAGCTAGCAATGAAAGATGATCAGAACTGCAATGGCCACTTAACTTCATACGCAGGGAAAAACTGGGTTTAACAGATGTGAGTTGCGAAAGAATTAGTAGTGCAATCCTATACATGCCTACTTAAAGTAACCCCTTGAGTTCAGTAGGGACTTACTCCCAGAAAAGTGTGCATAGGATTTCAGCCTAAGACAACAGAAACACATACTATTTTGCTAACAAGAGTCAGAAGCAGTACTAATGTTCAGTGACCAGAATACAGTCGTACCCTAGAAGTCAAACGGAATCCATTCCCAAAGTCCATTTGACTTCCAGTCTTTGATTGGCTGCAGGAAGCTCGGGAGCTGCAGAAGCCCCATTGGACATTCAGGTTCCAGAGAATGTTTGCAAACCGGAACACTCACTTCTAGGTTTGCAGTGTTGGAGAGTCAAAATGTCCGAGTACCAAGGCATTCGGGATCCAAGGTACGACTGTAATACAACATGTCTAACAATGGGATTTCTACCTAAACCATATGCCATACATGCATGTGTCTATGTGTGTATATACATGTGTGTAACACACACACACACACACACACACACACACACACATGCTTCTCTTGCTCAAATGTTAAATAAGATTCTACACATGTACAATCAGAAGACAAAGTTGAATTCTTCCAGCTGCTTTATGCATTTCTCAATTAAACGCTCATTGATGGCTATGAAACTACATAAACAACAAAGCCAGTTGCTTTTTAGGTGCATATACAAAAGTTCTTTAAAGATCTCTGCATATTCTTAATGGAATTCTTATTGTCTAGAAATTACATGACCAGATTACTCTCATATGTATCTTTTTGTCTAGTGAGTATTTTTTGTTTGGATCATCAATTTCGTTTCTCATTTCTTGCCAGACAGTCGCTGCGTTCCACCCAGATGTAAAATTATCTATTATTCCCCTAGCGGTTTTTTGGGAGGGCTGGTGATGGTTGGCCTTCCCAGAAGTTCTCTGTGACTAGGGTCCAACATGATAAGGTACAGGATGATGTACAATCAATGAAAGCGCCAATATTATGAGCCAGAAGAGAATTATCTGGAAAACAGATGCTTTCCCCACAAAGTGCTTGTTGAGAAAGTTTATACCTGCTGAGCCAATCTGAATTGAGAGCATGGGGAGTTCATCCCTCCTCACCAATCTAAAGTTGTCTGAAACTTTTGGTCTCCTCTCCCCTGAAATCTTGGCAAATGGATAAGAGTGGAGAGTTGCTAAGGATTTGGCTGAGGGGCGCATGAAGAGTGTGGCCCACCTACCAGTGGCAAGTGGCCCTTGAAGGGTTGGCAATAAGGGAATGAGGGCCGAGAGCCAAAAAGGTTCCTCACACCCACCCTAATAGAGCTACACACACACACACACACACACACACACACACACACACACACACCTCTGCCCAATCCTCATGGAGGCTAAGAAGCCAGTGACAAATTTAAAGCTTTGTTTTGCCAAAAAAAAAGGCACAGTGCCATAGACATTTATATTCCCGAATTGAACTTTCAAAATGGCATCTCTCCCTGTTTAATTTTTAAAAATGAAACAGGCAAGCAGGAAATGGTGCCCTTCCAGAAGCTACCACCAGTAGCAACCTCACTTCAAGGATATCCATTTGTAGATATCTTTCTAAGATTAATATAGCATTCTGTCTTTCCTTTGTCCACCCTTTTCTTTTTTTTTGGGACCATTTATCTGCTGCACTTTGGTCTGACTAAATGATTTGAAGCCATGCCAGCGTGTCATAGCTTTAGACTAATTAAAAGTCTTCACCAGCTTCTTCTGTCCACTGGCTCCCAATTAATTTCTGGGCACAATTCAAAGTGCAGTTATTTAAAGCCCTAAACAGCAGCCTTGTTCCATATTTACCTACGTCTCTCTCACTTACACAGACATACACGTACAAGTAGGATAATGTCTGGGCACTGCTCCAAGCGCCAGAATCAGTGGAAATTAGATTCAAGTTGACAAAGCACAAGGCCTTTTTTACAGTGGCACCTTTACTGTGGAACTTCTCAGGGAGGCCAGTCAAACCAGCTCTGTTTTCCATCTCAGAAGAATGTTATTAAAAGCTTTTCCAGCAGGACTTTGGCTGGTGAGGCTTTAAATTTGTTTTAGCTGCCTTGTGGCTTTGATGCATCAGAATAGTTTCCCTATGGTTGCTGGATGCTACGTTGTCTTCCTGGTATAGGTAAAGGTAAAGGTACCCCTGCCCGTACGGGCCAGTCTTGCCAGACTCTGGGGTTGTGCGCCCATCTCACTTAAGAGGCCAGGGGCCAGCGCTGTCCGGAGACACTTCCAGGTCACGTGGCCAGCGTGACATCACTTCTCTGGCGAGCCAGAGCCGCACACGGAAACGCCTTTTACCTTCCCGCTGGTAAGCGGTCCCTATTTATCTTCCTGGTATAAATTCATGCTAATAAAACTGATAATGCTTCTAGCATTACTTTTGAAAATCAAGCTAGTAGTCTTCCTTATTCCTCTGCAGAGCCATGCTTATTGTTACATACATGGCAAATGTTTTGTTTGTGATTGCTTTACTGACGATTTGTTAAGTATTTTAAACAATTTATGCTGTATTCGTGATGTTCCATTATGTTATTTTTATCTTTTGTTTGTAAGCTGCTTTGGGATTTATTTGAATAAAAAGTGGTATAGAAATAGAATCAATAAAAAAAAATGCTTATGCACGATACCCTTTTAGAAAACAAATAATAAATAGAAATAATCATAAAGAAGTCTACAAGACATTGGATAAGCAGAGGGCATGACACTTCTCCCTTGAACAGTTAGCCTGACGAATCCCTCACCTTGCATTTGAAACACTACCATGCCTAAATAAAACATATTGTCCCACATGCCCTCAGGGTTTCGTGATTCACAGAATCAGAACAACACTTTGGGAATAATAAAATGCCTTGTGATCGCCCCCTCATGTCCTCCCATGCTTTCTACAGAAAAAGAAAAAAAGGGGTTTAAGCACATCACCACAAGCTCTTTTCACTGAAAGGGACATTGAGGAAATGGGCCGAGGGCAGGAGAGAATTATTAGGGATCACTGCAAGACAAAGCAGAGCATGAAACTTTCCTAATGTATCAAAAGACACTCCAGGGGCAGTCCCCGTGTAAACAGAGCCTTAGTTAGGCTGGGTAGAATCAAAAAGAGAGAAGGGTCAGCACAACTGAAGGCGGCATTTTTCTGCCGTGCCAGTCATGACGTTAGTCACTTCTCCAGAAAGCCAAATTTAGAAGCAGAATGAGCCGCGCCGGTTGTCAACCCACCATCCTTCAGTCGGAAAGCCTGCTTTGTGGTAACTCTGCTGTTAATATTAGGCATGTTTCTGTTCCAGTGCCTCCCCCTCAACACCCTGCAACTAACAAATAATTAAGCAATTGTATTTAATAACAGGCAGCTGGCCACTCTGCTCAGACTCAAGTGGGTCAGGTGCCAGCCTGGCTGCCCAGCAGTGGGAGGCTCAGCTTACATGGGCAGTGGAAGGAGCCCAAGCAGCTTAACTCTGCTTTCAGCTCCCAACTTTTGCTGGCAAGCAGGCACAATGATTTAATGTGCTCTGGTCTCTGACTCAGCAGCGCTGGGGTTTGCACGCTGGGAGGGAACAGGTGCTCTTGAATGGGCCTGGTGACTCAGGATCGGGACGGGGTCAACTGTCTGTGGCAAAGGCCAGTACACCGAGGTGGGAAGCCCCGGAATAAACGCTGCCTCTTTAACCTGTGAAGAAGAAGCAGTGCAAAACGCCCACACTCTCTGCCTCATCCACAACTCCCAGCCCACTTGGGAAGGTTCTCACATTTCCTTCACATTAAAGGAGGCTGTTCAAAAACTGCCGTATCAAATATACTAGTGGTGAGTAACCTGCGGCTCTCCAAATGCTGTTGAATTCAAATTGCTAGCACAGGCACATGATGTCCAGAGTCTGGTGAGGGGTAGACCAAAGAAAGGAAAACAGGAGATTCGTATTGGGTTGAATTAGGCTACAACTTGATTGATTACAGATGCGAGTAGGTTTGGCTGACAGGAACCTAATGAGGTCAACCCGGTGCTGGGAGCCGCTCCCAACATTGATCGGGTGCAATGAACCTGTACAGACCACTGTTGTGAGAGGTGTTTTGGCCCATTGACCCCCATGTGGGCAACTGGACAAAAATCTCTCCTCCTGGACCCCTCTAATGGGGTACCCACTCAACTGTGAAGGCAGCCCAATGGCTTATCTACCACCCGAGCTGGCCCCTGCCAGTTAGCAAAGAGGGCGGCCTACATGCAGTTGCCATAGTAAATACTGAAGGGAGAGCCTGGCCCAGCCCCTCACCCCTGCTTCTGATTGGCCTGTGGGGCCGGGCCTGCTCAGATGTGGTCTGTGGCTGCCAGAGGGGGGTGCTGTCAAGCGACCATCCCCTCACCCAGCCATGCAGGAAGATGGCGGACATCCCTGGGACCAGCCCATGGTTGTGCAAACGCCACTCTCCCAGATCAGCAACATCTCTAAGTTAAAGACCAGGGACCCCAAACTCATGCAGTTTCTGACTTGTAGTTGTATGACTCTTTCCAAAATAATAAATACAACTATTTCATCAGCACGTTGGGGACAAGATCAGGTCCATGGTATACAACATACAAGCAAATGAAGAAACACAACTCTTTCCCCCTGCTGTGGTCCTGATTAAAATCATCTCCATGAAAATATTAGACCTGACAGGAAAGCCCCCATAGCAGCTATGGGGGGGGGGGGTAGCAGTAGCCTGCTGCCAATGGAAGCTTGCCTCCAATAGCAGCTGGTGGGGGACAGTCCTTTGGGGCTGCAGCACAAAGAAAAAAGGGTTAACTCTGACCAGGGTCCATAAAAACTACTGGCTATACTTTTTACAAGAGAAAATGCAGTGACAAGCGACACATTTAGCCCTGTGGTTTGACCCGGTGAACAGGGCTGGCCTGAGTCACTGTGCTGCCTGCCCTAAGTCACCTGGGGTTCTATGGGATGAAGGGAGTGCTATAAATAAATAACCAAAGCTGTTTCCATGCTTGCTTCCTGTTTTCCCTTATTAAATTGTGAGTCTTTGGGCAGGGACTGTCTTATTTTTCAATATACCTAGAGTGCTTGGAGAATTGGGGTGGGGAACGTTTTCCAGCCTGAACGCCTTATTTCCTCAAGGGGAACTTTCAGGGGTGCAAACAAATGGTGGTTGGGACCAGATGCAAAAGGATACATTGTATGTACCTTTACCTTTGTATAGTAAGTTAAATACAATTCCTGTGAACTTCAGCGGGTATTCCTCCTTCCCCAATGTTTATAGGTCTGTGCAGTGCTGTTTTTCTTCTTCAGGGGGTATTCAAGGGTACGCAGTACCGGCACCTCTTTTCGTTGTTGTTAAAAGGTGTGACACTTACTGTAACAACTTCATGGTGACTACCTGCACCTCTTTTTCTAGAAAAAAAGCACTGGGTCTGTGTATGACATTCTCCTTCCAGGAAAGCAGATGTTCAAGAACACATTCCAGCCACGCAAAAGCACGGAGAGGGGAGATGGTCTGAGGGAGAGGTTGTGGCTGAGGAGAGCCCAGAGGTCCAGACACAGAGGAGCACATTCAGCTCCCAGGCCTGAGGTTCCACAGCACCATGTAAAAATAATAATCACAATAATATGTAATATGTTCCAGGAAAAATCAGTACCCATGAACATCTACGTGCATTATCACTTCACTGTGTGCTTTGCAGATGTTAGAAAGTTGATAGGGTGTCTTTCTTAAAAAAAAAGAAAGAAAGAAGTTTATTTTAAAAGGGTTTCAGAGGAGCTGCTTTTCAGCATGACTATAAAAGCAGGAAGTAATGCTTCTCCTCACTAGTTTTGCAACCTCCTCTGGGGCCAAATGAAGCAGGAGATCAACAGCATGTTTATGACAGCGGAGTAGGAAATCCAGAAGAATATCATGTCTACAAGAAACTCAGGCGGAGGGGGAGGGGGGGAGATTGTGGAACAGATGCCAACGAATTCTAAAAGCTTCTTACAGGCAATCCCAGGATTGTGGGAAGGTTCTGTTTACAGATGATCTGCAATTGTTTTGCAATTCACTTGGGAACATTGTTCCCCACTGTGAAGACCAGAGATAGATGGGTTCAGGATCTGAAGTAGGGGAAAAGTGAAGAGAGGGTAGTTCTGAAGAAATAATTTCTGAAAAATGCTACACTTTGAATTTTGTGGAAAGCCACTTGAGCGAAGGTACACTCCGAAAACGTATCCCGTCAATTTCTCGTCACGTTCATAGCATACATTTTGCTTTCATCGCCTTTTCTTCACCATCTGGCGATTGGGTGTTTTTAAAAATCTGTATTTACTTTATGACCTACAGCTAGAGCACTGTTTACATATTAAAAGCTGGATGGGGTTTTTTCGATTCTTTCCATATGTTCATTTACCCTCTCATAAAAATGTTTTGGATCTAGCCAGTTCACATGCATATAAGCTGCTTTGTCAAATCCCCAAGCACAGACCACAACACAGTTCTGAGCATCCAGCTGGGATTTTATCATGAGAACTGTTTCGGAGGCCACCATGCCTCATTGTTACTGCCATAAAAATACACAGCCATGCAGTTGTGTTTCCTCGCTTTCTGCCCAACAGGATGGTTTAATCATTCATTTCCATCTTTCCAGTACTAGCTCAGTGACGGTAAATCTACCCCTCATAGTCTCTTCCCCAACATTTAGTGCCTTCCTCAAGCTAAGGGTTTGAAATCCCTGTTGCTGAATTGTTATTCATGTTCGCTTCCAGCTGCAGTAGCCTGAGTGATGCCAAAGAGCCTGTTCGATTGTACAAAGGGCTAACATCTGCATCATGAATGATTTGTACTGTATTTCATAACTTGAACCAGAAACTTGATCGTAAATGCAGAAGGAGCCAAACTTTTTAGTTCCATGGGCATATTATGATTTTTGAGAGAATGACATGGGCGTCACTGCCTGAGGTAACTTCACTTCCTTCTTCCTGGATCAGCCCAAGAGGCTGAACGAAAACACACAAAACACACTTTGCCTTTCCAAGGGATATAGGTAAAAGTTGGATCCAGAAGAATTCATCTGAGTATTGAAAAGCTCTTTCCCATTTCGTCTTTCTGCTTTTTGAACTTTTCAAGTCAGAAAAAAGTAATCACACTTACCAGCTCATGGAGAGAGCGAGGGACAATGAATTGGGTTGGGGGATGGGTTTAGTGGCTTTGTGGGAAATCAAGGGAAGACCTCAAGGGAACAGCCTCTGATAAAAAGCATGGACTTTTTCTGATTTTTACTTTTTTTTTACTGTAAACAAGCACATATGAAAGATTAAAAAGCAGTAAGAGGAGCTTACATGAAAATTAGGAAAGCGGCCCGAAGAACTTTTCAAATTTGCTTTAGATATGACATGACCAAAAACAAATTAGAGTTAAGCTGGCTGATGGCATGTGCTGCCAAATTTATCTGGTGGGAGGTGGAATGGGGCTGAACAGGAGAGAATTCTGATCTTTCACAAGCATCCAGACTCTAATATTAATGCTGATAAAGACAATGAATAACAAATCAAAGAGGAAGAGCTGTAGCTCAGTGACAGAGCATGTGCTTTGCATGCAAGAGGTCCTGGGTTCAATCCCTGGCATTTCCAGGTAGGACTTGGAAAAGCTTCTGTCTGAAACCCTGGAGATCTGCTGCCCGGCAATGTAGGCAAGGAGTGGCCAACCACCGGCCAACAGATGCTGTTCGACTAGTTTCCATAATGCTTGACCATTGGCCATTTGGGGCTGTTGCTCATGGAAACTGGAGTCCACAAGTTATCCATTCCTTGTGTAAACAATAGTGAGCTAGATGGACCATTGGTAGAAGGCACCTTCCTATGTTGCTAACACAGTAATCTCCTCCACCGAGAGCAATCATGCCCCACCAGTACCATTTTTGTAAGTCCTGTAGAGGAAAGAAATGGTAAGCTATGCCTTTGGTAGATGTTTATGGGAGAAATAAAGTCAACTGAGGAAGAAGGAGAGGCTACATACTATCTATTTAAAGAGTAGCATATATTCTCCCCACCCCACCCAGCAAATCATTGCTTTCTTCAATGTGGTCCTAAACTTAGGATGGAACAACAAGCACAGGAGAAGATCCACCATCCATTTTTGAAAATAGTACTGTATTTCTGGCAATGAAATGCCACTGTGGTCTCCAGCCCTTTTCAAATTCAGGTAGGATGATGAGGTTGCAGAGGACAAATCAGTAAAGCAAAAGACAGATTCAACAGACACTAGATGGTGGTTGAAATCAGACTCAAGGATGTGGTCAACCGTGAAAAAGAGATATGCAACAGCACCCTCTGGCATGACCTCTTGTCAAAAGGTCAATTGATAATATAACTCTGGAAAGTAATTAAGGAAGGTAAGAAGGTATAGAATCATAGAATTATAGAGCTGGAAGGAACCCCAAGAGTCATCTAGTCCAACCCCTGCAATGCAGGAATCTCAGCTAAAGTATCCATAACAAATGGCCATCCAACCTCTGCTTAAAAACCTCCAAGGAAGGAAAGGTAAGAATGATAGTTTATTTTATATATTTTGATGCCACTTTCCTACTAGGGTGCCTAAGGTGATTAACAAAATCAAATGAACAACAACTACTACTACTTTTAAGGCCTACCAGGCTTTTTGTTCTTACTTGTCAAATATTTGCATAATTTGAGGATGAAAAATCCTTTAATCTATATTCTCTCTAGTGACAGAAGGACGTTTTCTGGAGATTTTCCTTACAGATATATGAAATGAATGCTGAGTTTGTTATTTATCTCCATTTCATCAGTCCAATGCTAGTGAGCTTACCATGACTGTTTATCACATGCATTCCACACTGCAAATATAGGCAGCCATAAAACGTGCCTATATTAAGCCTATCCATAAAGACAACACAAAGCTTTCTGCAGGTGCTGCTGTGGGAACTGGAATGCATTTTGAACATTCCAAAGATTATAGAGCTGAACTCAACCATTTGAGAAAATAAAATTTATGCACCTCCTCATGGACAATTGTTTTTCCAAGATGTGACCTTCCCCCAATCTGTCATCCATGAGACAATAAATCATGGCCCACGTTGGAGAGGATGTATTAACAGAAAATTCACCTCTCCTGTTTTTGTAAGCTTTGCCTGCATGGGTATCTGCTTACATTTTACTGTGCTTTTCAGTATTCCAATAGCTTTCAGTTCCACATTGTGTAAATAAAACTGAATAATCAGATTTCACAATCTTCTGAGATCGAAAAGAGCTAGCACCAATAGCTAAAACCCAAACCCTTGTAGCCTAGGCTTCATTTCTGAAAGAGTCTTGAAATATTTTTGACACAGTAGCCCTAATGAGGCGTTCTTAAATTCTACTGGTGGAGGGGCCATGCCCCACTCTTCCAACATCTTGTAGAAAGATCTGATGGGATGCTCAGAGTGTTTCCCATGATCATGTAGGGTTCCCAGCCATGAGGGGGACTGAAGCACACTTGGCTAAATATGCTTACAATCCTTCAGACCTTCTCACTCAACATGAAAAGGCTGTGGGGCCTGCCTGCTGAATAGGGGAAGTAAAAGATCTGCTTGATTGTCATTTACAACATTTGAGATTGCTTGCTTATCAAAGATCCAACCACTCATAACTGCTGATGAGGAGCACTTGCTGACCAGCTCTGCAGTCAGGCCATGGTGGACACAAACAGCCAGCTATGTGAGATACCACTGACCCAGAAGGGGTGGTAATCTGTGGGCCCTGGAATTGTAGCAAGGGCAGCATGGGTGAAAGAAATGCCCTTGCACAGACCTCCAGTGTTGAGCTCTGACTAGTTCTCATACAGCACAGGACTAGAGATGCTCTGGGGATTAGGAAACCTTACACCTCCAGAGAAGAGAGCCTAAGAATAGTTTTCCCCTCAGGTTCCTCCAGAGCAAAAAAAAAAAAAAAAAGAAAAAAAAGAAAAAAGAAAAAAAAAGAAAAAGAAAAAGCAGAAGAAGACTGTTGCCCCAAATCCTACAGCTGACAGGACAGTGTCTCAGAAGGACTTGAACAGAACCTCTGCCTAGACAGGTGTTTACTAGGACTTCCTCCCAGGTAAGTGTGTACAGAATTGGCTTTGAATTTGTATAGAACTTGGCTAAAATCTGGACCTTTTCAGTGATTATTCAAGCATACTGTGCCAGGGCAACAGGTGCCAAAACTGCACGAATATTTCTTACTTAAGCTCTTATCTCTACAGGTGTTTCACCTCTCTCCACAGCTCTCATCTACTCTTTTTTTTAATTTATTAGCTGTTCTTTTGCAAAAACTAGTTAGCTGATCCAACACTGCACATTTCAAACCACACATTTCTTCCCATTAGCAGCAATTTCAGACTGTGAAAATGGCTTAATGGAATGAATCCGAAACACAACTAATCCCTAGTTCAAAGGTATTTTCTGAGAAAATAAACTGAAGCCACACAGAGAGGAGAGATCATTTATCCAAGAAAAAACAAGTTCTCATTGTCTTCCCTGTACCATTTTCAAGGTATTTTCTTTTTACTTGAGGCTATTTGAGTAAATTTGTCTTAAAGTTTAGTTCTGTTAATGACAGGTATCTTGAAACAGATTAGAGTTCAGCTGAAATTTCTCAGAAGACATTTTCCTTTTCCTCACCCCTTAGAAAATGGCCACTGTCAGGATTATAGCCAAACAATCTCTACCATATTTCTTGTATTGGCCCCACTCCAATGCCCAGGAATGACATTAGGGGTCTTGTAGAACAGTGCCTAGATTTAGGGTGGTGTGGGCAGTTCCCCTGAAGAGGGCTCTGAGTCAAAGAGGCGTGAAATAAAAAATACAAAAGTAATTATTGTGAAAATAAGAAATATTCCAGTGGAGGCCTACCAAATTTCGCCCTCACTCAGGGCACCATATTACCAAAGTCCACCCTTGCGTGGAGGATGCTGCTACTAGATAGGGCAATAACAAAAAAACATGGTACAGCCATTGCAAATGGTGAGTCCAGACTTGAGAATCTTGAGAGACCATCTGTGAACCCTTCTAATGCAACTACAGTGTGTATATGTTTTTGCCTGTATGCCAAAAACAAGGAACTTAAATCACATAATACAACTAACTGTGGAAATATGTGAACCCCAAAACTGCCTGGCATTTCATTTTACCTGAGGAGAACCCTAATTTTAAAATGAAAACTGCCAGGCTTTACAAAATAATGTCACTCTCGAACTGTTATCTAGGGGCATGCTGTATATTTCTTTCATTTACTTGCTGGGCTCTGGTTAAGCATTCTCTGGTTCAAACAGGAGGGCTCAGTGTTTCTAGGTTTGCCTCCGATAAATGAACCAAAGCCTTGGTTCATTTACAGGGCCCCCAATGCAACTTCTGCTGCCTTGGGAAGCACTGGAAGCCATGTCCAAGGACTCACAAGACTTCGGAGATGCTGTCCGACGCCTTCCGAGACGTCAGAACCTTGGAGATGCTTTTCAAGGCCTCTCGGTGATTTGATTTGATGGTAATGCACAGCAGCATTTAAAGTTGGCTTCTAATACAACATTTCCCAGTGAAAGCATACCTTAAAACACAGCCTGCAGAAATATTTCTAAAGAGTTTTGAAAAAGATGGCTACAGCTTTAAGCATGAGTAGATATATTTGTCTGGAACAGGAATCTTGTACTGTATCATATTTCAGCCCTGCACAACAAATAAATGGACCTGAACATTAACCTTTTATTTTTTATCACAGTTTTCAAAAGGACAAAGCTGCAATCCAAGACTCACAGTCATTGGGGGGGGGGGGGACAACAACGACGTGAAGATGAAATGCTTCAGAGCAGGCACATGAAATGCACATGTGAACCATGGACCACATGTTTAACCACCACGAAGAGCCACAATGCGTAATGAAAGAGAAGGAATTACTCTTGGCAATGGGACCTAGGAGGCAAACCCTTTCATAAAGCGTGGGAACTTTTGTGCACACTCAGCTTTTTGGAGGAATAAAATAACTTCCTGTCTTGGCTTTAATACAATGTTTACCTCTTTCTTTCATGCTTACTTCTTACTACGCTGCGCTGGCAAAATGCGCACTGTCCAATACTTGCAATGCACCTCCAGCTGCACTGGCTGCTTTTGGCACATGCTACTAAACAATGGGACCAAGTGCCGAGCCTGTAGCTATGCCACTGTAGCGAGATATAAATGAAATGAAAGAATCCAAAACTGGGGGCTTTCTTTTTCTTGTAAAAACCTTATCTAAAAAGAGTTCCTAATGCTCATTACAATGAGCCAAGGATCCAACGGGGCAAGGGAAGGACTGTGAGCACCATGGAAGTGATGAGAGAGAAAGGAATGTTTTACCTGTATAGAAGTAGTCCTCTGAAACTTGCATTCAAATTTCTCCAAAGGCCCTAAAAATGCCTTTATGTGACTCTCAAATGATCTAAAATCAATCACCTTTTGTGCGGGGTAGAATTCAGATGCAGAGTGTGTCAAAGAGCCCGTTTCTGAAAGGGTATGAAGCCAGACCACCTTATTCACTAAGGACTAGTGTTACTACAGGCTGTGCCTGCCTGCTAGCAATATGGTAGAAGACAGAATGAGCACCTCCTGAAACACAAGCACCATGTGGTTCCAGAATAAAATTTAGGACCAGACATGGCACAAAAATGAAGAGAAACAGAAATACTGATTTATATGCCTGGGAAGTGGGACATCCCTATTATAAATTGGCTTCCTCCTTCCCCACAGAAACATGTTTGCATAAGGGCCCCAAAGCCTATCAAATACAGTTGCTACACATAGCTTAGTTTCCTCCCCTAAAATCAATCCAGAGTTTCCAGGAAAGATGGACTGATTGTTAAACCACTCTGGAAACTGTATCTCTGCGAGGAGACCAACTCTCAGCACTTTTAACAAGCTACTGTTCTCAGGAGTCTTTGGGGCTGACTGCTTAATGTGGTATGATACAGCTTTAAATGTATATTGTGGATGGAGCCTGCCTAAGTTACACCTCCTGTGTAAATGTTGTGACTGCTGTCTTGCTTTACTGCTTGCTTCTGCACAGATGTCCCCCCTCTTTTTCAAATACCGGCAATTTAAAAGGTAACTGGAAAAGCTGCTGCTAAAACTTTGCGTTGCACTTCAATTATTGTTCCACAGGTGGAGCTCCTGCGAAATTAATAGATTGCTCAGCCCCCATTTCCCGAAAATACAGAGAAATTGGTGCATCAAGTTTTGAAAATAAGATGAATAGCAAGTTCTTTATTATTTCCAAGAGCTTCAAGAATATGTCGCCTCTTTAGAGCAATTAATCATCCTGTTCCCCTAAGCTAAGTGACATCTCCCATCACAGAGGCTAACACATCTCATTTACCATCAATGCTCAGCTCTCGTCTCCTCCCTCCACCCTCCCCTTGTAACCTAATCTATGTGAAGTTAAAAGACAGATAATAAGCTATGTTGTGCCAATAAATAAAAGCCATTTGTACAGTGGAAAAAACCCAACCAACCAACCAACCAGTATTGTCCTCAGTAAAATACCTGAGTAAAAGTTGTTTTTGAGAGGTCAGAGCAGAGCTATAATACCAAAGGAATGAGCTGTATATAAAATGGGTTCAACTCTTAAGTATACTCAAATGGATGTAAATCCTAAGTACATAGAATCATAGTATTGTAGAGTTGGAAGGAGCACTGAGGCTTATCTACTCCAACACCTTGCGATGCAGGAATTTTAACTAAATTCTATGTGCCGGGTGACCTTCCAACTTCTGCTTAAAAAACTCCACCATCTCCTGTCTCTGGAGCAGGAGAAAACAAGCTTGCTCCATCTTCCATGTGACAACCCGTTAGATGTTTGAAAATGGCTATCATATCTCCTCTCAGTTTACTCTTTTCTGAGCTAAACATACCCAACTCTATCAACTGTTCCCTTTTTCATATTGGTTGCCCTCCTCTGAACACATTGCAGCTTGTCAATAACCTTCTTAAATTGTCAGTTTTGAGTAAATCTATCTATTCTAATCAATACCTTAAGTTTAAATGATTATGGTAAGTTTGTAGTAGGAAGACTAATAAGCTAGATACCATTTGTATTGCCCACTTTTTATTATGCAGTTGTGTATATTGTATATAATTATCTTTGTAATAACTAATGCATTGTAAATTTTGTGGGATATTTCTTCTCTCTCTTGTAATATTTTGATACATATGCTTTGTTTTGTATTAATTGTGTAAAACAAACTAATAACACAACAAAAGTCATCTATATCCAAAACAATCCCATAGATATGTGTGTCTCACCAAGTAGGTGATCTACTACCATATACAGATCCCTCATCTGGTCTGCTGACTAGCAGAAGAAACCACATCTCTCTTGACTGAGATTCTGGATTTGTGGTTCATGGTGTTCCTACTGAGAAGCAACAGAATAAGACAGACTTCACATAAGCAGAAATAATAACTAGCTATTATTTAAATGAAAAAACCACACTGAAATAAGAGCCAGTGAAAAATAGCCATAGAAAATAAGTAGGGGAAGAAATAAGCGCTGAAGGGGCTAAGCAGACTTCTTCAGAGGAATTTCAAAGACTAGGTGCCAAACTCAAAAGGCCCTGTCTTGTGTGACCATTTATCTGATTTTAGGTGTGTGGTGGCGGTATAGAGCAAGGGTTATGAAGCTGATTTCTATACCTGGGAGGAGACAACGCTTAAAATATCAGCCAAAGGCAAGTCCACACATGTGCGGTCATCATTAGATGGCTATGGCATCAAATGATGACAAGAGTCTAAACCACCTCACGTCCAATACATATTAATGGAGGAAGTTCATGTATTGAGCTACTAGTAACCCAGTAGTGCACTACAGAGCAATGTGCATGAATTTTTAATCAGCTGAGTATGAGTGTGCCAGATTTTCTGTCTCTTTTTATTGGAAACTTGCAGAACTCTCAATGGCCTCCTGGCCTGATCCATGCCTGCTCAGCTTCAACATGTTACAGAATCATGTGCTCCTAAGCCATTCACGTTTCTGCCAAAGGAAGCCTCAGTGATTTCAGTAGGGCATGTTTCTGTGTATGGATGCTTAGAGCTGCAGCCTGACTGTCACCGTCACCTTCCAAGATAAAGAGCAGAAACTGTACGTGCGGGGTAGCAAACATCCTTATGAGGAAGGCTTGCCGAAGTATGTCCTGGTGGTTCGGATTGCTGGTGTCAAATCCCCAGACGAAGTAATCATCGTGTCCTTTGAAAAAAATTCATTAAAAAAAAACACACACACAGGCATTTCAGACAGCTAGCACAGTGACTCTACATGCCTGTGTTTCCTTACAGAACACTCTGATCTCCTGCACTGGCATTGCAAGAGTTCAAATCCCAGATGGGGAATTAATGTGGTGGATTGAGTTTCCAACTCCCTAGCATACGTCTTGAAGTTTCCCTTCAGCTTAGCTAGAGGGAAGGGCGGCCAGACTATTCAATTTGCCTGTAATACAGCACACATAATTAAGGAAGGCACTCTCTGAAAAAGAGACAGCTAACTTGGAGAAGCTATGAAACGACAACAACATCAGCAGCTATCCTGCCCTACCCTCACTTTTGCAATTGCACTATTTTCTCAGTAGTTGAAAAAATGGTTCTCACTGTAAGGTATTTCAGGAGGAATTATGCCTCTATACAGAATAAATCCCAATACTTTACAAATTTTGGATAACTTCAATTAATCCCACAATACTTTAAACATGCAATTGTTTTAATATTCTAATAACATTATTGGAATACACATTATATTTTAATCTAATTATGGAAACTGGTATGTTCTGGAGCAATGGTCTTCACTGATTTATATACAGTACTTTGTCTTAACAGTAACTCCACTCTCTCCTTTAGGGGGAGATTTATAGGCATACCTCTGTCATAAACAGGATGCTTGAACTATTTTATCCCAACACCCCTTTCTAAATGGGCTTTGTGGAATCAGTGGCTCTGCCTACTGCTATGGAAAATGCCAGTGTTAAAGATGGAAAGAAGATAAAGTCCCTACCAGAGAAGAATGACAAATTAAACTGTTGGACTATGCCAAAATACAGTGGTACCTCAGGTTAAGTACTTAATTTGTTCTGGAGGTCCATTCTTAACCTGAAACTGTTCTTAACCTGAAGCACCACTTTAGCTAATGGAGCCTCCTGCTGCCACTGTGCCGTCGCTGCACGATTTCTGTTCTCCACCTGAAGCAAATTTCTTAACCCGAGGTACTATTCCTGGGTTAGCGGAGTCTGTAACCTGAAGCATATGTAACCTGAAGCGTATGTAACCTGAGGTACCACTGTAGACCGGAAAGCTCAAGAACTAAGAAGAACCAAAACTTCAACAAAGAATGGGGAATTTTTTTTAATTTACCTTGGAGACCACTGTAGGCAGATGAAAACATTAGCCGGATTGCAATAACACTTGTAATGTAGCAAGTATTATGGAGATAATGGAGTAATATAAAACATGGACTACTGAACTATTGAAAAAGATGCAGTAGAAAAGGTTTAACAATAGGACCCATGCAGGGGAAGGTGGGAAGTCCAGAGACTCGGAGGAATCTTCAACTGTTGATGTGTGGTTGTATTGATATAATTTTATATTTGTAAAATCAAATAAAAAATATTTTTTTAAAAAGGAAAATGCCAGTGTTACAACAGTGTTTCCTTATGCAGCAAACCATTGACTGTGGTTGTCATACAGGCTTGTAGTCACTTATCTTTAAGAATCTCATGTCCCCTAGTCTAGTCACTGTTATCAGACATGGGCTCGTGGGTGTAATTTCTGCAGGAAACACTGCTGTTACACCCGTGTTCCCTGCAACAAACATATAATGTGATTTCAAAGGGCACCGTGTTTCTGATTGGGGTGCTAGTTACTTTTCATGGGGTTCAACAACACCACACAGGCAGGATGAATAGTGAAGGAATAAAGCATTAGGGTCAAGAAGAGGAAGAACAAATGCAGGCACTGGACATGGATGCATTCAGTCCTCATTCTTTCTTTGAAATGTTGCTCCATATGTAGAGCTACCACATTTGGGAAAAGGTGCTTGGCTTTGTCTGACAGGTGGACTTTGCAAGTGCATGAGAATTCTCTAGGAATGCTTTTATAACAATGGTGGTCCACATACCTCTAATTCAGGCTGAACCAAGTGCCCTACTCATCATATAACCAGCAGTAAGGCTGAAAACCTAAAGTGTCTGTGCTTATAAAGACGTTTTGTAGCAGATGTTTTATTGCAGTGGTGGAACAAGAATATTTAGCAGTGCTTTATCATGCAAAGGGCATTTACAAAATTCCTTATGCGCATGAATACAAAGGACAAGTTTGAGCATTACAGTGGTACCTTGGGTTACAGACGCTTCAGGTTACAGACACTTCAGGTTACAGACTCCGCTAACCCAGAAATAGTATCTCGGGTTAAGAACTTTGCTTCAGGATGAGAACAGAAATCATGCAGCGGCAGCACGAAGCCCCATTAGCTAAAGTGGTACCTCAGGTTAAGAACAGTTTCAGGTTAAGAACGGACCTCCAGAACGAATTAAGTTCTTAAACTGAGGTACCACTGTACTTTTAAGTAAAGGTGCTTAGGATTGCAATGTGTTTTTTTGCTACTTGGTTGGTCAGCATCTTGTTGTTACATATGAGTCCAAGTCCAAGAGGGCCTTGCCTCAAAACCAGGAAAGATTAAAATACATTTTTTTAAAAAAACAAACTCTAAGCTAAGCTCAAATAAAACAAAATATACTTGGAACTGATGTGCCTCCATTACGCCTTGCAGAATACTGAGCAAACAGCTGGCACAGGGCTGTCATTGTTAAATAACAATAATGGCAGGATGACCTCCAACCCCTACTGAACCCTTACATGTTAAAAAAATGCAGTAAATGGATATCTGTAGCATTTTCCAATGATTTTATAGCCTGCTCAGTCCATAACTATAAATGGTAAGTAATAAATTGCGTGTGTGCGGTTTTTTTTAATCCTTAACTATTAAATGGTAAGTAATAAATTCAAAAATCTGCCTGCGTTAAAAACAAACAAACCCAAACACCCCAGAAATAACAAGCAGATATGTCAGACTGACCTCCAACTGCCAATACCAAAAACGTAATTTCAATGATACATTTTTTATGAGAGTTGCACATTTTACCATCTACTTTGAAGACTTTCAATAGTCTCCACTGGTTTGCTTTACCATATTCCCGAGACTTTGGCATGCCCCATGTGAGTAGGCAGCACCAAATATCACACAGTTGCTTTTCAGGCATAATGCTAGTCAATGACTTTGTACAGTGTTTACAAGCAGCAACTCTCAAGGCACGAGTGCTCCCCTCTCACCTCGGGCACAGTGACGAAATGGAAACTGGAAGCTTCCACTTGCACATTTAAACTCACCACGTACAAACTCAGGGAAACTCTGTTTAAACTTAGTTTAATAAAGCCAGGTTCAAACCACAGGTTGTGATCCTGACTTGCTCACTAACCACAATTCAAACTAACCCAAGTTCTTCAGAGTTTGAGTGTGATGATAAAATTTGATTAGCATAGAAGTAGAGCTGGTAAAAAAATTCTAAGTTTACCTCTGAAACTTGAAGTTGTCCCTTCACTGCAAAAAAACAAAACCAAAACAGGGAGTGGCCATTTTGGCTGGTGGGAACCCAGCCTACTCTTTGCCAATTGGCACTAGAGGTTTGTGTTTTCCTTTAAAAAACTACAACTACTTTTTAATGCCAGCGCCTCTGAGGACAGTGGGCTGTACTCCTTCACCCTTCCTCATGTGTCCCTTCTAATGCTTAAATTGGTGCCTTAAACTGAAGCAGAAGCAGTCTGTCAGAGCCCACCACCACTGCCCTCTGAAATGGCAGCATTAAGTTTTGTATATTTGTGTTTATTTGTGTTCGTGTGTAATACCATAAAATGTAATGATAAACTTAACTTTAAAACAGAGTAAAATGAAGTCGGTCCTTCCATTGGCTATTGGTTTATATATTACAATGTATGAAATCCAAACCTAATGCCTCCCTTCATTTCTTGGCTGTGTTCTTCACATTAACTCCAGAGTGCCTGGTGAGTAAATGCGGGGCTTCTCCCCTCTCCTTCTTGGCAACAAAAGACAGAAATGGGAACCTCAAATCACTCCTTAACCTTAAGGGCCTCTGCCTAACCTGAAACGGCAAAGTGAACCAGGGCTACATAATTCAGGAGGAAACACCCTGTCTTCAGTTTATTCTTTGCAGACTGGGCTGGTGCTTTGGATACAGCCCTATTTTACAATGGAAGCAGATGCTTCTGTTTGCCACATAACTGAGTCAGAGCAGTGGGGAGCACATGACCCCAAAGCTTGTGCAGGTACCACTAAACCATAGCTTACTATTACAGCCGAATTGGGCTATAGGAAAAGGTAGCAATCTGGCTGTAAATGTGCCATGTGGGGGTTATGTGCAGGTTTGCAGCATGCAAGAATGGCAGTGTAGGGTTAGTCCTTCCCTCCCTGGTTTCCATCTCCTGAAAACTGACCACACACATACAATAATTAAGCTTAGAGAAAAGGTCCCTTTCACATAAATGGGACTAATTGCCATGCACATTTCACAGCATGCAGGGAAAGCAGGCTTAGCCCCCTCTCCAACTATCCCCGTGGCAATTATGTGCAGGGGGGGGGGGGGAAGGCCCAAGCTGAAGTGAATGTAATTAATTCTTCTTTATAGGCACTGATTACTGTTGCGCTGCACTTTATAGTCCGGGACAACTGTGACCCACTGTTACAGCCTGCAGCTTTTGCTTAGACAAGTTTTTATCTATTAATTGCTATAGGTATAAAATGGCTACAAATCATGCAGTGCAACAACTAACAAAACACTACTGTACAGCACGTACCAATCTGGTAATACATCAAGTGCATGACAGCACCTAACATAGATGACATAGCATTTTGATGGAAACGCTTTCAAGCTAGGAGATGTATCGGCAGGTTTCTTTAAATTTCGCCCCTGATTCATTTGCTTAGGGGAGAAACCAGCATGACAGAATGTTACCGAGTCTAACAAATTAGGGGTGACCTGCAAACTGCTTTTGCTCAAGAAGAACAGGGATAAAATATCTTTCTTTCTTCTCTGGTGGTGCTACCAGAGCACAGCCGTAAGTAAAGCAAAGCAAGTGCTCAGTAAGAGAGATGGGCAACAGATGTCAACCCGTATCGAATGTCAGGTAAACAGCAATGGCACATGAGGCTAATGATCTGAACCTGCTTGTGAGAACATCACGCTATCCTAAAGCCATGCTGAATCTGTAAATTGTGGGGACCTCCCATCACGCCTCCAGGTCAGTTACTCCAGCAGACAAGGAATTGCTCATCCCATACCAGCACAAAGGAAAACCATATACCTAAAAAAAACCACAACCCCTCCTACAAAGCCCCATTAACACTGATGTGAGAGCTGAAATATATATGACTAAAACTGCAATGTTATATGAAAGGAAATGTCCATTTGCATACACACGTGGGGGAGCTGCAGATAAATCCCATCCGCTTGGTGCATGTATCACTATTACACTTACAGAACCAAAGCACACTTTTTCAGGTGTGTACGAATGCACACGTGTGCTAAAAAAAAAAATATTGAATTAGATGAATCTGCAATGGATGCACCAACACAAGTATTACAACCATATTGCAGAGGGGTCACTTTTAGAGCTCTGGTCATGTTATGAGTTTCTATTTTCTTGAAGAAACACCCTGAAAGAAATAACAGCTATATTAAGATACCCCTAGGGAAGAGGATGGATAATACCACTTCCTTGCCTTCTTTAAAGTTCCCTGTCAAGGCAATAGTTTTTGAGGAATTTAAGAAGAGTCTGCTAGCGGTGAATCCAAGCACTTTTGAGATTTTGATTCTTGATGAGCAGTTAGAGAAGCAGAGGTTCCTTTGATATCATGTCAAGATGCGAGCTACCAGAAGAATAAACCATTTTACAATAGGGACTAGGTAGAATACAGGAAACAAACTAGTATCATTGTCAGAAATGTTTCTCATCTTTATTATTAGAAAAGAGTTCTCCCTGGCAAATCTGTTGCCAGACAAACCAGAAAACAAAGAACTTGATATGGAAACCAACAGGTGCATCAAAATAGCTGCCAACAAAGGCTGCACTAGTTCTACCTTGTGCCATTACAACGTCAGCTGGCCTCACTTAGGAAATCCTGAGTTTTGCGCTAAGTTATGAAAATGGTCCCTATATCCATACTGAGGCTGCTTTTTGTGATGTGTGCATTCACTTTCCCCATTTGGTCCGTAGGTAAAAAGAATGGCTTCTGCTTCTGTGGGGAAGGGTACTGACCAAATTAGTAAAAAGAAACCCAGAGTATCTATCCAGAGCATTAAGGAAAAAAGAAGGCACTTGTTCTTATCCAAAATGTTCTTAGTTAACTCTGTTTTAAATTATAGCCTGACAATGCAAGTGTGAACTTAGCCCAGTTCTTGGCAAATAATGAAACAAGGTGATTAGGGCATCTTAACCTAGTTCTGCCTGCCAACACGACTTTTCAGAACCTGATCTCTCTCGTCTTTGCCCAACAACAGCCCCATGATTAAAGAAATAGAAATTAAGATATGCCTTGACACTCTGGGAGACTTTCAGTAAGAGATGTATTAACAGCAAGCCAACAAAATGATTAATTAACTTTTCTTTTTCATTATTATGTTTACACAAGATGATTACAGCAACTAATTAGGAATTTATCCTGGTTTATATAAGAGTTTTTTAGTTGTTGTTTTTTATGAGATGAGTGTAGGAGTCTTGGACTGATTCAATAGACACAAGTCTATGGTTCTTCCAATGTGGTCTACTAAGCTATTAAAACATGGTGCCTACCTCTTCCTCCTCTTTAAAGGTATACAGTCAAACAAAAGAAAAGAGATGGGGTGGCTACAGATCAGGAGAACTGCTTGGCACTCTGGAAAAGTAATGGCAGCCTTGGGTTCATGTATCCTCATGATAACAAGGCTGTTAAATTTGCAGGAAAGTCTCAGTTTTGGAAGCGTTTCAACAAACAGCAGCTTGCTTGGTGAAGCTGAAAATTCAGTGCAGAAAGCCGCCCACCGTGAGAGGGTCCTTCCACTCACTCAGCCGTCAGGGGACGTTCCATATGCACAACCTGTTGTGCGAATAGCACTGCCTGATACTGAAGCACAAAGGCGCAATATCTACTTGTTTGCCTGAGCATCCAAACCTCTTTATAGCCTAGCCAAATTGCCATTGTCATTAAACATCTTTCCAGAGGGGAAAGCTATTATTAAAATTAACTCTTTTGAACTGCAGTTAATGACTTAATAGATAAGTTGTTGTTAAGAGGCGTGCCAAAAGTTCACAGCGAGGGGGGAGGGGAAGGCCTATCACTGCAGGACCGGTACTTCCACCAGCCTTTAGAAGGAACGCTACCAATCTGCAATCAGCTTGCTCAAACTCCATGCTCTCTTCCTCTAATTTTCTGTCTCAACAAGTTCAAGGATTCCAGTAAATTACTATCAGTACTCTTCTTCCCTGTACACAGCTCTCTAAATTCTAAGTAAGCAAAGGCCGCTTTAGGAAATCAAGATGAAAAGAAAGCTGGCCATTAGGTTGCATAAACGCAACTGAAGTGATTTAATGCACAGTAGAAAAATAAACAGCATGGTTTGTTTTTTTATAAAACAATAATAATCCTAACCCCAAATATATCAACTCTGTCCAAAAAAGTTAGTTACAGTGAAGAATAAAACTGGGCTATTGCCAAATAAGACAGGGTCTTGTTCTTTCCCCCAACATTGTCACTTGCATACTGTATATTAGAATTGTAGGAGTGGATTGCTTTGCAAAAGCTGGAGCTGGCTCTTTGGCAGCTAAACTGAGGGTGGAGCTACAGGTTCATTTCCGCACTTCCAGTGCGCCTTCGAAGGACATCCACAGAACCCTGCTGCCTGTGGATAAGCAAAGGGCACAAGAATGGTGCTTGAATCTTTAGCCTCACCCACTGCTTTCCTCCTCCAACAAACACTCTCTCCCTGCTGCCCACCTCCAGCAAGGGATCCAGGTCTGTTTCTATCATGGACATGGACCTGGGACCAGAGCTGGAGGAAAGCAACTGTTTGCGGGGAGGAGCTGAAGGAAGAAAATGATGGACAAGGAAAGAGTTAAGAGAAGGGAAATTGTAGACCTCCAGAGCTGCTTAGCTAAGCAGCAGCAACAGATAAGTCTTGAAGAAACATAGTGGAGCTGGAGCATGCAATTCCATTCTGAAGAGCCCACTGAAATGTATACAATCATCCAACTGTCGGGTAAAAGAAGCCACAGAGGAATGATCACCAATTCAGGCCATTTAATGCCCATTATCAGTTGTAGAGAAATGGGAATTTTTTGCTCATATTCCAGCTCACTCTCAGCCCACCTTCTCCACCTGAAAATATGAGCTATTGTCATTGAAACACTGGATAGGCTACTCTTATTTAAGAACAAACTGGGAAAAGATTTTTGGGAATGTGGCTGCAAAGCGCTTTCTTCACCAAGTATTATATAAAACATAACTGCCAATCCTTGACATGCTGCGTGGAATAAAGTGTTCAGCTTCCAGGGTGTGTCAAGTATTTCTATTGAGCAACAAGACACCTGCATTGTGCTATGCAGGTCACAATCTGTCTGTTTTATTGCATTTCTAGAAAATGAATGAGAAGGCATTACCATGAAGGGAAGGCTTGGAGAAATGAAAAGAATAATATACGGCCAAACATTTGCTCAGGAAGGATTTTCTTCTCTTCTCCGGAAACTAAGAGATAATCTGTAGATTAAGGAAGGAGAAATTTTGGTCCCCCCACCCTCCCCGGGCGTTTTGCACGTGTGGGTGTGCATCAGTGAAGAGACACATCGTTTTCATTCCCCTTTGCTACAACATTGCTTGTGGCACAGATATGGTGGCAAGAGATAAGAAAAAGAAGGCTTCCCAAAGTCTTTGAAAAGCAGCCATATAGAGACCAGATGTCCAAGGTAGTTCTTCCTCGGCAAAATTACCCAACGGTGGAGTTTTAATGTTCTAGTTAAAGCCTGGGTTTTATATCCACATATAGAAATCTGCCTAATTAGATAGCATACTTTACTGTAACCATTTTTTTTTTAGAGCAGTGTGAAATTCAAGCGAGTGGGTGGGCAAATACCCTGGGGCCAGACTCACCAATTTTACAGCAAAAAGGGCCAATTCCATCTTAATTCACCCATTACCATCCTGTTATGCTGTTTCCCTTTGGAGGAGGACGAGTGGAATGGAGTAGAAATGGAAAGGGCATGATAGGCTGGCTGGTGTCCTGAACAGGAGCATTCCACACCGTGACAGTTTGCTGCAGGTCCCAGTTGTAGTAAACTAATGTAATTGTTTGAGACCCATCTCCTTATTTAACCTAACCAGGCCAAGCTGGTTAATAGACCTATGGATGAAAGCGTTGGGCTTTGTGAGGAACAGAGCCTACAATTCCTCCCCACCCAGTCTAAATTATAATGTAGGCAAGGCCAAGCAGAAAAGTGCAGAGTTTAAGCTTTCACATCCAGACTTCCTCTGATTACATACCTGCAGAGAAGCAAAATCTTTAGAAGCACAGGCTCCGAGAATAGCAGCGCCCGTCAAAACAGACTCCACCTCGTGGGCCAGGACAACAGGCATGCCTAGACAAAAACAACACACATCTGTTAGAATGCTCAAAGTGGGGGCGGCGTGAAGACGATTAAAAGCAAAAAAAAAAAAAAACAGCTGGAGGATTATTATCTGTATACCCTCTGTTGACACGGCCGCCTGTGTGATTGCACTGGCACTTGGGTGGATCTATAAGGTACTTGGGACGCGGGTGGCGCTGTGGGTTAAACCACAGAGCCTAGGACTTGCCGATCAGAAGGTCAGCGGTTCGAATCCCTGCGACAGGGTGAGCTCCCGTTGCTGGGACCCTGCTCCTGCCAACCTAGCAGTTCGAAAGCACGTCAAAGTGCAAGTAGATAAATAGGCACCACTCCGGCGGGAAGGTAAAGCGGTGTTTCCGTGCGCTGCTCTTTTTACATTGAGCAAGAAAGAAGAACTTAACTTTGCTGCCGACCAGGAATTCTCCCCCAACCTCCCACTCAGGGTTATTTTGCTCCCAGCTAGTTCTGACACTGGAAAGCAGTGTGACCCTAGACAGTGCGTGGATGAAATATGGAGGTTCTCGGTGGCAAAAATGTTTTGACACAGAAACTTGTTTAAACTTACCAGAGAGCTAAATTAAGAATTGAGTTTACAGCTGGCACGTTTGAAATGTACTTTGAAACTTGGCTGCTTGTGTTGCTACTCTGCAAGTGCCTTCACAATGAATGCATTCATCTTACCATCTGAACAATATGAATCTGAGGCTTTTAAGTGGTCTATGAAATTATCTATTGGTAGCCTGCATAATTGGCTAATGGGAGCCTCCATTTAACAGTAATATATTCAGAATTTTCCTGGAAGAATAGGGGATTGATACAGGAATGTTAACTATTTTATCGGATAGATTTTAATGAGGGCAAGAGAACCCGGAGCATTCTAGTCAGATGAACTCTGACATCCCCCGTCAGTCACAGTTCCTACAAACAGGAAAAATTCCAAGGCTGCAGAAAGGCCTCTTTGTCCTACATTGTACATGGCCATTAGATACAGTCAAAGAACCTTGGTTTAAAATTTAATCAGAATTATCTATTAATAGAGCTTTAATTTTAGACATCAGAAAGCAGCTCTCAATTCCAAGGCTATTTGAATTAGATAAGGAAAGGTGTGGACTTGATAAAATCTTGTTTGACTAATAGAAAGCACCACTGTGGCAATAGTCTGTTGTGTACATCCAGCCTAGGTCAAGACCTTGTGTCATTTGGTTCACCTTTTCTGCTTTTGTGAAATGTAATTACATAATGCTGATTCCCATCTTTCTTCCTGCATCAAGGTAGCAAGTCTGGTTTGATGTTCAAGTGATGCAAATCTCCCTGCTAAATAGCTAGAATCCAAGATTTAAACTTGATCTAAACCACATTGGCTCTTCTTAAGAAGGGGGCAATGGGGGAGGAGAGAGGGGGGGGGGGAAGAATCTGTATGGTTCATCGTTTTGTTTTTTCTCTCAAAGCTGTAGAACAAAGGAAAGATGTTTTCCACAGGTTAAAAACATATGATAACAGCATAATGGATGTTTAAAAGATAGCCCTGGATAAAGGCTGGGTTTATCCTAATTTGGGACATGTTCTTCTTACAAACACTTAACTTCCTATAAGGTTTTTTGTCATGCAGGCCCAATAAAATACATCCCCTAAAGTAGGGCACATTGCATTTTATTAAGCAGTTTCTGCTGGTTAAAATGTGCAAAGTTTGAGTCTCAAAAAGTGCCGAAAGCTTGCAAATCAATTAACATTGCTGTAAAATAAAGGCACCCCCTTACAAACCTACTGCCGCAGATTTGACGCACTCAAACCAATGGTATTAACTGACAATTGATGAATCTTAACAGATTTATTTTCAACCTATATATATGAGCTTGTTGGATCATGCCAATGGCCCATCAGATCCAGCATCCTCTTCTTACAGTGGCCAACCAGAGGCTTGTGAGAAACCTGCAAGCAGGACAAGAACACAAGAGCAGTCTCCCCTCCTGTGGTTTCCAGCAACTGGTATACAGAAGCATTACTGCCTTCAATTGTGAAGTCACAGCATAGCCATCATGGCTAGTAACTGTCAATAAACCTTATTCTCCATGAATTGGTCTAATCCAGGATTCCTCAACCTCGGCCCACCAGATGTTTTGAGACTACAATTCCCATCATCCCTGACCACTGGTCCTGCTAGCTAGGGATCATGGGAGTTGTAGTCCCAAAACATCTGGAGGGCCGAGGCTGAGGAGCCTGATCTAATTAGCTAGGTTGATGGTCATCACTGATTCCTATGGGAGTTTATCAATGTGCTCTGTGAAGTACTTTTCATGACCCACTTTCTGAATGTTCCCTCTCACTCACCTTTTCTCTAAACTAAAAGGTTCCAAATGTTGCAACCTTCCTTCATAGAGGAGTTGCTCAAGCCCTTGATAATTCTGGTTCTCCTTTTCAGAACCTCCAGAAACATCTCTTACACACAACCACTGCTCCTTGGCAACACCTATTCATATCAATGTGGGGTTATGTTGGAGAACATTCTGATGGGTTGGACTAAATATTTTCATACTGACTAAATATTTTCTGTGTAAATTATTCTAATGAGGCACAGATGGACAATGGTTTATAAAGTTATTAATAGGACTGCAGCATTTTATTTATAAAACCTTCACAGCTGATCATACTAAAAGCCGGGACTGAAGAACATCAGGTCAGGTGGCCAAATGTGGCTCACCAAGCTCTATTATTATTATTATTATTATTATTATTATTATTATTATTATTATTATTATTATTATTTTCTATTCTGCCCTTCATGCGAAGATTACAGAGCGGTTTACAATAGAAAAACACAAAAATACACACCATAATAAAAAACAATACACCCCCAAGTTTAAAAAGCCATAGATTGCTTAATTAGTCAAAGGCCTGGGAGAAAAGGAATGTTTTTGCCCAGTGCCGCCCTAAAGATATTTAACAAAGCCACCAGGCAAGTCTCCCTGGGGAGACTATTCCACAAACTTGGAACCACAGTAGAAAAGGCCTGTTCTTGTGTTACCACCCTCCAGACTTCTCATAGAAGAGGCACACAAAGAAGGGCCTCAGATGATGATCTCATGGTCCAGGTCGCTTCATATGGAGAGAGGCAGCCCAGGAAACTAACTGGCAGCCAGTGCAGTCGGGCCAGGATTGGTGTGATGTGCTCAAACCATCTTGTACTGGTGGGCATCCTGGCTGCTAAATTCTGCACCCGCTGAAGTTTCTGAACCATGAGGCTGCCCCACATATAATGTGTTACAGTAATCTAAATTTCTTTTTCTGCTCGTTTCAATTTTCCAGGCCGCATCCATCCTGCAAAGACCATACCCACCATTAGCCCTCCTTGCCCCCCAAATGCTTTTGCCTAGCTGGAAGGTGTCCAGAAACTCTGACAGTGTCTCTTGCTTGTCTGGACAGAGATGGCTGTAGGCGTCTATATATAAACTAAGGTGCTGTAGACAGATAAAATTTGCATTCATTGCTCCACCCACTTTAGCTCTGGCCCTGCCTACCACTGGCATGTAGCCCCGGGAAGGCTGCCCTGAGGAGAATGCAGCCTTTGTACAGAACAGAGTTCCCCTCCCGTGCTGTAGGCCTGTGTGTTCTCTTCTCCCTTAACAACGACAAGGTAGTAGATCCTGTTCCTTAACCATATCCTCAAAACTTACCAGTGATGTCTGCATGCATCTGCACAAAGAGAGGGTTCTTGCTCAGCCCACCACACATGAACAGAGTGTTGACATTGTGCCCTGCAGCTTGCATTGTTTCCACAATATGCCTTGTTCCCAGCTTGAGTGTGAAGAGAAAATAAAGAAACAATTAAGAAAAGAGGCTACAAGAAAAGCAGCTGCTTATAGAGTTCGGTTGTTGGCTATTAGCGTTGAAGAAGGGTAGAAAAACATTGAAAACACCTAGAAAAGATAATGGCTACAGTCAGATGTTGTGATTAACCATACTTTATCGTGACAAGAATGAGCTCAGGTGAGCCTTTGACTCACACTCTTCCCTTTCTTCCTCTGGTTCACATGCCAGGATGTGATCAAATGCTTTTGCATCTGATTTCAATTAAGCACAGTTTAGTGCTACAGCGCAAACCTAAACCATGGTTACATTTTATCTATTGTTTACTGAAGCAAGCTAGCTTCATAACCCCATTTTTTTCCTGCTGACTGATACAATAAACTGTGGTTAATCAATAATGGCAATGAACAACTCTGAACTCCACCTTATTATGGTGTTGTGAGAGTGCAGCATTCAGACCAGAGGTTCACATAGACTTGTGCACATCATGGTAAATGCTTTATCATGTTCTGAAAGCAGCCAATGAGAACCAGTTCCAGTGACTCTGTATTAGTGAGCTTCCTGTTTTTTTCAGATTAAACGTCATATGCCCTAATATTTCATGGTGAAATTCACAATGAAACAACCACATGCAGTAATTCTCCCATGACTGGCATCAGGCTTGGGACAAACACATACACAAGATTCTTTATGTAGCAAACAATTATTGATCCCCATAGCTCGTGATGGTGATGGCACACGTAGAAACAGCTACATTGGTACCTCGGGTTAAGAACTTAATTTGTTCTGGAGGTCCGTTCTTAACCTGAAACTGTTCTTAACCTGAGGTACCACTTTAGCTAATGGGGTCTCCCAATGCCGTTGTGCGATTTCTGTTCTCATCCTGAAGCAAAGTTCTTAACCCGAGGTACTATTTCTGTGTTACCGAAGTCTGTAACCTGAAGCATCTGTAACGCAAGATACCACTGTACAGTGGTGCCTCGCAAGACGAAATTAATTCGTTCCGCAAGTCTTTTCGTCTTGCGAGTTTTTCGTTTTGCGAAGCACGGTTTCCCATAGGAATGCATTGAAAATCAATCAACGCGTTCCTATGGAAACCGCTTTCAGACCAGGTCCGGGGACAGTCTGTCCCCCGACCTCTTCTGAAGGCCGGCGGGGGGGGGGGAAAGTCTTTGCTTCCCCCCCGCCTGCCTTCCCGGGACAGCGTTTCTCCGCTCTCCCGGGAAGGCAGGCGGGGGGGGAGCAAAGAGTTTTGCCCCCCGCGGGCCTTCAGAAGAGGTCCAGGACCTCTTCTGAAGGCGGGTGGGGGGCAAAAGTCTTTGCTCCCCCCCCGCCTGCCTTCAAAAGCCATCTGGGATAGCGGGAAGCGCTTCCCTGCTATCCCGGACTGCTTTTAAAATGCTGGCGGTGGGGAGTAAATACTTTCGGCCCCCGCCGGCCTTCCTGGACCTCTTCTGAAGGCCGGAGGGGGGGGGAAAAGGCTTTGCTCCCCACCGCCAGCATTTAAAGAGGTCCCCGGAGATTTCCCTATGGGCTTTCTTCTTGCGAAGCAAGCCCATAGGGAAATTCGTTTTGCGAAGCGCCTCCAAAACGGAAAACCCTTTCGTCTAGCGGGTTTTCCGTCTTGCGAGGCGTTCGTCTTGCGGGGCACCACTGTATTTCAAAAAGGAAATTCAGGGAGGTTTCTACCCACTTCTCTTATTCCTGATAGCTAAACAGAACCTCCATATTCAAAGCAAAATGCCACTGAAAACCAGGTGCTGGGGACAAACAAGAAGGGTATGACCATTACTTATATGCCTTGTTCATGAGTTTCCTGGGAATTTGTATATGTGTACCATTCAAGATAGAAGCTGGGCAGTGGTTTTTTTATTTTTTTTGGGTAGACAGGTGATTTTCAGTCTGATCCAGAGACATGCAAGTTACCCATTGAAGAAATAATTGATAGTACAGGGAAGAAGATTTATTTCACTGAGTGCCCCCACCCAAGCAGGGAACTATTGAAAGCACCAGAAGCACAATAGCAGGCAAACAGTCTTCTGCCTTTTAGGAACCTTTTGATCAGAGCCATAACCACACATGGAACTGTGAGTTGCTGGGGCAATCTCTGCTTGGAAGCCCGCTCTACTGATAGATCATATGTCACTGGCTTTGGTATTTTTCTACTCTTTTAACAAAGAACATCCACTTGCTGTTCACAGAAATAGAACTGCAGAGAATCACCTTGGCACTTGCTCACCATTGTTTTTGTGACATTTAATATACATCTAAGGCTCACAAAATTCAAGATCAGACAAACAGTACTGAAAATACGCAAGTATTCAACAAAAGCCCATGCTGCCTTCTTTTTCATAACAGGAGTCTATGGATCTAGATATAAGGCAAATTAAGCCATGGAGGGGTCAACTAAACTAATAAAAAATGTTACTGTGATGTCCCACGTGTAAAAAACAGGGAAATTACATTTCAAGATATAGTGGCGATGCCAACCAAATTCTGTTTTTTCTTCTTCCAGAATTCATTTAAGAATAGAACAAAATAAAATAAAATAGTACTGTATCCAAGAAAATTGTCCCTTTCACGTAGATACCACAAATCTGTTCTGGGGGTTCCCCTCAACCGTCCAGAGCATATGGGAGGGTGGAGAAAGAGGAGAGGGAGGGAAGTTCTGTTGCACAAGGGCAAGTCTTTGCATGTACGGCACAACTTCATTGGTAGCAACACTTAATATTTGGTCAGTTGTCCGGAGAGATCCACTGCTGTATAAATGAACCAGGAATGCATGAGTTTCTCATGTCAGCTATGGGTGTTATTTGACAAACACAGTTGTTGCATGAACACTGGTGTTACTCTGCTACTTTAATTTCTGAGTTTCAACTCAACATTTAGGATTGAAGAAAGCCAAAGCGTCAAAAGCAAAACTTCTGCTAAATCTACCCCTTGCCAGACCCAAACAGTAAGGAATTCCCTCAGCTTTTATGCCGAACCTCTTTTGAAGCGTGGCCAAAGTTTACGGGAAGCTTTACAAGCGGCAGAAAATGTTTCTTCAGACCCAGACTGGTTATTTAAGAAGGGGAAAGCAAGTTAAGCTTCAGCTGTTTATTATGGCAGGATTGTGTTTCAAGGGTATTTTGGTTTAAGATAGGTAGTTTTGGCAAACTGTAGCAACTATAAGCTCAGCTAATGAAATCCATAACATCTTTACTGACACTTAAGACGAGTGCTTTAAGCCAGAGGGCCACAATTTCGATTATGGAAAGAATAAGCTTTTTAATATTTTTTTAAATCTTGCCTTGAGAATACAAGTATAATTGCCCTTAACAGAAAGTTTCTCATGATCACCTCAATAATATCCTTTTCCTATCTCTACAATCCACATTTATGAACGTCTAGAGTATACCCCTGAATGTCAACATAGACAAAAATGACCACATATACATGTCACACCAAAGCCATGCCTGCCATGCCATGTTCCTCCTTTGACTTGCAAAGACATTTTTCACCAGCGGCATCTACCTCCCAGGCACCTGATGTCAGGTAAAGCTGTAGGTACGGAGCAGCAACTGAAAGCATTGTGACTGTTCTCCAATCATCTCTTTGCAAACATGGTTTCCAATTGGCACAGTTTAAATTTGGCACCAAATGCAAGCTGTGCTGCTTTAAGTCCAGGCCAGACCACTTGGGAGCCGACAGGAGTTCCCAAATGGGGCCATTCCCTGCCAAAACCAGTGGAGCTTGTCTCCAGCAATGATTTTAAATTTAGCACTGAATACAAACCCTACTAGAATTGATTCCAATTATGAGCTTGGGATTGGAACCCCCCAGTGCAGCCAATGCCAGCAAGGCTTACATTCAAAGCAAATTTAAACAGCACCAAATGCAATCCCTGCTGCCAAAGGACCATTCGAACTACAGTGGTACCTCTGGTTAAGAACTGAATTCTTTCCGGAGGTGCGTTCTTAACCTGAAACTGTTCTTAACCTGAAGCACCACTTTAGCTCATGGGGCCTCGGGCTGCCGCAGCACGAATTCTGTTCTCATCCTGAAGCAAAGTTCTTAACCCGAGGTACTATTTCTGGGTTGGCGGAATCTGTAACCTGATGCGTCTGTAACCCGAGGTACCACTGTACATGGCTTGGCACACACTCCTGCTTCGTCTCTTAGAACAGGTATTGCACAGAGCATTGTTTAAATTCGGCACCAATTGCAAGCCCCTCTGTTTTCCTAGCTTTCAGGTGGTTGACAGGTAGGCAGGTCCATGATGGGATGACCACTTTTGGATCTGGCACACCAGATCAAAGTGATCCTCAAGCCTGCATGATTCCCTACCTCTGGGCTCAAGCCAGTGTTTGTTTAGCAAACTACAAACTATGAATTGTTCCACTGAAGATCAAACAAATCATGTCATGTTTAATGATGACTGCCTTGAAAAACTTCAGAGCATCCATTTTCCCCCTCCACTGGGTGGCACTGAGGTGGCAGCCCCACTGGCAATCACCTCAGAGAGCCAAATGGAAATGGCATCTTTCCAAAACTGATGTGCAAATCTCTCCTGTATCCAGAGAACTATAAGCAGTACAACCTTCTCATCCGACCAGATTTTTGCCCTTCTTCTGTGGCATGGCATTTGACCACAGCTGAATGATGCTATGGATTGGGTAACCTGTGATTCCTTCTCAGGCAAGGAGGGGGCTGTGTCAAAAGACATTTGTGGGCCATATCATTTGTGTCTCTACTGCTGACAGAAACATTTGTTAGCTTATGGGCTGAGCTGGGAAATGGAAAGTTTGGGAAGCAAGAAGTCAAAACTACCACTATGGGTCTGGCAAGCCTGCCTCAAAACAAAATAAGGCAGGGATGGAAACTGGATTTGGCCAGTAGGCCAGATCTGTAATTCCCCTCCTCTCCGCAGGTCAACTTTTGAGAAGTGGGCAGAAAAAGTTAAAAGGGGATCCCTGTAACCTTGGATCAGCTGACTGACAGTACAGCGAGCCCCTGTGAAGGCAAGTGCCCAGCACCAATCCAATTTGCCATCAATCCAGTTTGCTGTAACAGCCAATCAGCTGATCCACTGTTTTATAGGGAGTCTCCTTGAAAGCAAGCTCCCTGCACCATTGGGACTCCCTGAGCGGAACTGACAGGGAACCCCACTTCCAAATGAACAATTGGAATTACACTCCATATGGTTTGTATGTGTCCTTTGTTTGTAGCTGTGCCAGTACTTGCCCCCTGCCAGATATCACATAGGGCATCAAGTGTGGCACAGGTGGCTTTGGTTTGTGGGGAATGGTCTCGCGGGCCCATCCCAGGCCTAATTAGGCCTGCAGGCCAAACGTTCTCCAGTGCCAATGTATAAAAACTTCAGGTCAGCAAGGGCAGGGATTATGGTTTCTGGGTTTGTAAAAACAGAACTGAGAGTTCAGCGCACCATGTGGATTGTAAATCAGGTGTTTGCACAGGAGGTGCTAATTATGCTGTAGCCATGAATTGCAAATTATAGGCAATCTTATGGGTAGAACTGAACTTTGATTGAAAGCTCATTGACTTTTTTCTCCCCCTGGGGACTGTATTTCTGTACTGTATGGAGCTTGAACAATTTAAAATGTAACATTAAAAACAATTTAAAACAATTTAATGTTCTACAAGAAGACGCTCTAAAAACTATTCTTACAATTATCTGGGGCAGAAATGGTTTCCCTTAGAAATGAAGCCATTTCAATGCTGAACTAAGTTAATTTGACATAGGCATAGAAATATGCAAACTGTGAGACATCAAATGCAAATTTCTCCTTTTTTTGCAATGTCTCTCACTGAAAGAAAACAGAAGGTCAGCAATAAGTGGCAAAAGTTACATTTTTTTGCTAGATTTTAAAGTTAAACTCATGTTTAAGCGTAGCAAGCAACATGCAGCTTTGACTAACGCAAATACCAAGGGTAAATTGATGTAATTCAATGTGTCTGTATTTAGTGCCGATACAATGTGAACTATCTACTAAAAAAACACACCATGTTTTTTAAAAATAAAAAAATACCCAACATGGAAATTTGCACGTTCTGAGAATTAGAGAAAATTACAGCCTCTCATTAGTTGGGTTTTCTGTTGCCTTAATTTACACTGCTAATACAGTGGTACCTTGGGTTAAGAACTTAATTCCTTCCGGAGGTCTGTTCTTAACCTGAAACTGTTCTTAACCTGAAGCACCACTTTAGCCAATGGGGCCTCCCGCTGCCGCTGCGTCACCGCTGCACTATTTCTGTTCTCATCCTGAAGCAAAGTTCTTAACCTGAGGTACTATTTCTGGGTTAGCGGAGTCTGTAACCTGAAGCGTATGTAACCTGAAGCGTATGTAACCCGAGGTACCACTGTACACAGAGAAAAGAACCATCTGTGAAGAAAAATCTAAGAAGACATCACCTTTAATTTTATATATTATATATTTTAATAATCGCTAAAGTGGGATACGGGAAAAGGGGACCAGTAGAGGCTTAATTTCAAAGCACAGTGCAGCCATGTGCAATGAAGCACTTGGAGAATAATAGATGGTTTTCCCAGGATATCCAACTGAGAAAGCTTCCACCTCATTAGCATAGAATAATGCCACGGTGCTTGTTTGGCATTGGAAAGTTGTTGCCTGCAACCTCTTTCATGAGACATTATCAGTAGTTCTCATTTTCCAAGAAAGCACTTGCATTTCTTATTTAAATTTAAAAGGGATGGTAAAGTACCAAGTGCACTGCCATTACGCTCACCAAAGAGGAGCAATAATAGGGCGAACAGTAATGTATTCCAGGTTCAGTCGGAGTAATCCTGTTTTTGTCAAGAGAACTGTTAAAACAAGTGGAATTCACAGAATCTGCCCTCACTGCTGGGCTTCGTGGAGTGCCATGATGTGAGGAAATGCGAAAACTAATCTGTATTGCCTGCACACCTTTGTGTGTGCCCCTCCCCCATCAGCGAACAACAACAACTGGTATCGTCCAAGGTGACACAAAAACATGGCTGACTTGGACAGCAGGAAGCTAAAGAATTTCCGTTCCATAGCACGCCTTATCTCGCATTTGTAATGTGCTTGGAAGGCTGAAGATTTGCATTTCAATTGAACAGAATTCAGTTATACAGTTGACGACAAACAACATAATAGTACTAATAGTTCACAGGCAACAGTTCAGACAGAAACAGAGAGGTGGACAAATGTACTCCACTTACACCGTCAGTCTTTAAGAAGGGCAGAAAAGAATGCTGACTATTTTAATTCTGAAAAATATACTAGAAATTAAACATAGCAGCAAAGACTAGCAACCCATCGGAAGCCAACAAGGCTCAGCTGTCAGGAAGACCTACTAGCCGTCATTCAATCCCTTGTGGAAAAGTAAGATGAAAGTCTAATTAATTCCAAATAATTAAGAGTATGCTTCTTATCTCTTCCCATGTTTGTTGAATGGGAAAGTGTGGTGGCCTCTTAATTATTGCTGTCACTAGGGACTGAAGTGGCGCTGTGGGTTAAACCACAGAGCCTAGGACTTGCTGATCGAAAGGTTGGCGGTTCGAATCCCCGCGGCGGGGTAGGCTCCCGTCGTTCGGTCCCAGCTCCTGCCCACCTAGCAGTTCGAAAGCACGTTAAAGTGCAAGCAGATAAATAGGAACCGCTTTCTAGCGGGAAGGTAAACGGCGTTTCCATGTGCGGCGCTGGTGCTGGCTCGCCAGATGCAGCTTCGTCACGCTGGCCACGTGACCCGGAAGTGTCTTCGGACAGCACCGGCTCCCGGCCTCTTGAGCGAGATGAGCACGCAACCCTAGAGTCGGTCACGACTGGCCCTGATGGGTGGGGGTACCTTTACCTTTTACCCTTAGGGACTGAAGTAACAGTATCTCGCTCCTCAAAAGTGAGTGAAATTCAGTTTCTTATATTTTACATTATTGTCCTGAGAAGAAGTAGTCTGCCTTCTGGAGGATGCCCCTAAAGAATGTAACTAAAAAAAAAAAAGGTAAAACCAATAGCCCATGTAGACCAGTCATGAGGCAGAGGAGTTATTGTTTTTTTTGTTTTGTGTTTTATTATGTACTTTGTGTTTTTTATCTTGTATTTTTATGTTGTGAACCACCTTGAGATCTACAGATGAAGGAAAGGTACACAAAATTAATTAATTAATTAATTAATTAATTACTTTGGTCTCCAGCATAACTAAACTAATATTTTTCTCAACATTTCTCAGTAAACAGAAATTTCCTGGTTGAACTCTTTCTTGCAACAACTTCAGAGGAGAGACAACTTTGCAAACTTAGGGAAATAAGGATTATTTTATTTTTTATTTTTTGGCGATCAATCTTTAATATGAACAAAAGAATGAAATTTCCAAAATCCTGGGGGAACTTACTTTGAGAGGAAATTTCTTGGGAAATTTACTTTTTTTATCGGGTCTGCTTGGTAAATAAATTCATAATTCATAATTACAAACCAGTTTTGCAGTTGAAAACAGGATGAAGTAACATTGGTTTAAGTTCTTTAAAGAGAATAACGAAGGGAAGCATTGTAAAAGTGCCAGTTTTCAGTGACTTACTGCAATAGCCTGAATTGTGGCCAAGTAGATAAGAGCAAGATCATCCAGGCCTTGAGATAATGTCTGTCCAACCACCTGCAGAGAAAATGAGGAGAAAAACTTCCTGATGTGAGAATTCAGTACTTCCCACTTCTCTCGCTAAACAAAGTTCTAAAGTGAGTCCTAGGCTTGTTGCTGCAAGTTGCACCCAAACAGTCATAGGATAACACTTCCCCCCCCTCTCCTGAGATGGGCTACTGCATCGCCAGTTTAATGAGCAATAACACAAATCAATCTGGTGATATTTTCCTGGTCAATTGCATTTTTAAACATTATTCTCATTCCCATCCCCTCCATCCAACATACTTTCCAATGAAATCAGTATATAGGTTCACAAACAGAGAACTGTTCATTTTACTGTGAATCCATCTTGGTGCCTCTCCAGATGTTTGGGACTATAATACTCAACAGCCCCGGACTGAGACTGATGGGAGTTGTGCAATCCTGCATTATTCTGCTACTTCTAATTGTCACATTATACTTTATAGGTGGGATTCGCCTAAGGAACACCAGCAAGTGGAATCCAGAATGTGGCAGCTAGGCTGGTGACTGGGAGTGGCCGCCAAGACCACATAACACCAGTCCTGAAAGACCTACATTGGCTCCCAGTACGTTTCCGAGCAAATTCAAAGTGTTGGTGCTGACCTTTAAAGCCCTAAATGGACTCAGCCCAGTATACATGAAGGATCATCTCCACCCCCATTGTTCAGCCCGGACACTGAGGTCCAGCTTCGAGGGCCTTCTGGCTGTTCCCTCACTGTGAGGGCCTTCTCGGTAGTGGCACCCGCACTGTGGAACGCCCTCCCATCAAATGACAAAGAAATAAACAACTATCTGACTTTTAGAAGACACCTGAAGGCAGCCCTGTTTAGGGAAGTTTTTAATGACTGATGTTTTATTGTGTTTGTAATATTCTGTTGGGAGCTGCCCAGAGTGGCTGAGGAAACCCAGCCAGATGGGCAGGGTATAAATAACAAATTATTATTATAAATTATTATATTATTACTTGTGCAATGGGGTTTTCTTCCTTCCTTCCCTGGGCGTCCCGAAATTGGCTACTGGGGAAAGAACCCCCACAAAAAAAAAATGCACAAGAGTTTACACTTGTTAATGTTAAATGTGGATTTAACATTTAATTGCTTTCTCTGGAAGAAAGCAAACTGCTTTGGCAGAGAAGGTATTACTTGTGAAGTCCTAATGGCTCATGGGTCAAAATAAGGATGCAGGAAGTGGACAGTATGGGAAAGTAGCCTTTCAGATGGGATAGCACTCTTTTTGTTTTCTCTGCTAACAGTTAATGTGCCTTCTCATCTGAAGTTTGCTGCTTTTCTATACTTCAGCTGCTTGGCCAGTCCTACAGAAACATATGAAGCTGCGCAAAGCTCAAAACTAATGTGATTAAAAATTTAAAATGTGTCAAAACATACCTCCTTACGTTTCAGTCATATAATATGGGAAGTATCCTGAACTTTTGCATCCTCAAAAAAGTTCCAATTTCAACAGCAACAAATGAAAGGAAAATCCCTAAACTCAGTGGGATTTCTATTAAAGAAGGATGGTAATGTTCAAAATACAAATGCTCATTTCAAGCTCTCATTTTATCCCATTGTTCTGTTCTGACCCGTTTTCAAAGGCAGGCTGTTTCTTACCATGCCCTTTAGTGTAATATCTGCAAGGGGAGATCTGTTGCCATGGAAATCTGGCCAAACATGTAAATCAACAGTGAGGAAACCCACAGGCAAAGATTTCTTAATCAGATCCAGGTGACCATTCAAGTATGTATATATACTTTGAGCACTGCAAGAAAAACAAGTAGAAAAGAAAAAGGGGTGTGGGAGAGAGGTTATTCCTCGAACATATTGCATGATCTGTACTCCTAAAACAGATATACACACAAATTATCAGAAGGCCTACAAAGCCAAATTAAAATATGGAGAGGGAGGTGAAGAGAAGGAGAAGATGATATCAATATATTACTTTTCAGGTATGCACTGTTGAACAGCATGGGTAAGAATCAAAAGTGGAACTAGGATCTCATCATAGCAACACTTAAGAAGAGGTTTGCATCCTGATCCCAAGCACATTTGTTTAATCTCATTTAATTTGAGTCAGGCACTTGCAAAAGAATCAGCTAAGTCTCACTGACCACATAGATCAACGGCTAGCCCTTCTCCGGCTACACCTACATGGCAAGCTTGAGAATTGCCACATCTCGTGAAATCACCAGAGAGCTAGCTGCATGCATGGGATTTAAACACAGAACGTTTGCACGTGAAATAAATCATGGGAATTTCTCATGAATATTAATGGAATTTTGCAAGCACAGGGCAAACACAGCATGCTCAGCAACGGAAGCCTTGGGTACAATCCAGAGAATCCTCAGAGAATCCTGCTTAATTTCCATTCATATCAGTGGAACTTAAAAGTGTGCTTAGTTTTCTCTGGAATGTACCCAGAGGGTGAAATCCAAAGAAAGTGAAAACAAGCCAAATCCTACTGAAATCCATGGGAATTGCAATCTAGCCTTCGATTGCATGCACTGACATGCCAGTAAAACTATGCTACTATTACCACACTTTATAAGCTCTAGGAAAAAACCTTGGGAATAGGCTTTTACAAACATCAGGGATGGATTTTTAAAATTCTACTGTTAGTTTTGCCTTCCAGGGAGTACAGAGAAGACTTCATTTTCAGAAAGAATGGTCAATAGGAGAGCATCTTCCTCTAATTACAATTGATTAGTCATTGTCTCAGTTTTGGAGGTCCAAATAGTGATATTCATTTAGCCTCTGCATGTATATTCAGTCATGCACTAATGAGCTCCCTGAGGGAATTTGGCATGTGTTTACTACTCTGACTTATGACCTCCTTGCAGCTGTATATTTATATTCTGCATTTAAGCATTCAGCTGCACATTGTTTCAATTAGGGCTTACCATGTGTTTGCTATCTGAGGATATCATTCAAAATGAAGTGCACTTGGAAAGCATTAAAATAACTAATTCATATCATTATTCACATACTTTAAAGGTTGTTTTATGTGACTTGTGGAGGAAAACACAGCAATAGTTTTGTAAGTTACTACAATTCCTTAGTAACCTTATTTCGTTTCCATTTGTCTCTTTATGCCCATTAGCCCTTCAACAAGGAAGATGGCAAACAGAAGGGAGAAGAGGACTTTCCCCAGAATAAGTGCGCAAAAGATAGAAGACTCAGCTGAGAAACAGCGCGCTTCCATTGAGATGGAGGAATAGGGGAAACCTGGTGAGAATATCTTGTCTCAAGGCAATATCATAGCCTTAATCTTAAGTCACTAGATAGTTTGAGTTTAAATCATTTAGGAAATTAAGGAAAAACAAAACTTCAGTTTGTAGGAGGCCACTTCCCCAAACCACAACAGCTATGTAAGATTTATATAGCACTGTAGGCTGTTTACTTTGAAAAGCTTCACATAGGTATGAAAATATAAAATGGCCTTACAGTAAGCCATGTTGACCAGCCTTCCCCAACCTGGTGGTATTGAACTACAATCACATCAGCCACAGTGAGCCTGTTGCAGATTGAGCTAACTGTAGTCCAAAACATCTGGAGGGCACCCAACTGATGCAGACTATTACTCTCTAATCCAAATGGCAAATCCTCTTCAGCATCTCAAAGGTACTGAATACCCTTTCAAAAACAAATACACTCTGCAGATGCTAGAGCATGAACCTCAAATCTTCTGTTATTGCAGCTATGATATATGCACATCATTTCTATGCTTATATTGTAGAATGGGAGTTGTTGGTGGGCGATCATCTCCTGTCTTAGTTCATAACAGCAGCAAGTTTTGAACTACAGACTGCTCAAATTCTTAACACATTAACTCCTTTATGCACTAGGACAGAGGTTTTCAATCTTTTGGGGTCCACGGCTCCCTTAACCAACTACATTCTTTCTGCGGTACCCCTGTGGGGCTCAGGAGCCCAGTTATGTCACCCCTTGCCTGCAGAGCCGGCAGCCCCTCACCCCTTTTTGAACACCCTCCCTTGTGGAGTGTTCCCTCAGCCTCCTCTCTTTTCCCCTCTCCTTGGGAGTCCTCTGGGCAGCCACAGCTGTCGCCCCTGGTCTCTGAGCTGCCCCCTCTGCCCCAAAAGAAGTGTCTCCTCACACTGCCCCACAGGGACCTGTGAAGCATTCCTTGGCCAGCCCCAGAGGCACCATACGCCTGGGCAGCTTGTAACCAGAGATGCTGCAACAAACAGCTATGCAAGCCTTTTGGGAGGTAGAGACTTGAGAGGGAATCAGAGGAGGGAGGGAAGGAAAGGGGGACAGAGCCCAGTGTTGCCCGCAGCACCCCTGACCATCATTGAAGGCACCATTGCACTAGGAACAACAACAGCAACAGCAACAAAACAATGCCACTTTCCCCATCATTTACCAGAGTATGATTCTCCATTGCTTTTCACTTTCTGACTCGGATAAATTAGCAAATTCCAAGCCTGACTAAAATTTCCTCTGTGCACCCCAGCAAAGATGTCTGACTCAACTTTGCAAAAGTGGTCATAGGTGCCTGAACAGGTGGGTATAACATGATCTACTGTAGATGTAATGTTCAAACTTAGCTACTCAGGACCCATGACTCATGGCTTCTTTCCATTCAACACAGCTACTTGATGTTCAAAGTAATATAGAGAGAGAAAGGATGGTAATTTTATGTGACTTGTTTGCTACGTTTGCAACTTTAAACTCACTTCCTTAAAGAATAGTCATCTGGAAAGCATTATAGAACTGCAATTGGGCACATGCCTGTGACAGTAAGTGCTGTAAGTCTCTTTACCAACAAACTTCTGTCCAGCATCTTTGGACAGAACTAAATGCAGCATCTCAAATGCATTTGCTGGCAGTGCAAGAGCTTCTTCTCGATGTCTTATTTTCACTATGCTAAGAAATAGAGATATCACGGAGATTCATATTTCCTGTCTTGGAATACATGTCTTGAGGGGATTTTACATTTGCAACACAAGGCAAGAATTCCAACCCCTGAATTTATCTCTGGGCATGGCTGTCCACAGAAATAGCTGGGCAGGGAACAAGGTCTATGACTTGGCCTAACTATTCACAGCCTTTATATGACTGAACCCTACACACCATTACGTTACATGGTTCTGAAGAGAGCCATATAATGTTTTATTGTAAATTTGTTTAATTATATTACAGCTTTAAAATGGTTGTTGCCTGCTCTGGGCTCATGAAAGCGATGAAGGGAAGGATATAATTCTAAGTAATAAATGAATTAGACACGTGGCAAAATGATTGACTGGCCACTGATTAATAGAAGGATGAGAACCACAATCATTTCCAGCATGTAAACCACAGTGTAATAGGCTGGCAGTATTAAGATGGCTGCACTGTCGCTTTTTCTTCTCTTACACTTAACAACCTCACAGGATGAACATATGTATTGCCTTTGTTTCTTTCTTTTTTTCTAGACATCTACTCATGTCTAGAGCAAAATGCCAATAGCAAGGTAGCTCAAGTTATACCTCACCCCTAGAATTTAACACTTTCACATTTGAAACGTGAAATTCTGCTAGCCTGAGGCTGCCTAAGGTTTGGTGCATATGCTGTCCTACATGGAAACCCGATCTTGACTTAGAGAAGTCTTTGATGTGCAAAGCAAAAAGGCCAGGCAGACTATTTGGCATAAGGACAAAAGAACTGTAGCCTAAAGGTGAATGTTCAGAGGACCAGAGTTTCAACCATTTATTCTTGCATTACCTCTATTATTACGTTTGTAAAAGCTCAGATGGAAAGCTGACTATAGAAATGATTTCTACGGTGGCAATTTGATAAGTGAAGCCATTTTGCAAAGGCAAAATTCGTGTCTAGGTAAACAGCTCCAGAGAAACACTCGAAACCTAGACTGCCCAAACATTCGTAAGGGTATTTCACAAGGACAAAATGGCTGGAAAAAGTCAACTTCTGGTGGCGTCAGCATGTCAGAAATGCCCACGTGAATCAGTCCTCAGGTGTTCAAAACAAGAACGATTGTATTCCAGAATGGGAAGGTTGAAAAGCCAGCTTGGAAAGGGAAACAACTTAATATGGTGAGAAGCAGCCCAACCCACATCCCAGCTAAGCTGGAACATTCCAGCTGAACTAGTTTCTGGAAGGCTGCCAAACTGCTGTTTCTAAGACAGACTGTAAAATGATGAAGAAATAAGGATGGTGACCTGGCTGCAGATTTTGTCTGTAGCTCTGGGAACGCAGCGTGTCCTTGGACGACATGCTCTATCTTTGGGGGGAAAAGAAAAGTAAGTCAGAGATGAGTGTTCATATCAATCCATGATATATGGTAAGAGTTTCATGTGTCTTGACTTTTTTTAAAATAAATAAATAAATCTAATTTAACTGTATTTAATCCGGTTTTCTAGTGAACTTAAAGGAAAACTAAATACTGTGTGTCTTGCCGAGTTGTGTGCAGTTACAATGTTAGCAGCCAGTTACATGGATCACAGAGACGTGTTTCATGGTTTTCATGCAACTATGCATTCAAAAGATGTGCACAGAAATTAACTTCTGGCTTGCTTCATCCTATGCGCCAGTTTAAGCTACAGCAGCATATACAGCGCAAGCAGGGACTTGCACACCTACTGCTGGAGAAATGAGACGCTATGCCTGAGAACGGGCTAGCTTTGCTCCGCATTCCAGGACACACTCCCTTACTATCAAACATAAATGTGTGTGCCAATTGACACACACACACACACACACAAAAGCAACAACAACCACCACAGCTCTCCAAATTAAAAGTGCTGGAAATTCTGCCCCACTCAGTTCCACTAAGCACAAGGTAAGCAGCCAGGTAGTTAAACTAACATATAACTGCCCCCCATCCCCATCTAAAATGACCCATTTTTAATGCATACCCTTTGACCTCAGCAACTCTCCTGGTAAGAAAGCCTAGCGCACATTCATTACCAACAGAACAGTCCGAGCAAAATAATGATTAGAACAGGATGGGTGGAACTGCGGCCCATGGGCACTTTCATGCTTTTATTTTACATAGTTTATGTCTCAGGTTTTAAAAAAGTTAATAACTATACAAATATTTGTTCTGGCTCCTTTATCTCCTGATGTAGGGAGAAGAGGCTATTTTGCCTCAATCTTTCTTCTGTTGAGAATCAGAAGGACATACCATGATAACATGGAAAAAGCTTCCCATGGCTTATGAGGAACCAACATTATAACTTCTATAATTACCAGTAATGCATCAGTTCTAGGTGATTGGATGATTATAAGATTTGAACGGTCACGTTCCCTTGTCACAACTAGCTCCAGCTAGCTTGTAGCTTTATCAGAATTACTGGGATTCCCATTGCAGTTCATACGATCCCACTAGCTCCCAACACATTTGGAGCTTAGCGGTGATTCTTTTTTAACTCAGACTCTTTACTGTGAAGAGAAAGCCAAACTCACCAGCTTTCCTGTAGCACTCTGGCCTCCCTCGTTTAGCCAGAATCCCGGCACCATAGCTGAGTCATAGGGCCCCCAAACTCCAGGGACAAACACAGGGGACTTGCTTATCTGAAGAGGGAAATTAAAATCCAGATACTTAAAAGTTTAACACACATCATGTTCATGTTAAACCAGGCATAGGCAAAAGCCCTCCTTTTGGGACTGCAATTCCCACCATCCCTGGCCACTGATCCTGTTAGCTAGGGATCATGGGAGCTGTAGTCCCAAAACATCTGGAGGGCCGATTTTGCCGATGCCTGTGTTAAACACTATCTACCTATGTAATTGGCTCCTCGTGGTGGCAGTTACCATGAAGCAACATGATCAGCATGAACAGGGAAGAAAACATGATGGCAAAACATGTGGAAAAAAGCATCTGAGGAAATAAACTTAACTGGACAACTTCTGTGGCAGCAGCAAATAAATAATAAACTGGGCATGAAGTTAGAGGGGTAAAGATACTGACTCACTACTAAAGCTAGACCAGTCTCCCCCATATTTTGTTAAAATTGGCACCAATGTCAGAAGCTGTCTTTGAAACATTGACTTTCTACTTACTTAACTTTGAAAACGGAACAGAAAGAGTTCCTGCAATTATTTCAAAAGGTAATACCTTTCCTGAAACTGGATTTTTAAATTATTATTTAAAAAAAATGAAACCCTGCTTCCAATTATGCTTAGGGACAGTGGCTGTAAATATGAATCTAAAATGTGTTTTCTGAGCAGTTTCAGGAAGGTCTAAATATTATGTGTCCTACTCCATTATTTAACCACATTCCATAAATTATTATTGCACTGTTCCCAAAGCTACCTTGTGCCTCTGCCAGCACTCAAAGGGAAAGTCCAATTAAAAGACTAACTGGTACTTCTGGGAAACCATCAGGTTTTGAATATCTCCAGCCAGGCTTGGTATTTTAGAGGATACCCACAAGAATTTGCCAGGACAGGATATTTCCGTCTCCCTAGCTTGGCTCTAGTTACACACTTAGATGTTCATATCATCTTACAACTGAAATACCATTTGTATGCATTCCAAAAAACTATCAACAAACGTGTGGCGCAATTGAGATTTGCACATCAATACATCTTTGGGCACAGACAATGGGTGTGGACATTTTATTCTTCACTAGGGATCATTTTGTCCTTCTCCCAGAACATCTACAGGGATAAAAGGAGGTTCTGGGATCTGGCTGAGGGCCATTTGCTCTTTCCAATAAATCTCTCCAGAGTTTCAGATACACCCACTCACCCCAGATTTCCCTTTCCCACAATATGTGGGATCTGCCCAGTCAGAAAAAGATAAATGGATGTCCTTAAAGAATAACTGATAATACAATATTATTTGTACAATATTTTGTGGCCTACTTGCACACTTTATTCATGTTCACCATTACCTGAGAAGGAGAATCTCAGAAAGCAGCAGAATAAAGGCTGAAATTACATTAGATCTAGGTCTTTAAATTGCTAATATTTTACAGTAACACAAAGATGCAATTTGCTACTCAGCCTAACAAACTCAATCAGCCTTACCTCTGCTTGCTCCTGACATCTAGAGTGTACTTTGAGGTCATTTCGGGGTATTTGTAGCTTAGCAAGTAAATCTCTCAACCAGTAAAATTAAGACTACCAATGGTTCCAAGAGATTTAACAATCTCTAGGAAAGAGTGTATTTTGGGAATGGGTGGGGGGCAGATAGCAAGATTTCCCTCATCCACCTCTTCAATTAAAAAACAAGGGATAAGGTCTTTAACAGGTGGTGATATGAAGTCTGAGTAATTGGCTCCTGGTTTCTTTCTTGCCACTATTTTAAACAAACATGAAAAGTGATTCAATAAATATTCAACCCCAGCCATGTACCAGCTGCAGTCTGGTTGTCTATTATAAAGAGCCAATGTCTGTCTAATCTGAGGTTAACCATTTGTGCAAGTTAGGGAATTAAATAGTAAATACGTGAAGTAGCAGCCTAGGAGTTGCTTCAATTCCACTGACAAGGAAGCATGTTAACAGGCTCAAACAGAGGACACTTTTATGAAACAGCACTGGATCATTATCTGATTATTTGTGCTAGTAGGAGTGGGTCAGTAGTAACTTCTGACTCAAGAGTCAGATAATTACTATGTCTTACATGCTTTTAAGTCTTCGCCCTTGACAAGCCTACCCACATTTAACATTACATATGACCAAACTTGCAATCCCCAGTTGAGGAAGGCGGAAACTGGGGAGGGCAGAAAAACTCAAGCTTTACCATTTCTATTTTTCTTTTCCCTTCCCCCACCCATTAATGAGTTAAGAGTTAACCTTTTACTACTATTCCACAATGCAGTGGCAGAGATTGGTGGTGGCAAGACTATGGCTAATGCACTTCTCGCAGGGACTACGTTATTTCCAACAATAAGATTCTCTCCCATGCAGGACTGTACTCCCACACCACTAGCATAATCCTAGTTATCACTGGTTCACAAGAAAGAGCATGATGATTAAGAAACCCTACAGCTGGTTCCTTGTGCTGCCATTTCGTCTCTGTTGGTCAGTGGTAGAGAAACTCATAAGGTCTTAAGGCAAAACCAAGTTCTATGCTGGATCTTGGTAATAAGAAATGACAACCATTGCTTCAACAAGAAAGTGTTCAAGACATTTGGCGTGATCCACTATCTTTTATGAAGTGAAAGATTCCAGGCCAAGTATATGTATCTACCAGTCATCTTATGTTTGAAGATAGCTGAGAAACTCTGGGGAACTGGATTTCACCAGTAGGCCAGATCATTACCCCCAGCAGCCAAATTTGATGTTAGGTGACCCATTGTGTCACAATGACACCACCAATGACAACAGTTTTGTCTGAACAGTTTAAAATCAAGCTGTGAGAGCAAAGGTACAACCCACAAAATCCAGGCAATCAGCTAATCACTGGCATTTACAAATCCCCTTTTGCCTGAGTCACGGCTTGATCGGCTCTGCACTTGACATAATATGACATCAGGTGCAGGTCAGCTGGGCATGACTTGGCTGAAATGGGCCAAATGGTCAAAGGACCTCTACTGCCACCTTGGAAGAACACACACACATATTAAGAATTGCTGGATCACAGCCATTGCACTTACAACCACAAGAACAGTACAATATTGTTTCATAATGAGTCACTCATAGGCACCCTTGGATTATCTGATCACCAATTAGCATCAACTGTTTTAGCAGGAAGATTTCTATCTGTTAAATGGAGAAAAGCATTGTTGCCACTGAGGTTGTATGCAAACCCTCTTCAACCACTGAATTATCCCAAGGATTTCTCTCTCTTTTTTGTTCAGAGTATTTCAACTCTTATAAAAGTTCAACGCTTTCTAGCAAGATGAAGAAATGAAAAAGAACTCTGTGTGGGAGGATTTAACCTCAGTCAGTACTCCCTGCAAGATTTAAACTAATATGCAAGATATGTAAACATTATAGAGCAGTCAGAAACAAATGAAACAATGAATCCAGTTTAACAGTATTCAGCTGTGATACAAGTGCCAGAAGGCAAGGTTTGTTATGAGTAAATCATCGGGATGAGGTACAGCCCTCGGTTCAACCTCGGTGTGCCCTACTGAAAATCAGTGTTAAACTCTTGAGGATCAAAAGTACATCAGATAACTGGGGCCTGCAAAACTCTAGAAAGCTAGAAAACAACTACAAAAATGTAGAAACAACTACAAAACAAAGGGATGAGTTGTCTTGTTTATTTTAGTTTAACAGAATCACAACTGTGCACATTTACAGGAGGAAGAAAGCTCGAAACTAAACTCGTATGTGGTTTTAAATGCCATCTCCTGGTGCAGACAACAAAATGAACCCGTCATCTTCCCACCAAGATAAAAGCAATGTTCTGGTTTATGGATTTTCAAAAGCAAGGAAGGAAGGCAGGAGGGAGGGAGGGATGTTTCAACGGAGACACAGACATTTGAAAGCAGAAGCTTAAATATGTGTGTGTGTATCTGTCTTGATTGGAGTCAGGGATCAGTGCCTGGGATCAATGGAAAACCATATTTTCTCCAGAAGCTTTTTGTACTGGCACCTTAAAAGCATTCTGTGGTCTCATGAACCTCTGCCCCTCCTGCACTATTTTAATTTACTTGATCCTTGCTCCTTCTTGATTTGTCTCAATCTTGGGAACATTTGGGGGAAAGTGCAGAAAATTTGTTGTTAGAGAGATTCAAAGCCTTTTCCCTCAGCAGCATATTTGGCATGGGAGAACTCAAATGCCCCTTCCACAGATGGCATTTGTTTGCGGGGGAAATGGTTTAATTAATAGGGAATTAAATTTAGAGAATGCCATGGATTTGTCAAAAGTGAGTTCTATATTTACAAGTTGTTCAGTGTCCATGAATTGCCAGTAATAAAAAATCCCAAATGTAGAGTTTTTATAACTAACCTGGTAGCTGACTTCAAGATTTCTCTGTATCTGATGAACCTGGCAATAAAGCAAATGGAGTACGGTGTCCCTCTGCTCTGGCTGTGTTGGTGAAGGAAACCAAATGCACCCAGCTAAATGGCAGACAGGTGAAAGCTATTGCCAGTAGAAACCCTCAAAACAGGCTGTTTGTAGGCACAGTATTTGCTGGCAATGGGCCTGATCCAGGTCTCTTCACTACCTTGGCTGGTGAGTCAAGGAGCTGGTACAGCAATGGGCCATTTTTCCTTGCTCCCTACCTTCCATCCTGGTTTCTGCAACAGTAGAGCTATGGATGTGGCTACTGAGCCTTGACCCTGGTGGTCGGGGTTTGGATTGCCCTCTAAGGCAACCTTATTAGAGAGTTCATTTTCACCCATGTATATTTATGAGAGGGACACGGGTGGCGCTGTGGGTTAAACCACAGAGCCTAGGACTTGCCGGTCAGAAGGTCGGCGGTTCGAATCCCCGCAATGGGGTGAGCTCCTGTTGTTCGGTCCCTGCTCCTGCCAACCTAGCAGTTCGAAAGCACGTAAAAGTGCAAGTAGATAAATAGGTACCACTCTGGCAGGAAGGTAAACGGCGTTTCCGTGCACTGCTCTGGTTCGCCAGAAGCGGGTTAGTCATGCTGGCCACATGACCCGGAAGCTGTAAACCAGTTCCCTCGGCCAATAAAGCAAGATGAGCACCGCAACCCCAGAGTCGGTCACGACTGGACCTAATGGTCAGGGGTCCCTTTACCTTTATATATTTATGAGAATGCTACAATAGAATTACCAGTAACTGCAAGTTAATTAATCCTTATTGAAATATATGAATTGAGAATAAATACATTTCAGTACAGATTATTTAAGCTGCAGGTTTCTCAAAGCCACGACTGGATGTTCTTACACTCACCAGTAGAGGCTCTTTTAAAGCTACCTTTGGAAGAACATATTAAGTCCTCCCATGTTACCATTCTTTGATCCGATCCAGACATTACTGCAGTGGTGTGTGAACCACTTCATGATCTGCTTCGACAACACTCTGGCAATGTCTATTATTTGGAGAGAGAGAAATAATACATGGACAAGGCAAGTGACATTCTTCCTCCTCCATAGTCTTGTTCCATGTAGCCTTGCTAACAGGTGATCATAGCATCCAAATGTCATTTCCCACAACAGCAACCCCAGCATCTGATGTCTGGACATCATTAGCAAAGGTGGTTAAAAAAAAAGGTCAGTGTTTCCAAGCGATCAGAATTTCCAAGTGTTCTCAAGGTTCTATGGAACACAGATACAAGGATGTGTGTTTTTGGTTATTGCCATACCTTCTCAGAAACATCCAAATTGAAGCTACACAGAATAGGTGGGGGGATTATTAAATGCGTTCATGTGTTACCAATAATGTTCAGTCATCTTGAAAGCACCTCTGTAGTGTTACAAAGCAACAATGGTTTCGACTGAGTGATGTGACATGGTCAAAAGACTGGTGTAAATGTGAGTGGATTCTTGGCTTCATAACATAATCATCTTGGAGGCTCTTTGGTTGGGATAGTGCAATGAAAATTGAGAAAGGTACACTTACAGTTCTGCACCCTATTAATACTTAGGTTTACTTTCCAGGTGATAGCCAAGTTCTCAAAATAGGATCAGAGTAGGAATTTATGTAAGTCTATACCGCCAGCAAATGTGGTAGATGAAAGATGTAAGTTCTCTTAATTTCTCACTTCCTTAAAACTGTATGTGCTGATGAGATCCATTTTATTGTCTCTAATTACTATAAATCCAAAGAGGTACTATGTACAAATGTCTTTGCATTTCTGGGTCTATAGAACAGATAATTGTTACTGACAAATTAGTTGTGCAAAACTATTACAGACTCTCAAGGTTTTGCTTCAGCCATCAGCAACAAAATGTTAGCTGTCCAAATTAAGACATTGTTGGTCCTCCAAATTTATCCATTCTATTAAATGGTTCCATATTATTGATTGTTATCTACTTTAATTTCTTTTTATGCTTTGAACATTTGTACTAAATGAAGTTTCCAAGCAACTTTCAAATCTTAACTTAAATTGAGTTTTTAAAGGATTTAAAACTCAACTTTAATCTGTATGTGGGCAGGCATTTACCAAGTGCAAGATTATATTTAAAAAGATTTTCAGCTCTTCATGTTTCATATTTCATAGGACAAATATAATATGAAATCTCTAAGTTTTGTGATTATTATCTTTTAAAGTTTAGTACTTCCTAATTGAGACTGAGATTTTTTTGCCCTGCACTTTAGAGTGCACACTTCTTCACTGTTGTTGTTCTTTAAAATCATTTCATTTAATGAAATTGTCTGAGTACAAAATAACCTTCACCCCTCTACTATTTACTGTGCCACCTGCCATGAAATGGAAGCAGAGTGCTTTGATAAATGGACGCAAAGGTTGTCTGGGTACACTTCCACAGGCAGTGTTGTCTTGTGCACTGAAATGCCTTTTTGTACCCTTCTAAAGTAATATACCACTTACAGCAGACACTGCTGCACATACTAGAAACCCTATACAGAGCAGCTACCCTATATGCCTATTAGTAGGATTTTCAGATGTCTGTTATATTAAGGTACCTTTAAAAAAACAAAAACACACTCCTATTTTCAGGACAGAACAGCACTAAATACCCTGATGATGATGATTACTTTCAAATATCCCAATTCCAAACCAACTTCATAAAGCAGAAGGTACAGCTTCAATGCCCAAATTATCTCCTGTATTTTTCATCTAGATATCCACTATTGGGTATATTATTTCATTCACATTCATTCTCTTCATTCACTGCAACAGATGCTATCCAGATTTACAAACACTCCAAATATAATTCCACAATTTCTACAACTGAAAATACATACTTGGCCTGCTGCTGAAAGCCTGCTGCTGAAACTTCAAAACATCCAATTTGGGAAAACAAATAAGATATTATCAATTACTTTATTTTTACTTCCAAATTGCAAAGCACGAGGATCTTAACTGATTCTAAATATTTGATAAAGTTTGGCTATTCAAAATCTATAAAAATCCTCAGTATAATTTTATGACTACTCTATAAACATTGAATGTGGTCTAGTAGTATGTGCGGGGGGTGGGTGGGTTATTTTTTTTAAAAAGATTCAGATTACAGCAAAAATACTGCATGTACACATAATAAGCATATGCATGTTTACAACAACATTTTATACTGGATAAAGAAGAAAACGGCTAACTCTTTGCAATAAATGGCAAAGACAAAAAAATGGATCGATACATAACCTAAATACCTTAAATCAGGATACACTGAGATAAGCCATTGGTTTGCTATTTAATGTGTAATAAAAGCTTAGTTTGTGCATGCAATTCTCGGAATGTGGACTGCTGTTACCTGATGGCAGACTCGACCATCACATGACAAAGCAATCATTACTGGGAAAATATGGCAAAGTAAATTGACTGAAGTGATAGTGTAGTTCTATGGATCCACGGTTCTTCAACTTACTCTAGTCCCTATTGGGAAAACTCCTATAACAAACTCAGCTGGTGACGGCCAACAGGACTATACCCAAATGCTATGCTCAAAGGGAAAAGTATGGTTTGTAGCACTAAAAAAGCCCCATGAAAAACTATATCAGGGGAACCCTCCTCCTCAAAAAAAAGGCTAATGAGGACTGAACCTGTTTAGTGGCCATGGGAGTGACAGGTGAAAAAAAGGCACCTGAGGAGAGGACAAGAAGAATGTTCTGCTTAGAGGGAACTGCTGGCTAGAACCCAGAACTGCACACTTTTTAGGAAGGAGATAAACAGCAACATATTATTTTTGTTTTGGTTGTGACCAACTGAAGGTGGTACAAGGCCACACCAGCAGCCGATAAGCCTGAATGCCCCTCAGACAAGAACATTTTGTTCCCTGCACTCATTTTAACACCTGGCAGATTGGCAGGGGGGGGGTGGTTCTATGCAGAATTTCTATACTTGGGCAGAAACAGAATCATGTTAGAGCAACTCAGCCCCACAGGCTCTGGTGTGACAGCCATGGCAAGTTGGGCAAAGCAAACAGCAACAGTGTTCCAAGATGGGGCGCACTGGTTTGAACCAAGTCTCAGGGAGTAGGTGAATAGTGAGTGAAGGACCTCCGTTATTTTCTGTCTTTATAGACAATTACCTCGGAGCAAACTGCAATTCAAAGCACAATACACACACAGAGAAAGAAAAGAAATAAAACATTAACAATGCATTTTGCTCAATCAAATAGGTCCCACTCTGGCAAAAAGGTTTGTCTCTAGGTTTTGTACTTAGAGCTGCAAAATTAATCTCATGTTCTGTGACCATAAAAAGATGTAAATTTACAAATAGCAAGAGCTTTGACAGTAAGAGCTGTTCGACAGTGGAACAGCCTCCCTCGGGAGGTTGTGGACTCTCCTTCCTTGTAGGTTTTTAAGCAGAGGTTGGATGGCCATCTGTCATGGATGCTCTAGCTGTGATTTCTGTGTTGCAGGGGGTTGGACTAGATGACCCTTGGGTCCCTTCCAACGCTAAGATTCTATGGTTCTATGATTCCATTCTACTTTTGTTCAGAAAGTGGAGATAATATGCGTGCAGGTAGATACCTTTTAAGAAGCTATACCTGCACTGTACATTTAAAGTAGTTACCACACCACTCTGAGAACTCCCCAAAAGAATCCTGGCAACTGTTGTTTGTTAAAAGTGCTAAAAGTTGTTAAGTAAAGGTAAAGGGACCCCTGACCATTAGGTCCAGTCATGACCGGCTCTGGGGTTGCTGCCAAGGGAACCGGCGTTTGTCCGCAGACAGCTTCCGGGTCATGTGGCCAGCATGACTAAGCCACTTCTGGCGAACCAGAGCAGCGCACGGAAATGCCATTTACCTTCCCGCCGGAGCGGTACCTATTTATCTACTTGCACTTTGACATGCTTTCGAACTGCTAGGTTAGCAGGAGCAGGGACCGAGCAATGGGAGCTCACCCCGTTGCAGGGATTCAAAACGCCGACCTTCTAATCGGCAAGTCCTAGGCTCTGTGGTTTAACCCACAGCGCCACCTGCATCCCAAGTTGTTAAGAGACCCCAATTTCCCCACAGAGCTACAATTCTCAGAGTGATTTAACAACCTGTCAGGGGTTCAGGAGCAGAGGCACAGGGAAGAGAGGAGATGGAGAGCGAGAGGGAGGAATCCGAGGGGAGCGCAGGAGAGGAAAGTGGTCCGAGGGATTCCAGGAGCCTCTCCAGCGAATCGGAAGATTCACAGAAGGGGGCGCCAGCGGCCAAGGGCAGGGGGTTCCCAAGGGGAACGCTCCAGGAGCAAGGGGGCAGCAGGGACTCCCAGAGCAGTAGTTGGAAATCAGGACCAGCTTCCCCACCAGAGCGGAGTGGGGGGGGAAGAGTCCCAAGCATCGGGGCCAGTGCATTCCCCACCAGGGAGAGAAGACGAGACAGGGCTGACCACGCCTCCATCGGAGAGTCTGACAACGGGGGGAAGGTCAGATCCGGCCAGTGTCCCGGAAGGGGGAAAGCAGTGACACAAGCAGTGTGACGGTTAGGAGAAAGGTCACTGGGTTGGCGCGAGAGGCAAGTTCAAATGTACAGGAGCGCGGGACAGCAGAGAATGAGGATTGGGAACCTGGTCCTAAAGCCCGCCGGAGGGAGGGGGAGGAGCTGAGCGACTCAGCGTCGGAAGAGTCCAGAAAGGGCAATGTCCCAGCTGGCAGGAGGACCCAGAGGAGGAGAGAACAGCGCAGAAGGTGGAGCAGGGCTAGGATCTTAAACTGGTGCGGAAGGGGAAGTGATTCAGACGGGACTTCGCCAATCTAAGGTCTAAGATGTAGGGCTGCACGCTCTGGCGTTGAAATGGAAACTAAACTTCAATAAAGACTTTTGTACATTACATCAACCTGGTGTTGGTCCTCTGTGAGCTGGGATCTAGAGGCAGCTCTGACACAACCAATCTCTCTTTCTGGGGATCTCTGGGAATTTTAGTCCTGTGAGGGCAAAAGACATATGCTAGCCAGTGGCGGGGGAAGGGGGTGCGGGTCGCCCCGGGTGTCATCACTGAGGGGGGGGGTTACAAAATGACAAAAGTATGAGGGTTTTTTTAAAAAATGGCTCATGAAACTTTTTAGTTCCATCCACAGATGTTACAAAATGTTGCTGGCACTGGGCGCCACACTGTGGGGGCCGGCACTTACAGCGGGGCCTGCAGTGTGCCCAAGCCACACGTCTCTCCTGGGAGTGACGTGGTGGCTTGGGTGCCTGTAGGCTCCGTGCTGCCTAAAATGGCAGCATTGGACTTGCATCTGCCCACTGCCTCTCCCTCCGACTCCCTACAGCTGAGGGGGAGGTGGCAGAGAAGCTCCATGCAGCGCACCCCACCCCCGGCTGCAGGACACGCGCACCACACCCGGCACCCGAGCAGCTAGCTTTGCTGCTGATCCTAACTACACTCAGCACCCTTAAAAAACTGCAGTTCCCAGCTTTCTTTAGTGAAGCCATGACCACAAATTATGCAGTTAAGTTTCCAGTATTTGGGGACAACGCAAGGATCAGTACACGCAGAGTCTAATAGATGAGCCTCACCCAGGGAAAATATTAGTTGCTAGAAACTGCTGGAGAGTGCTCTTGTGCTCAGGCCATGTTTGTGGGATTCCCCACAGGCATCTGGCTGTGAGAACGGGATACTGGACTAGACAGGTTATTGGTCTCATCCAGAAGGCTCTTCTCATAACTGTTTAAAGTGGCATGATGTTGCTTTAAATGTATGGTGCAAATGTGCCTGAAATTTATAGTTTCTTAAGGGAAAATGTAGAAAGTTTCAGAAGCCAGGAAATGGAGAGAACATTTGAATCAGTTTAAATGTAGGTTGTAAAACTGGTGAATTAAAGTGCCTGAAAAATGAGGTCAGTTCAATATCTGATCCACAACTCATGGCTTATCTTTCCTCTCTCATGCTAGTAGGTTCCAATGGTGTTCTTTCCAGATTTCAGTTTAATGTGATTTCAGTGTTCTCTCTGTCAATTACACTGCATAACTGTCTATGAAACTCTCCTAAGCCAATGGAGTTGCTGTGGTCCTCAACAGTTTGAAGTATTTGTAAAACCTTACTAGCAAACCCAGACCAATTCACATCCATGTGTTTTTCCATGATTATGGGGCCAGTTGTCCTATGGTACTTCATTTTCCACTTTTCTCTCCTTCCTTCCTTTTTACCGAGACTGCAAATCTCCAGCTGCCATCATCAGAGCTATTGCCACATCTGCAGCCTGGTCACTCACTGTGGCAAAAGGTGTGTGTGGGGGGAGGTTAGTAGTTCAGTTAAGGGACTGGCTTTGTGCCGAATTGTTCACAAATTCTGCTGATCTTGAGGACTGCTTATATGTTTCTCTATGTGGGCAAGAAAGTGCTGAAAGGACAGAATGGTTGTATTTGCTTCTATGGGCACAAAGAAGTGCCAGACAGTTCTTATTCTGTAAGATAGAATTCTGCCACCTTTTATCTGCCACCAAAGGCACAGGTATTCCTACAGGGCGACTAAGAAAATGTAACAGTTTGAAGCAGTTCTACTGTGTGAGAAGGTGGAATTGCTGTCCAAACATCTGCACTATGTATATTTAATTGTTAGCTATTCAAGATTTCTCCCCACCACCTTTAGCAGGAGAGAGGCTGTGTGCTTAGAAAAGTATCCATGTGCTCTAATATTTTTTTAAAATAATCTTTATTACTTTTCAAACTTACAAGAAAAGAAAAAAGAAAAGAAAAGGCAGGAGAAAAAGACAAAATAGAGCAGACAAGAAAAAAGAACAAAAGAAAAAACAATACAATAAACAATACAAAACACAACCTTAACACTAAACTGAACAAAACAAAACAACAATTTAAAAACATATAGCATGCCATTTCATTACTCTATCTTTCATTCCCTTATTTCATCGACCTTCTCTCACCTCCCTTTTTGTATTCCACTTCTGTTACTTGTTTCAGCAATTCCTTTCCATCTTTCTCTATTTTTATCATTATGAATATCTTAACATATTTTTAACCTTATTTTCCATTAATACTAAAGTACTTATTTATACTTAACTTATATACTTATAACATTTCTGCTAAAGCCATAAAGTTTCATTCCAACAATTTTCAAACACTCATTAATTTTACAATATTTCTATATACAAATTTTAAACTTTCCCAATCTTCTACCACCATCTCTTCTCCCTGGTCTCGGATTCTGCCAGTCATTTCCGTCCATTCCATATAGTTCATCAACCTGGAGATCTTCTGTCCGATGCTCTTAAATCTTTTCCAAGTCCCTTCTGCAATTCTTCTTCATATTCTTTGATGCTGAAGATGCTGAAGAGCAAGTCTCGGGGAGGCCCCCATTCCCTCTCGACAGGCCAGCCAACTCTCCACAGCTAGAACCAAGGTCCATACAATATCTCAAATCATGTTTCAAGGCTCCTCCAGATCCAAAGGCCCCCACAACTCCAATCACCTCCTGACACAGATTCAGGACCCAAAGGTCAGTAAATCCCTGCATGAAAGAGTCTATCCAACCTTCCTTCATGTGCTTTAATTTCTACCAGGACCAGACCTACCATTGGACAATGAATGATAATTTTTAGATTATATGTTTCATTTTTTCATCCCCAAGCAGATATGCCCAGGAGACTTTCCACTTGGTCAACCTTGGGCACTATGCATGTTTACTTATGAGGGATCTGATGTTCTGCTTCAGGCAGTATAAGATCTTGGGCTAACCCTGCACAGTTCCACTATTAAAGGTAAAGGGACCCTGACCATTAGGTCCAGTCGTGGCCGACTCTGGGGTTGCGGTGTTCATCTCACTTTATTGGCCGAGGGAGCCAGCGTACAGCTTCCGGGTCATGTGACCAGCATGACTAAGCCGCTTCTGGTGAACCAGAGCAACGCATGGAAACACCGTTTACCTTCCCGCTGGAGCGGTACCTATTTATCTACTTGCACTTTGATGTGTTTTCGAACTGCTAGGTTGGCAGGAGCAGGGACTGAGCAACGGGAGCTCACCCTATTGCGGGGATTCGAACTGCCGACCTTCTGATCGGCAAGTCCTAGGCTCTATGGTTTAACCCACAGCGCCACCCACTATTATGCCACTGTAAAACTGCATTTCTCTGCAATCACAGAGAGATTCATGCCCATCATATCAGTTAAATTAAATAACTAGGCCGCAGTCCGACTTTTAAAAGGCTACATTTGAAAATGCATTCTGCCACTTGTGAACCAAAAACCAGGGAGACAGAAGATGGTGTGGCTGAAGAGTTTTACATTCCCATTGTTCTTCTGAAGTCCTTTCACGGTGTCTTGTTTGCAGTAGTTTTGCTTTTGTTTTCATTTGCCTGCAACACCCCTCACCCCACCCCTCTCTACTGATCTGGAGGAGGACAAATTGCTGCCTTTGCAAACTGCTGGGCTGCAGCCAGCTGGCGGAGAGATCCATTGCCCTGGGCATTCGGCTACATCCCCTTGGAGACAGCACGTTTCAACTCCCTAACTTGAACAGAGTGGAAGGGCCAGCGGTGCCTGAAGAATACAAGGTGAAAATCCAGAAAGCAGCTTTTGGATGTTCTCCCTGAAAGCACTTTGCCAAGTGCTGCTACATAAAACGCAAAACGCGATGTAGCACACGAGCCCAATAGCGTGGTGTGCTGCGTTTTGCCTCTGTGCAGACATTTACCGGCACGGCAAAGGACTCCTTTGCAATAAACATTCAAGGAGTCTGATGCTTTAACTATGTGGCATGTTCTGCTCTCAAATCTCAGCCAACATATACTGAAACCACTTGCTGGTCTGGCTCCCACTGAGATTACAGAGATCAGTCTGTAGGAACACTTTGAGCCAGCGTGCCTCTGCGGTCTCCACCCCAGGATGTTCTGCAAAGGACACGTACTGTGCAAGCTCTCAGGCTGGAAACGTGCTCCAGACTCTATTTGTGTAAACAAAGCTGGCAGCTTGGGTGGATATTGTGGAGCAAGAACAGCGCTGTTTTATATACGCTAGTTGCTAAGAGGAGCAGATGAACCAATTCAGAGTAAGCACATTTTGCCTGAAGTTGCTCTTTAAGCCAACAAAGAAACAAAAACAGGCAAAGAACATGCCTTTGAACTCAACTGAGAACCTTTTACAATATTTATAGCGTACAGATTCATCCAAGCAATCCCTTAATTCTTGTATCCTGTTGATCTTAAAATGACCATTAGAAAACCCAGGAAAGTTAGAATCGCACAACAGATAAATTTAACTGCAGCAGGTTATTCGGGCCAAGTGTCAACAACTCCAAACTGAAAACACAGATCGATGGCAGAAGCTGGGCGTGGTGCATGCAAAAATTGCATGATCTAATCATTGCCAATTTCAGCTTGTTAAAGTGTGCAGATCTTAAAAACACACATTTGGGGAGGGGGGACATGACGGGGGGGTTAAAAGATAAAGATATGGAACTTGGGAGAAGGAGAAAGCTGTTTGCAAAAATTGTTGGAAGAATAAACTCTGAACACCATAGAATCAAGCATGCCTTGTAGAAGGGCTGGATACAAACGAGAGAAGAAAATATTTAAAATAGTATTGTAACAGTAGGAATGCTGTGTCACAGTGGATTCCCATGCTGATTACGTCTGCTCATGTCCAACTGTCAACTGTTAAATCTCCTGCTGCCACCACCCCAGTTGTCATTTCGTACTCTAAGTGATCTCCTCCACATTCCCAACAGAAGAGCCCAATGGTTCATTACAGATTGACTTCTATACCACTCAAAATACCAGAGGCATGACCAATAAAAGTATTTCCTTTAATTTCTTAAGACTTTTTTTAAAAAAGCAGGGGATGTAATGGGGCATCCTTCATAATTTTACAGGCCCTGAAGTCCTCCTACTCGTCTGATTCACTGCACGTTGAGTCACTCATTGCAACCCCTCCTCTTCCACAACCCTCTCTCCCGCCCCCACTTCCCCAGAAAATAAAGTAACCCAGCAAATTATTTTTGAGTGCTTTGTTCTTAAGATCCTTTGAAAGAAACCCACTACTCGACCATTGCACTTTCACCCTGCTTTATGTTCGCTGAATTTCTCCTGACAGTTGACTTTTTCGTTTGCCAGAACCACAACAAAGGAAAGCCTTGAGTTTCCATACAGGCCATTCTCCCCTCCCCTTGGTCTCTCTGTTTCGCTCTCTACTCTGATCATCTCACAAAGATATTATTGTTGCTGGCTCGCTGGGGCTCAGTGCACCTGAAGCAGATCAAAGGCACTTTTTTATGCCAGCCTGACCACACAGGTCTCTCTCCCACTGCATTAAATTAAACCTGATGATTCATCTCTATTGCCCTTGGGGTCCCTTGGTACAAAGAGAAGGAGAAATATATATATATATATATATATATATATATATATATATGGAGAGAGAGATTTCTAACAAAAACATAGAGGATAATAAACTTAGATTTTATGGCTCTAATTAAAAAAAGGTACAGTTAATTTCAACCAACTGCAGCTGCAAATACATATCATTAAAAAGGCACACACAACTGCCCTATGTCGTCGGCACGGTATATAAACAGGTACAGATAAAAGACTGCTTCAACCAAAGAGTTTTCATATATTCATTCCACAGCAGCTTTGGATTTGTTAGTTGTTCATTGATGGGAAATCATATTGCCTTTGACAATGCAATATGGTGAAAAGGCGGGGGCGGGGGGGAATAGTAGTTTTGGTATTTTGAAACTGAAACAGATTTTGCAGCGCATTCCTATGTTTGCTTTCTTGCACGTATGCTCAGAGGGCTTACTGCTAACTAACTCTGCATAGGACTGTAGCATCAGTTATCTATTGATAGAGAACACCAACTTTAAAGTGGGAGTCTAACATTAGCACAATTTACATTATCACTATTATTTGTCCCAAATGTGCCACTTTGGCCTTGATCATACTGCCCTGTTACTGAGTCCCGCTGCACAAACAAACGAGGCATTCTATAGGGTGTACCAAGTACCTCACTTATTTTGTAATCCTCACAACAAACTTGTAACCCTTATCATAGATGGGAGAGAGAGCTGAAAGGGGCATAAGGCCAGGGGCATAAGGGCACAAGACAGGGGTCAGCAAACTTTTTCAGCAGGAGGCTGGTCCACTGTCCCTCAGACCTTGTGGGGGGCCGGACTATATGTGGTTTTTTTAAAAAAAATAATGAATTCTTATGCCCCACAAATAACCCAGAGATGCATTTTAAATAAAAGGACACATTCTACTCATGTATAAACATGCTGATTCCTGGACTGTCCACGGGTCGGATTTAGAAGATGATAGGGCTGGATCCGGCCCCCAGGTCTTAGTTTGCCTACCCATGCACAACTCTTCTTTCTGCCACATCTCTTATCTGTTTTGAAAAATTGGAGGATTGGTTGATGCCTTTTCCTCCCCATTTCTGTCCACATGATCTGCATTTGTAGCCAGTCAGGGCTTTACAACATGAATTACAAATAGGTGGCCATCAGAGGTATACTTATGGTCCCTTGTGCCCTTGGCAAGGAGCAGTATCGGTGCCGCCCCTCCAGGGGGGGCAGCAAAACACTTTACTACAATACCCACATTAGAAATTGCTATATTTTACATGACCCAAGTACATTAAGTATCTGGAGTGAGGGCCAGGTGAGGAGGAAGGGTGAAAAAAATGCACACCTTTTTTTGCCAGAGGAACGGGAAGCTTCTCGATCTTGCTGCGACAGCGGAGGCACTTTGCCACACACATATACGTTATCCCCTCCAGAAGTCTACCTTCAGACCGCCTTGCCATTTCTCATGAACAGATAACTGGAGTCAGATTTCTGGGGTGGGTTTTTCGGGGGCCTGTGCCCCTAGTGGGGGCGGGAAGCAGTTTTGCCAACTCCTGGAAATGCTTCTGGTGACAGTTCTCCCTCAGAGACAATTCTCTGGGATCTGGTGATCAGAAACTTTACTGCTTTAGTCAACCATCTCCTGGTCCTTGAAAATTCTATCAGCTGTATTAGCTCCTGCTATGCCTTCCTGGGATCTGCCCATTTAATTATCATCCTGCCTGTCTCTCCATTCTGCTGCCAATCTGCTTCTACATTCTACTGGCTACCCCTGCCTGTGCTTGGGATCTGCCAGCAGGAACCAAGGAACCCTGGAACTTCTTCAGACAGAGCACAGATAAACTATGGAATTAGCTATTAGACATAGTAATGGCAGTCAACTTGGATGGCTTTAAAAGGGGACTGGAAACATGCGTGGAGAGTAACGAATATGAACATGATGGCTCCAGTGCAGGAGGAAGTATACCAGCTGCATGAAGTGTCATCCTGAATCTATACTTTACTTCCTTTGCCTCTAACACCACAGTTTATAATTTCCCACCCCTAAATTCATATGTTTGTTTGTGTGTGTCTGTATAAACACAAAAACACACACAAATCCAAAAATGTGTACACTGTCATTTGTGAATAATGCACATATTATTTATTTTGCTGCATATAATTTAGTGAAATCCTATCTAATGAGTCAGTCTACATTTAAGCAAGTTAACAAGTTTTAAATGAAATGAAAATGACTGAATAGGATGACTGAATAAGATAGACAAGAAAACAGAATGCTTTCAGGCATGCGCGCGCGCGCACACACACACACACACACACACACACATATATATATATATATATATATATGCATGCCTGAAGAGAGAGAGAGAGACAGTAAACTTTAATTGCAATCCCAGGAAAAAGCTTTTCCACTAATTCAGTGAGAAAAAATATTGAAGCAAAAATTGCTTATCTGGGCTCTTTTGGAGCCGCAATGCAACTCATAATTCTATAGATCATTAGAGTGCTCAGCACAAGATGGATTTATATTGATTGAGAGAGGAGGTGAGAGAGATGAAGGCTAAAGGGGATTTTCTAAAGACACTGAGTACTCAGTTATACATTAGTGACATGCTCATCATGGGTTACTCTAAGCGAGAGTCTCCGGCTCCAATTTCACACTGTCCAGTTGAAATCGCAGTAGAATAATTTCTGACTTTGCTTTTACATTTTGTGCCTTTCCCTTCGTATTGATTTCTACTACTATTAAAGATGTTTCTCAGTAGCAGATGTATGGTGATCTATAAGAAGTCTCTCAAAGTACTTCATAATATACAGGATACACAAGGGCAAATAAATTAAAAGAGGTGTTTAAAGGGCAGTTTCTCATCAGCCGGATTTATGTGACGGGCATAATGATTCTGCTCCCAACTTACCGCCATGTGGCATGAAGATGTTCCACAGATCACAACGGCTCGGGATGTAATTGGCTGGTTTTCACAGGGCAAGTTATGTCCTTGCACTCTGGCTCCGATCATACCTGGTACGGAGAGACAAAAAATATATAAGAAACCCCATTTTTAAAGACATAACTCTGAGAAGGCTGTCAAACAGTGTTATCAGAGAAGCCGATTTCTCTACTTCTACTTGGCTAATACATCGCCGCCGCCCCCCCCCCCCCATAAAAGTATTGATCACTCTAATGGAAGAGAGAACAATCATCATCAATCAGGATTCACAGCTGGAGTGACAGCCACAGATCCACGACTTCAGATGCAGCTACAAAGGTTTGGGCACCCACACAGGGGTCCCCTGAGTTTTAAACAAAATGGCTGAGGGCAAAATGGGGGTGCTAAACACTTTGTTTGCCTGCAGTCTTCTTCCTTCCGATTCTTACTCCCCCACATGGTCCATTTTTATACTAGCTGTGCTTATTTATGGTCTTAAAGTAAAGGTAAAGAGACCCCTGACCATTAGGTCCAGTCATGGACGACTCTGGGGTTGCGGCGCTCATCTCACTTTACTGGCCAAAGGAGCGGCGTACAGCTTCCGGGTCATGTGGCCAGCATGACTAAGCCACTTTCTGGCGAAGCAGAGCAGCGCATGGAAATGCCGTTTACCTTCCCACCTATTTATCTACTTGCACTTTGACGTGCTTTCGAACTGCTAGGTTGGCAGGAGCAGGGAGCTCACCCCGTCGCAGGGATTAGAACAGCGAACCTTCTGATCAACAAGTCCTAGGCTCTGTGGTTTAACCCACAGCGCCACCCGCATCCCATTTATGGTCTTACATCCCACCTAAAAAAGCAAGTAGATGTGGGGAACGACACCAGGTTGGGAGCAATCGCCAAGGACAGAGGAAGAGACTGGCACTTTTCTCCTGCCTGCTGATTTCTGCTCAAAATTGCCACCCCTCACCTCCATTTCACAGCCATTCAATAAAATTTGAAGGCACAGAGCTATTGTCACTCTGCATTCTGCCCATACCCATTGGCTTTTCTGCAGGTGAATTGGCCAAAGCCACACAAGGAGGTAACAATCCAGTTCATTTTCCTTGCTTTGCACTGTTCCCCTTATTACAGACTACACCAAACACTATATCTGTCACAATTAAATTCTGTCTCTGAAATATGGTGAACGTCGATGAATGAATGATTGACAGTAACTGAAATGAGGCTTTCAGAATTCACCAGTGTTTGTCTCACAAACAAGGACATACTGTAGTGAGCATTGACACTCAAAAAGTTCATCTGGGGGGATTTCCAACATTCATGTGAATGCCAACTGTCATTGTCTCCCCCCGCCCCACTAAACTAGATATATAATTCTCTCATATATATATATATATATATATATATATATATATATATATTTGCTTTCGTAGATTTTCACGGGTACAGGAATGCAGGTTTTGGTGTCCTCGGGTGTCTTCCCGTGTAAAAGTTGGGGTGTCTAGGCGACGTTTCGACGAGGTCTCACTCGTCATCTTCAGGCTGGTGCTTTCGGCTTCTTGTTACTGGAACAGAGCGGGATCTCAATGTTTGAGTTCCTATAAATACTGTAGAGGGGGTGTGGTGTCTAGCCTCCAATGTTCTGGGCAGAGAGGAAGTTCCCAGGCTAGTGTGCCTTTTCTTCTTTTGTTCCTTAATTACTTGAGAGATACCTTGAGTGATTTCTTGAGTGATATCCTGAGTACCACTTAGGTGGGTCATTAGGTGTGGATTAGTTGCTAAAGTCTTTGTGTCTTGACCTCTTGAACTTTGTGAAGAGTTTTCCTGAGAAGATGGCTGTATTGCACTTAGTTGTGCTTTGGCTTGGCTTCGTGTATAGGGGCGAGCTGTGGTTTTGTGGCTTGTGTCAGCCAGATCTGTGTAGGGATTGCAGGGGGGTGCAGCATCCGGAGGTGCCACCATGGATTGGCTATATTCCATCTGAATATATATAGGCTCTGTGGTTTAACCCACAGCGCCACCCGCATCCCATTTATGGTCTTACATCCCACCTAAAAAAGCAAGTAGATGTGGGGAACGACACCAGGTTGGGAGCAATCGCCAAGGACAGAGGAAGAGACTGCGATGTCACGCAGATATTCCATCTGACAATGCAATACTATACCTGTTAACAAAATAAATAATAATAATAATAATAAATAATAATAATAATAATAATAATAATAATAATAATGCTGCAACTCTGGTATCCCTTATTATAACCCTTCCTTAAACAATGAATTTCTATGGTAGAATACGTCATTAAAGAAGAACAAATCTGTATATTATCCTCCCATAGGCAACATTATGGAGAATAGTCTTCCCTATGTCTGTTATCATGGACTACAATAGCCAGACTGTTTTAGTCATGTAAATGTTCTTAACAAAATCAGAAATTATGCCAGGCCATGTTTGATAAAGGTGGCAAAACACAATGGTCTGTTGTGATATGTGGACATACAATCTTAAACTGAAAGTTCTCTCTTTGATTAAGTGCCCGCTTGCACTCTGTATGACAGCTCTTGTTGTTATCTGATTTTACAGATAAAATTGTAGACATGGAGAGCAAATGGGGCATATCAAAACACTAATGCCTAGAGCAGAGCCTTACAAACTGTGTGTCACGACACGATAGTGTGTCGGCTGCAGTGTGTAGGTGTGTTGCATGAATGTTCCCCATGGTCCTCCCAGGGCTGGAAAGGGGTTAGTTTACCCTCTGGTTTGCTAGTAAAACTGAATTAGGTAAGGTAAAGGTACCCCTGCCCGTACGGGCCAGTCTTGCCAGACTCTGGGGTTGTGCGCCCATCTCACTCAAGAGGCCAGGGGCCAGCGCTGTCCGGAGACACTTCCGGGTCACGTGGCCAGCGTGACATCGCTGCTCTGGCGAGCCAGAGCCGCACACGGAAACGCCGTTTACCTTCCCGCTGGTAAGCGGTCCCTATTTATCTACTTGCACCCGGAGGTGCTTTCGAACTGCTAGGTTGGCAGGCGCTGGGACCGAGCAGCGGGAGCGCACCCCGCCGCAGGGATTTGAACCACCGACCTTTCGATCGGCAAGTCCTAGGCGCTGAGGCTTTAACCCACAGCGCCACCTGCGTCCCCTACACCTGCGTCCTCTCCTTTGTGAAGAAGAGAAACAATTAGAACTTCCTGCTAATGGTTCTGCTTTCTTTATTTTACCATGAGCCCAAAACTGAATTACTGTGTTGCAAAATGATGTAAGCATAAAAAGTGTGTCATCAACATGAAAAGTTTGGAAAGCTCTGGCCTAGAGCAAAAGTGGCAACATAATCCAAAATTTGAATTATCCTTTATAACATCGTATTTTACATTGCAATCTCTCTTAAGAAATTAAACAAATTATTTATCGTGAGTACAGGGGCCTCCAAAATATTTTGATCACCACTACTGTCTCGTTGATGTCTGTGCATCAACGTGAATCACTCCCAGTAGGTATGGTGAAAGATACCCTCTTCATAACTGGAGGATCATGCAAGGGATGTATCATATGCACATGAGATTTATTCCTTTGTGAAGAAGAGAAACAATTAGAACTTCCTGCTAATGGTTCAGCTTTCTTTATTTTACCATGAGCCCAAGCAAATATTCCACGTTGTGTTAAGGGTATTGCATAGAGAATATCTACAAGGAATTTCCTGTACAAATATGTGCTATATTTAGAAGTGTACAAGGATGTTTAAAACCCTTTATGTTTTTCAAAATGTGTATGTCACGTTAAGCAAGGTTAATCTCAACTTGAAGAAATGTGTATTCATCCCATTGTTATTAATGAGTCACATGGCAAAATATATAGTAACCGCATAGAAAATGTGCATTGAGTAGAATGAATGCTGCCTTCATAGTCCTTCATAGACAAGAAGTCTTCATAAGTTTGTAGCAGCATTTGTACACTCTGGTGTTTGCCACAGAGCTGAAATTCTTAGAAAACCCACCTCTTTCGCCAGGTCTTTGACACCTGAGATAGATGTTTTTAGGGCCACCCTTATTCCTGTGATTGTAATTTAACTGTTTTTAACCACCAAATTTTGTATACCTGGCTCATCACAAATCCACACACGTTGAGAAGTGAATGAAAACCTAACATTTATGAGGGCAAACAGAATTTTCACAGATTCCAGATGCAAGTTCCTCAGTCCTCCACATGCTGCACCAGACTGGGCTGGTAGAATGCCTTCTTACTCAGTTTTGGTTTCCTTTCAAAAGAAATTGTGGGATGGATTGTCCAAAGGCAAAACGACAGCAAGGAAAATTAAACTCGTTTTCCAGGTGGGATTTACCCACAACTAAGCATGTACAGAATTCAGCTCAAGACTGCCTTACACCTGGGCTTGTGAGAAACATGCCAACGAGACCCAGCTGCATCCTGTCTCATTTGGTTCCAGCTTCCCAGCCATTCTAAAAATGGAAGAAGCTGGCAGTAGGCTGGCAAAGGATTGCTTCAGCTCTATATTCCTTCCTGCTCTGCATTTCTAATCATCTGCCTACCTTATACTGCTTGTCCGGATTTTTTGAAACCTTTTTTGAGCAGCAATAAAATATGTTGGGCACTCTGAGAACTTTTCCTCTTAGGTTTATTCCTTTGGGAAAAGGCCATTGCTCAGAGGGAGAGTATCTGCTTTAGTCCCAGCTAGATGGGCAGGGGTAAAAATAATAAAATTATTATTATTTTTATTCATCTCCAAGTAGGGCTGGGACAGACTGCTCTCTGAAACCCTGGAGTGCTATTGACAGACACTATAGACATGTGTGGCGCTGTGGTCTAAACATCAGCCTCTTGGGCTTGCCTATTGGAAGGTTGTCGGTTCGAATCCATGCAGCAGAGTGAGCTTCTGCTGCTCTGTCCCAGGTCCTGCCAACCTAGCAGTTCGAAAGCACACCAGCACAAGTAGATAAATAGGTACCGTTCTGGCTTCCGTCACAACCTGGAAAGCTCTCTACGGACAAACACCGGCTCCATCAGCCTGAAAAGTGAGGTGAGCACCGCAACCCCATAGTCTCCTTTGACTGGATTTAACCGTCCAGGGGTCCTTTACCTTTACCTTACCTTATAGACAGTAATGAACTGGATGGATCAATGGTCTGACTTAGTATAAGGCAACTTCCTTCCTATGTTCCTCTCTATTCAATGCCTTTCCTCTCCTTTTTTGGTTCCCTAATTTTGTTAGGAGTGCAGCATGGTGGGAGGGAAGGTTTAACCCTTTCTGTTCCTGCCACACACACACACAAACGTGTATCCTGGAAGAGATGCTCGCATTAGCAACAGTGTAAGCTTCCCTTCAAGGGTTCAAAGTAGGGAGATACAATATTTTTTGGTGGGGAGGCATGATGGAAGGAAAGAATGAAGCCTTCCCTCTTCATGTACTGTTGTGGTGACAATAGTCACCCCATCCCACCCCTATTCTTGTTTCCCCCTCCCCCCAAAAAAATCAAACACTAATTTCACTGCTATTTACGTGTCCCACGTCATGTCAAGTTTGGTCCTCATGCCATTTCCCCTGCATTTTGCAGGTGCAGGAACCTAGGAAGCAGCTTTAAGCGTAGGTCAGAGCATTAGTCCATCTGGCTCAGAACTGTCCACCTTGACAGGCAGTGGCCTCTCCGAGGGTTAACCAAATGTCAAAATTAACATGTGAAAAGGAAAACAGCTGGGGAGATTTTTAGTAGCCCTAAACTCTGGCATGGCATCTTCCGTCTCTAAAATAAACACACGTACACACACATGCCTTCCATACCAAAACAGGCAGAGTTTGAAAAGGGAATCACATCGGATTACTAACGAAATGCACATTAAAATATTTAATGTGTCTATTATGGAGAGAGTATCAAATCTCTTGAGTCTACTGTGGGCAAATATTTTCATCCCATGGGGCTTAGCATTCAAAACCTAAGTTCATATCTGGCATTTAAAATCAAGTGGCCTCATATGCTCCGGCCTCTTCCACTGTGGTTTCTCTGTATATCCCTGAGTTTGCATTCAGATCAACTTCACATAAACTTGCAGTAGTGCAAAACAAATACCCTGCCCTTTGCTGAGGCCACGTTTGGCTGGGGTTGCCAAGAACACAGCCTCTTATTAATCCTTCTAACTGATATTCATTTGTTAAAAGTAGTACACTCTGTTTTTGGAATGTATGTTTGGGAGAGCTTTGGTACAGTTGTTCTCTCGTGGTTACGTCCCAGCTATCAAAATGTGAAACTGGTTTTTACTTGGGAATTTCTTTTCTTGAAGAGAGGGGCAGCTCCATTCTGAATTTCTGAAGGAAATATCTTCCCCCCCCCCCACACACACACGCACATATTCAGCTGGAAAAGTGTGTGTTGTACAAGTTGCCTTCCCTCCCTTCCACACACTGGAGTGATCTACATTGTGAGCCACGTGTAGGTCGGGCAGGTGTGCAAAATGGGAAGGTCTGCTCCAAACCACAGAACATAACAGAATCCTCTGTAATGCTGTTTAGTGTACCCAATGTCTAACTCTCCTCACCTTCGACATATAAACTTCCATGCTACCACTCATGAAGCCAGGCCTGTAAGTTGTGGTGACATTAGGTTAAACTAGTAGGTGGCAAACTGGTAAAAGGAGCTGTGTTTCCACACTTGACACATAAAGCATGTCAAAGAGCAAAGGCTGACAAAGCAAAGGACAAGTCAACATATAAGGATTTTTATCTTGTTTTAAATTCCGCTATTTCGTTCAAACTTCAAGATCATAACCAGGAGGTTTGCAGCCTTGCCTTTTCCCAAATCTAAAGGCTGCCAATGTACCGGTATTTCAAGCTAACAGAAGATGGAAATTGTTGGGATGCACCGAGCAAGATCACACGATCAGAGACTTGTAGGACAGCAATTGCTCTCAAAAACTATTTAATCCAGTCTCCTACATGCAGCCAGGATTCTCTATTCCCCCACATCCCGAACAGATTAGCCGTGTTGTCCAGGGTAACATACCAGAACAGTTTTATACATACTGTCATATTCCTCATAATAGCTCCCTTTAAAGGCTCCCATGCTATAAGACTTCCTTACTTGATTATACCTACCTAGCAACCAATACTGAAAATGCATATGGAATGTAGCCTTTGCAGCACAAGTCTCTGCTTTTAATATGGAAGTGGAACAGAGAAAAAACAGCTACCCTTTTAGAGAATACCTATTCCTCCAGCATGTGCATCAATGAGAGACGCGCCTACTGCAGTCCCCTTAGCAAGGCCAAGGGCTTCAGCAGCCTCTGACGTCAGACCATTTCCAACTGGAGCTCCTGGAGTGAGAACTTCATTTCCTAAGAAAATAAAAGGAGAAAAACAAAATAAAATTCACTAGTCTCATTGTGACGGCCGCCAACCTGGATGGCTACTAGTCATGATATAGCTATGCATTATGTCCGGTATATGAAGCAATGTGTCTCTGGCAGGACTGAGCAATAACTGGTTTTCAACATCGCGATATATCACCAGCTAAACATCATGATATATTGATATATAATGATATCAGAAATAAGGAAGGAACTACACAGAAATGAATGGGACAATGTCCTGGAAACTGCTGCTACTTAAGGGTCTAAAACTGATGATGATATTAACAATCACCTCATGCTCACTTTCATCAGCAGGCAAGCCAAATGCATCCCACTGTTACTGCCACCACCTCCTGTCGCCACTGTGAGGCCTTGCAGGGTGCCACCACTCCCTGTCACCACCACAAGGTATTGCAAGCTGCTGTTGCTGCTACTGCTGCAGCCTCCTGTCACTGCTGTGAGTCCTCGCAGGATGCTACTGCTGCTGTGTCCCATTACTGACGTGAGTCCTTGCAGGCCTTTGCCGCTACTGCCATCACTCTCTGTCACTGCCACCAGGCCTCACAGGTCACCACTGTTTGTGCTGCAGTTGTGAGGCCTCACAGGCTGCCACCACTACTGCTGCCCCTTCCCATCACCATCACAAGGACTCGCAGGCCACCACTCATTGTGCCACAACCGTAAGGCCTTGCAGGTTGTTGCCACTACTGCCAACACAGACCACGGTCATGGCAAGCTGTTTCTGCCACTGCTGCTTCTGCCTCCTAGTAGGCCTGCTGGCAATCTGGCAGTCCCAGGTTAACTATATTCACTATGACTCATTGCCGTACTTTAGATTGTCCTGAATACAACCATTTAGTAGCCAAGCCCCAAACCAAAAGTCCTGTTGGGATTCATTTTTGCTTGCCTCCTGATGAAACTGAGTGTGTGATAATTGGTAATATTGTCATTTAGGCAGACTGAGAGGTATCCCTTATCATTGTGGTAGATTGCAATGTTTAGCTAGTGAGTTATCGCAATGTTTAGCTGGTTAGTTATTGTGATTCTCAATATATTGCCAACTCAAATATTATGAAACAATTATCATGATGGGAACTTCAAACTGGTTTTGGACGATAAATCAATGTATTGCCCAGCCCTAGTCTCTGGATGCCAGTTGTTGGTAATCACAAGTGGACAGAGCTCAGATTCTGCTTGCCAAACATAGCTGGTTGGTCAGTGTAAAAAAGAGGGTGCTGGATGCTTTGACCCAGCAAGGCTTGTTTTATGTTCAGTCTGTTGGGAGGCAAATGCTACTTTTTCTGTGCTTGAAAGTGATACTTTGCCCTCTTCTCCCTGACCTGATATGCCCTTCATTCTATTTACCAAGCACCAATAATATTGCTTTTTAATTTTAAAACACGTGCATGTTGTGTAACGTTTATCATAACAATGTAACCCCCTGTATCAACAGTACAATTGCATTTATCCAGGAATAAGATAAACATGGATGCTATATTTGCAAAGCTACACTCATGTGGTTTTCGAAAGGACTATTAGTGAAGTTTCAATAGTATTCAATGGCTGGGTAAAAAGCAGCTACTACAATTCTTTCTAAGAAATCAGCTTAATATTCTGTACTCTTTAAAGCTAGTCTCATGTACAGTGGTACCTCGGGTTACATATGCTTCAGGTTACATACGCTTCAGGTTACAGACTCCGCTAACTCAGAAATAGTACCTCGGGTTAAGAACTTTGCTTCAGGATGAGAACAGAAATCGTGCGGTGGCAGGAGGCCCCATTAGCTAAAGTGGTGCTTCAGGTTAAGAACAGTTTCAGGTTAAGAATGGACCTCCGGAACGAATTAAGTACGTAACCAGAGGTACCACTGTAAACCTGAAAGTATTCTCTTGAGTTCTCTGTGAACCGATGGATTGACTCACTGTCAGCCAGCTTCTTATGTTCCTTCCCCCTGCGTCCTCCTGTTGGCCCCCAAAATCTGTTCCCCCAACCATCTGGAGCAGATTCTCAGAGTGTGCAGTGGGGAGGAGAAGAAAGAGAAGTCTGCTCCACTCTCACAACAGCAACACCATTTGCTAGGAACAGGAGCGAAGAGTGCTCTTGTGCTCTAATCCTCATTTCCCACAGGCGTCTGGTTGGGATTTTTAGAAGAGAACTCCATGCCCCCTCTGCCCCCCTGAGCGAGAAACAAGTTTACCAAAGGAAAAAGCTGTCTGAAACTTTTCCTTCCTTTTTATCCTAAAGACTAGTTCCGGAATTTGCTAATATTTGGTTTAAAGAAAGTTATGTGGTACCAATGACCCACCACCTTTCCAGGCAGTTGTCACGGCAACCGGCTATTTACCAGACGTAACACGAGGCAGTTAACAATACATCTTTAGTCAACCTGAGTAACGTAATAGCAAGGTCCAAAGTCATACTAATATTGAATGGAACTGGAAGTTTTAGTGCTCGTTGGCCCTTAAAAAAAAAATAACAAAGGGAAAACCGAGCAAGGCAGTACAGCTGACTCAGCTATGACACATTCAGTCATTCAAAAGCTGCTTTTAACCTGTCATGCAGAACCAGTTGTGTTTTATGTGAAACTGCAATTTGCCACATTTCAAAGATGGAGAGGAGGTGGAAAATACAAAAAGGGGATGAAGAGGAAAGGACTCCTCTTTCTTAACTAATGTGACATGTGTGCGGGGGGCAGGGGGGCGCTTTAAAGAAGTAAATGCATTCTAGTGTAACCACCATTGAATTTTGGCAACTAAACTGACTGGAAATGTATGTTGCATACTATGCCAAAGTCGTATTTTTGTGCTAGGTTCCTACTAGGTTAGGACTATTCGTCAACCCAGTAAACTCTAAGGCTAAAGCTAAGGGAAGATTTTGAATACCCAGGGAATCCTGTAATTGAAAAGTTAGGGGACAATGCACACACTTTCAGGCCAAAGAGTCTATGCAAACGGAGGGTTAAAATGGTGTGTACATTCCACCCTCCTTAAACATGAGCAGCCACATGGGATGCAGGCAGTATGTGTGCATACTTTTATATATGCAAATATCCAAAAATGGGTTAAATGCAGTTTCACTATAGAACCTTGTGAAGAAGGTTCGAAACAAGTTATAAGCCTGAGAACTTGTCAGCGGAGCAAGGGGACGTTGTGAAGTAATGCACCCCGTACCTGCAAAAAAACAAGGAAACAAGCCAAGACTTTACCATGATTTTCTGAATGCTGCTTTGAATTGAACTCTATACAAAAGTATAGAGTTCAATTCAAAGCAGCATTCAGAAAATGTGCATGCCTGATGGACATAATCTTTACTGTTAATTGAGCATGCTCTAAAATAATTGTGTACCAATAACATTCATGTTACATGTGTCTTTCGAAGTGTCTTAAGGGAATGTGCGTCCCAGCCACAAGTAGCTTTAGTGCATTCTAGGGTTTAAGAAAGTAAATAGGAAGATGCTGTTATATGTTACTTAAATTCAGCTCACCTCAATGCCCAGGAAAGGTAATAAGAAACTGGTGTAACACTTCTACTGCAGAATGATTATTCCTGCTACACTTAAAAGACATTTAGCTAAATCCTGCAAAAGTATTTGTGGGACATAATATACAATGGATTGTGCATAATGCTTAGAGGCAGCATGTACACTGAAACAATTCATCTTTGACAGTTACTAAAAATGAGAACTGGCATGTATTTTGAAAAAGTGCCCTTGCACTTCATTCTAAACAGGAAGGGAAAGTTTAAATAGGCATAATTTTAGCTTCAGAACACCACTCATTGTTACAATGCTACGGAGCAGATCATAAGATCATAACCATGCTTGCAAGGGGAAAATATAATAATAAATGTGTTCTGAAACAGTAGTTGAGAAACAACCTACACAGACGGGAGATAGCATAGGATGCGTCTTAGAAAGATGGCAACGGCACTATTGTGCCATCATGAAATTCATGTGGGGGCAAAATTACAGGAAGCCAAACCAACGCCAGCATTTTTAGAGCATTGCTTGCAATGTTCATCCTATAAGAGCCCAAAGAAATACACTCCATATGAGACAGGCCTTTAAATAAAGCATACTTGAAAGGAACACTCACTTGAGAGCCACAATTTTTTTCATAAAGGCACTTTGTTTTATGAATCCCCCCTCCAACTGCTAAGGACTCTTTCACATACAAATCTGTTGTTTCCATTAAAATATAGCCAGGAGCGGGAGTCCACCATGCAGAAATACAGGATCACAAACAGGAAACCAAACTCTCCACTATTCTTTCAAAGCACAGCTGGTTAGGGAGGGACTACGTTCAAATGAGCCAATATCGTATAAACCCTTCACTTCTTATTTTTTCCCTTTTGGGGTGGAAGGAGAAAGGAGCATGAGAGAATACAAGACTCAGATTAGATTTCTCCCTCAGCAATAGGTGACAAGGCCCAGGGATTATTTAGAAGTGGTATTTCCCCCCACACAAAAATGTTTGTTTTTGAGACTTGCGGAGATTTGTTTTGAATTCCAAGTGAAGCCTGAAAGTATATAGTTTCATCACAGATTTAGTGGGAATATATTCATAAAGGAGTCTTTGTGTTACCTTTTAAAATATAAGGTACTGACAACCCCAGAAATAGCTATATTGTATCTACAACATTTTCTACTTTGGGGGAAATGCACATTGCTTTGGGAGTGGTGGGGGGAAGACCAGGCAATGCATAAAGCCTTGCTATTCAGTGAAAAATCATTATTTGGTCCCTTAAGTAGCCCCTTAAGTATGAGAATGAGGACGAAAATTTATCAGGCCATTTAAAAAACAGATTGCAGCCTTCAGCACCTCAAAGATCTATAGTTCATGAAAATTTAACAGATGTTGCTTCCCCACTAGCCATTTTCTCTGGAATTGGCAATCTTGTTTGCTTACTCTTTATGAAGAATCCAGACAACGACAATGTAAAATTGTTGCAGTCTATCTTTTCTGTAGCGTCCTTATCTGTCCCCCCACCTTGATTTGCAGCAAATCTTGTACATCTTTTGTGCGGATTGTGTTCCAAAGTCAGAGCTTAAGGGGAAAATCATGTACTGTACAGTTAGCATTACCTTAAATCATCCGTAACATACATTCTCCTTCCAAATTACTCCCCTGTCTGGCTGTGAGATGCCACTGCTTGTTTGCCTGCGCCTCTGCCTATTCCACCCTTGGTCCCTGTGCCTCCCGAAAGCCAGCAAGCAGGAACTGGATGAATCAGTGGAAGTGGGAGAGAGGCTTTCCCACCTTCTCTTCCCACTGATGGGGCTGTGGTAGGCACTGACTGACAAGGGGGGAGACCTTCCCCTTCTCTCTGATGCTTCCCTTCTTCTCCTCCAAAGCAAACCTGGAGGGCAGGTGGGAAGAGCTCTCTTCAAGGGGGAGAAATCCAGGAATTTATTTTTTTAAGGGAGGATTAAGGAGGGAGGTAGAGAGAGATGGAGGCAGGCAGGTCCTAGTCCCTGAGGCAGAAGGAAAAGGTTGGGATGGATCCTTAAACTGGATGGGGTCCTGGTAGAGGAAAGGGGGAACAAGGCAAACAAAGGAGTTCCTCGCTGCCTTTCCATGTGCTACAGCAGCCTTTCTCAACCTGTGTGTCCCCAGATGTTGTGGAACTACAACTCCCATCACCCCTAGCTAGCAAGGCCAGAGCTCGGGGTGATGGGAGTTGTAGTCCAACAACATCTGGGGACCCACAGGTTGAGAACCGCTGTGCTACAGGGACAGGTGTCCTGCTGTGGAGCACTTTTTGGTTTTTTTTGGTCGACCATGCATAGTTGAATTTGCCTAAGTTAAATCCGCATATGATATGACTCCATTGTACAGTGCTATGCTATCACAGCATCAGCCTGACCAGTGTAGCAATGCAAAGTACACTTGATGCTTTGGGGGGCTCCTGTACCTTTAAATAAAAGTAAACAGTCCTGCCCATTTTATTGCTTTCTGTTTATCATAGCTGGTGGATTACCAATGAGTAAGTTTTTTTTAATTGTCTCACTGTCAGTTCCTGTTCCTGTAGAGAGGTGGTAGACAAGACTTTACTGACTTATTGTACCCAGAGAAGTAATTGTGTAAGCAGATGGATTTCTGCTTGTGCATCAAAACTTTGCCTCCCTTTTGCTTCCCGTGCACCATATCAAATCTGTTCTGGGAGTTCCCCGACCCCACCCTCTGGAGCAAATTTAGGGGTGTGGAGAGAAAGAGGGTGAAATTCTGTTTTGGGGAATGGAAGTTGTTCTGCTCACACAATGACATAATTTAATTAGTGTCAACCTTTCCTTTTCAGGTAATGATGGAAAAGCACAGCAAAGCACATCTCGTGTGGAAGCAATTGGATCAGTTAATATTAATATAGGTTATATAATGCCATAATAGTACAGGCTTCATGATCAGAAAACATGAATGCTAGTGTCCGCTTTTTTGTGAGAATTTCCCCTTTTATGACCCACCTTTTTCTACTACGAAAACACATGGATTTAATCTATAAAGTTCATAGCAATTCAAAACTTAATTTTATACCCTTAACATATAGCTCTAAAAGGAGATTAGACAAAATCACAGAGAATAAGGCTATCAATGGCTACTTGCCACGATGGTTATGTTCTACCTTGACTACCAGTTTCTGGGAATCAGAGGTGGGGAGGGTGCCATTGCACTCGGGTTCAATTTGCAGGATTCCTGAGGGTGCCTGGTTGGCCACTGTGAGAACAGGATGCCAGACTGGATGTAACCTATTACATTTAATCTGCTATATATATATGTGTGTGTTGTGAGGCGAGTTATGGTTGACAATGCAAATCCAAAAACAAAACAAGAACTGAACAAAGCGTCCTGGAATTTATGTACGTGTGTGTGTGTGTGTGTGTGTGTGTGTGTGTGTTGTGTGTGTGTGTGTGTTTGCAATTTAAGCAGCAGCAAGAAATGACCCCCCCCCCCCGAATGTATAAAAGGGTGGTTTTCAAACTGGCATCCTATTATTGCTGGTTTTTCATTTTTCTCATCCTAATTTCCCTGTATTGAACTGTCAGGTTTTTAAAGAGAATTTGCTCTCGTTGGCAACATGCACATTTAGTTGTCGGGGGGGGGGGGAGCTTTTCCCTGTCCTTGAAACGCACTATATAAATATTGTATTCAATCCTTAGCTTGCACTTCGTAAATAATTTATGTTAAAAATTTCTCTTCGTGGGGCTCGTCAGCCATTAGGGTGCTCAAATTTCTGTTAAAACATTTATTTACTGCTTATACTCTTTTAGTGTGGGGGGTGGGAGGTGGGGGAGGGGATTCTAAAAGGTGCATCTGGTAATAGCTACCAAGGCTGCATTAAAGCAAAAAGAAAATCTCAAAAACTCCAAAGGTTTAGGAGACTCTGCAACAGGAAAAACAATGGATTAGGTTCAGAGCTTGCAAGGTTGTCAGAAAGGAATCCTTGCCCCCTCATTCTTGCTCTAGGCTCCGCCCACCACCTGCATGGAAGCAGGAGTAGTGATCGCTGCCACCTGCCACTGCAGGCCAGGGCTGGGTGGGAAAAACAAGAAGAACAGGACTTGTTTATAGCATTGGGGGAGAAGGCTACCAATGGGTCTATGAGATCCATCCAGCAACGGAGGAAGCCACTTCGGAGCCAGGGGCGGGGCGGGGCGCACCATGGGACCTCCGGAGTCTGCCTGCCTCCTCCCACTCAGCCGCCCTACAGCTAGGGGAGAGGCAGCGGGTGGACCGTTTGGGCAGCATGGAGCCTGCACACTTCCAAGCCACCATGTCTCTTCCAGGAGAGACGTGTGGCTCAGGCGCACTGCAGGCCCCCCAGTTAGTGTCGCCTGGCGTTTTGCCACCCCCTCAGTGGTGACACTCGGGGCAACCCACACCCACCGCACCCCGCTTCCTCCGCCCCTGGATCCATCCTAAGTCCTGCCCCGCAACTGCTAACTACAGCCAAGGATGGCTTCCTGTCACTTTTGGAAGCAAGCAAGGTTGAGCCATCAAGGTTTGTTCTGCACATCCCACAAAGAATGCAGTAGAAGCTAAAGTGGTCTCTTAGGGAGACATCACATACAGAAGAGGGCAGGATTTGCTGCCAGAGGATATTGTACTACAGAGCGTCAGAGACAAATAGAAAATGTAATTCTTTATTCAAGGAAACAGAATACACACAGAGAAACCTAGGGTACGACTGGCCCCAGTAAAGACAATCTGAGTCTCCCACTTCCTCCTCAGCCTCTTCTAAATCCAGTTATCTTCCTAGCACTCTTAAGCTACGCCAGGGAGGGGCCCTCTGAGCTCTCTGCTTTGTAACATGCAGAACCCTCCGGGTTCTCAGAGACAAGGGTGAAGAAGAGCTAAAGACAGTAGCACTTGCGGGCTCCTGTGAATCTGTCACAGCCTATGCCACCACCTCCTTCTCAGCTGTCTGTTCTACATCTGCAGCGTTCTTTCTCTCTCAACCCTGTTGCTTGTCCAGCATCCCCCCCCCATTCCTCCTCTGATCTGTCTTCCTTGTCCCACCACCACTCCCCCAGCTCAGAGCCTTCCTCTTCTGAGGCTTCCCTATAGGGTTCTCCAGCTGGAATCTCCCACCACTCCTCATTGACCAGCCAGTCCCTGACAATCATACAGGAGGGCCTTTTTTACCTGCAGTTGTAAAAAGTAATTTTTCGACACCTAATGCATCTCTTTTGAAACTTTATGGATTTCATTACTGATATCAAATTATTTCCATTTAGTGCTGCTGCATTAAACTGTTATAGAAACTTGTTCTCTAAGTGGCGGTGTGTGTGTGGGGGGGGAGAATCAGGTAATTAACTTTGAGGGATGAGGGGTTTGGGGTTCTTTTTTACACTAATGTTCTCATTAATGGCATGCCTGCTTAGGACAGCCATTAAAAGTCCATTAAGTGAACAAGGAAACTTGAATAATGCTATCCTGGAAAATTTCTAGTAAATGAACATTACGGTCTTTTAATGGAAATCTGCTATAAGAATCTTGCAATTAGCAAGTCTAAAATTCTAATTATACATAGGCTTCAGGAAAGTTCAAAGCAACTTAAATATAATGTAACAAGCTGGTGAAAGGAGTGTGGGACAAGCCAAGAGTTGAGTTTAGCACATTGTTTTAAGCTTGCTGATTCTGTTGATTAGCAACATTGTACATGCAGGGGTATAACAAACTAAAGCAAAATGATGGTGTTTGTATATTCCTTGCCGCTGGTCTAAAGATCTGCCTTGTATCCAATCAAGTGTGTTTAGGCAGCAAAGATACACACACACAAACCTATACACAGACACAAATGGATATATGATAAATGAATGTTGCCAGTAGAAGCAGTACTATGGGGAGTTTAATGTAAATGATATGAATTATGAAGGCTGGCTTTTGTCCCCCCCCCCCCCCCGCTATTAAGAGAGAACTAACTATGCACAATAATGCCAGGATGCTCCCTTTTTCACCTGTTGCTAGATTAGGAGAGGGGCATTTTGATGGCAAGCAAGAAGTGTCTGGAAGTCTCTCTCACCCAACATCTGCCCACATTTCCCCAGGGAAACCTAAACCACCTACTTTTGAAAATTAGTGTTGTCCATAATTAAGGACAAATTGTCATGGTGCACCCAAAATTGCTCACTTTTAAAGCGGTCCTCTGATATATATAGTATTGCCAAAAGATATAATGGGAAATCATGCATGCAAACACAGAGCAGTGAGAATGAGGCTCAAGTGCTTCCCCTTCCCTTGCTTTACATACATTGAAAGTTCTGTTTTTAAGTAGTCACAGTTCCTTGTTATTTCAGGCCTAAGGGAACTGTGGCTTGTTAAAGCAAACCAAGATCAAGGTTTGGTTAAGTTTCAAAGTCCTTTCCTCGTGCAACAGAGGGAGAACTGCACAAATGCACGGCTTACCGCAGCATGCTCTCCTAACAGGAAACCACTGTTTCCCACTGTGTCTAAACTGGGCTATTACCTAATTAGATGAAGTCTTTTTTAAAAATGTTAAAAAGTAGGTAATATACATTTACCTATTTTTGCATAGTTATTTGCCACCAAATCTTCCAGTCCAACCAGCTTCCAAAAACTATCATCCCAGCCTTTCTCCGAAGAGTATGTCCATTTACATACCAAAGTGCACAGAGATCTGTGGAGGAAAAGAAACTCACGTTACATTTCATTATCAACTCTACCTCCCTATCTACTCAGGCAAAACTCTTACAGGACCCAAAAACATCAACACTTCTTTAACATTCAGTAGCAGTTTAGATCAAAACTCTAAAGAAGAATTAAGCATTCTTCAATTATACAAACAAAAACAACTATAAATACTGGATCCCCTCTTAAACACTTTCAGCTGTTTGAGAAGTCTGTCTTTAACTTGACGATTCCCAGTATTTTGATGGGATTCCAGCAGTCAATATATAGTCACTTAAAAGTTTTCTATGCAAAACAGGAGGGCAAGAACATAAATTAATACAGAAAGCCATAAAAAGAGATTCTTAATGTTTCACTTTTCAGATCTGATCCCACCTTTTCAAGTTTTTTCTTCAGTCATGAGATCAAAGGGTTTGGGTAAAGAATCTTGATCACCATCCCTGAGATCACTAACCTTTTAAAAACAAACAGTCACTGCTTAGAGAGTTGGCAAGTTTGACATTCCAACATTGCAGCAACTACTCACACCAAAGGGACATTGTCAGGCTGGATTTACCATAGGCCCAGAATCTAAAGCTGACACTATCTCTTCCTGCAATTGCAGCCACCATGTAATATGGGAAAGATACAGCCCACATGAAACCTATTTTGTAATGTGCTTTATGAATTATATATATATATAATTCTTTAGATACATTTCTGCAGGAAATACATCTTTTACAGCAGTGGAGTCACTTGACTCATGGACACACCAAAAATGAAGACAACCGAAGGCAGGGCTGTGCAAACAACACCTTGAATTGAGGTCTCTAAGAACATCAGCCTTCATGCAGCATATTTTACAAGGCACTGGAATTTGTACTTCCAAGATGCATTAAGTTTGACTACGCACTGTGTTTTGCCGCTCTTAGGAAAACCATGTCTACGGTTTTCTTGTCTGAATGTGGCTGTTTTCCCAAGCTAGGAAACTGCATGTGCTACCTCAGAATGCTGCGTTTAATCTCCTTGCAAGAGAGAAACCCCTATTATTTCAGAAAACTGCAAGCAGAAGACTATAAGCAGCAACATGCAGATCATTGAGTCACAGGTTTAACCTCTCTAGGAGCTTGGGAGTTGCCTCAAAAGGCAGAGGGATGAAGGTAGCAAGTACCTTTACAAGGAAGGGTGCAAACCTTTGCTGTTCCAGTCAGTCATAATAGAAGCACGAGAATAAAAATCGTAAGCACAAAAACATGCTTTTAAAAAAGTAAGAGGAAATCCCTGCGGGTATGGATAAAAATATGGGCAGTATGTGGTAAAAGTTTTAGGAACAAAAGGAACCTTTGGCAGGAGACAGGGCTTTCAACACACAGGATGGCTATATAACAAAAGAAGCCCAGAGCTGCTTCAGCACAGACCTATAGAAGTACCAGTATTCCCTCTACCCCACCCAATGTCGTCCCAGACAGAACATTCAGCACATTTAAACCCTCTGGCAAGCCTTTGTTTTAAATAGAACTGGGCGTTGGTGCTGTGGAAGCCTTGAAAGAGCCACAGGTCATCACGTGGAAGAATGTAAAAAGCAGCAACTATTCCCTACAGCACTACAGTTAATGACAAGCATATTCATTTCAGAAAGAGCCGGCATTACAGTTACAGATACAAGGCATGGATATATGTCATTTGTGTCTAATGGAGGCACCAGGGGATTGGCTGGAGGAGAAAAGAAGAGGGGATAAGTTTGCTGCAGGCCAGTCAACATCACCAGTGGGGCCAACATCACAAAGAACACTTGGATACACAGAGCCATCCTTCACAAGCAGATTTATAAATGAGAGACATAAAGCTTCCAGGTATCAGCTGATACTTAACATCAGTTAAGTATCATTACATAAAACACCAATGGCACTGGTCCATCCATTATTGCCTTCAGCTTTTTACTCATTGTGGAGCATCAATTTCACATACACACACACACCTGGGTATGAGAGCTAGTACAGAATGGTAAAGGCAGGCTCTAGGGAAAGGGAAACAAATAATACACTGGTCCAAGCTTTCGAAGTAAGGTTTAGCTAGAAAAACCACAGACGCCCAAGGCAATTAGGAGTTTAGGGCCAATCCAAACCCTAAACTCTGCTGCTCAGCAGGAATTAATGGAGCAGCTAGGCCACGAACACATCCTTAGCCCTGCCACACATGCTGACTGGTGTGTCTGTCATCACATGACAGTAGCACGGCTGGCTCAGCCCCTCCCTGCCCCTGGAGTACCCCACTTTGGAGCTTTTCACTGGCTGCCACCATGGGGAGGGGTACCCTCCCAGAGGCAGTTCTGCTGCATCTTCATCTGGTATGACTCAAGAAACGGTGGCTGACAGGGTTGGGTGGGGAGACACCTCTGGCCAGTGCACAAAGACGCTGGACTGTACCCTTAGCCAGTAAGGAAGGGGAGAGGGGAGGCAAGCTGGTTAAGACGAGGGTGAGAAGGGAAGCAGCTAACAGCTCTGCTGAGGGACAGCAAATTTCCATTCCTTCCTTCCTTCCTTCCTTCCTTCCTTCCTGGAACTGTTGCCATTCCAGTTGGTCTTTATAAGAATTTTGTAAGGAAGATCACTGGATCAAGTTTGCTCTTTTTTTCCCCTTGCTCCTCCCAATCCCTTTAACCTCTGTGCCATGTATTTCAGATTGTAAACTTCAGAGGCTGTCCTATTATTGATATTCATATGCCTTTCTCAGTTGAAGAGCAGATTTAAAATGAATGAAAAATCTGTGAATGAATGAATGAAATCTGGATCATGTAAACAGCACATAAGTGACAGGACTAAGCAGGAACAGATCCGGTTTCTATACTCCCCCCCCCCCCACATTTTTAAAAGTCACTTCCCATTTGTTAAACCATGAGCCAAAATCTAAGTATTTGTACCTTGAAGCAATTCTCAGATTTCAAGCACATGTATTTAGGATTCGGGACATTAGATTTTAGACAGGGATAGACCTTCTTTGGTGCTGTTCCCTCCAAGGCCTTCCTTTGAAAATTTGCATAATATTTGAATAAATGGATGAAGTCAGAACCATATAGCTGAGATGTTGACAATTCGTATCAGTTGATACTTTTTGTTGGTGTTTTGTGGAACAGATTTCAGATTATAAATGTTGATTCCCACCTTCCCCTTTTGCTTTCGGAACCAAATGGTGATCTGGGTATGGGAAAGTTGTTTCCATATGGAAAACAACCTTACTGATTCAGTCTGTTGTCTATTTCAGTGGTTCCCAATTGGGGGGGGGGGGTCTGCGTAACTCATCCAGGCAGCCTGTGGCACCATTCACATAACAAAAACCATGGGAAATTGAATTTTCAAAAGTGGCTTGGCTTCTGAAAAACAGGGGGTCCGCAGTTCTTAGCTAATTGAGAACCACCGGTCTATATGATGCTTTCATATAAGTTAAAATATAGCATATGGTATCAGTATGGCATGGTTTTACTAAAATTCTCACTTAATAGCACTCAAAAATATATTTCACAGCATGCAATCAATGTTTGCATCTGTGCTGTATATCCTTAACAGGAAACAGGGTTTCTTCTACTTGTCAGAAGAAACCTATGCAAAAAAAAGGAAGCAGGCACCCTAGGAAATACCGAAACAGATGTAATCCAGCTGCTGCACTCCAGGTTCACCAAGGAAGTCCATGTGTACCAAGGATATCTTGGCTCAGTTTTATGGCAGCCTAGAAACGATCATAATTAACATCAATAAATCAAACAGCTCCAAATCACAGTGCCAGTTCCTCAACTTTTTTTATTTATTTTTTGAATGACTAAAGGCAAAATCGGACCTTTCTCAAGTTTTGAAAAATAAAATAAAAATGAAGAGAACACAAAAAGAACACCTAGTGGATTGTGCTAGGATTTCATCTCATCTAGTGTTCCAATTCCCCCATTGGCCAGCCAAGTGCATCTATGAAGCTCATAAGTAGAACACAAAGGCAACCCACCCACCCCCCGAAATTACCTCTATCTACTGATATTCAGGGGCACAGAGACTCTTAGCAATGAAGGCTTTATTCGGCTACTGTGATTGTTAGCCATTGAAAGACCAAACCTTCATGGATTCTCTTTAAAAGAGAATTTTCAGAAGATAAAATTCACAGCAGATGAGGTGGGATATCACTGCCCAATAACTACACAGGAGGATATCTAAGAAGACAACACTTAATGAAAAATATTCCCCAAAATCAGGAAGATATGACACTGTTTTAACGTGGTGAGCATTGCTCCATCTACCAAGTGCAACATTTTATGCCCTAGAGGGTATTCTGCTGTAGTCAGTGCTGCCAATAGTGACCTCAATTAGTGAACAATTAGGTGTAGTCTCCAACATACGAAGTCCTAAACAGCTCAGGATCCAAACCTGACTCGTACCTGGGTCACCAGAAAAAGAAAAGTGCCTGAGGCCTGAATAATGAAGGAATCTTCAGCCACCTGGGTACACCTCAACCCCCAAGCAAATATCAAGAGTCATGTGTCAAAGGTTAATGACAGCCTATACAAAATGTAATGAAGCCAGTCTATTCTGCCTCTACAGAGATCTCCGGGCCATACCCAATAGTGGCTTTCCGCTAGCTGAAGGAGGGGCACCCGATTTCCACAAATGCCCCCTTGTCAATTGCAGCCCTCCATGAAATATCCCATAGTGTTCCACAGAGAGTCACCCAACCTTCAAGAGAACCTTGCTGAAGCAGGGGGCTGTATTGAGTATAAGGAACTGGTGAACATCAGGTGCCCTGCCTTGTAAAAATATTACTGGCTACAAACTCCCTGTGTCTACTAGAAAAAATTCCAGGAAATCCTTGAATTCCACAGGACCATAAAGGTTAGAATTTTTCAGACATCTGCATGGTAACCTAGCATTCTTCTTCGTCCTAAAACAAAATATTCCATACACTACTTTTGAAAAATACTATCCCACTACTTTATGAGTATTCTTCAAGCAGACATGCTGTTTCACAAAGTCAAAGGTTTTCCTGTCAGGGTAGGAGAACACCCTTGCAATTTTCTACACCCACATGTGCAATTAATCTTCTCTAATTTCAGCCACTCCCTGGCAAGAGTCCATGTTATATTTAACACTGGACATAGTTTCAGAAACGGATACTGTACACAACCAGATTGTTTTCAAAGACAATGTAACAAGATAAACAGAACCCTTTGATCTTTGGGAATTCTCTCGCAGTCTTTCTTTCACCCAAATTTGGAAGTGACCTTCAATTAACATCTTTAAGCAAACAACGCTATCCAGAGTGCAATTTGGGTGAAAACAGACCACCATTGCAACCACGGACACGCTCACCTAATCAAAAGCATACAAACAGTACTTGTTTTGTTTTTTTAAAAAAATATGGACTTATATTTATCCATACAGCCACATCTTAAAATTCCAGAAACTTGCGTATTTGCGAGAGCCCGAAATCCATCCTATGATGGATTCAAATTGCAGGCCTCCTGAACTGTGTCCTCTCATAACCAGCCTATATATTACAGCTACATGTGGAAAACGCTTTACATTGCAGCTGTTATGTGTGCTGAGCTGTTCATGGGCAACAGTCCACGAGTTTGATTGCTTTACATCACCAAAAATGTATACGAGGATCCATTTGCTAAACATAAATCGCTTTGCATGGCATAACAGAACTATTGTAATAATTGGTCTGAATGCCTAAACTGTGAACCAGGAAGACCCCAGTTCAAATCTTGACTCTGCCCTAAAATGTGCAAAGCAGCAAACAGCCTCCCAGCGTTACCACTGCACAGTATGGATGTAACTGCAGATCTACCTTAACTGCAGACAGGCTGACTAACCTTTGGGGTGCTCCCAGTTTTATGTATGTTACTTAAGAATATTTAGGGCAATCCTGTAAGCGGGGATAAGGCTGGGAGGTTGTTTTGCTACCTTGCAAATTTTACGGCAGAGTCAATATTTGAACTTGGATCTTCTTTTTTCACAGTTTAAACATTTAGCCCAATTATTACAATTATTATTTTTCTTTAAAGCACCACATGAACATTCACACATTTATCTATGGTACTTTAAAAAATAAAACACAGAGCAGGTCAGATGGTTTCTTGGTGACATTATGAAGACCAGTTACACACCAGTGCTATGCATAGCTAGTTTCTAAAAACTGTGTTATTTACAACCAAACACTGCAGTCAATACATATGATTGAACAAAATATACAGGAAGGGTACTTCTAGAGCAGCCTGACTGTTCTAAAAATGTTGTGTAGCTTTATTTAAAGACTGAAAGTACAGAACCAAACAGTGCTGGCCACCATCTTTGATATTTGACAGATGTCTGATACAAGAGGAAATAAATTATTCATAATGAAGATGACTCTTGCTAGTCGAAAGCTGTCAAAATTCATCTTCCTTTTCTTTATTTGTGCATTTATCACTGAGGGCAAGTGTCAAACTACACATATGAGAATAAAAAAAATGTTATCTTTAAACTAACGAGAGAAATTTCTTTTGACAACCATAGCAGCTGCTAATGGAAAGTGTTTCTCTACCAAAGGGCAGATCAATCTTGAGCACCTCAAATCATTTTCATAATTACGATGCCCATGTACTGACAACAATACTCAAATAACTGGGTAAGAAGATTTATATACTGCTTGACTAGAAACTAAAACGCTAAAACTCTTGATGACCCATTAAAAACAGGTTGTTGTTGCATCAGTCTGTTTTGAGAGACAATGGAGTGTGCCTCCGGGGGTGTTAGTAGCACTGAAGTGATCTCCTCCGGGCGCAAGCCTGGGGAGTATGTGTATATAGGTCTAGGGCTGCCAAAGGGACAAGACCCGCCCCCCTTGCCTTGCTAGTGTGGTCCAAAAGAAAGCAGAGCAATACATTTCACACCAGCTTGGCTGCAGGAGATGGTGGAAGGAGGTGTGCAAGGCGCTATCCAACTGTATTAGGAACGTCATTCCAGATTTGTGTAGGGTTTACTCCTCAGCATTTTCTTCTTCCGAAGATGTCCCACAAGGCAACCAGAAGTTTAAGAACAGTTATCCTTCTCCTAGACGGGCTACCTTCCAAGGTTGATGAGCCCTATCTGCCCCTTCCTTCTACAGCACTTGCAGAAACCACCTTCTTGACTGTTGGATCCACTATTAGTCTTGTCCACTCAATCCAAACAGTCTCAGAGAATCAAGCCAATGTAAAGATGTCCGTTCCTTAGCCACTGAACAAGAGGAACAAATAAATTCCAACACTATGATCCTAACAATGGGTCCATCCACACTTCCCTTTGTCCTGTGATTTCTTTCATTTGAACTGTAACTACTAGGCATGGGTCCAAGAGGTTTTTCTTATGTCTCGCTGCTTTCCCTGGGGAAACCCACTGTTTACCACTGAATCAGAACAAACATCAATCGGCAGCAAATCCAATTGATGTTTGCTCCAATTCAGCAGTACACAGCAGATTTTCCTGGGGTAAGCAGCAGGACAAAACAAAAACCTCTTGCCTAGAAGTCACAGACTGAACAGAAAAGTGGATGAGCCCACCTCCTCAGAGGTAAATCCTACTGAGTTCAATGTGGTTCACTCCCAGGCATGTGGGTTTAGGATTGCAGCCTAAGTATGTCTCAATAAGCAACCTGTTTCTTACTTTTTAAAAAGACAAACTCAAACAACAATAAAATCTACTGAAGTGTTATTAGCATAAAAAAGAGGCAAATAACACCCCCAAAAAACCCTCTATCTCCTACTATAAAGGTAAAATTCAAATTGACCCTCAATAATGTGGTATGCTTGTTTGTTTTTAAACAACAAACTGTAACCTGAGGGCATGAGTACATATGCAGTCCTAAACCTCCCAGGTGAGTTAAGTAATGCCTGAACTTGTTTCACACTGAATGCTGTCAGACAGTGGGTGAACCAAAAGGGTGGAGTTCACCACTACTACAACCTCTGGAGAACTCTCTTATGCAGCAGTTTTAATTCAGACCGTTCTATTCCTCTTAATATAAAACAATAATTGAAAGCAAGTGCAGAAGGAGTGCAGCAGTGAAGAAATGTCATAGGCCAAAGGTCAATTTGATTCTTCGGAATAAGGGAGAAACATGCCAATGCATTTTGGGAGCCTCTCAAAAATCCAGCCTTAGCCTTGCTGATGTTTATATTCCTTGCTCAGGATCTGAATTAAAGCACACACAACAGACTAACATTATGGCCCCTGTCCTTCCCACCCGGGAGCCTTCCCATCTTCCCATCTCACTCAACTGGCTGGTGGTAAGAGGAAAGGAGTTCTTTCTTTCTCTCAGTAGCACAGCTTGGAAAGAGAGGGGTCCTGATCTCATTCTCATAATTCTCCTGAAGATCCTTCATTAGTACCACATGTCCCCATTCAGTTCAAAATTAGGCTTGACAAGTAAACTATTTTCATTGGGGCAGGGGGAAACAAGGTTTACACTGAGCCCAGTTTCAAGTCAAATTTGATTGATTCCTCATTTGATAGAGCAGGGGTCGGCAAGGTTTACCTTGCCTGGGCCGGTTTACTCCAGTGGAGATCCCTCCATGGGCTGGATCGCACACACACAGCCGCAATTTCCGGCGTCTGTGTCTGCACAGACGGGATTTCCAGTGTTGGTGTCTGCGCAGATGCGATTTTCGGCGTCTGAGCATGCGCAGACACACTTTCCGGCACTGTGGAAGCGAGTTCCCATGCCACACTGCGCCGGTTTAGTGCAGTGAGCAGGGACTCGCCCGGCAGGCAGCTCGATTTGTGGGCAGCTCATGGGCCGGTTAAATGACTCCCGTGGGCCGCTTGTGGCCCATGGGCCTTAGGTTGCCTACCCCTGTGATAGAGAGTCCTTGCCTCTTTGCACCCACAAGGAAATCCCCTGCAGGGATTTCCACACTGGGAACCACTAATGTACAACCATGTTCACACACTATATACACCCCTTGAAGTGCTAGCATTAGCCAACATGGTTGATGTTTAGCAGTCTTTATGAACTGTGTGCGTATCTTTAAGCAACAGGTTGCAATTTTAGCATAAACAACAGGTAAAGTGCCCCGCTCTGTACGCCTGCCAAGTGATTTCCATTGTGTTTAATGTGTTTATTGCACACACCAGTCAATACCCATGCACACCAACTGTTTTTCCATCTAGGACGTGTTAAAGCAGGTGCATGTATGGACTAGCAACACTGCAATAAAGAGCTTCTTTTCCAAACAAAACAAAAGCAAGCAGTCTGCAAAAATAGCACGGCCTATCATATAACACAGAATTGGTAAAAACATAGCAGGGAAAGCTGATAGTAGGGAAGAAAATAATATTTAACGAAAAAATAAAAGCCCTCAGAACACATCGTATATTCGAAGCTCTGGAATTGTTGAACAGTTTTCCTAAGAATGTGAATGGCAGAATAACTCACTTCGAAGCAGGAGTCAAAGTGGTTAAGTCTTAGGGCAAATAACTTGAAAAATCGAGGCATAAGCTGAAGTCAGAAAATTTAAAGGAATGCAGACTACCCCCAAAACACAGCGGCTTTGTTTGTTTTTTCTGCCACCTTTCCAAGGTTCACGTCTGGAATGAGGATAAACAGTTCTCTCTCCTCTCTTTTTCGTCTTTTTTTTTTAAGTTGCAGCATTCAGACTTTATGAAAATAAAACATCAGACTTGCATTTCACAGATTTTTTTTAAAATGCATTTGATCTGACTGTAAATTTTCAGGTACAGCAAAATGAATGGTGTTAGGCTCCAGCATATTAAAGTTATTTCAGCCAGTCAGATATTTAAAAAGGCTGGCCCAAAGCAGTTTCCTTAAGTAACATTTTTCCAAGGGGGTGTGTGTTAAACGATATTTAATGAAATTAAATTGTTCTACCTGCCTTTTATCATGTATAAAAACCAGAGGGGTTTTTTTTTCTTTGCTTTAATAACTGGGATGTTAAAAAAAAGTCTGAATATAATGCTTGCAGATTTGCTTTCAGCATTAAAGATACAATATTCATAAGTTACTTTGGGTGAACTGCTTGCACCTACAGTTCCCTCCTATTAAGATAATTCTAAGACAAACCCTGTGTGCAACCAACATTGGAAGGAGTAACTTGGCATACCTTGTAGAAATTTTACTTTCACTACGAAGAAAAAACTTTAAATTGGGAGAGAGAGAGAGAGAGAGAGAGAGAGAGAGAGAGGAAGGAAAGAGTCATGTGCTTTGCTCCTCAAGTCTTTACATAGTTTGACCAAAGGGACAACTTTCATAAGAAAAGATAGTGTTACACGCCACCCCAATCCCCGAGAGGCGAGAGATTCCAGGGATACCAGGATCGCTTACTAGGGTCTGTGTTTCCTTCTGGACAATGAGGCACAGTGGAGACTGTGGTGTCTTTATGATATTTGGTTTATTTCCACAAATATCCAACCTGAGCCTAAGATAATGGGACTTCCAGATTTATACTCTTGACGTTCCTGTCTCTCCCATTGCTGCCACATTGGATTCAGACTGTCAGCCCACATTGTGCTGTGACCCCCTTTTCTCCAGCTTGTCATCTGCTACCAAAAATGAAACTATTTGTCCTCTTGCTTACATCAGCCCACTGCAATTCTGAAACTTCCACAGCTAACTTTGCATTGTATTTTGCCAACAACCCCGAGCCCAGAGCAGGACTTCTCCCTCTGCATTGGCAGAGAGACTTTTTGTTGATGGCTTCCTTGATGGTCCATTTACCCTGTCTTTTATACTCTTCTTAATGGTCCATCACTCCAGGCAATTATTTTATCAGGAAGCCAGCCTGGCTTATTTTTTAATAGGTCTTATATTTTAAAATTCAATGTCTGGCACCCCAGAATTAGCTGAGAGAGCTCAGCCTCCGTATACCAGTGGCACAGCTCATGCACAGGCTAATTTGCTTAACTTATAAGGAACAGTGTCACACTTCATCTCAACGTGGACAGACACAAGAAATTGAACTTTCGGAACCAGTGATCTGGCTCAATATACATATGCCCTCATTTACTCAGGTTTATAAACTTTAAAATGTTTAGAATGGCTAGTGGAAAGTTGATGTTGTCAAAAGCTCTTGCATCAGTCAGCAGTTTTAGTAGAGTGAGTGAGTCAGAGCTTTGTTGTGGCTTCAAGGTCAAGTTCACATGGCCAACCGATCAGGAGGGAACTGTCCTTATTTCCTGGCAAGAATTCTAACAACCATATTTGTAATGAGTTATACTTCTGTGCTATTAACTAACTGATCCAAGCCAACACACAAAGGCAGTAGTGATCATTTACTTGGGATACATCCTGAAGGGTGTTTTAGGCAGCATTTCCACTTCTAATTATCCCTTTAAAAGTGCACAGATCTATGCTGGCCTCTTTGCCTTCCCTTCTCCTTTGCATGCCATAGCAAGAGGCATTCTAGCCTTTTGTCCTGCAGCAGGTAGGGAAGGATGAAGGGACCAGTGAAGGAACCAACAGAGAGGCTCAATGGCTGTTTCTTCCCTTTGTCACATTTTGAAATTCCTGCTTTGCTAGGGGTTGGACTAGATGATCCTCAGAGTACCTTCCAGCTCAACCATTCTGTAGAGGGATTGAAACTATAAATAAAAACAAAAACAAAAGCTGCTCCCAAAAATCCATTCACTGGCCCACAGTTACGTATTCCCATGTGATTCCAAGTTCTAAAGTTGAACAGGATAGCAAAAATTCAGAGTCTTGGCCCAACTTCACGTTCAAGTGAATCCCTAACAACATATGCTGTTTCGCAACACTTGTAAGATGAATTAATATTTCCAGCTGTAGATTTAGCTGAATTATTCTCAGAAGTGGAGAAGCAGATATAATAAATAATTATATCAGCCTCCTTTTTTACTGGCTATTTTTTTCTTTTTGGGGGGAGACAGAATGGATTGAGGCTGCATTCCTATGCACACTTACTTGGCGCAGCAAACCCATGGAACTTACGTCTGAGTAAGTACTAAGAGGATTGCAGTTTATATTAGGCTAGAAAAACATTTCCAGGGAGATCCAGCTGAAATATTCATGGGACCTTTTCTGTTCCTAGATCAGATATTGTCTACTTGTAGCTGTAAGTTTTACTATCCTTGGTTTTAAAAATGAAAGCTATAATCATGCTTATATGATCAACCATAACATCTGCATGCATCAGAAGCCTGAATGTTGTCACAGTAATGAATGCAACATTTAATCTTAGAAGTTTTCTGCACTACTTTTACTGTTCCATGCTGCTCTAAAGCCATACCCTAAGGGTCTTCTAATTAAAATGTAATTGCATGCTGCATGTAATAAAAAATAAACACTTGTGGAATGTCTTTGACTGTATATAATTTCTGTTGGTTGAACTGTGAGTTATAACCTTTCATATAAGGAACAGCTTAACAGAAAGGCATATTAGTGAAGGACAGAAAGAATTCTACACACTCCTCCACATATTATAAATTTAGAAAGACCAGCTCTCAATATGTGGGAACATCCATTTACAACTGACAGTTAAAGGGTACAGTATCCTAATGAAAACAGAAGCCATATTCAGAGGTTTATGAAAAAATCAATAACTATCCTTTACTTAGTCGTAAGGTGGCAGATGGTCTACTACAACTCAGCAATGAAAACACACACAAGATATGTCAGTGCTTTAAAAATGTATTATTGAAAGTCCTATGCCTTTAGTACACAAAGATTTTATGGGCTTTTTTTGACAGATCAAGCATAACAGTGTGTTATTTTAAAGGTTATGGAGCTGGACAAAACTGATATCCCTCTTGTGCACAAAAATGAGCTACTTCTGAAGTATGAGCTGCTAGGACACTTATCTTTTCCCAGTTAAAAGACTGCTCTGGGCATAAAGGGAATGCAAACATAAATGGCATTCACACACATAGAAATACACACACACACACACACACACACACACACACAGTGTTACCAAACTCTACTCTAAATACCATTTTTGTTGTTGTTAAGCATGGCCTTTGCTGGCTGCTGATGCTGCCCACTGTAGTATTTTAAGTATATTTTTAACTGACTGCTTGATTGCACTTGTTTTTAATTATATTTGTTTGGTTTTGTACTGCATTTCACAACACTACCATACCTCGTCCTGAAATGCCAGCATAACAGTGTGGCATGTAAATACCTTAATAAACAAGCAGGTAAGTAAGATGACAATTCAAGCTAAACTCCAAAAGCACCACAGCGTGATAGCACTTAGAATATTCAAAAGACAATGTTAGAATTCTTAAATACCACACAATATTTGTGGCTACTGTTGTCACTGCAATGCATTTAAAGAACATATAAGTATTATGCAGAGGAAAAAGGCCAGAGTATCTGCATATACCAAGATCAGGTAAATGTCCCTCAGTTGCTTTGGAAAGTAGAATCCCCAGCAATCCTCAAAGCTGAATTGATAGTAGCCACATAATTTCCTTCACTAAATTGCTAACCTAACATTCAACTCCAAAACATGACTATAAACTGGGAAGAAACTCTGAACTGTTAAACCAAGCTTCTGTTTTCTTTGTTTGTTGTGAATTGCACCAAATCCCCTTGTGACTGAAAAAAACCAGAAGCAACTAAGCAAGATGCATGCCCATTCAGATCTTCTTTGAAGACCAAAAGAGAAAGGAAGATCTTGCCCCAATTTCTTCACGTGGAACAGGAGGACTCATCGGGCACAAACTGACAGGCTCTGCCCTGATTCCCCTCTGAGTCGCTTAATATTTTTATTCATTTATTATTACATTTATATCCCACCTTTCCTCCAAGGACCTCAAGGTGACGTACAAGGTTCTTCCTTCTCCCATTTTATCCTCCCAACAATGTGAGCTAGATTAGTTGAGTGGCTCTGATTGGCTGAAGGTTCCCATGAGAGCTTCATGGCTGAGTGCGGATTTCAGCCTTCCCCCACCCCCACCCTAGCCCAACCTCTCATCCTTCGTTGACCTGCTTGCACCAAACCATCATTTCCCTTCAATACAGACTCCTGATGCTACAGCTAAATTTTGGTACCCAAAAATGTTTGGGTAGAGAATGAACTAAAACAGAAAAGGAGAGAAAAGGCAGAATATATTTCTACAATGCAGTAGCTTTCTAATTTTCCTTTACTAAGTGTAATGCATTCAAGGAAGAAGAGATGTAAAAAAAGATTAAGAAATCCAATTTTTAAAGCAGGGAAGGAAAGAGAATGCCTAAATTCTGGGGGCGGGGGGAAGGACTTTGGCACTTCTTACCCACTTTTTTTTATTAAAAAAAAAAAGCCACATTGGGCAAGAGTAAAGAGAGCCTCAGAGCCAACACCACACACACACGCACACACTCAATCCCTGAGCTCATTTTCCTGAAATAGAAAACTACATACATTTCTCAAATTTCATATCAAGCCATTGCATAGCCCAAGAACTGCAGGGAAGAGCAGAGTGCCAAAGCTGTTCTTCAGCTTGGGGGAGTAAGTAACAGGAGAAGAAGAAGAAAGAGATGATTCTCTCATATCACTACATTTCTCATTCTCAATCAAAACTTACAAGCAGTGCCCCCTTCCCCGCATCATTTAACAACATTTTTAATAGGCCTGCTTATCAAGAAGTCTTTACTTTGTCAAATTAAGACACAGTGCTTTGGATTAGTGAGACTCCTTAAGTTCAGCATGACTTCATGGTTGGCTCAGAGTTCAGTATCTCAATGGCAGCCAGCCAGCCATACACCCACTACAATTCTGACTCCCTCCCCCATTCCCTCGCCTTTTTAATAACAAACTAGTTCATTTTTTTTTTCTTTCCTCAAAGCAAAAGTGCATCATACAAACTGAAAGAGTGAACAACCATCGCTAAAAACAGAGGCCCAAAGCACCTGTTAAAAGAAACAAATAAAACCACAAAAAATATTTTAAGGTTGGCTAGACCTTAGAAAGCAGCATCCTGATCAGATGTTTCAAATCTGTTAGAAAATGAGAATGACGTTTCAACTCTTTATGTTTTGTAATGAGGACAGAAGCAGTTCTCAGAGATAACTCAGGACAAAAGCAGTTCTACTAGGACAACTAATTGCTTGACTTTGATTTAGTAGCTTTTAATTCAGCCCATGTAGTTTATAGAAAGCTAATTCCCTCAATTGTTCATTTGATACCATTTTTGTCTACTATTCAATTTTACTATTGCATTTTATAACTTAAAATCTGGGTTTTTCCCTCTAGTTACTATTTCAATAATTAATATAATCTGTGACTAAATATTGCTCTGTTGAAGAAACTTTCATCTGAGTATCTCCCAAATCTGGATTGTGGGACAGAAGCTTCTGCCCATTTATTTTAAAAAACCTCCTCACTTTGATTTCAGAAGCTCATTGTGGGTTTTGCATTTTTAATGCACTCATCCCAAGCTGAATCAGTTACCCATTTAAACAGAGTATTATTATTACTACTAATAGCTTTAACCAGAGCACCATATAAAGTAAAATTTATTGGAGTTTATAGTTGGTGGGTGGAGAAGGGTGGTGAGTCATGCACTTGCTGAATACAAATGCTGAACTTTGAAGAAGATTACTAACACATTCGAGAAAAACAGCTCCCTATTCCCTTCATCTTCCAAATTTTGCTTAACCAAAGTCTAAACAAGTATCACGATGCAAATACATTTTAATCAAATTCTTTGGTATATATATGGAGAGAGAGAGAAAGAACTCCAAGATCAGATAGTCACACTTTTTGTAGCTGGGATACTTGTAATTATGAGAACAGCACATTAACTGCTCTTTGGTCCAGATTAGCACTATCAGAAAACAGTATATATGTGTCAAATTTGAGAGTTTCCAAATAGCTGGAGATCAAGACAACTCGTAAAAAAAGAGAGAGAGAGAGAGAGAGAGAGAGAGAGAGAGAGAGAGAGAGAGCCACTGTAGCTACGTACCTAGTAGTTAAGGCTCAAGAAACTGAAGATAAATGTCAACTAAATTTCAGTTCCAGGGGAAAGGCAGGCAAAGGTGACCTCAGAACCTGCCCCAGCTGGACTGCCCCCAAGCTTCCTAAGGCTAAATATCCTGAGGGATAGATCCCCTTCCTCCCCAAGGCGAACTATCATCAACTGCCATGCGAGAAAGATCCTGGCATCCTTTTAACATGTTATTATTGTTTATTGTAGAGGGACGTGGGTGGCGCTGTGGGTTAAACCACAGAGTTAGGATCAGAAGGTTGGCGGTTCAAATCCCCGCGACGGGGTGAGCTCCCGTTGCTTGGTCCCTGCTCCTGCCAACCTAGCAGTTCGAAGGCATGTAAAAGTGCAAGTAGATAAATAGGGAGCGCTGCGGCGGGAAGGTAAACGACGTTTCCATGTGCTGCTCTGGTTTGCCAGAAGCGGCTTAGTCATGCTGGCCACATGACCTGTAAGCTGTCTGCGTACAAACGCCGGCTCCCTCGGCCTTTAGAGCGAGATGAGCGCGCAACCACAGAGTCGGTCACAACTGGACCTAATGGTCAGGGGTCCCTTTACTCTTACCTATTGTTTATTGTGCTTTTAAAATATGTACTTGAACGCTGCAAGCTGACTTGGTAGGTTTATTTTCTGAAACGCAAAATGTAAATAGCTGCAATGAATACTATCTGAATAAGAGAACACCAAGTTTGAAAGGAATAAAAGAAGAGGAGACTGACCCACCTTTAAGCTAGGTGACGAGGAAAGGAACACAGTTCAGTAACAGCACATAGGCCTTGGATTAATGAAGTTCCCAGGCTTAGTCTCTCGCATTTCCAGGTACAACTGGAAAAGACTCCCTCCCACCTCAAAGCCTGGAGAACCTGGGCCAGTCGAGGGCAGTTCACACATCATAGTAAGCCACTTAATCATTTGTCTCGTTCCCTGCCAGGAAAGAAGCCACTATCCCTGGGCTTAGCAAAATGTCCCAAGAAGGGATTGTGGTTTCTTTTGCTCCAACGAATCATGCTAAGCAAGCCAAGAATAAATCCTGGGTAGAGATTGTGGGTTCCTGGGAGTGTAACAAATCCCTGGTTTGAATGTGGTGTGCTTCCTCCCTACTCAAAGTTGCCAAGATCAGTGCATTCATTGCACACCATTACCAATGGTTTGCTGTGATGTGCAAAAAAGGCCAATCAATCTGATTTGGTATTAGGCAGGACCCTAACTAAGCTTGGCTAAATCTGCTTTTCAGTATTACACCTTTTCTGCCCTTAGGTCTCCCTCCTTACTTTCCCCCTTGTGTGCCCTGCTTTGGCGAAGACATTATGGTTTCTTAAGCTAGGCTTTCCCATGAAATCCAACTGGAAAACTATGAATTAAGGGCTCCTGCTAAACAAGGATATAAAGCCATTTGGCCTGGCCTGCCCCTGCCCACTACCATATCTAATAGGACATGAGAAACAGGAGCTGGCATGTTCAACCTCCTGGAGTGCCACAATGGCTGGACACAAGGCACGCAAGTATGCTTGGCTCCTTTGTCATCCTGTCTACTTTCATGGCTTGGTAACCAAATATGGGACACCCTAGTGGCATGTGGCCCCCAGAAAGTGGAACAGAAGAGAAAGCACTCCAAAGAGGACAAAGCGTTTTCTGGAGCTCAAAAGCTTGCACACTATTTTGCAGCATTTCAGCTGGCCTGATAAAGATCTGTCCTGATATGGATTTTTTGAATTCTTCATTTATTAGAATCACACAGACTTAATTGCACTGCTCGACTTCACAAGTAATTCCAAAAGGACTAGTTTAAGGTGAAAATTCTGGCTCACTCAGGCTTACTTGAACATTCAACAACAAAAAATTGCCATTGTATCTGTCAGATTGTTGGTGATCTACAGTTACAATAACTATTATAGTATGCATTACACATTCAGTATTACTACACTTATTCGAATGTGCTCAATTCACACATATATCGATCTGATTCATTAGGAAGATGTGAAGACTCCATTTATGGGATGGGAGGCCTGCTGTGATGCTGAACATCATCTTAACGCAGAGCATTTCTGAAACAAAGAGTCCCCAACAGGTAGATGCAATGGACAGACAGCGGAAGCTGCTGTGTTTTATGTTTAGAGCAATAAACCACAACTATTTCTCCATCACTGTAAAGGGAGTTTTAAGGATGTTTCCCTGCAACTGCACCAAGTTATACTGGTTTTTTAATCCGCCTTTCTTCTTCACCAAAGCAGAAACAACACTTAAAATCCCCTTGAGTATTAGAAGTGGGAGGGCTGTGTAAACACTGCGTAAATTCTTGCAGTTTAATCCAATTGCTTATTTCCCAGCAGATTTAAAAGATTAAGTCGGTCAGTCAGTGACTGCATTCCCTGAGAAGAAGGCTGGGGGAGAGAATAGATGCAGCTTCTCAGTTGCATACGCGTAATGTTATCCCCCAAAAGTGGGCATGACAACTTCTGCTTACAACGTCTGCTTTATTCTCCCTCCTTGCCCTCTCAGCAACACTCACACATAGAGGCTACAACAAACAGCATCAAAACGCAGATGCTCTGTGGTTTAAGAAATCAGTCTTCACCCGTTTTGAGTCTCCTTCTCTCGTTAGCAAGTATCCTGCTGGGGACAGGATAAGATTAAATTACAGTACATGCAACTGGTGCCCAGGTCTGGATGTTCCAGACAGGGAGGGTAGAATCTGTTCAAAGAGGAAAGCCCCCCCCCCCCCCCGGGTGGGGAGCATTTCAAAGTTGGACTCTCTTTTGCACACAGAGATACTGCCAGTTTTGACTGTGGAAGGTGGTCTCCAGAGAGATGTGAAACTTAAACTTACTGCTACTATTAGATCTTATGCTCCGCCAAGATTAAAGATTTTTCAATATGCCCATCTCAAGTTACCCTTCAGATTGCCACCCAGAATTGATAATATTATTTAGTTTATGACTCCGTTTTAATAATGGCTAGGAAACAATAATGGGCAGAGTTTGTGCATGACTTCACTTAACGATAAACCCGTGTGTAAGTATTACTTGTGCTAGGTTTTATTCCCCCGATTTGTGGAATGTGCAAAAAGGAAAGCTTCTGCTTTGTGAAAGGGGAAAATCAACATCCACAAATCAACACAAGAGAAAACGGTTTCAAATACGTGTGTTCAATTCTGCTGGTGGAAGAAGTACAAGTTGCCCAACAGAGTCACAAGCCATTTGTGGTACATTAGGCAATGCAGGAAAAACAATCCGAAACACTGAACTCCAAGCACACTGAATCAATTGGGTTGTGTTTTTTTATAATAATAAAAAAAACATCAATAACGCCTACTTCTCAGTAAATGTGTTTAGGACTGAAGCGTCGGTGTACAAAACCCCTAACAGCAGCAAAAGATTTAAAACAAACAAAGCAATAACCACCTAATACTAAGCACAATGGACAATGATTTCCAAAACAGAGGTTTGTTATTTTGTATGTTTTCCAGTATTGTGAGGGGCTAGGAATGCTTGAGGGAGCTCTCTGGCTAGATCTATTTATCAATTTCCATCATGGATGGCCTTAGAACAAAAGCATTATTATTTTAACGGAATATGCATTTTCATTTTCATGCTATTTTTAAATGCTTTGACTGTTTTCTAGTGCTAGTATGTGCTTGGTTTTTTAAACACAACTGTTCTAAATATGGAACCTCAATAAGAAAGAGAGGACAACACAGAACTTTTACTGTGGAGGTTTAGCCTAGGTCTAAGGATCTAGGAGATGTAGGCTCTACTAAAATATTATGAGTTTCTCTTTCACTGTCTGTTCAATTGACAGTGAAAGAGAAACTCATAATATTTTAGTAGAGCCTACATCTCCTAGATCCTTAGACCTAGGCTAAACCTCCACAGTAAAGGTTCTGTGTTGTCCTCTCTTTCTTATATGTGTGGCTATATGTGTGACTTCTTGACCCAACAAGGTTTATGGTAGTTGACTGTGCTTAAGATTTCTCCTTCCTTCTACCATAACTAGCAGCCAACGAATTCTATCACAGAATCAAAGAATTGTAGAGTCAGTCCAACCCCCAGCAATCTCAACTAAATCATATGTAACAGATGGCCATTCAACCTTTGCTTAAAAACCTCCAGGGAAGGAGAATCCACCACCTTCCATGGGAATCCATGCCACTGTCAAACAGTTCTTACCATCTGCTGGGTTTTATAAGACTTGGCAACTTCTCTGTCACATTGTGAATCTTTGCCCCTGAGGACAGCACCCCTTACAGGACATCGTGTCTCTGTCCCTATCAGTAGTATAATTGCTATAATCTTGGTCCAATACCCACTAGAACAGGCATAGGCAAACTCCAGCCCTCCAGATGTTTGGGACTACAGTTCCCACCATCCCTAGCTAACAGGACCAGTGGTCAGGGATGATGGGAATTGTAGTCCCAAACATCTGGAGGGCCGGAGTTTGCCTATGCCTGCACTAGAATGCTGAAAACGAAGTTTAAAACTAGGTACCCTTTCCATAAAAGACGACACTGAATACTTGAGGCAACTTTTCAGTGCCGCAAAATTTAAGTCTTCCCCGTTTAATTCTTCCATGACAAAAGAAAGCATATACCCTTGTCTCTGCCTCAGGGCACACACTATTAGCACTCAAAGCTTAGAACTAGAAATCCAGATTCTCTTACCTTTAAAATGGTCAGGGATTTTGTAGCTTAGATAGCCCAGTTTATATGAAACGTAAGGTGTAAGGCTGCTAGCATCAAGACTCACCTTCTATAATTCCCTCAACCACTTAGATCTCAAACATTTTTGTAGGTGAATTGAATACAAAACACCATGCAATGCAGAGCTAAGTAGCATTTGGGCAACAGCTTTCATAGATGCATACCCATTTCTCCTTTGCAATTTGATAGAAAGCTATTTGAGAAACTGGTAATCTAGATAATTCCAGTTCTGGAAGGGTTGTTGTAATGTACTCTCACACACTTAAATGGAAACAAACCAACAAACCAGTTTCTTGATAAATTCTGCTTTGGGGAGGCTTGATAGAGTATAGATTTTAGGGCACAACAACATTTTGGCCATATTATGCATGTACTACTACCTGGAAAGAAAAGAATTATTTTTACTTATATCCAGTGCTGGGAGATTTCAGAAAGCAGATATTCTACTCCATCTGAAGTTAGTCTTTGGATTCCGAGGGCTCCCTCTCTCGCACCTAAAGTGGAATGTTAAGATGCTTTTGTCTCTACGGAAACTATAAAACCCTGGCAGTACTTTCAAAGAACAAAACTGGCATTGGCTTGGCTCAGGTTCCAGAAATGGAGTGCGAGACCAATAGTAATGACAACATACTAAGAATTAAAAGTGCTTACAAGAACCATTTTGTTCAGGAATGCACCATAGCAACAGAAGATAGGTTCAAGATGTTCCCAAGTAGCCTAAATCATATACAGATGTACATACATTACATATAGTCAAAATGAATTAAGGCGAAAAACTAACACAAGAAAAGATATGGTAAAAAAACCCACCAAACATGCAGTAGTATTTCACATACCTTGCAGTGGCACCTGTTGCTTTCCACGATAAGAAATCCGGAAGATCAAAGAAGTATCCTGCTTTTTCCCAGCACGACTCTCGCAAATTCTAGCATTTTTTTTTAAAGGGACAAATATAAAAATGCAGTTTTAGTCTATTGTAACTTCATAACAAATGTAAATTATAAACAAATATCCAAGACATGAATAAGACCTCACCCATCCCTACACAAAGTAATCAGCATGTGCTTGAGACACACATATACTGAAAGAATTTGGGCAGCTCATATCTGGCCCTTGTTCATGTCTTCTTTTCCAACATGTGGTGCTAACAAGAATCAACAATTGCCTTCCCCAATGATGTTTTCACAAATCCTATTTGCAACCACCACAGGATAAATATAAAGCCTGTACAGTACTACTGTTTGCCTTTATTCCTTGTATATGTGTGTGTGTGTGTGTGTGTGTGTGTGTGTGTTTATCATTCCCATGCACTCTGTGATAACCACCACAGGAATGGCACTCAGAACAGCCATACTTGCCCAAAGATATGGACTTAAGAGGTGCCTAGGGGCTTTCAAGTTGCCTTTACTCATCCTGATATCACAGGAGAAAATTTGGTTTGGTTGAGGTTTCATTTGGGAGCTTTTATGCAGAAGGAAAAGTCCCAGCGGACAACCATCCACGGCATTATCATCAACTGAACTGAAACACCTAGTCATCTACTGGATAAGGAGAATGGCCGAGGGAAGATAAGAGAATAAGACGATCAAGAATATAAAAAGGATTGGAAAACTTCTGTAGAGTATTTTAAAAATCAGTATAAACAGGTGAGCCGATTGGCAGGACTTGAATAAATTCAGCAGCGTAAGAGGAAGTAAGAGAAAACTATTAAGAGGAGCAGAACTTGGCAACTTAGAATACGTGGAAGAGAAGGAAAGGGAAGGACACCAGAGAAGGAGAGGACAGGAAGTCCTTGGGTGTCTTGTGTTGTGTCCCTGTTTGGTTGTGGTTTCGTTTTCCATTTTTCCTTTTAACTTTTACTTATTCTTTTGGAACTGTATGTAAAAAGCGCAAACAAAAATTATTATTTTAAAAAGGAGGATGGCCGAGGGTCCCCGTCCCCCACTTTTTTTGAAAGCAGTAGTGTTTTCACTATGAAAGTGCAATGCCACAGTTCTTTGACTTTAGCTGTACACACAGTAATACTTGACCTTTGATATTTCCACCCTATGTATTTTTATTGTCTCTAAAATGGAAGCTTTTACTCTTAAAAAAAGCCATTCTGTTTTATTTTGCAAAAATCACCATGCATTCCCAGTGTAACAGAAGCCATAATGTAGTAGTAGTATGAAATATTGAATTCATATCAATAAGCAACAAAACAATAAAAACATCTTTAAAACAATTCCAATCCAAGTGCATTCCTATATGTAACTATAAGTCTTTCAGGAGTAGAAATGGCAGTAAGGGAAGTCTACTTGGACAGAGATGAGATACAATGAAGGTAAGAGCTTTTGAACATTTTTGGGCAGCTTATCCTAGCTTCCTCTAACGAAGGCCAAGTAGACCAGAGCAGCCATATCACTCAAGGCTGTGCCTAATGACAGCAAGTGGGGCAGGACTGAGGAGCAATTCTCTTGTGATTTAGGGTCAAAAGGAACAGACTTTTGGTGAATATTAATCATGTAACCCTAAACAAACCCAGCTATTCAGTAGAGAGAAAAATAAGAAGTCACGGGATATTAATTTCACTACTGTGCATCTCCAAAAGCCACAAAAATATGACCCTTAAAGAGCATCTAAATGATTCATTGTTGTCATGAAAGTGATTTGTCATCACTGACTAGCGCAGACAAAGTACATCAGGCTCTGCAATATGCTTCCACACTAGGACAATGGTCTCCATGCATTCAGTGCTAATTATAATTCACTCTTCCATTTGTGCTACACCCACACAGTTAACAAGTATACCAAAATCCCGTGGGAAGGCCTCTTTTTTAAAAAAAAAAAAAGTGTTTAATGCTCCAATTCATATCATGCCACTCACCCTTCAGAGCCGCAGGCAAAGAAATTCTGTTTAGCTACCCTGCCTCCCACCCCCAGGATGCAACTCTTTGTCCTCGGTCACTTTGCCAGATTCCACCCACTTCACTGCTCTTGCTAAAGCAGTGGTCAACCCCAATGCCGTTAAACAGCTGGAAATACTACCACAGCAGAGCACCATAAATTACTCTCTGCTCGGCTGTTTAATAGCCAATCCCTCTCCCCAGGAAACTCTGGGAATTGTAGCTCTGTGAGGGGAATAGGGGTCTCCTAACGAAGGCTGATCGCCGAAGAATTGATGCTTTTGAACTATGGTGCTGGAGGAGACTCTTGCGAGTCCCATGGACTGCAAGAAGATCAAACGTATCCATTCTTAAGGAAATCGGCCCTGAGTGCTCACTGGAAGGACAGATCGTGAAGCTGAGGCTCCAGTACTTTGGCCACCTCATGAGAAGAGAAGACTCCCTGGAAAAGACCCTGATGTTGGGAAAGATGGAGGGCACAAGAAGAAAGGAACGACAGAGGACGAGATGGTTGGACAGTGTTCTCGAAGCTACAAACATGAGTCTGACCAAACTGCGGGAGGCAGTGGAAGACAGAAGTGCCTGGCGTGCTCTGGTCCAGGGGGTCACGAAGAGTCAGACACAACTAAATGACTAAACAACAACAACAACAATGATTCTCAGGTCCCTTAACAGACCACAATTGCTAGAAGTTATTGGGACATATCAAGTATTCTGAAAACTACCCATCAGGAACCTTTGCAGCCTCCATTTTAGGGGTAAGGTGTTATTCCTCATCTGGAGGCCACATGACTAAATTACAAGTTGGATCATGGGTCAAAAGGAAACCCACACATGGGTAAGCCTGGCTCTCAACACATGTGCATATGAATAGCAATGATGAATCACAGTAGAACAGTTATCACTAAAACCAATGGGTGAAGCAGTTTAATTCTGTCCCTTCACGTACACCTGCCATCCTGGTTGCAGCATGGTGCAGCCATATTGATTTGCACACTTTATATCCATGTTGAGACTAAGATCCTGGTTACCACTAGATGTCATACATAATATAAAGGTAAAGGTAAAGGTAAAGGTACCCCTGCCCGTACGGGCCAGTCTTGACAGACTCTGGGGTTGTGCGCCCATCTCACTCAAGAGGCCAGGGGCCAGCGCTGTCCGGAGACACTTCCGGGTCACGTGGCCTGCGTGACATCGCTGCTCTGGCGAGCCAGAGCCGCACACGGAAACGCCGTTTACCTTCCCGCTGGTAAGCGGTCCCTATTTATCTACTTGCACCCGGAGGTGCTTTCGAACTGCTAGGTTGGCAGGCGCTGGGACCGAGCAGCGGGAGCGCACCCCGCCACAGGGATTCGAACCACCGACCTTTCGATCGGCAAGTCCTAGGCGCTGAGGCTTTAACCCACAGTGCCACCTGCGTCCCTTCATACATAATATACAGAAGCCCTAAACAGGGAGGGGGAACCTGTGACTTCCCAGATGTTGTTGAACTACAACTCCATCAGCCCCAGCCAGCACAGCCACTGGTGAGGAGAAATGGGAGCTGTAGTCCAGCAACATCTGGGAGGCCACAAATTCCCCCATCTCTGATCTCAAGGCACTGGTGATGCAAGAGCAAGAGTTTGCCCACTGCAGAAACAAAACAGAAGAAAAGGCTGCACTCTTTCCGCAGGAGAGTATAGGAATTAAGAGAAGTTTTGTATCTGTATCCCTTTCTCAGTACAGTGGTACCTTGGGTTAAGAACTTGATTTGTTCTGGAGGTCTGTTCTTAACCTGAAACTGTTCTTAACCTGAGGTACCACTTTAGCTAATGGGGCCTCCCGCTGACACCGCACTGCCGCCATGCGATTTCTGTTCTCATCCTGAAGCAAAGTTCTTAACCCAAGGTACTATTTCTGGGTTAGTGGAGTCTGTAACCTGAAGCGTCTGTAACCTGAAGCATCTGTAACCCGAGGTACTGAAGGAATGGGTTTCCAAAACCCAAAAACTGACTGTGCAGGCAGTTTTTAAACTGCACCAAAATCCCCATTTCTCCTTAGCTAAAATGCATAAACTTCAGCCGTTGAGCACATGCAAAACAAGAACACAGCTCTCTCCCTTATCAGTTTGACGGCAAGACTGGCCTTGACTCTACCAGTAGAACAGACACAGACATATCTTATGTTCTGAACACAAATGATGCAGAGACCCAAGTCTGGGACTAACACCAGAGCATGTTCTCGGAAGTAGTGACCTCTTGCTCCAAGATAGGAGTAGGAACAGGAATATCCTTTTATGGTCAGGAGTGCAGGAAGGAAGATCCCTTTATGGTTAAGAGTACCAGAGCAGGAACATATGTGATGTCAACCTGTGTACGTACGCCGACGTGGTTGGGCTCCTAGGGGAGGAGTGAGAGGGTGCCTGGAGGATATATAAACTGCATGAAACCTGTCATTTCTTTGTACTTGCTGTGGACTCACCACGCAAGTGCCTTCTGCTATCCGGAGAGCAGAATAAACTCTTTCTTTGAACCAACCTCGGTGTTGTTTTGACTTCCTTCCTCCTGTCCCGGAGCAACGCAGACCCAATCGGTGAACTCCAATAAGGCTACAGTACCACTGTATTAATGGCTTCTTGGAAAAGCACTTGGCAGGAAATCTACCAGCTCAGGAAATCTCTTGGCAGTTTCTGGGTGTACTTCCATAGACAAGATCTCTTCCTCACCATGCTATGGAAACGAACTTGGAAGCACACCTGCAGCCAAAGAGACCTTAGGGAAGTTTTCAACTGATTGCAATGAGATGTGTAAAAGACCTGAGGTTCCACATCCATAACAAGTCAGTTCAAGTCCACGACCATTTCCAGTCTCTGACTGTTTCCTCGACAGCATGGGGGGGGGGGCTTCGTGGACTATATGATACAGGAGTTATTTTAGAACTGCCATTGTTCGTTCGGACCTTGGCCTGACAGCATTTTCAACTTTTAATCTAGCCAGCACATGGAGGCATGAATGAGCAATCCATTTACCAGATGTCAGGCATATTTGAGGGTCATCACCAAGGGTGGATGGAAAAGGTGCAGTTGTTCTATATTGCAGAATGTTTATTCTCAAATGTTTGAATTCAGTGCTCTCTCTTTTTAGTGATTTGTGTACTCAAGATACTATTGTCTGGAAATATTCTTCTGGACATTTTCTTAACTGTTTTTGTCTTGCTTTAAAGACATGTGAGACACCAAATGATTACTTAAAGCTCTTTTTGAACTGAACAGATGATCAGTATTTTCTTCGATTTCTGGCCTTTCCCTTTCCCTATGTTTCTTCCTTTCTTGATTCAGCTTTCTGAAGTTAGGGAAGATTTAATGTACTTAGGCCAAGACTGCAACATGCTTATCTTTCCTTTTATAACCTCCAAGAAAAAGAGTAATAACTAAAACAATTGCCAGGTTCCTATTTCTCCTAAACATTTTATACCAAAGGTATCTTCTAGGCATCTGAAATATTTTTCTAGCCCCTCTAATCTTAAAGGAAGTAGGCCTTGGTTATTTCAATGAATCTAATATTTGCTGTGTTTGCTTAAAACAGTGGTGAACTGGCAAGTATAAGAATGTCACAGGCAAGGAACTGATCTTGCTTTTCCCTTTCTTCCCCTTCGACATTAGTGAAAACTCATTTCACTGGAAACCAAGAGGGGGGAAGTTATAGAGATTTCAGCACCCATCTACAATACCTGGTGATTGTTTCATGTTGAGACTATTTCCGATGCCTCAGAGGATGGGGACAAGGAGAAGCACTCGTTCCTCCCTCCTCATTCTCTCAACTATCCAAAGAATGTTTTTGATAGAAGGAATTTCTAGCATCTATGTTTTGCTAGTCATTGTGGGTCAAAGGAGACAAGAGGGAATAAAAGAAGCAAGAAAAAAGCTGCTTGTAAATGAAGAAGTGAACATCATAAATATGCCAGACTCCTTCAAACAAGGAAGGGAGAGAAAGAGAACTGGAGTGATTACAATGTAGTTGCCATTTGGTTATTAATTGCCAAGATATTATGCTCTAGCCTGTGAAATAAAGCATGTGGAAGGGAATATCCCATTCCTCTCCTCTAATAAATGAAGTGTGAATGAAGCATGCTAGATCAATGGGGGAACTAATCTAATTCCCGAAGCACACGCCACAACTCAAGAACACCTCTCCGCAAACTAACTCCTGCCCACAATGTATCTCTGGTGTAAGTGTTGGAGTGTAAGTGTTGGAGCACAACAGGTGCTGAGACTCAATCTCAGGGTCGTGAGTTTGAGCCCCACGTTGGGCAAAAGATTCCTGCATTGCAGGGGGTTGGACTCGATGGTCCTCAGGATCCCTTCCAATTCTATGATTCTATCTTTTGGATATAACTGCTGGACACCATGATCGCTACAGAAGGAAAGCATAACAGATGCCTTTTGGCACAATATGGCTCTCCAACTGGGATATAAAAACACAGTAATGAGTAACGAGCAGTGATTAATTTTTAAAAAACACAGCAAGCTTTTCATACATGATATGGCAGGCAGGAAAAGGGTACTGAAGGCACATCATATGGGACAACACCCAACATTATCTTCGTGGCACAGAAGTCTCTGGAGTGCTGTTTCATGGTGGAAGGAGATAACCATCAGAAGCCCTGGGTCAACGGAGAACCATTCATAAAGCAATTCCTTCCCATGAGAGCATTATCCCAGAGTCTGAAGAAGTGGGTGGTGGGTGAGTGAAAGAACTACATAAAGGAAAGGGCTGCAACTCAGCAGCAGAGCACCTGTTGTGCATGCAGGAGGTAGCAGTTTCAATTCCTGGCATCTCCAGGTAGGGCTGGATAAGGCTCCAATTTGAAACCTTGGAGAGTCACTGCCAATCGTCGTAGAGAATACTAAGATGAATAGCCCAATAGAATGACTCAGCATGGCACCTTCCTTTCTACAAGTCAAGACCTATGATGTTTTACTTGCTTTCTTCTTTGGAGTAGGAGGAGAATCTGCAAGGGATAATCTATGAAAGGGGTTGGGGCTGTGATTGACCCAGTGGGATGCAAGGTGGCGATTCCCCAGTGGACTTCATGACCAGGTGGTGAAGTCATGGTCCAACATTCTAAGCCACAGAAGGTTACAGGGAAATGTGGCCAGATCCAAGTGCATTTTACGCACATATTCTGCAAGTATAAGCTAAAATATGGCACTGTATCAAGAATCCTAAGAATCACAAGGGCCATTTCAAATACCTGACACAGCAAACAATTCTAACTAGGATACAGCATATATACTATAAATTGCACACATACCAAAAACAGATTGTGGCTTCACAACACATAACACACACACAAATGAATAGTATGTTAAGACATAGTTAAGACTTTTCTGCTACACAGAAGTAATAATCAGATGCATAGAAAGTCACCACATTTGAAGCATTTCCCAGTCTGTTCGAAAAGTTGCTGTATGTCTCCATTCTATATATCACTGCTGTCTCTGTCCTTTACCATTTACCCATATATTAGTCAAACGTTACACACATTAAACTCATACCAAACTGAAATTATATTTTGAATATGAAATTTGGTATCAAGTACGCCATCCAAAATCCATTACTTGCTTTGCTAAATGAAAGACTGGCATGTTTGGGTTTTTTGTTTTACTTCTCTGTTGCACCAGGAGCCTAAACGCTTTGTTTAAAGGACAGATCTGGTTACAAGCCAGATTTATTTGCTCACAAATGGGGAGCAGCCATTGTTTCTATATCCAAGAATTCTAGGTGTATAACTTGATATCTCTGTAGCACCTATAAGGGACCTGTGCAGTCTGCAATCTCCATCTTGGAACTGAGCCTACAAGCTGACCACATGGATACAAACATCAGCCTAATTTTTTAAATATATTTTTTCATCCTTGCCTTCCTCACTCCTATAGTATCTTGTCTGATTAAAGCATTCTAGAGAACTCAAATGGTTGTCACACGTTTGTGACATTCTGATTGGTCCAAATAAAGGTATTGCTGAGCTGTGATTGATAAAAACAGCCCCGTCCAAAAAAACAAACAAAACCCTGACTGCAAAATCATTCACAGTGGTGAGTTCAGTTGGGTTTTTCTCTTGGTTTACTTCCATATTTGTCTGGAGACAGGCAATGCAAAGAGCAGGAAGAATGAAGAAAGATGCTGCATCATGCAAAAGTGTGCAAATCAAATTAAAGAAAAGTATCAGAGGAAGTGTCTAATCTGGAATGGTAGAAAGCATGTGTGCAGATTTGGAAAACCAGAGAATAAACCTTAGGGTGATCCACTATAATATAAAATTCATCATAAAAACAAAAGGCATCATACGATGCACCCATCCTGTTCCCTAGAGTGAAAGGAGTCATCTTAATCCTTTCCATATCTGAGTCATAGAAGGAAGAAGTGGAAAACTACAGTTAGCTCATCATATCACATTCTCCTTGATCTGCTTCCTCACTGCCAAGAAATGTAAGGTGTGAGAGCTAAGATGTATTTGAAACATAACTTGTTATCACTCAACTGTTCAAGAGACGGAGGTTCGAAGATTTTCCACTTACTGAACTGGCCTGGTGCATGCATAAGCTGTCCCCAACTACAGACCACACCCTAGAAATGAGATTTTTTAAAATCACAGCTTCTCTGCCTATATGAGTTATAGGTCACACTCAGGTTTTATAAAAGACAGTTTGGGGGGGATGGGGAGTGGGGTGCAGCCTATGTTCAGACCAAAATGGTACATTATTTCTCTTGAATACGGGAGGGAGGCATTTCTCAGTGTTGTTATGTATCCCTAACTCATAGGCATTTTATTCTACAGCCAGAATGGCCCATTTCATGGCATGGCACACTGAATACAATACTGCCAACTTTTCGTAACAAGCATGCTATTACGACCGAGTCATGTGCCTGGACACAAAACAATTACAGAATTACAGTGCTGGAGGAGACTCTTGAGAGTCCCATGGACTGCAAGAAGATCAAACCTATCAATTCTTAAGGAAATCAGCCCTGAGTGCTCACTGGAAGGACAGATCCTGAAGCTGAGGCTCCAGTACTTTGGCCACCTCATGAGAAGAGAAGACTCCCTGGAAAATACCCTGATGTTGGGAAAGAGAGGAGAAGGGGACGGCAGAGGACGAGATGGTTGGACAGTGTTCTCGAAGCTACAAACATGAGTTTGACCAAACTGCGGGAGGCGGTGGAAGACAGGAGTGCCTGGCGTGCTCTGGTCCATGGGGTCACGAAGAGTCGGACACAACTAAACGACTAAACAACAACAACAAAATGCACTCGGAATACACACTTATTTTTCTCACGATTAAGTGATTAGAATAAGCTTTTGGCATGAGGTAGGGGAGAGGCATGGGATCCCTCAGGCTCCAGAGCTATACCGCTGATGTCAAAGGGTGGCACTGCATCACAACACAGCATCACTAATGGAAACCAATGGAAACCCTACAATCTGAAGGCTTCTCCCTGTAGATTTTGAAGCACAGAAGCTCTTCTTAAAACTACCTTGTCCTAGGCCAAGAACTGACTCAGCAGACGATGCCAACGCTCCCTTTCCCCCTGCAACGGTGCTGTACAGCAACCACAAGAAAACTGATACAACCCTAGATGGCTTTTCTAGTAACAAAGGATGAGGTAAGCAGATTTTCCTCAGCAACTCAGGGTGGAAAGATGCTGAGCAAGCCCTGGCAGAGTGTTTGTGCTGCCAACAGCAGGCACTGAGGTGAGGTAGACACTTCAATTCAAGTGCCGGATATGAGTCTTCCATTTTAATACAGGACAGCTGCAAGAAAACCACTGCAGGGTGGAAAAGGGCAGTCATATAAATCTACTCTCAATCATAAGAAGTAACTGGGATGGTGAAAGGAAACAAGCATGCTTTAAGATGGCTAAACAAAATATTGCAAACATCTAGACATACAGGTGTCTATCGGACCTCTGCTGAGAGGCTTCTCACTGGACAGAAAGCAGCTTTCAAGACTCGTTGTGCAGCTTGAAGAGTAGTAACTGGTTTGTGGCACCAGTTTCCATGGACTAGATTCCACTTCAACGGATAGATGAACTGTTTGCCTCACTTGGCAGATGCATTTTTAAAGTGTTATTAGGCATATACACAGGTGTGGGGGCTGGGAGGGTCTGTAAACTATAGAAGAAAAAGACCAGAAAATGAAAAGGGGGCAGCAATAGTTTTGTCACATTTCAAATGTCACAAGACAAAAAGGACGTACTCACGGAAGCAAATGGGAATATCATTTAATGCTTTGCAGCAGGAAGAGGGGATTAGACACTGGAGAGTAAAAAAAAAAGAAGAAACAAAAATCCACAAGGGAAGGCAGAAAAAAAGAGAGAAACACTCTACTTACTCAGTTCTTAAGAGAAATGTTTTTAATTCTTAAAGGAAATGTTTTCAATAGTGAGCTGGGTGACATTTTATCCCCTTGAAAACTGGAGGCTTAGAGAGGAAATCACAGCCAGACACCATGCAGACAGACACTGTGTAAACTTCTTTGCACAGGCCTGCCAAACACATCTTGCTCTTAATATATGGTTCGTCCAAAAGTGCTCTCCTCTCACAAAGAAGGAAGAGAAATGGACTTCAGAAGATTTATTTTGTATGCTCTCTGAAAGGTGACCTGAGTAGGTCATTTCCCAAGAAAGTCACAATTCTCTGTCTGATTCCCATTTGCTCAAAAAGTACTTTACAAACCCTTTACTTCAAGTAGGCTTAAGTGTTTATTTGATGAGCTTGTTTTGCTTCCTCTTACCTTCAGCATTGTCACTTTCAACATTGTGCTATGTAATACATTACTACAATGAGATGCTACATTCTAGTTGGTTGTTTTGAAACAAAGCTACAGCTTAATTTCTTCACACAGAACTATGCTTATTAGTGTAACAAAAACATACTTTAATTTCATCCCCAGGAATACACCAAGGCCTAATGGCATATATTGCTGGTACATTAGTTCCTGGAAAGAAAAAAAAGCAGAACAAGACTCTGCAACTGGATATTCAATAATCTTTCAATTCACATTTGCATTTGACATGATCAAAACCATATCAAGTAAGTCTGGAGCCACTGTTTTTAGGAGATAGACCAAATATTTTGTGGCAGCCCATTGACATGGTTCAGCAGCAACCCCAAACCATGGTTTGGCATCGGATGCAAAACAAGGATCACAAACAGAAGATAAAATTAAATTCCCGGCTCATAAATAGATTTATTATGTATCCCTGGAAAACACCTCTCTGTCCCCATTTCAGTTTCCCATCATTCTTTTATTTCCATTATTATAAATGACCAAACAAGTTGATCAGCTAAAGCATCAAAACATAACATATCCTTTAATTCTAGAATTGTTACTGTAGAACAGACATAGGCAAACTCGGCCCTCCAGATGTTTTGGGACAACAACTCCCATTATCCCTAGCTAGCAGGATCAGTGGTCAGGGATGATGTAGTCCCAAAACATCTGGAGGGCCGAGTTTGCCTATGCCTGCTGTAGAATAATTAGGATCCCTTACATATGTGTATCATAGTTATTTAAAAGACAGGAAAAAAGAAACAAGTCCCTCCATTCATATAGATCTACTCAAAATAGTGGAGAAAATCTACCTTTCATGACAAATACAGAAGCAATAACTAATATTAATATATGCACCCTAATCAACATCTAATCAATTCCCACTGTTTCCAAGCAATTTTTAAAAATGAAACCAAAATCATGACCCTTCAAGATTTGGATACTCTGTAAACACAGTGGCCTTCCCCTCTCTCTGGTTATTTACCCCTTGTTTCTTCCTTGGAGAACTCTTACCAACCACCAAGGGCCCTACTTTGGGTGATCTCAACCTACCACACGGTGCTGTTGCAAAAATAAGCATCCAAGACGCTTTACATACCAAAAGGACAATATAAAAATGTTGAATAAAAATCTTCATTAGACCAAAGGCTCAAGCTAACCCATAGAATACAGAAGTATCATAACCAGAGAACACCCACGCAAACACACATGTCAAATTGTAGACCTGTTTTAAACTACCGTATTATTCTGTGTATAAGACATTTTTTGCTTTAGAAAAATAGTCAAAAATTGGGGGTCATCTTATACACGGATGGTGAATGCAGAGGGGTTTGGATTCGGCTTCTGGCCAGATTTCTTAATTTGGGGTTAAAAAAGGGGGGTTGTCTTATACACAGAAAAATACAGTACTAGGGGAGAAGAAACTACATTAGCCCATCCATTTTTCTAGATATAGGTTGTTTTGCACTGATAGCCAGAAGTGACAAATCCTATTCCCCGAGCACTGGGAGGCAGACTATTGTCACAGAACTTCCCATTAACTACTCCACATCCACAACATCAATCCTGGCAAGCCACAAAGATCTTACATTTTCACACGCACTTATTTCCCTACGTGGCCACATTCGTCTGCTTGGGGCTACTAGACTAAACATTTTTGTTGGCAACCTCCATTTGTTTATATTTCTGACTCCCATTTAAAAGACTGAATATGAAACCCAACCTTTTCCTAAAACTATTATAAATAATTAGAAGACCACTGACGTATGGAATGGGAGTTTAAGTGAATATTCATATTTCACGACAAGGTCCACAAGCAATGCTAATTAACCCCTATTAACTTGAATCTGTCACTATCAGCTTCTGCCAGTTAACTTCCTTGACCTTCTCTAGCCTCCACCTTGTTACTCTACAATGAGAGTCAGGAAAAGAGACTCCAGCTGTTGTACGCTGACAGGGGGCAATTTACATTTGGCCTTCATTAAGAGACAGAAAGCATCATTGAGACCAAATGTACAAGACAGACTGGTGGAGGTTATAAAAAATTCAAGTGGCACACATTTTTCCCTTTCATATGACAGTTGGTATTAAGAAGCTATATATCAACCTCAGACACATAAAATTTAAACTAAAGAGAGGGCATAAGAATTAGACTATGAAGACAGCGCCTTCTGTCTGCTCCACGGCTATTTCATGCATATGAAGCAAGACAGCTCAGGTGGCAATTTTGGAGGTATGATGAAAGTCACAGAAAAGACAACACTGGTGGGGCTCGCTAAGATTAACAGGGATTCTTCAGGCTTTAGGAGAGGTAAAGTATGATATTATTTTTATAAACGGAAGAATACACACATAAGATCGTCCCTGCCACTTATTTGCAACCATGCACTCTCAGCTTCACTGAAGGTGAAGATATATACCTCAAGGGTTCCTTCACTCAATCTTCTTGCCTCCATCCAAACTCAAACCAAATAGCTGTAGAACCTGCTTTCCAGAGAACCTCCAACTTTTCTTAAAATGAGAGAACACTAAGAGGTCCACCTGTTCGCTGAGAAGCAACCATGTCCTTAATCAAACAACTGCTGCCTACTTCTAGCTCACCTACCCACAAATACAGTTGCTGCATGCAATAAATTGCTCTCACAAGTCAACCCAAGGCCTGTCTAATCTAGTGTTCAATGCACAGAGAAGTAAAGATGAACCTGAGGCCATCACAATTAAGGCACGATATACAGTGGTACCTCGGTTGTCAAACGTCTTGGAAGTCAAACATTTCGGTTTTCGAATGCCAAAAAAACAGAAGTAAATACTTCCATTTTCGAACGTGCCTTGGAAGTCAAACAGCTTCCGCTGAGTTTTTTTGCAATTTTCTCTACTGAATTTGCAGGCCGCCCTTTGCGCCTCGGTTTTCAAACGTTTCGGAACTCAAAACGGTCTTCTGGAATGGATTACGTTCGAAAACAACTTTCCCCTATTGTCCCCAGCATTTGGTAAGTAGACACTTTTAAGCTGAAAGTTCCATTCTAATCTATCACACCAAAGGTCAATGACCGACCTCCAGTTCATCACAACTGAAGGGGATGAATCCTGCAAATATTAGGTAAAGAAACATTTCCTTATGTTTGTCCGATTGACTAAATCATTTTAACTGGGTAAATTCAAGCCATAGTGTTTTAACAGTCCCCCAAACTTCATATAGTCACTGTTCCCCTTCTCTCCCTCATTCCACATTTATTTAAAATACTTTTCACCTTGGAAAGCAATGACTTAATAAAACTATTAAATATAACATACAATTAACAAGACAGATACAGCAATAACTATGTCAGACCCAACCATTAACAGCCAATTAAAGCCCGAGGGAACAACTCAGTCTTCTGAAAAGACTATGAAATCCTACATTATTTTGCTTCCCTTATATGGAGGATGCTCTTCCAGAGTTGGGGTGAACCCTAAAATGAGAGTGCCCTATCAGTTTATGGCAATCTCTAGAAACACTTTGGTGCCCTTAAGAATGTGCAATGGAAGAAGAGTTCTGGAGTCAACTGGTTCCCCTTTGTTATCCGCAGCCAGGGTGACAAACTACAGTGTGACAGTTTCTTGCTCTTCCATCTATATTACTGTAAAGACGTTGCACGTTCAGGCCACAGCAAATGAGAGAGAAAAGATGGCAGCTGCACTAGGAAAAAAGGTATGGAAGCAGATTTCCCACAAGAGCTCTTTCCTGCTACACGTCCCTTCAGTCAGCAAAGCACCGGTAGAATCAATTGCTAGGAATCCTAGTTGCAAACTCTGAAGTGGATACACACACCCGCACAGCTGGATTGGGCCCTGGTTGCACCGCTCTCCAATGTACTAGGCTACAAAGGCTGGTGAACATTAACAACACTGTGCCCTACGGCCACATTTGTGCTTGGATGTAACATTTTCTTTCGTTAGCAAATCATACAGGCTTGATCTCACATTCCTAAAGCCAAATACACAAGATGCCAGGCTCTCCAGCTGAGAACAAAGGCTTGCACAAAAATGAACAGGGAAAGCTGGCGTAAAAACAGAAAGCCTCAGAAGACTTCTCCCAAGGACTCACCATCGAAAACTTTGTTTTTGTCAATAGTTAGAACTCTCTCTTGACTTAATGAGAAGACTCCAAAGATTTTTTTGAAACACACACACACACACACACACACACACACACACACACCATGTTTCATTACAATTGAATGTAGGTTTGAGTTTAGGAGAACCAAAGCTTCTTGGCACATAACCAAAATTCTGTTGCCTTTTTAGACATACTCACTTCTTTCATCCACAGCAACTTAGGTGGCTGCATCTCGGCGGACATTGCGCCACCAACAAAGCACAAGACTCTGTGCCGTGTCCCGTTGATGCGTGCTACTTGGTTAGCTGCACGATGGTCCATCCACAGAATGATGTTTCTGTTGTGTTCTCCTTATAAAACAAGGCCAATCTTAGAGTTATTTCTAATTTAGATATGGGTAACCCACCTAGCCCCAAAATTATTTAATGAATTTATATCCTGACTTTCATCAAGGCCAACATGCGTGGGGAGGTCTCCTAGGTGGTCTCCCATCCAGACTCTGACGAGACCCAGACCTGCTCATTTTCAGTACAATGGTTGCTGCATGTGCCCCTGGCCTTTAGACCACAGCCCTGAGACCATAGTCCTCTAATCCTATAGCACAGATGGGAAGTCTGTGGCCCTCTGTGTGTTATTGGACTGCAACTCCCATCAGCCTTAGCCAACACAGGCAAAGAAGACTGTAGTCAAACAACCACTGGAAGGTCACAAGTTTCTCATCCCTCCCTTTCTGTTCCTAGAACTGTTTCACTTGACTTCTCCAAATTCAGCTAATATGTAACTTTAAGCAAAATCTTTCAACAACTCTTGTTTAATTCTTGCTAGATAAAGCAATGACTGTGGCCTTGGACACGAGCATTTCAAATAAAGCCATGCAGGAGATATCACAGAGAACTTGTGGTACATGTCTTTCCTATTTTAATTTCATAGCTACCTGCTGAATTGTTGTTAAATAGATTTCTTTTTTTTAACCTTGTATTTCACTTTAATGCTGGAAATCTCGGGGTTCTATTAGAAAGTCTTACCTTCAGAGTTGACCGCCAAGGGCTTGAAATGAGCGTCCAAAACAACAAGCGAACAGGTAGCATCAAAGCCCAATCCTCGAATCTGAGAAACCTCTATCCCACGGACAACTTTCTGTGAAGAACAAGTCAGTTATATATTTTCAGAATTGCATACAGGAAAAACACAAACACAAATATGAATATCTAAAATAGGGTCATTGCTGAAAGGGTTTAGGTTCCTGAAAGATTACTTAAATACAAAATGTATGTGTGGAAGCGGGAGTGGAAACCCAATTGCTCTTTCACATTACCATCATCCCTGGAGAGCATGTTCAAAAGCCCAGGGAGGGCATGCTCTTCCGCACAGACTTAAGACTGCTTATGTGACAGGCCCCCAAAGCTGCAGAGACTGGTTTTCTCCTACTTCAGGATCACACATGATTTTCTAAATCCCTGTATATGCTGAAAAACTAGTTAAGATTTTGAATGTGAATCAAGTAGTCTCCAAATTCCAAAACCCATCTCAGCTATAAACTTATGAGGAATAGTCATTGTTACGGATTCTTAGCTTCACAACTGCAAAAGGAACCCAGTAGGGCCACAAATTATGTGCAGGTTATGTTCTGGGGATCACACTTAAAGCCAAAACGGTTTATAGTCAAAACACACTGGGTTCTAAGTCTCTCCCCCCCCCCCCCCGCTACATTTACCCCTTTTTCATTTGTGTGTGTGTGATGGGTTTATTGTACTGAGCATCCAAAAAGTGCTAAACATTTGACCCATTCTATTTAATTGCAGCATTTTTATACTACCCATTAACAAAACAGTCTCTGGGCGGGGTACGAGATAGAGATAGATATAAATATAGATAGATGATGATGATAGATAGATAGATAGATAGATAGATAGATAGATAGATGATAGATAGATGGATGGATGATAGACAGACAGACAGACAGACAGACAGACAGATAGAAATATGACAACTTGAAAATGTTATTATAAATAGTTACAATTTAAGGCGGATGTTTCAAAGAATTACTTCAAACACTGTAATGTCTACTGAGATGTAAGTCCCATTGTTTTCAGTTTAGTACCATCTTTCAACAACTTGTCCTTTGGCTCTTTGCTGTATTGAGCAGTAATGAATATACTTTAGGGTGTGAGTGAGGTCGAAGAAGAAGAAGAAGAAGAAGAAGAAGAAGAAGAAGAAGAAGAAGAGTAAGGCAACTCATTGCCCTCTATTAAGAGGATGGCAATGAGTGTACTTTGGCAAACTAAGGTCATAGATGCTCCTACTTATTACTTCTTTTTTTTAATCCACTTATCTTTCGGTGACCCTCAAAGAGGCTCACACAAATCAATCAATAAACACATGGCATGTACAAATGCATAGACATAGCTAATACAACTCAACTTTTCTTAGCTTGGTGAAGAGGTATTTGGCACTGGGGACAGATGCAGACTATGAGGTACTGTAAGACCACTATGGCAAATAACTCTTTTCCTGCCACCCCAAACTTAGCCAATGTTTGTTTTATATATAAACAGATCACTATAATATGCAGTCAGTACTACCTGAAGGTTCAAGTGCTCTTGATGGGCATGGGATTCTTAGTATACTTTGTTATTTGTTTTCAGCACACCTATTATTTAAACAATTTTAATGTCGCTTAATTACAGCCATTCCTAAGTGGTGTGCAGGAGACTCAATACAATGAAACAAAAATACAGCTAACTATGAAAATCAGAATTCATTTTAAAAGCCTGCTGGAATTAATGTCGATAAACGTTCAATAGAGTGAATAAGAGTAAATGAAGAAATGCATGCTGTTTCATTATCCTCAGGCACACCCCCATCTTCCTCCATCTCCTTTAGGGCACTCACTGCAGAGAATGGCTCATTAATATTTGAAAATCCTGATCAATAACAAGCGAACGGTGAACTGTCCAACTATGAATTACCAGGCATCTCATGCATATTTGAAGAGCCAGCCTAAGAACGCCAAGCAGTCCGAACCCAGGACTTTTTTTGTAGAGGACTGAAGGTCCCCCTTCCCCACCCCAAGACCACCCCAACAATGCTGGCTGCCAAAGGAGGTCATAATACCCACAAAGAGATGCGAAGAACAGCTAAAGAAATTCAGGAGATGGAGCAACATCCTGATGTTTTACATTTCCCTTACCTAGGGTTTCCATATTTCAAAAAGTAAAAATCCTGACACCCGCAAAGTTGCTGAGCTTTTTTAGGAAGCCCCCAAACCAGGACATGTCAGGACTTTTCCTGACTTATGGCAAGCCTACCCATACCATACTTCAGTACAAATGTCTGCTGTAGAGGGAAGGGTGCTTGCTAACTGAGATGTTGGCTTTACCTGCAGTTCCATTCTGAGCCAGCTCCATTTCTTTCTACCCCATAAGTAGATGCTACAAGACTAGCACCAGGTATCCATCACAGGAATCTTGTACTATATTTGTGACACTAACCAGAGTCTCTGGTGGTGAAGGAAAGCTTTTCAAGCTGAATGAAAAGGTCTCTCTACCTTAGGTGTTCATTTCGCATTGTTTTAAAACCTCTATTTAGCTTCTTTTGTACTGTTTTTGCAACACAAAAAACTGCAAGTACTCCTAACAGATCAAATGAGAAAAAACTTATAATTCTTCTCCCCAAAATGCAAAAAACAGTAAGCATACAAAATGATCCCCAAAAACAAAGGTGAAGTTATCTCAAGACGCTGACAAAATTAGGATTTGGTTTAAAACAACAACAGCCCGGCACATTTCGGCCTGTTGATGTTAAAGGCCTTTCTCAGGGGCCAGAATTAAAAACAACCTAAAATGTTAAGATAACTGGAGATATCTTCAGGCTGTTTTTCATTCTGACCCTTGAGGCTTTTAACAACAATAACAGCCCCAAATGTGCTGGGCTGCTTTTTAAAAAAATTAAATCCACATTTTGTCACTATCCTGAGATATCATCTCCTTTGTTTTCACATACGTACACATAATACACATTAAAAATCTTTGTCCCACCCCCAGTGTGGTATGCTGTTAATTTCCTCTTGATTTCGCACACAGACATTTTCCTCCATATGATTTGTGTTAGGACACAATACCCTTTGCTTTCCAATATGTCCCTTGCAAAACAGGCTTGTATTGGAAAAACTGTCCAGATGCCCTTAGGCAACCAGGAAGTCCAAATGGCGCATGAGTGAGCTAGCAGAGAATGGAGGATCTCTCTATTCCTCCCTCCAACAGCCCAATTGGTTTTTGTGCTAGCTCAAGAGGAAGGAAAACATCTTCCTCCATGTTCAAGTATGCAGACAGAAAAGCAATAGATCACTCTGCCCTCCTCGGCCATTCCACTGGCTAGAATGATATTTTTTATGACTGTGTTAAGAAGCTAGTAGCCTATATTTCCAGGCTGGCCACAGAACTAGAGTCTTCCTTTCCCCTGCAGTCAACATGAAACTGCAAGCTAGTAGCCAAAACTTTGTAGGCTAGCAGCTCCTGTGGACTAATTTTCAAGACTGTTTATAGAAAGGAAGAGAGAGAGAATACCTGAAGCAAAAAACAGAGTAGTGTACAGCTGATTAAGCTCATTCACTTTTTGGAGTTTGTTTTTTCAAAAAACAGGTAATTGATGTTTTCTTTCTGGTTTCTACCATAAGCGAAAAACTTCTACCTCAAAGTTATAATTTTCTCCCACCCAAAAAACCACAACCCTCCTTCTTCCAATCTTGAATGTTAAACCTAAAAACTCTTCCCGCAGTTTTTCAAAGAGCCACTTATCAGTATACATCCCCCCACCCCTCACAAAAAATAAAGAGAGGGATTAACTGAAACAGGGCAGCTTCAGTACCATTTAATAGAATGTGGCCAGATATACTAGAAGGAATACAAAGGTGTTTTTTGTGTGTGCTAGCAATAGAGGTATATATACAAAGGCAGCAGACAGAGAAATCAGAGAGATGTAGTTCTGGTTAGTATAAAGGTGTATATATCAGAAGCTGCTGTTAATCTTTGAACTTAATAACACGGCCATTATATAGTCAAATCTGGAACAGAAGCCCCAATTTTTCCAAAATTAAAGGTAGGCAGAGATTAGCCAGAAAATGTCACTAGTTATATCAGCCCTCCTAGAATCTTGTATCCCTTGTGTGCGTGAAAATGGTTCGATGTGACAAAGGCAGTAGAGTCTGCCTCACCTCATTAGAAAAGCTGCCTCACAGTGTGTAGCATAAAATTCATAGTGAGCATTCATGTTTGTACCTTTGTGACTGTACAACACGCAGCCCAGATGTCATCAGAGGATTGCTCATAGTGGTCTGGTTGTGGTGCCCAAATTTGAATTGGCTGCTCTGCGTAAGCCACCAACGTCCCAAACTGGTCTACCAAAGCCGCACGGACGCTTGCTGTGCCAACGTCAATTCCAATGTAGTAATTTACCGGTTCCAGGTTCTCACTTTGCATTTTGAGCAGACCTTTGGGTGACAGGGAAACAAAAAGGGACTTTTTAAAATATGCTACACTTGGATAAAACTTCATTCTCTCCTATCACTGCTCATCTTTGCAATGGACACTGCATACCAACAAATTCTACAGTTTGGGATCCAATGAGTTTTGCTACATGTTACAAATGCCAAGCCAAGGGACAATAAGGTAGCCGCCTCACCAGTACAATCCTTGGTTTGAAGCACACACACACACACACACACACACACACACACACACACCCTTCCCAACCTTTGTCAGCCACAGACCATCAGAAGCACTGCAAGCCAACTCATTTGGAAATAGTTTGTAAGCTGATAAGCCTACCTATAGCAAATTATTTAGACTCTGGTTGGATGACTTTTCTCTCCAATAAGCTTTCCACCATAAAAGTATCATAACGCATTCTCATTGCAATAACACGTTTTTGGTTTCCTAATCCCACATTCAGGAAGTTACTGCTCCTTAACAGAAGTCAAATCAACAAATTGTGGAGGGTTTTATTTTAAAAGTTCCTGTTGTGTTCTTGTCATTGTTTTTACCAACTTCCAGTCACATGTAAGAAAGACAATTTCTCAATCTCATTCCAGGAAGTATAAATATTACAGGTATTCTCCCTCACACTAACAACAAGGTTCCTATATTTTATACCATTTCCCTACACAGTACACATCATTTTAAAGAGTGCCTAATGCCATTCAAGTTCTCAGACATCAAGATACTTGGAGTCCTCTTCTAACGTTTGCTTCCAGTGAAGAGGACCTGTTTTTTGGTAGTGGCACCATGGTTATAAAAAGTTGTCCAGATGAAGCCTGCAGGATCAGTCCACAGTTTGCCAATAATAAGATGATGTTGATGATGATGATGATGATGATGATGATGATTTATCATAGGTCATGGCTCCTCAACAGACATCTAGAAGATAATTTTATAACATTGTTTCCTTTGCTGTGACTTTACAATTGCAAAGCGATTTAAACTGTTTTCTTAGTCTGCTGCTATAGTTTTCATGTGGATCATTTGGGGATGCCATGGTTTTACTGGAAGACACCATGTGGTCCCATCAGGTGGAAAGTCAGAGGAAAAATGAGTTAACAGTTTAATTCATTTCTGGAATAATATGAATAAATAAATTATGAATAAATAAAATGAATAAGAACTCACACGTGAACCACAATGCACAAGCCAAAGGAACCCACATTCATCATGAAGGAATGTACATGCTGGTTCAACCCATGTTTTATATAGGTTGCAAGCCTACATACACTTACCGGGGAACAAATCCTACAGGACAAGTCTAATATTGCACTGTTAAAACAATTTTATTGCATTGCTATATGTAGTGTGCAACACTTTGGTTCTTTCTATTCATCAACTGCCTCTAAACAAAGCAATAGAAAGAAAAGCATTACCAATGAGTATCAGCAGCAGTAGCAAAAACAGCTGCCAGTTGAGCAGTCCAAAGACTACAAATGCTATGCACTGCAGCCAGTCTTAAGCCAATCACACTGTAGAGTGACAGTTTTTCATGCCCAAAGTGGACAGAGTGACATGGGTTTTGTGCACAAAGTGGGTGGGCCTTTATGACCCGTCAGTACAGGCAACTCCCATTTTGAATGCATTCTCGGTGCATGCATGCATCACTGCGAACCCAGAAGTGGCAGGAAAAGGGGGCGTTACGGGGTATAATGGGAGTGCGGCAGGGCAGGCTTACAAGTGCACTGCCAACAACGTGATGACCCAGAACATAACCCCCATGCAAAATAGGGTTTTCCTGTATATAACCAGTAACTTTATGAACAATGATAAAACTGGGCTGCCATGGTATATGTCCATGGATGAACTCCTAGCAGGCACCCCATCCTTTCCAAATAAATAAATATATTTTAACTATACAGACATACACATGCAGACACACCTTTGCCCAACATTGGGCCATAATAATTGGCTTTGGAAGCTCAAGCGTGTCTGTAATCCAACAGCTAGAATGCACTGCATTGTTTTGTTCTTCATCTCACAGTCTAACTTGCCGTTGACCAAAAAATCATTCAGTTTATAGATGCCTCCAACAATTGTTGATATAAGGTTTGTCTCTAGAGGAACTGTGTTTTAAAATATTATGCGTTCATTTATCATTCTGCATCACTTCAAAGTGCAACATTCCTGTAACTCAATCCAGTTTCCTTGCAAAAACATTGTTTGATGCTAAGAGTACTACAGAGTATAATACATTTGAGATATCACCTACATGACATCTGGATCTACGCACAAAAGCACTGAATTCTCCCGTGCATCTCCTTTATTGAGGGTCAACAGTGACTAGAGTAAATATCCTAAAATCAGCAGAGTTCTCCTATAAGGCATAGTCAACAAGTTTTAACTAGGAAAAATACATTTTGGAGTAATGGGGCATTAGAAAAATTACAAAGGCAGACTGATTGCATTGGATCAGTGGCGTAGTGTGGGTTGTCAGCACCCGGGACAAGGCAAGTAATTTGCGCCCCCTAACCCATGGATTTTAGCACTCGAGTCTCTTCCAATAGAGAGCTGCGAGTGTGAGCGCGCCCCCCCATATGTTGCGCCCGGTGCGGCCGGCGCCCCCTGCACCCCCCACGCTACGCCACTGCATTGGATGCCATGCTAAACCACAATTGAAGCATTATGTGAAGAAGCGTAAACAAGACACAGGGCTCATCCATACTTGCACTTGTCTAAGTGATTTTTCACTTGTCCCACAATTTCTAGGCATGAGTCTATGCAGTCTTGCCAGTGCCTGCCATTTCTCCCCAGAAAACCCATTCCTTAGCCATAAATCAGAAAAAAAACATAAATCCAGAGGAAACCCAATTGGTGTTTGCTCCGATTCAGAAGATCAGGTGGGGGGGGGGGGGTAATGAGGTGAGGCAAGGGCAAGTCTGGATAAGCCCACAATAAGCCTTGAGCTTTCACACTACTCCCCCCCTCCCCATCTCCAAAGCGGCCAGGAATTTGGAAAACTGCAGTTTGTCAAGTTGCTTGGATCAACTATAGCTACTGAAGATAACTTGTTTAACCTACGGGTAGATTAACCACAGTTTCTGGTCTGGACAGATTTCTGTTCTAAAGTCCAACTCTGTCCCATTATACCACACTGGCTTTTTCCTGTCTCCAATGTTCTTTGAAAGGGAAGGGGGTGGGGGTGTACCTTGTTTTTGAACTCTGGATGAACAAAAATCTCACCCAAGCAACAAGATGTTGCCCTGACAGATGTCAGCAAAAATCAAAGTCCGTCCAACAAACTATAAAGTTGTTTCAGCTGATAATTCGAGATTAATGAAATCAATAAATAATGGACGATTAACATTTGGGCTTCTCTCTAAAGCTGTGCTCTCAAGTTTGCACTGGCTAATTCAAGCACTCAATAAATAATGCACAAATTTCTCAGTAAGTTAATCAGTTTGTCAGACTGCAGGAACAGAACTTGAAATGTAAAAAGGCTTGTTTACATGTTCAGTTGTCACAGAGTAACTCCGGAATTCACTGGAACAAAAATCAACAACTTAGAGGTTTAAGGGAGTGAATGAGAAGCTGAAATAAGTTGAAAGAGAATTTAAAATCCCTGGAAAGATCAAGGGCTTCTTATTCTCATATTAAAAAAACAGGTAAGTGAACAATTGAGTGAAGATACATGTTGACTTGTGAATAACACCATATAGTGACAGCAAAAGTGGAATAGTGGAGTTTCTTGTTCCCATTTAAAAGAGTTTCAAATAGTTTATACATAGTATCAGCCCCATATTGATCGCTTTTGTTTGCTTTTTAATTTCTATTTTTTAAATATTTATTTTTATTGAAACTTGTCCAAAGGTATACAAAAGTTCATACCCAATACAAAGTATCTTTTTTATAATACACCAGAATAAAATAAATGCTTTTACGATCTAATCTAAAAAGGAACATAAGGGAACAGAAGGGGAAAGGGTAAAAAAGAAATTGAAAGAAATAAAAAAGTCTTCCAGTTCTCTGTCCTGAAGCTACCCCCACTTATGCATGTACTACTCATGCACGGCCATGTATACAGTGATACCTTGGTTTAAGAACAGCTTAGTTTATGAACAACTAAGAGGGACTCACTTCCGAGCAGGAATGTATTGGATTGCACAGGAAGGCCACCATTTTGTTGCTGTCTTCAATAATGACCCCCATTTCCATGAGATAGGCAACACCATTTTGCCTGACTCTTCTGAGAAAAGACTTAATGGTACAATCCCATACAACTCTACTCAGAGGTCCTACCGTGTTAAATATAAACTTTTTTTTTTTACTCCCAGGGTAAATGTACAGTGGTACCTCAGGTTAAGTACTTAATTCGTTCCGGAGGTCCGTACTTAACCTGAAACTGTTCTTAACCTGAAGCACCACTTTAGCTAATGGGGCCTCCTGCTGCCGCCGCGCCGCCGGAGCACAATTTCTGTTCTCATCCTGAAGCAAAGTTCTTAACCCGATGTACTATTAGCAGAGTCTGTAACCTGAAGCGTATATAACCTGAAGCGTATGTAACCTGAGGTACCACTGTATATAGAAATACAGCCTAAGTCAGCTGATGAAATAGGAGAGGGTGTAATGGCAACAGGAGCCTGGTAAATTGTGTCATTTCCATCACTTTTGGTCTTGAAACAGAACATAGCCTTCATCTTTTCTTGTTTATTACCCTACTGCTGATCGAAGTGTGAAACAGAATTCAACTTGGATTAAGGATGTTCAGGGGCAAACTCCCTAAAGACATTTCAGGCACTTCAGGGATTAATTTGGTCCCTTGTGCTCAGTTGTATTAGCAAGTCATCCCACAAAATGATTTACGCTTTGTAAAGGAGTCTACAAAGTGACAGAACATCAACATTTGCATATTGGCTACAGTCCAGTGTGCTTCCCAGCAAAGCCATCCTATCAAACCAACACCTAAACCAAGTGTCTAATTATTTGCGACAGATACTGGAAAGCCTAGGCCAACAGTAAATTCAATAATTAAATCAAAAAATTTAATACATGCTACAAAAGATGCTTTTGCAGACATTTTTTACCCAGCGGCGAAAATGTTTCAGTAACTAGTTTCCAAAATTTAATGCATTCAAGGGGACTTGTTCACCCTTGAATCGTAATTGTAAAGGAGGACAGCCCTAAGTAATTTGTCATCCTAAACTTAAAACATTTATTTAGATGGTTGGTACATCTGCAATTCTAACACACTGCTTCTGAGAGTTCCTGTCACATCTATTTAAAAGTAACCAGGGGCTCTCACACCAGACCAGTCTTTTTATTTTTAACTGCACAGTCCTACACATGTCTACTCAGAAGCCCTACTGAGCTCAGTGGGACTTACACCCTGGTAAATATGTATAGGTTTGCAACATAACTGAACACTACACCAGGATTGGAGGTAGAACACTACTTAGCAAAGGAACAGTTGTTTTACCCACATTATAATAACAATAATTTATTACTTACACCCTGCCCATCTGGCTGGGTCTCCCCAGCCACTCTGGGCAGCTTCCAACAGGAGATTAAAAATACATTAAAACATCAGTCACTAAAAAAACTTCCCTAAACAGGGCTGCCTTCAGATGTCTTTTAAATGTCAGATAGTTGTTTATTCCTTTTGACATCTGATGGAAGGGCATTCCACAGGGCAGGAGCCACTACCGAGAAGGCCCTCTGCCTGGTTCCCTGTAACTTTGCTTCTCACAGTGAGGGAACCTCCAGAAGGCCCTCGGCGCTGGACCTCAGTGTCTGGGCCAAATGATGGGGGTGGAGAAGGAGGCAGGCCTGGGCAAGATTACACACACATACACAACCAGACACTCTGGAAACTCTTCCACAGCCCACTAATTAGAGACAGTACCAACACCAATATTCACACATGGAGATAGCCAATTAACTCACCACAGTTAGGGCATGCACCCCACTACATCCCCAAAAGTCAACAACACAGCACACTCAGTCCATAGCACAGCCAGCAACAACCACACTACTGCAAGTCCCCCTAGGAGTCCCTATAGGGGTTTGAATCTCCTTATGCTCCTCAAAACCATCCTTTTTTTAGCAGAGTGGAGCACGGCAAAGACATACAACATGGTGCTCACGAGATGCCTGCAAAGAACACATGGGATGCCCTCCTGGGACAAGAGCAATGTTGGGATGACTACAGGTCAGTAGCAATGCTGCAGAGTTCCATCAGGCTGCATGTCATCACCCATGCTGTTTAAGATCTACATGAAGCCACCAGAAGAGGTCATCTGGAGATACAGACTGAGGTGTCACCAACACTAGATAACGCCAAGCTCTATTATCTCCTTTTCATCAAATCAAGATGAACCAATAGGTGCTCTGAATCAGTGGCTGAGCACATTAACAGACTGGGTAAGAGCCAATAAACTGAGATTAAATCCAGACAAGATAGTGGTACTGTTAGCAGGTTGTTCATCTATTTGGCTGATTAAAGTTCAACCTGTTCTGGTTTTCTCCCTAAAGGATCAGGTTTGCAGTTCAGGGACAGTCTTGAATCTAGTTGTTAGCAAAGAGGCATGAGCAGCCTCAGAGGCTCACAGCACCATTTATTGGCTTCAGCTGATAATACCAGCTGCAACCCTACCGGTACAGAGATACCTGCTCTGATTACTTCAATGCATTATATATATGGGCTTGACTTCGAAAACAGCCTAGAAACTTTAGTTAGCTCAAAACAGGGCAGCAAGACGGTTAACTGGGGCTCAACCATATGATCATATTATACGTTTTGTGATCGGGACTGTTTCCAAGTCCAATTAAGATGGCTGACATTAAGCTTTAAAGAGGATTTGAAGGATCACATCCTCCAACCTATCTGCTTGATCTCAAGATCTTTGGAGACCCTTGTCCAGTGCCCCTGCTATACAAAGTGTAGCAGATAACGTAGTAGATGGCCTTTTGAGTGTTGGCAACACAGGAGGTGCAACTGGTGCCCACGATGCCAACACACCAACACATGATTAAGCCACACAGGACAATAGTCTGGTTCCTGCTTGATGCAGCCAGTCCTTTTGGCCCACTCCTCCCACTGACAGCCCATGTGGCCAATCCAGCCCTCTAGTCCCAGCAGGCCTTGTCTTCTTGTCCTAACCAACCACATTTCCTCTTACGCTTTGGAAGCAGTGGGTACTTCCTGTCTGTAGGAGGGCAGTACTGAACAATAATGTTTGGGGAAAGCACAATACTCATATATGGCAAGAGGGTGGACAGCTACAGCAGTAATACATTACAGTGTGCGGGCTGTTATGTTTGGTGCTTCACATATTTATGATACTTGCATGGTGAAAGCTGCATAAGTATGTATTTTGCTCAGTGTACACACACTAGGAAACAGAAATCACAGCTTCCCATCACTTGTAATACGTACAGCAACACGCACCTACCTCTGATATTGTCACAAATAACAATCGACATGTGGACTGCAGGCTAATTTCCACAAAGAAATCATTTCCATGAAGGAATTCAGTAATGTTTAAACAGACCCTGTACTTTGCACAGTGTTCTAAATAATACACTGTGAAGGTGTCTCTCTTTAAAGAAGGCCCAGATTGGGGCTGCTTTCAGAATGCTTTCAGGTGGGATTTAACCACATACCAGCAAATTCAGGTTGCACAATTATAGTTGATGAGGACAACAAAACCGCTCCCCCCTCAAAAAAAAAAAAAATAACCCTGCACTTTTTGCAGCAGGGAAACTAATTGGAAAGTGTGCAATAATGCTTTGATGCAATGTCATCTGTCAACCTCCTTGCAAACAAATGAATACTCCTTGAAAAGCCAACACGGTTGAATCTCCCAACAAAAATGAACGTCTAACAAACAGGTCAAGCAAAAGCACCCAGTGTGTCTGTCTTAGCTCTTCAGTAACCCTAGGACAGTATTTCCCAGCCTTGGGTCCCCAGATGTTGTTGGACTACAATCCCCATCATCCCCAACCACTGGGCCACTCCAGCTGGCGCTGATGGGAGCTGAAATAGAACATCTGGTGACCCACAGAAACATTTCTGCAACTCGCATCAACTGCAAATGCTGGTGAGAGAGTGTCCATGACCCTTGGCTTCTTGAGACTCTCTTCTCACCCTTCACTTTTCCCAAGAAGAGTAACCATGTACACTAGGATAAGGCATCGTCTCAGGGAGATGGCAGTATTTGGCTGCCATTTTGCAAGGGGGGGACGTTGGGCAGGGAACCTCCCATTTTCGGTCCCACTGCATACTGGGCCCCATACACAGGGGAACAAACCTGCAAAGCAGAAAAGTAAACACATGCCTCCACTTTAGGCAAACCTGGTGTTCAGGATCAAAACCTCAATCTCTCTCCCCATCTCCCCCAGAGTCAACCAAGGTAAGCCAGAAGGCAACCAAAGTACACGCAAAGAGGGAGGGGGAAAGGGACACGACCCCTTGGGCAAGGGATACAGAACAAAGCCCGAGGTGTTTTCTTTCCCCTCTGAAACGCAAAGGAAAGAAACATCTGCGCGAGGATTTCCTGAAACGGAACGCTCTGCTATAGAAGGCGATTCTTATTTGGGTTGGAGAGCAGAAGCCACTTACTTGCCCAGCAGTGAAATATGACCTGAGCTAGCAGTGGACAAGCCGCTCGCAGCACACGCTTTGCAGCAGAGAAGAGGAAAACCCCCAGAGTTCCTGACAAAGCAATTTCCGGGCTCCTTGCACGGGAGCAAGAGCCTTTGCCGCGAGGGGGGAAAGGAAGGGGGAAAGAAGAAGGCCTCGCTCCTTTTCTCCTCTCTTGGCAGCGGCGCCTTGGTGCCGCTGATCCCGATTGGCCGGCTGGTCCGCGAGGCGGGATTTGGCGGTGGAGCCTGGAAGGCACTTAAACGGGCAGTAAATAAAAGGAGCTGCTCACCCCGTCCTGCTTTTTGTCTGTGTCTCTCCCCCAACCCTCCCATTCTCACTGCTTGTAAAAACCCATCTGTGGAACTGTACTAGCGACGCCCGCCTCAGGGATAAAATGTGAAAGCCTATTTATGGCTTATTTGCCAGCAGAGACGATACGATAATCTTTATTGTCATTGTCCTATACAGAACAACGAAATTGAAAATCTACATCAGACGTTCAGATGTCTGCAAGCCTGCAATATACTCCCGTAGGGACTACCTTAAAAAGGTAAAGGGACCCCTGAACCATTAGGTCCAGTCGTGGCCGACTCTGAGGTTGTGGCATTCATCTCGCTTTATTGACCTTAAAGGTTTACCTTCCCACCAGAGCGGTACCTATTTATCTACTTGCACTTTGACGTGCTTTCGAACTGCTAGGTTGGCAGGAGCAGGGACTGAGCAAGGGGGGGGGGGGGTTTAAACTGCCGACCTTCTGATTGGCAAGTCCTAGGCTCTGTGGTTTAACCCACAGTGCCACCCGCATCCCTTATTGGCCTTACACTGCGTTTAAAACCAAAATTGCATTTTAATAGAAACTTTTTCTTCAAGCAGCTAGTCCTAGTCCTAGACTCTCTTTCCCCCTCTCTCTGCCCCAAGAAACAAGCAATAAGATACTGTAAGAGAGTTTATAAGGATCTGCGCTCTGGCTTTAACAGCAGCCCTCCCCAAAAGGAGCGGGGTGGAAAGAGGCTTGAAGTCTGTGGGTGTCTACTCAGGTGTAAGCCCCCACTGACTCCAAAGGGATTTGCTCCCAGGTGTGTTTATAAGGCTGGCGCCACCTTGCAGGAAAAGGCTAAGCATCTGGACGCCTTGCATGATTTGGGAGTCCAATCCTCAATGGAAGGGTTGTCACAGGTGTAGTAGGGCATGTCTTCAATCTTGGCATCAGCCCCTAGGAACGGAGATATCCTCTGCCAGAAACCCTGGAGAGCCTCTGCCAGTCAGTGCAGACAATACTTGACTAGATGGATGGTCTAAATTGGTTTAAGGCACCACTTTGCTTCCTAACACCTTTTCCCATATTGAGCCAACTCTGGCCCTCAGGTCATCTTCGGAGCAAAGAACTGATGTACATAGGTGGTGACAAGATAGGCTTTTGGGTGGCGTCCCTTTGTTTCGGAATTCTCACCCAAAGATGCTCTCCTGGCACTCACTTTAGCATCTTTTCAGTACCAGGCAAAGGTATTTTCTCACAAATTCTGAATATTTTTATTGTATATAAAAAAATATGATACAGTGCTGTTGGTATTTATCCAACTGACTAATTTCATTGATGGTGGTGATTGTGATGGAGTGGCGTTAATGGGTTATTGTCTTGTGTTTTATACTTTTCGCTGCTGTTTATAGTGTACTAAAGTCACAGAATTGTAAGCTGGAAGGGTTCCAAAGAATCATCTAGCCCAACCCCCTGCAATGCAGGAATCCTGCCCACAATTTTCCCTGGGTGGGCTTGAACCACCAACCTTCTGGTTAACAGCCGAATGCTTTGACCAGTTGCACCACCTGAGGGTCTGTACAAGTTTTATTACTTTTTCATGTGTTTTGCCTTAAGGCTTCAAATGGATTGGAAGCAGAAGAGGTAGGTCAGTAGGAATTACACTCAGGAAAGGACATAGGATTGAAGTCTTAAATGTTAAAAAGTGACAGCAGCTGAAACTAAAAGCCAGCATCAATGCATCAAAAGAAACACAGATCATACTCGAAGTCCAAAAGCTGACCGCAGTGAAGAAGTTTGTACAAGCATCTAAAAACAAGCAGAGAGAGCTTCTTCATACATCAAATTCCTACAGAAGAAAGTGACCCATGCAAAATAAAAAATACACACACACACACACAGAGAGAGAATACATGTAATCCATAGGTGACTGTGACACATAACAGCTCCACAGACCATGTTTTTCATTTCAAGTAGAATCTGTATACATGCATTAGGAAGCAGCAACAAATCATAGTTCCCTGTGCAACTATAATATGTGATTAGATTGTGTGAGGCGAAAACATTCCTCTATAACCAGGCCTTTGGCTGATTTAAAAATCTATCGCCTTTTAAATGTGTTTGCGGGAAGGGGGTTACTTTGTTGTTGTTGTTAAGTATTTGTATTTTTATGATGAAGGGCAGTATATAAATTTAATAAATAGTTATAATAACAATGCTAACTAAATACACAGTCTCCTTCTGTAAACAAATTTTGTAAATTTGAAATATGCTTAAGCTACACAGTTGTTCCAGATTAAAAAAAATAAAAACAAAGATTTCTGTTTAACAATGTACTTAAATATTCAATCCAATCAAGCAGGAAACATGGGCATTTATGTACATATATGCAGATATCATAAATATAAAGGAATATAACCTCATTTTTACAATTCTGCTTTTGTCAGCTCCAAACTACTCATAAGAAGCATGATACGCAATATCCTCCCATCCAACTGACCACATTTAACAATAATAAAACAGATGCAACTTAAATATTCTATTCATCTTTCCAAAAGTCATGAAAGCAGTGCCATTCTTCCTTCAATTGAGGAGATACTCTGATTTACTTTTCCATGAATCTAACATTTTTACACATGGCATTACATGTTGGACTTGAAATGGCAGAATTCCATTCATTTTCGGTAAGAGGTGTACCCATAATCTTTCCACACCTCATTTTAAAGCAATTTCTCCATACCAGGCATGCTCTCAAAAGGAGAGGGCATGAAATAATCTAGTTGGGGGAGGGGAAGTGTGGGAAGGCAGAGATTTGGAGGAAAATATCATATGGACAACACCGTTAATTGTGGTACAGAAAGCTTAATATCCACATTAAACAACAGGAAGAATGAGCCCTAAGTTTCAAACCTATCTGGTTGGATTTTGCCATCTTATCCTTTGCCTCAGGCAGTAAAATGACTTGGATAGCCTTGCCCTTCTCTGATGCACTAGTTTTCTGTGTACTGTTTGGAAAGTGTTAAAACTCAAAGAGTATTCCTGTGGTGGACACAGTCCCTACAGTATGATATAGTATACTCTCAGAAGTCCTCTACTGTGTGATTTTGCTAAACATGTACATTGGCTCTAAGAGCACAGAGTTTCAGAATAATGGCAGATTCCATGCTGGGTGCCAGAGACATGCAGCAAGCTTATGGTGATGCAGATTACAGACTGTGAATTCAATTTGGTGTTCTTTTAGTTGTAAGAAGAGGCCATCCTAGGAAGATCTGAATGCTTTTCTAGCAGAGAGACAAAAACCTCCTCCCACTCGCCCTTTTCTCTTTCCCTTCATCACCCAAGTTTTGCCTGATGAATGAAAGTTCTTTGTTTTCCTGCTTTATAAGTGGAAAGAAAGCCAACATCAGCAGTGGTATAAATCAAAGTTGCTCCATTTTGGCCTGCTGCCGATTTGACCACTAATGTCAGATAATTTAGTGGTTCTAAATAAGAGGTGGCATCTTTGAAATATTCTTCCTTACAGAGCTAGACCTGATGTGACACTTGCTGGAGGAGAAACTATTTGCATAAATCTGTCTTAAAAGGCTCACTTAATCATATTACTTCACCAGCAGCAGTAGCCTTTGAAGGCTAAAGTCCATACATGATGGGAAATAAGAGAGAGAGTTCATAAAGGTGATGGTTCTATTAACTACTGCAGCACAGGGCTCCAGTCACATTGAAGGCTCTGGAGCTGTGTATTTATTGGGAGTTATCTTCCCATTGTGGGAAGTGTATCTGCTTTGCTGTCTGAATTGATCTCCTTTGATATTATCTGCATTTCAGAACATGGTGCCAATTTAAAAAAAGACGTGTGCATACTTTTTTTATTCTTCTTTGCAGCTGTCCTTAGAACTCTATGTCATGATTCTGAGATAGCTTTGAGGGTATCTACACTCCTCTTTGCTTCAGAAACCACGGGAAGTGAAGCAGAGCAGAACGGGTCATGCAGTGCGATTCTGTGCATCCTTTTTCTGAAGTAGGTCCCATGTGTTAACACAGTGGACTTACTCCCTAGTAAGTAGGTTTAGAGTTGCAGCCATAACAGCCAGTTTATCTGTTGCCTGAATGGGATGGGACCTGATAGAATGGCCATTTAACATAGCTCCCCAAAAATGGGCAGTTTTGCACAAAGTTAGGTAAAGGTAAAGGTAAAGGTAACCCACAGCGCCACCTGCGTCCCTTGCACAAAGTTAGCATGTGCTAAAATAGATACACATGTAGAAATAATTGCTATAATTAACCCTCCACTATGCCTGAATATAGCACTAGGTGAGAGGAGAGGAAGTAGCTCTAAGGCATCCTCCATGGTGCCCCAAGACATCTCCAGCTGAAATCCCCTCCTTAAGGAACGTCCTAATTGTACAAGCTGTTTGACACTGAAACAAACTGCCTTGGGAGTTGGTGGGCTGTTTTGTGCTGAGGCAGATGGCCATCTGACAGGGATATTGTAGTTGCAGGATCCCCACACTGTAGGAGATGGGCTACAGGATCTCCAAAGTCCCTTACAACTTTAAAAGTCTATGATTCTGTGAAATGAGACTGGGACGCATTTATAGAGCATGGGTCTACCAAAAGCTATCGGTTACAGAGAAAGTATACCTTTGAATTGTTGTTCAGGGGATCCCCAAAGGGGCCCAGGAGATGATAATTTGGCTAAAACTGGGCAATGTATCAGGGAGGCTTGTGGATTTCATTAAGCCACCCCAACTTTCCCGAAATATTTATAGTACCATTCCAATATGCATGGGTAGCTGTACAAGCAATGGAGGAGTGTCATCAATTATATGCCTTGCTTGTTCCCAGAAGAATCTAACTGAGCTCTGTTGGAAACAGATGACTGAACTAGATGTCCTAGGGTTTTTGGTCTTATCTGGCAAGGTATTCTAACATTACAATCTGATGTGGCTTGTTTGTACAACATTGTTAACCTTGGCGAGCACTCCTGGACATCTGTGCACTGTAGCAACATGACTTATCATATTTATCCTGCTAAATATTTCAGATAAGTCTTTGATCCTTCATACTCCATTAAGGACATCCCTAAAGGAAATGGAAATTTTCCTCATTGTATCACTTAATCTTGCACAGAAAAAAGAACTAGCCACTCTTGCCTTCCCAGGGCAGTCAGTAGTTTCTGAGATCTTGGCATTAACTGATCTTCTAGATATAATATGTAGCATAAATCCTTCAGGCACTTTATGAAAGCAAACCAGAAAGTGTGTCTCCTTTAGAAGTTCTGTTCTGCTTGGTTTTCTTGTACAGATAGCCAGTTGCTTGCCTCTGTTTCTGATGCTTTACTTATCATGAAACATTCATCCAGCCTTGCTGCTCAAAGAACTTTACATAAGAAAAGCTTCTTTTTCTTCTTCTATCACATACCAGTGAATAGTGTCGATAACAAGATTTCAGTAATATCTGTTTACTTTTTAAATTAGAATTCGTTCCTCTTTTTTTCTTAGTCATTAGATGGTTAGCTGAGAAATATTCATCAATCACAATGAACAGTAATTTTTTATTGTGCTCACTAATTAGAAAATATACAGTAAGTAGCATTGCAAAGCCTGCTCTATAATTTTATTGTAAAATTTAAATTCAGCTGGGGACCGTTGAGAAACCAGATAAGATGTTCACAGCATTGCTGAATCTCTGGCAAGGCTTAGACTGGAGACCATAAGGCTGGTGGGGAACCTTTGGGAACCTATGGCCCTCCCAGATATTGTAGGGTGACCTCTCTCATCATCACTGGCAGAGGAAGGGGGTGCAGGGGGTGCAGTCCGCCTCAGGTGTCATCCCTGAGGGGGGGGTGACATCCCCCCCACCCCCTGGGATGCTTGCCCTGCCCCGGGTGCACAGCATATGCGCCGCTCCGGGTGCCAGAGCAGCTAGCTCTGCCTCTGCCCTATGCTGACTGCAGCTGATGGGAGCTGGAGTCCAGCCACACTGGAACAGGCACATGCTCCCCAACTCCTAGGTCAGTCAGTTAGAGTGTGGTGCTGATAACGTCAATGTTGCGGGTTTGATCCCCAAATGGGACAGCTGCATATTCAGGCTGGACTAGATGATCCTCAGGGTCCCTTCCAACTCTATGATCTTTATCTCTGTGCCAAACAAAGGCCAAGATAAGAGTCGCTAGAATAGTGCCTAAATTTGACTATTGTGTGCTTAAGTCAATCTAAAGATGTATAGATTTTATCATTCAATAGAGTGTTTGATTGTGATGAAAGGGCATGGGATGGCTCATTACACTGATTATCATTAGTATGCTAATTCTGGAATAAAGCTTTCAAACACAGACTGATAGTGGCATGGTGGAAATGAGCTGTGAGGTGGGCATGTGGAGAAGTAATCATATGACAGTTTCACCAGAGGTCAAACTTGTCCCACCAAGTTCTCCATACCAGTTTGGCTGTGTGGACATTGGCTCTAATGTACATTAACTGACCTCGATTGTACATGCTTTCAGTTGGGTCCTTATTATATCTCGTGGGCTTTTATAGATGTGCAAATCTAAAAGTCTGCTTAGGCAGACAGTTTCATTTTATACATAGGCAACACAGCTTCAACAAATTTATCACAGAATAAACTGTGGGCTCTGCAACACGGTTTATTTCCTCATTCAGTTTTTGTCATAATTTGATTTTTGCATTGCAGGGCGCTGCCAGACATTAGGTGGAAGCAACCTTGTCATTTATTCATTGAGGTAGCTGCTTTTTCTCCTGGTTCTATCAGGTTAACAGTTAACATTATTTCTCTCCTTGAAATGCCCCTTTGGCTTGGCTGAGATGTATCATAGATCAGCGTAGCTTCCAGGACATTAAAACATTAGTCATCAATTAGTTTTAAACTCCTGCTATAATAATATATCATTTATCTAGCCTGCTGTGGCATTTTTGTGAACATTTAATTTTTTCCCCTTAAAGGGCATCTTGGTTTTCCTTTCAAGCTCACTGCTACATCTTTTCTTTGTCTCCCATACAGACACCATCTCCTTAAGGAACAATAAAATTTAGATTTGTTTGACCTGCACTGGGGGTTCATTTAAGCAGGATGGATTTAATTGCTCTGCCTGGTCTCCCAGACAACTTTTATGTAATATTCCAGACATTTACGCACTGTCTTTTGCGTGGCTGCTAGCAGGTGCATTTGACCAAGGATAGATGCCTATAAAGCAGGCCTTACAATTCATTGCCCATCTCCTTGGTAGTCCTCTGGGAAATTGCTGTGCTCTTGAGTTAGCACTGGGATCTCATTAAGGGCTCACATCATTGCCATGTCCTGGTTCCTAATAACATTTGCTTTTCTCTTTAATGTTCAAATTTATAGTGCAATTAAAGACATCAATACAGATGCCAATCCTTGTGTGACAATTCTTAAGCAATACTTCAGTATTTTCCCTTGCAATGAACCAGCCCTAAATATTATGGCATTTGGGTATTGCTCTGATTCTGTGCACTCCTCACTTCACTTCCAAATCTTATATTTCATATCCTTGCCTATTTGCTCTCCATTATTAATCTACAGCACAGACCCCTGTTCATCTTTTTTGCTTTTACCTAAAGAGTTATGTACTGAAGTTCTCACCCTGGGCCAACGGGGATACTGTAGATAGTTTTCACTCAGGTCCGAATATGCAAATAAGGGATTGAAAGTGACATTCAGTGATTGGATAGTTACAGAAAGTTATTACAGTTGCATGGTACTGGAGCTCTATATAAGCAGGCTGGCTGAACCCTCCAGTTCAGTTCAGTTCAGTTCTGGCCTATGAATAAACAAGAGCTGTTTGAGGAATCGCTGTGTCGTCTGATATGTTCACCCACAACTTAACATAAAGCACTTTTCACCTACAGCTTCCCCAGAAACACTTGAGTCCAGTTTCTCTTATATTCCTACATGCGCCACCATTGACCCAGTCATTTTCATATAATACTAAAAAAAGAGGGAGGTACAATAGTATATTGCAACTGCTAAGCAAATGCAGGTCTCGGTTTCTCAAGATTGGTGGCTGTTGCAAGATCTTAGGCAGTGGCAGAGGAAAGGGGGTGCGGTGGGAGTGGCTCACCCTGGGTGTCACCATTGAGGGGGGTGACAAAATGCCGGTCCGCCCGCCGCCTTCCCCTCAGCTGTAGGGCAGCTAAGTGGGAGTAGGCAGGCAGACTCCTCGGAGGCCCCACAGAGCATCCTGCCCCGGCTTGCCCCACTCCCGCGGGTGGCTGGCCCTGCCCCTGGGTGCAGGGCATGTGCACCACCCCAAGGAGCCCTATCAACTTGCTCTGCCGCTGATCTTAGGAGCTGGGTGCTTACCACACCCTCCCAAACTGTTTCAAAACTGTCTCCTTTGTCCAAAGGAGACGATGGGTTGGCCATGGAGTCTACATCCCTTGCTGTCAGTTATGAGTTTGTCATAGGTACAGCTGTGTATTTTGTTCTCTTCTCCTGTTCTTAATGCATTGGGGGTGGGTTGCCTATAAGCTGCTAATGCTCTTGTTGAAAGTGCTGAAAAATCTCTAAATTCCTCTGATTATGTCCCATCCCCCTTAAAATGCACTCCATGCAACTGGCAAAATAAAATAAGATACATCTAATAAAATCAAATACAGCTGGGTCCACCTCTGCATACTAGTGAAAGATAAGACCTTTCATATTAAATATATAAAATGGATATGTATCTTTAACTCACTAGCATATGCAGGGCAGCAAAAGCAGCTTAGAACACAACAAACACACATACCAGAAAAAGCAACTAGCGATGATCCAAAAGGCATGGATGGTTAATGAAGGCATTTTCCCTCTACCACATATTCAAACTCCCTGGTAACCCCCATGATACAAAAACTCACATATATTCCAGCAAGGACTGGCAATGTATAAGAAGGTCAACAGCAGACCGAGAGAAATAAAACGGGTAGGGCTTGAAAAATCACAGCTGTAGCAATTCTGCCATTCCCATCAGACACCTGTGATTAAGGGAGGATTTGGTTTGGTTTGTGTTTATGGTGAATCTCCCTACTCTACATTTTCCAAAATAATATGTGAATCAAAACAGGCACACTTTAAACTATACATTTCTCCAGATTTTGCCATGCACTTCTCCTGCTATGTCATATGCATTAAGATGCATTTACTGGTTGAAAATATCAGAAGTTTTTTTAATTGTTTTTGTTTTGTTTTGTTAATTCAATGTTTTATGTAGTGTTTTTGCTTTTGTTTTTGTATTGTATTATATTGATTTGTTTAATTCTTTTTTCTTCTTTTAGTAATCTTTAAACTCTTAATAAATAACAATTATTTTTTTAAAAAGATGCATTTACTGGAATAAAGCGTGCATATATTGGCAGACATACAAACATGCATTATATCAGGGGGAATTACAAAAAAAAAAGTCTATATTAGGCAAAATTGCATACAAAAATGTGTATAAGAGGAGAAAATTGCTCTAAAATGCTGGCAAATTCAGTGGCGGAGCTTCATGCTCTGGCACTGGGGGGCGGAGAGCAGGCGGGGGCGGGGCTGGCGCGCATCCTGAGGGCATTGTGCGCCGCCCATAGGGGCGTGGTGCCCAGCGCGGGTGGGGGTGAGCCAGGATCGCACTACCGGGAGCGGTGCGCTCCCCCCCAACGCCTCTTCCTCCGCCAGTGGGTGAATTTTCAAGAAGATTTTTTAAAATAAAAAAATCACAAACTGATGTGGAAATGTGGACAACTGAAAATTAGAAAAATGAGAAACAGACCATTGACAGATTCATTCATCACTAAGCAAATGCTGATCAAATATAGATGCTGTGTTTAGAGGGAGAAAAACAACAACAAAACCATTGGTATTTAATACTTTCACTTCAGGAACTCTTAACATAATGCATGAATGGAAAGATTAAGAACTGTAGCAATCCAAAGCAACTCTATTGAAATAATGCAACCTTTGTATCTGTTATCTGAGGATCTTGACTGTTTCTCAAAGTCTATTTCAAAGCAAAGTATTAGCTCGAAGTAAGCAAGGCATTGTTGCTGCATGAATGCATCTATCTCACAGCATATGTGCCAATAGCCTTGAATTTGCCTTTGTTTTTGTTTCGTTTTTAAGTAATGCAAGACCTTGAGAGATATTTAGGCCTGGGAAAAAGTCTATCCTTTATCCTTAGTGGAATTGAAGTTCTCTTCTGGGCTCCACTACATTGACACCATTCAGGTTTACCCTCTTTTGCTTTCCACAAAATCATATCAACAAGGAGTCTGGTGTATCTTAAAGACTAACTCATTTTATTATAGTTTTCATGGACTTCAGCAGATGCATGAAGTGTAATCCTCTTCGCTTATTTGTGTGTGCACATACACACACAGATGTAAGGCTAGCATCATACTGAAACTTGTGTGGCTGCTGATGCTGTCTATTAGAAGAAGAAGAAGAAGAAGAGTTTGGATTTGATATCCCACCTTTCACTCCCCTTCAGGAGTCTCAAAGCGGCTAACATTCTCCTTTCCCTTCCTCCCCCACAACAAACACTCTGTGAGGTGAGTGGGGCTGAGAGACGTCAGAGAAGTGTGACTGGCCCAAGGTCACCCAGGAGCTGCAGGTGGAGGAGCGGAGACTCGAACCCGGTTCCCCAGATTACAAGACTACCGCTCTTAACCACTGCACCACACTGGCTCTCAAAAAGATTATTTTTTGTAATGCGTTCCTCCACCCAAAACACCGCAACATTTCCTATGTTTAGTGGCTACCTATGGCTATCAGTGGTGAAGGAAAGCCGCTCTGACTATGGTCAAAGTCACTCTCCATATTGTTATACAAGACCCTAGAACTGAGCTCCAGTTGAAAAAATTTGGATGGAAGCATTTAAGCCCTAACTATAAAGGCTCTGTTAAATCCCAGCTAATTGTGTAGTGGCTGCACTATAACATTTCCACACTATTGATAACATTCAAGGAATGGGCCTAAAAGAGCCTGTGAGTGCAAACTCTTCACACCCATTAAAACTGTACAAAGATCTGCTTCTCTGTTGGAAGACATATGATACAATCTCTGAGTTAAAACATTATTAAGAGTATCATAAATGGCAGGTTCTTAGAAAAGGGATACAAAGAAAAATGAACCCCCAGCCATGGGAGAAATGGAAGAGAAACAGCTGCCTTAAATATTCCACACTGACTTTATAAAAGAAAAGAAAAAAAACTGGTCAGCTGCCAAATTGTCCTTCCCACCTTAGAGAGCATTTGGAGTTGAAGGGAACATAAACAAATCTTTCCATTCTTTGTAATTAATGGTTGATCCGACTTGGTGTCCAGATGCGAGAATTTCATTATTTGATTTGAACTTGATATGGCACCAATAGGGTGGGTTTTTTAATTATTATTTTCTGTTTTCTTTAAACTACACCCCCATTGTTGTTTAGTGTGCTCTTAAGCAGTTCACATGGGGGAAAGCATGTCGTGCCATATGGAAAATGTCAACCGTGTTTTGTTTTTTTTCTAAATAGGGTTCATTCATTCACATCCCTCCTTCAGCGGCTGCAGGACGATGGAAGAAAGTGGAAAATAGAATGGATTTGTATTAACATCACACAGACTCAGGCCAAGTTTAAACTTTTAAGAACACTTTTATGTTAAATATAATGGAACGCTTGAATGTTTATTAAAAAAAACCAACTCATTGAAATATAGAGTGTGCCACAGGGTTGAGAGTTCTCACCCTCAAGACTATACCTTCTTCATCATAAATTCCTCCCACTTGCTTTAGTCACATGGAGCCAGTCACATTCTGTGTTGCTGCTTAACTATGAGTCTCAGTAAGAATTTAAAATAACTCTATATGTGTACAATCCCTTTGGGCGAAACCTAGGTGGTATAGTGGGCAAGATCCATGATCAGATCTCCGGACATTTTTTCCTTTGCTTGGAAGAGGGCATGATGAGAACTTAGGAAGAGCCGTGTTAGATCAAACCACAGGCCAATCAAGTCTAGCAACGTTTTCTCACAATGACCAACCCATACCCTCCAACATCCAGCAGAGGAAAATTGGGACGCATGCCTTTTAGAGCCATGCTCTTGCCAGAGGACTCATGCAATAACCTGCCCCCCTAAAGGGTGTCTTTCAGGGCACTGCTTTTGCGGCAGCCAGGTGACTCGTGTCAGAGCATGGCCCTCAAAATAAGGTCACACTCTTGCAGGAGCCAAAACAATGACATGGAAAAAGACTCTGTATGTGTATTGCTAATGGTTTAACATTGGAAAATTACATTGAGGTAAGCCAGAGCTCTGTAAGTGCCTACCAAGTTAGCTGTTAGTGTACCTCTGCTCTGCTCTCTGACATAGTGTTTAACTTACTTAGATCACATGAGGGGAGGTGTTCAGTTGCAAATCTCCATTTTAAGAGAGTTGTCATTGTTCTCAAGCCACCAAAGACAAAGGTGTACAAATGATGTCCCTCCTGGAAAGAAAACAGCTCTAGGTTGTAATAGAGTCTGTGTGGGTTTTGATTTCAGTTCCCTTTTGGAGTAATTTTATATTTGTAAGATGCAGAACCTGTGATTGGACAAGTACATGATTTTATGTAACTATTTGGATGCATCATTATTGTTTTAAGTTTGTTTTGAAGAAAGTTCTGTTAGTAAAGCTTAGAAACTATATTTTTGGTCTGGACAATTTTTATTTCAGCAGCACTCTTCCTACTTATGCTCCTGGTATTCAGCAACTGGTATTCAGTATTCAGCAACTGATATCAGAGGCAGTATACAACCTTCTTGGCTAGTGGTCATTAATAAGATTTACTCCATAATATGTTTGAGGAGGAAGATTAATTCACCATGTGGTTACTTTTTTCACTCAGAAACTGCTGTAGTCTATGTCCAGATATTTCATTCCAGGGTTAGAGGTGGCGGTAACCCATTAAAACCCTGTCTGTTATTGTACCCTGTCATCATCACACAGTCATACATCTTCTATACAGTTAGGTGCAAGGCATGCCAATGACTGGGGCAAGGTACAAGATGATAACCCTCCATTGGCTGCACACACACACCAATTCCATATATAAAAGCTGAGGAGGACTGATAGTTGAAGCTTAACTGCAGTACTGGTGATGGATGGGACACCAATCCTGCACTGCATGTCAGGGCAAACGCCTAGCTTTAAGGGTGCAGGACAGACAACATAGTACATACATCACTTTTTCACCGCTCCCTTCCCTCAAGCATCTGCCGCCTGAGGCTGCCTTCTCATTCTACCTAATGGTAGGGCTGGGCCTGCTAATGTCTTCTATCCCCTGTTGCTTTAAATCCCACCAAGACTTGGATCCTAAGCAACAACTCCTGTCCTAAATCAATCCAATTTTGTCCCATTGTGCTTTACTAAGATAAGGTTTTCTTCCCACTAAAGTCTTCCATGTGAAATCTGCATATATTGGATTGTTTAGTCATGGCTTCCCACGGTGTGCTTGTTGTCATAAAAATAATGTTGCGTATTTGTTAGATGGCATGGTTTTATATGCAGGCTTCATGCCAATGATTACACAGAAGAGCTTTTTCCTGTAGAAATTTTGTGTTTTTATGACTGAAATCCAAAGGGACTAAAAGCATTAAAGTTTCAGGACCCTGCTAATGTGGGAGTTCACTGAGCACTGAATGAGTTTGAACTACCAAATGGTAAAATGGATTAAAATAAATTTTGTTTTGAAGAAGTGGAAACTCTGTGGGCTAGGAACCCTAAAACTACCCACCATAAATTTTTATCTGCCAGTGGGAAGGAAAGATAAAACAGAAGAAAATTGATAGAGGGTTATGAGAAGCAGTAAACAATGGACAGAGAAACAGGGACAAAGCTGGGAATGGAGCTGTAAAGTGGGAAAGGAAATCCCCCCATATTAATTCTGTAACAATTGCTTGCACATTTTTGGAGCCCAAACTGGATTCCAAGCCAGTTTTGTCACTTAGCCAGGGCAACTTTTAAAGTTAACATCTTCATCATAATATCCATTATCTTTCTGCATAGTCCTGTCATTTGTTTCAGCTTCCACGGAACAGGCACAGTTTATAAAGTGTATTTGGGAGCAAGCTCCATTGTGGAATTTGTGGGGAGAAATTTTGGTAAGCAAGTATGTCGTCGTCCTGTAGGGTAACCTTTTTCTAGGACACGCCCTCTTTTTCATGGGTAGAGTCGTCATAGAGTCGGCAGATGTGTCCGCTTCAAAATGTGTTGCGCTTCAAAATAAACTGGTTCTTTTCTGGCTTATAGATATGAAAAAATGCCACAACCATTTTCTTTTTTTGCTAACCCATTGATGCCCACTTATATTTTGGAGAACCATTGCAAGAATCTTCTGAGGCAAGTGTTCAGCCGTAAAGTCCTCTAAAGAAGGGGTGAGGAACCTGTGGTCCACCAGCTAGTGTCTGACTGCCGCTCTTATTAGGAATGATGGGATTTGTAGTCCAGCCAATACTTGGAAGGCCCAGAGGCCCCCCCAACCATACCCATTTCTGTTTCTAAAAGGGTATATGGATTAGCACCTGCACCTGCATGGTATCATGAATGTCACTTTTTCTCCCTAATGCATGTTGATTGATTTTTATTCATGGAAGCTGTCTCATAGTCATCATTATTTGTATAAAGTATCTGCCATTACTCATAATAGATTCCCCCTCCCAACATATTCTCTTGATCTGAAATTGTGACAATTTGCAACAAAATGTTCAATATATGCACAATATGGAGGCGTGATCAAAGAGGTGGCATAAGAAAATACGAGAAATGTGTTTTCCTTGTAGCAGCTCGTAGTTAGTGCCACATCAAATGAGCAGCATTAGTCACAAGCAACATTTGGTTCCTGGCAGTTAGGCACAGATCAAATGGCTGAGCACTTCTGAGTGCATTATCACAGTTAATTTCTATGAGGTTCTGTCAAATGCAAGCATGGATATTCTAATGGGCAGCTTCCAAATGCTCTTTCGAAAGTGAGACCTTTGCATCGTTCAAACTCCCATGCTATCCTTTCCCACTTCCTATGTCAACTTTGCTTTTTGCCCTCTGCTGTCAAACCAGCAAGGCCTCAGCCGCCTCAGTCCCTCACTTTCAGCTGCTCCTTAACTGATTATGGAGAGATCGGGCATCATTTACCTGCCTACTAGTGACCTTTTGAGTGGGTACAAATACCAAGGAACTCTTGGCAGTACAAACTTTTCCTCCACAAGACAGTCTCAGGCTAAAGCCACATCCAGACATCAGCACCCCATGAAACTGAGAAGATGGAAAGTACATTGGGGTAAGGTGGGTGGCTTTCCCTCCAGGATACATAAGACACACACACACAGTTGGAATCCAGCCATGCAGGTGGTACATCTTGTGCTAGCCTCTGTCAACCAACCATTGCTGAATCATTCTGGCTTCCAGACAGTGATGACTTGAAGCCCTGAAACAGGCACCTGGCTGTGACCTCAGCCAAAACAGAGCTTGAAGGATACCGCAGCACCACCACAGTGAGTGCTAGCTTCTGCAATAGGCTGTGAAGAATTCCCTCTTAGCCCTGAGGAGGAATCATCTGCAAAGCTCTTCACCACCTTTTCCTAAGGTGGAGGCTCCAGATTGGAGCACATCCTACATTTAACACAGGGAAGTTCAAAAATAGTCTTCCCATTGCAATTCAACTTCCTTTATGGCTATAAAGGGATGCGAGTGGCGCTGTGGGTTAAACCACAGAACCTAGGACTTGCCGATCAGAAGGTCAGCAGTTCAAAGCCTCATGACGGGGTGAGCTCATATTGCTCGGTCCCTGCTCCTGCCAACCTAGCAGTTTGAAAGCACGTCAAATGAAAGATAAATAGGTACTGCTCTGGCGGGAAGGTAAACGGCAATTCCGTGCGCTGATCTGGTTTGCCAGAAGTGACTTAGTCATGCTGGCCACATGACCCGGAAGCTGTACGCCAGCTCCCTCAGCCAATAAAGTGAGATGAGTGCCGCAACCCCAGAGTTGGTCATGACTGGACCTAATGGTCAGGGGTCCCTTTACCTTTACCTTTATGGCTATAAAATGTGGAATTACTTACCTGGGATTGCCACCTTCATGTCATGGGTCTCCCATGTTCCCACTTACAGCTATCAAGAGAACAGAGAAAGGTGAAGATGACTTGGGAACTTCAACTGGTCCAAATTGCAGCAACCAGGTTACTGCCTTGGCTTCCATTTAGAATGTGCAGGACCCCTGCTTAACCAGCTCCACTTCCAGGCCAGTTCACTTCCAGGCACAATTTAAGGTGTTCACATTAATGTTTAAAGACCTAAACAACTTAGGCCCCAAATATCTGAATCTTTTTTCCATTCCTCTTGGGTGTTCAGATGGGAGCCCACATGGTGGTTGTGTGGCAACCATAAGTTTGGAACGTGGCAACTTGGAAAAGGGCAGCCCCTAAAACATTAGAATCCTTCCCCAGAGAGGTGCATCTGACACCTTCATTTGGTAGTTTCCATCCTATGCTGAAGACACGCCTCTTTACCCTGGCCTTTGACACCAGACTTTTCTTTATTTTAGGACCCACCCTATTCTTGTGTCTTTTTAAATATTGTATTTTGAAATTGCTGCAACATGCCTACGACTTTATGGTGAAGCATAGGTAAGAAATCAAAATAATGAATTGATGATGATGGTTCCTGTGGCAAGTAATTATACTGGCCTTGTTTGTATTAGAACGAATATTTTGAGGGAAAATTTCAAGGGATTGAACTTACTACTAGAGGTTTACTGATGGGTTGTGTATATGCCTTAATTTAAACACAGCATTCCACTTCTAAGTAACAGGATACTCTTGTATGGCCTTTTTATTGATGTCTAGGAAGAATGTAGCTCCTAATAAATTGTAGCGATGTCTGTGGTCATATGTAGTGAGATCTGTTGTTCATGCCATAGAATTCAAGACCTATATACTCAAAAGGCTGACTGCCACTACAAACCCTGGCTGGCAACGGTCTCTTAAATATACTACCTATGTGCCAAATTCAACCAAATCAATGTTATTCACAGCTTTCCACCTCTCTGTTACTCATGAGGATTTGCCAGTGTCCAAGTCTGGATATTTTGCTCCTTACAGGGCTGTTGTGACAGTTACTAAAATAATTCACACAAAGAACGAAGCACTGAACATTCAAAAATTGTTACATGCATTCTTATTATTGACACACAGTATTATTATCCTCCCAAAAGCATGTATTTAAGGACACATAAGTCAAACTTTTCGCATTCATTTGCTAAAGAAACTCCTGAAGTATTACTAAACATGCTTTCAGCAGTCATTGGACCCAAAACAAAGCAACACAGAAGTAACACAAGTAGACTCCAAGTGGACTTTGGTCCATGAAAGATTATGCCATAATAAATTTATTTTCTCCAATAAAAATAACTCCCCGTATAAAATGAGGAGCACAGTTTCAAACTTCTGTGTCCCTTGACTGGGCTCACAGGCTGTGTCTTTCATCATGCCATGTCAGAAATGAACACTCACACAGAACAGTTTATTATGTCAAATGAGACATCTGCTGCTTGTTTGGATGGCAAATTGGCAAGTCTTTAATATTGTCATATTGATCCAAAAAGACAGTAAACAACCAAGTGGCCATGGAAACCGCACATAGTTTTTTCCTGTTGCTTTATTCCTAATTGTGAGTTTAATTCTGGCAAACGGAGACAGATTGGCAGCACTAGAGGACAAAGTCTTCTGCTTCCCCAGAGATCAGAGGCAGCCTGGATGAAAACAACACTGATTTCTCCCAAAACTTTCCCCTTAAACTGCCTCTCCTAGATAATTTAAGTTATGGGATATGGGGTGGTGGTGTTTTTATTACTCTGCTGAATTTTTCTTCTGGCTATCATGCTTAGGGTGCAAACAAAGGAATAAGGGAATTAATGCCAGGCCAGGCATTCTAATAATTGTGTAATACGGGACACCTGCCTACTAAGAATGTTGCTGATGTCAGGAAGCCAAGTCAATAGGCCAAATCATTCTCTTCTCTCCCCTTCTATGTTATTAACCTTTTGTCTGCAAGTGCAACCTAAGCCTGCCTTTTTGTTCAGGCCATTGTGAAATATCTGTTCCACTGAACAGAATGCTGATTTGTTCTCGTAGTTATAGCACATGCACACTTGAATGGCATCTTTTCAGTCTAAAAGTATCCGGCAACTTTTCTGCAAAGATTGGTATCTCACACAAAGTTGTTGCTTGTTAAATATTGGTCAAGAGAACAGGACGTTCCCCAGTTCTTTTGCTTGCGTGAAAGCAATAAGAAATAATAGTCTCGTCAAAACAAGACTGAAGACGCACGCTACATGTTGTCACATGAAATTACAGGCTTCCTTGATTAGATCTGCAACATCTCATTTGGAAGAAATATGCTTAGTTCAATGATGGGGTGGGTGGGGAAACAGGGTTAAGGAAGTGGGAGAGCTTCCTTAAAAGCAATGGGGAAGGATCAGTCTTATATGGAATGCAAGGTGGACAGTCAACAGACTATATCATGCTAAAGTGCAGTTGCACACTTACTATGGAATCACTTATGTCTTCCTAGAGTGATTCATCCCTTTAAAGGACAGATTGCAAGGTGTATATAGAAAACTAGTTGCAGTATCAGGTCTGTTGGAATCATCCAGCATATTGATTAAGCTGCATTTATTTTGTAAGTAAAGGTAAAGGGACCCCTGACCATTAGGTCCAGTAGTGGCTGACTCTGGGGTTGCGGCACTCATCTCGCTTTATTGGCCGAGGGAGCTGGCGTACAGCTTCTGGGTCATGTGGCCAGCATGACTAAGCCACTTCTGGCGAACCAGAGCAGCGCACGGAAATGCCGTTTACCTTCCCGCCAGAGTGGTACCTATTTATCTACTTGCACTTTGACGTGCCTTCGAACTGCTAGGTTGGCAGGAGCAGGGACTGAGCAATGGGAGCTCACCCCATTGCGGGGATTTGGACCACCGACCTTCTGATCGGCAAGCCCTAGGCTTTGTGGTTTAACCCACAGCGCCACCCGTGTACCATACCCCAAAAGTAGCAGTAGGGGACCTGTGGCTTCCGCATTCTGGTTGACTGCAACTCCCATCGCTATTTGCCATACTGCCTGGTGCCAATGGGTAGTGTTCAACAATATCTAGGGGGCCGGGGCACAGGTTAGCTGCCTGTGCCCCAAACAAAAGGTTCTGGACACGTTATAGCCTAGGAATCTAGTGACCATAATGCATTCGCTTCAGTATACACTTTGGGAGGGGGCTAGCCTAGACAATTGGAGGGTGCAAGAGGGTCTTTCCTGCTGACAGGAGCAAAGCCCCAGTGCTTCCAGATCCTCACTGAATTCCTGATGTCCTACGGGCAGACTAAAGGTGACAATATGGACAAGCAGTGCAAAATAACGACAATGTATCACAAGTGCTACAGGAAAACATATAAAGAGGAAGATAAAGCCTAACACTTAGTCTCACATAACAGATGCTCATTCCAATTTAATTCTGGCCACTAAACACCAACCCCAAAAGGGAATTCATGTAGTGCTCTGGGTGGTGCCTGAGCTTGATGGAGTATCCTAGAAGACTGCCAAGAACACCTGACAATCTAACATCATGTTACATTGATGCAATATCAAAGATGATGTTGTTTGGCCATTTTTAGACACTGTAATGGGCATAAGGGGAAGAAGCAACTCCTTGGGTGCTCAAGTTGCTGGAGCCTAGTGAGTATCTTCAGCTACCATAGTCAGTATCTTCAGCTGTGCCCAGGAGACAACAGGAAGCCAGATAAGACCTTGTAGTGCTGGTATTACGAGCTTCCATTTGCATACACACCTGCCAATTCCGCTGAAACCAACAAGGCTTACCATATGTCCCCAGAACTGTGAGGGAGTGGAGTGTTCCAGAATAACAACGTTTATGTGTGATATCCAGAGAACTTTGGTTTTGTGGTGGCATATGATCTAAACAATAAAAATATGAACATAAATCAGTAAACTCAGGCACAAGCAGGCTTTAAAATTTCAACAAAACAGAGAATGGATACGGTCACTCTCCCACATCTTTCTCTCCACAGAAGTAATTCCTCAGGGCAATCAAGGCAGTTTCAGTCCCAAGACCAAGCCTAAGTCCAAACTGAGATGGATCTAGAAAGCAGAATTACAACTAAACTAGTTTCTAAGCCTACAGCCTACAAAGATATTCGTGACAAGAATTGCTGGAGAGAGAGAGAATATGTGCATATGTAGTAGAGAGGATGATCTAGAGCAAAAATTAGAAGCAGAATAGCTATGGTGAAACAAACATTTTATAAAAAGAAACACCTGTTAGCAGGAGGAGTAAGTATACCTCTGAAAAAGAAATTTATTTTAAAAACATGTGGAGTACAGTTCTGTATGGATGTGAAGCATGGGATATAGATAATATGGAAGAATGGAAATGAGAGGCATTTGAAATGTGGTATTTGAGAAGAATGCGTGGAGGTAGTTGGATAAAAAGGAAAAGAAAAAAAAGAAAAACTGGATTGAATAGGAAAGGGATAAGGGCTGGTGTAAAGTGTGAGGAAGATGCTATTAAGGATAATAGGACACATTCTGAGAAATGGAAGGATAGTCAAGATATAACTGAAGAGCAGTTGGAATGAAAAAGAAGAGCTTGGTCTAATAACACAGAGAAAATTTAAGGGACAAAACGAGGCAGAGACACGCAGATGTGAAGAGGCTGACAGAGATGAGTGGAGAGTTGGCACGTGCAAGAGGGAGGAGTATTAATAATTGTGTACCTGATGTCTCTGTTGCCATTTTTGACGAAAAAATAAATAAATGTTTTGTCACTGGATTGTCAGAGCACACGTTTCTTGAGAATACGTGTGTAATCCCCAGGGATCCAATTTGTAAACCAATAAGGAGACAATCCAAACTCTGGCCACTGACCAAAAGGGCTCACAGTGGTCAGAGCAGAAGGTGGGAGGGGCAGAACAATGTGATCAGACTCAGAAGGGCCTGATACAGTCATGTAACAGCAGTGAGACCACATCACAATCCAACTGCTCAGATGTTCCCTGACTCTAAAATGCACAGCTGGGGTGGGGGTTCTGATGCCTGCCACTGCTGGAAATGCCAGTAGCAGCTCCTCCAACTTCATTGGTGGAGTGGTCATTGTGTCACCCCATCAGCATCATCAACTTTGGCAGAAGAGCTGGGTAATAGAGCATGCATTTAACCCCTACACTGTCTCTGCTTTCAAAATTCTGAGCAGCTCCCAATGCATCATTAATTCCCCTCCTGGGGTTTGGTGTGATTTCTTATGCCCGAGTTTTGGTTTTTCCCCCTAGGAACTACGGGAAGTTAAAATTCCATGTGTCTCTTTTTAAAACCTCAACCCATGCTATCTTGTTTGCTGTTGTGTCACCACACAGTGGATTGAGTAATTTCTGACAGCAGGTTGGCCAACTGCTCAGAGGCAGCCTTTGAGAAACCATCTCCTACATTTTGGCTTCTGCTCTGCTGACATCTGTTGCAGAAAGGGAGTTCACCACACCCTCGTGTCAGTATGCAAACACTTGGATCCCAGGAGAAAGCTAATAAAGGGAGGGACTGCAGCATTTTGAGACCCATTTCTAAAAAGATAATTAAGTCTCAAGGTCAACAAGGGGGTGGCGGGAGACCACAACCCAACATAGAGAGTTAGCCAGTCTTGGTGATTTAAATGGGACTTGAGCTGCAGTCCTACACCTATTCAATTGGATTGACTTCAGAGTAGACATATACAATGATACCTCGGGTTAAGAACTTAATTCATTCCAGAGGTCCGTTCTTAACCTGAAACTGTTCTTAACCTGAAGCACCACTTTAGCTAATGGGGCCTCCCACTGCCACTGCACCGCCGCTGCACAATTTCTGTTCTCATCCTGAAGCAAAGTTCTTAACCTGAGGTATTATTTCTGGGTTAGCGGAGTCTGTAACCTGAAGCGTATGTAACCCAAGGTACCACTGTATAAAGTTGCACTGTTGAATGCTTGTAACTTAATTGAAGTTGCTGAACATAATATACCATGGGAAGCCAAAATAGTTCAAAAGCAGTTGGCCCATGACTTATATACGCTTCCATGAGTAGGGATTGTGTCAACATCTATGTCTTGCAAACATTGTTGACACTGTGGAGCTACAGTATAGAGTAAAGAGAGTAGCGGAGGGACATGGGGGAAACAGGGCTTCACCTTTTCAAACAGCTGCATTGCAAGCAGAAAAAAACATCACAGCTGCTTTAAGCCTAGAGATGCAGTAACAGGAAAACTTTGCCTGTTGAATTTATGCATATCATTTTACCCTTAAAGTTTAACTCCCATTGAGGAAGAAGGAAAAAGGAGGGAGTTGGAAACCATAAGCAGTGGTAAGCAATACCAATTCCACTATGGTTAATTAAATAAAAGGCAATATTCCTTTTGTTTTGTTTAAAATCCTTGACTCATGTCATAGCTGACTTGTATTTAATCCCAGCCACCCTGCCATGCTCAAGCTCAGTCTTAAATCTTCCTGGAAGCAGGAAAGAGGCAACAATAAACCTGAAAGCTTTAATACTGTAACAGCAGGTAAGCTGGCAGATCATCATTAAAACTTATCAGTCGTGTCCCTCTGACTGCATTGTCAAGCTGTAAATTCACTCTGGATGTAAAGCATGTGCCTGCTGGTATATGCCTGAGGGGGTTCTGGGAATTAACTCTGCTCTCAAAAACTATTCCAGTTATTCATGTGACTCAGCTGCTGAAATCGGGATCCTTTTGTGGTCACATGGCAGCATGCTGATTCAGTCTCTGCTAGAGCAGCATGGGATACAGGAAAGAGACACCTCATCAAAGAAAAAGCCACTTTCTCTGTTCGTATTAAAAGGAAATCATTTCTGGTTAGGGATCTTTTAAAGAAGAAAAGCCACAGCACCGTCAATTTGGCAGCATGAACGCTCCAGGCCGTACAGATAGAGGTAAATATTGTTTTATGTTTTCTGGAGGAGGAAGAACTCCACAAATATAGATCCGTTTCTCAGCAGCTTCTGTGCTGTATTCTCCCCTCCCTATCTATTAAAGACATGGCAGGAGGATGGAAGCACCAAGCACACTCGCTGCCCACCTGAGGGTTGGTACTCTGTGCTGTGTGCATCCTCCTCAGATGGTTCTGAGGACTGCCTCTGCTGACTATGCAGCCTTTTTATAAAGGGCCACAGCCTTCCTCAACCTGGTGCCCTCCAAATGTTTTTGAATACATCTCCTATCTGCTCAAGCCAGTGCTTGGGTCCGCCAGGTTGCTAAAGGCTGCTGCAAAGCACCGGTCCAATCAAGGCAGGGGAGCCGATCTCATGCTCTGATTGGTTCCAACACTCTAACCACTATGCCACTCTGCCTCTCCCCATCACATTGGCTGCCTTAGTTTTGCTGACCCAGCTCTGGATTCTGCTAGGCAAGGCCCGCTAACAGCTCCCTAGCTCTTACCAGTCAGCCCCTCCTGGACAGCTGTTCCAGACCTCAGATTCAGACCCTGCTCTGATTTCTGGTGACCTCTCAACTGTGTATGGTTAGCAGTAGTGGACATTCCTGGAAAACAGTCTTAACAAGTAAACGGCACCAAGGTGCAGTAAGGATCAGGGTTGACATTTCCTCTGCTGATGACCTGTCACCAGAACCACTGGTTCAAGCCTAGTGACATATTCCATGCCTAATTAGTGAGGTCTCAAGCTCCACTCCCCATTTTTTTCTTGCTGGAAATCCTAGCTGTCTGTCACAAGCTAGAGAAGATTCCTGTATTTATAGTGAACGAGGGCAGCAGAGTCTTTGTGGAAAAGAAGCGTACAAATAGGTTGTACAAATAGGTTGTAAAGTGTATGCACACACTCATGTTTAAAGACTGGGGCTGCAGGTCGGAGCTAAACAATATAAACTTAAGGCCTTTGCAGATGACCTGGTTTTGACATTACAGGAGCCAGAATCTAGTACGAAAAGGGTTCTAGAATTGATTCAAGAATTTGGTCATGTGGCAGGATTTAAATTAAACAAGCAAAAAACTAAGGTTTTAGAGAAAAATTTGACAATAATGGAAAAAGAAAGGTTTCAGAAGGAGACAGATTTAAATGTGGTTAAGAAAGTGAAATACCTAGGGATTAATATGACGGCTAAAAATCTGAATTTATTTAAAGATAATTATGAAAAATGTTCGTCAGAAGTTTAAAAAGATTTAGAAATTTGGTCAAATTTGAAGCTTTCCTTGTTGGGCCGAATCGCCGCTATAAAGATGAATATATTGCCAAAAATGTTGTTTTTGTTTCAAACTTTGCAGCTTGTGGACAGGATGGATTGTTTCAAGAGGTGGCAGAGAGATATTTCTAAATTTGTCTGGCAGGGCAAAAAGCCCAGAATAAAATTTAAAATATTGACTGATGCTAAAGAAAGAGGGGGGTTTGCCCTGCCAGACATGAAGTTGTACTATGAATCAGCAGCATTCTGCTGGTTGAAAGATTGGCTACTTTTTGAGAACACTGATATTTTGGACTTGGAAGGGTTTAACAATGCGTTTGGGTGGCATGCATATCTGTGGTACGACAAGGTCAAAGCTCATAGAGCATTCAAAAACCATATTGTCAGGAAAGCAGTGTTTAATGTCTGGACAAGATATAAAGATTTATTAGAAAATAAGACTCCAAGGTGGTTATCACCGATGGAAGCTAAGGCTCTGAAAAGACTCAATATGGAGGCCAAGTGGCCGAAATATTGGGAGATATTAGAACAAGAAGGAGACACACTGAGATTGCAGAGTTTTGAGAAACTAAAAGATAAAGTGCGAGACTGGTTGCATTATTATCAAATTAGAGAGGCCTATAATTTGGATAAAAAAAATAGGCTTCCAGGTGGAAAAATCAAAATTGGAAACAGAATTGTTAGAACCTAAAACTAAGATACTTTCAAGAATGTATAACTTGCTGTTAAAATGGAACACACAGGATGAAACGGTCAAATCAGCTATGATTAAGTGGGCGCAAGATATTGGTCATAACATTATGTTTGCTGACTGGGAACAGTTATGGACCACTGGTATGAAATTTACGGCATGTAATGCCTTAAGAGAAAATATTATGAAAATGATATACAGGTGGTACATGACCCCAGTCAAGCTTGCAAAAATTTATCATTTGCCTGATAATAGATGCTGGAAATGTAAAGAGACTGAGGGAACATTCTTTCATCTTTGGTGGACGTGCCCAATGGTCAAGGCTTTCTGGGAAATGATCTATAATGAACTGAAAAAGGTATTTAAGTATACCTTTCTTAAGAAACCAGAGGCCTTCCTTTTGGGCATTGTCGGTCAATTGGTGTCAAAGAAAGACAGAACATTCTTTATGTATGCAACAACCGCAGGAGGATACTCATCGCAAAATATTGGAAGACACAAGATTTGCCCACTCTAGAAGAATGGCAGATGCAAGTGATAGACTATATGGAATTGGCAGAAATGACTGGCAGAATCCGAGATCTGGGAGAAGAGTCGGTGGAAGAGGACTGGAAGAAGTTCAAAGAATATCTCCAAAAACATTGTAAAATGTTTGAATGTTAAAATGATGTTGGATATAAAGATAACATGGCATTAGTGACATAGTTAAAAGGAATATGTAAAAATGTTTTAAAAGAAAAGGATGAAAGGACCAGAGTAAAATTATGTCGAAATTTATCAAAGTGATATAAGGGATTAAGTTATAAAGAATATGTAAAAATGGATTTAAAAGGAAAGGAAAAATCGGAGACATAATAGGTTGAAATGTATAATATTGAATAAGATTTGAAAGAGGGTAAGGAATTGCTGAATTTCATTGTGTAAAGGGGAACACAGAAAAGGGAGACGTGAGGAAGCCAGGAAAGAGGGCTATAAAGATAATAAGCAAAAAACTAGATTTTCATTTTTCTTTGTTTTTCTGTCTCTTCTTATTTCTTTTTATGTTTTTTATTGTACTTTTTTGTCATGTTGGATTGTGTTGTTTTTCTTTTATTGTCTTTTTTTTGGTTTGTTTGATTGTGAAGTTTGTTTTATTATATAAAATCTTAATAAATATTTTTTTTTAAAAAAAAAGACTGGGGCTGCATACTCACCATACAGCTAAAGCACATTACCCTCCAAGAAAATAATCTTGGGAACAGTAGTTTACCTATCATAGCACTACAATTCCCAGCACCCTTAAACTACAGCTCCCAGGATTTTTGTGGGGTATACTTTAAATGTATGGTGTATGCAGAGCAGTAGAATATTACTGTCATAATGTTATTTTATTTTTTTTATTTTATACCAACTATTCTTCTAAGGAATTCTATGGGATCAGTCAACCAGGGTTCCTTGTACGTTTCAATATTTATCTGAAACGGTCGAGTGACATGATATGGTGATTTGGCATGCAATGCTGTCAATACATCAACTACATACGGGCTCATTACCCCAAAACCAAGTGAAGAACAGAGTTTAGCATGGTATCATTACTGCACTCTAATAGCAGCAACAGAGTCCAACTCAGCCAGGGTTATTCTGAAGGAGGAGAATAGTGGAAGAAAGCAAACCTTCTTAGACCATTCCCTAAATGCAAATCTGAAAAAAGCAAAGAAAAAGCAAGCATATAAGTACAATAGACATTTCAATTCCTCTGGAATATGCATTTGTATTAAAAAGCCACGAGGTACTGGAGAATTTAAGACATGCCAAAAAATCCTTGCCTGGGAAAATTAGGGGATTTCCATTCCTGCTGAAAAATGCAATGAGTGAAAGCTTTGAACTTCAGAAGGAGGGAAGTCCTTGAAAGGCAAGGGATGTCCAGATTTCTGAAAGAGGGGGCCTTTCATTATTAAAGCTACTGATAAATGTATCAGGAAAAGTGGGGGAGGGCTCTAGGTAAATATTAACTGTATATTAATTATTAAACCAGAAAGTAAATAGAAACCCTCTTAACCAAGGAGAGAGAGAGAGAGAAGTTTTAAAAATACCCACTGCTGAATGCTCTCAAGGAGAAGGAAAATCCCTAGAGGGAAAACAATAATTGTTTTTGACCTTCTACAGTTAAGGAGGCATTGGTAAAGGAACCACGCTGCTTCCTTTATTGCACGTTGAAGCTGGCTTGCCTGTGCTGCTTCTAACATTGCAGTTCCAAAGTAGACAGAGGCAGGGCTCATGTGGCTTGTCTGGGCAATCGGAGCGTAATGCAAGGCAGCATTTCAAAGGCTGGTGCTGTCTCGAGAGTGATTTATGGGGCACAAGAGGGATTCTGATGTGTCATTCTGCCGGGGGGCAGTGGCTGGAGGGGGTGGGTGGAAGCAGAAAAGAAAGCAACACAAGGGTCATGAACAAAAAGGAATTTGCTTATCCCATTTCCGTCTAGTTCTAAATTTCATTGGAGCTCACGGTTGTCAGGTTGTGTTTATGTCTAGGCTTTATTGCTGGATTTAGCGCGATGTGTAGTCTCTGAATGCAGGAGCAGTAGTCACCATTTCTGCAACAAGAATCATAGAATCATAGAAATGTAGAGTTGGAAGGGACCGCAAGGAGCATCTAGCCCAACCCCCTGCAATGCAGGAATCTTTTGCCCAACATGGAACTCAAACCCATGACCCTGAGATTAAGAGGCTCATGCTCTACAGAGTGAGCTATCCCAGAACAAAATGTGCTTTAATTCTGGTAGCACAAATTAGTGATGCCCCCCTCCCCAAGTATCACAAATATAGCAAATAATAAACTTGCTTTTATCCAACTGTATTTTTAACCAAAGCGCATCCTTTCCAATGGCCTCCTGCAGTTCCTCTGGACAACATCCCGCCTCTTGTCCGCGAGAGTCTTGATAGCACAAGGATGGAAGACTGAGGAAATCCCAACTAAAGAATCATGGCTGAACTGGCAAAATTGACAATAAGCTACAGGACAAGGACAACTGTGACTTCAAAGAGGAATGGGAACCCTTTACAAAGTATTTGAAGATGCAACAAAGTGAATTGGACTTCTTGGCAGGTTTTGAATAAACACTCACAAACGTTTTATTGACAATAATCAGTTAGACAATTTAAGGATTTATACAATTTTATAACATGCAGAGAATAGCATTTACAGAGAAACCAGAGATTGGAACTGAGGGAAGTCAGGGGGGTGGGATGGGAGGGGGGAGGAGAAAAATGGGGGGAAATTAAGGATATGTTTTCAGAGAATATGTTTTGCTTAAATTCCTGATAAAAATTAAAACAAAAACAAAAAACATCCTGCCTCTTGTTTCAGATTGCTTGGCGGACAGAGCATCCTACACTGATGTCCATGGGAACTCCAACAAAATCTGAAGCTCCCCATATGCTTCTCACCACTTGAACATGTCAATAGTCACCGTTGCTCAGCCATGTTTTGAGGGCCTGCTGCCATCTGTTTTGCTAGACCACCATCGAAAAATTGCATCTAACTACTTGCTAATCGCATTTGCATCATACTTTTAAAGCACTATTATACCTCACAAAGAATCATTGGGAATCAGAAGTGGGTTGAGTGCTGATGTATTTAGATCCTGATTGTGAGCTTTCCATAGGCATCTGACTGGGCATTGTGAGAACGGGATGTTGGACTCGATGGGCCTTTGTTCTGATTTCCTTATGTCCTTTATCCATTCCTAAACAGGCAACTCTAGCCATAAAAACTATAGCTTGGGGGAAATTCCTTTCCCAGATTTGACCAGATATGACCATTGAACCACACAGAAACTAGGGGAACGTCTTATCAGTTGATTAAAAGCTTGAAATTCATCACACATGAGAACATGTGGAAGAAAGAAAAATTCCTGACATGTGCAAATAAGACAGATGGTAGTGACCATGTGGTAACCAGAATGTTGTGTTGTATTCAGCATTGTCTACTGTCTAATACTTGCTCACAACATCATATATATATTATGGGCTAATCCTGAAACCCAAAGAAGCATGAATAGTAAATAGCTAAGTCCACATTAGTTGTGAGCATCTGACAAGGTCAGAATTCAGCCAATTTTGTTTTTCTGGGTTGACCAACCAATCAAAATAGGTTTGGCTGGTTTTGAGCAATTCTCAAAGTGGTGTCTTCTCAGACCACGACCACAAGCAAGTACTAGATGTATGTAAATAGTGAACTCAAAAGGTGTATCACTCTGCCTTCTGCATTTGACTGATTTGCTGTTTCAGAATTGGCTAGATATTTCAAAAATAGTTAGAAAATTGTTCCAGTGGTTGATGAACCACCAACACCAGCCAATACATAGATGCTGTCTCTAACTAACTTTTTTGGAGTATCAGCTGACTAGGGGAGACCACTAAATTTTCCCCTAGCTGCAGCGCTGCATTTTCTAACCTTTCCTTGGACAGAAGAAGGTAATTTGTGCTAAATGCTGTGTTAAATACACTTTCAAACAGTCCTTAGGGCATTATAGCCTATCTATTTATGAACTTGCAATAGCAAGTGCAGTCTGAGCCACTGCACATATCTGAACTGTGGGGTTTAGGATACCTGAAAGACCCTAACCAGCCCCCTAAATGAGTGCCTTTTGGAAAAGCTTCTGTTTGTAGTTCTACTCCAGATAACCTAGCAATGGCTAGAATTGTCACATTGAGATGACAATCTGAAAACAGAAATGATGCCCCCAATTTCTTGGTATCTAAAAGCAAATACAGTGGATAAAATTATAGCATGTACGTCTAAGGAAATCATTTTATTTGCAAGGAAGGTTTGTTCAGGAGGGATTAAGAAACGTTTCACGCTGAAATGGAAAAGAAAGAAAAGATAGCTCAAGAGACTTAGTCCTGAAGACTCCAGCTTATAACTTGAATGTTTAGACAGCACTATTTGTTTATCTGTTGGGAGGCAACACTTGGTTTTGGCAGCGAACTTTCAACAGGTACTATCAAGGTGTCCTATAAATAGAATACGAACAATAGGTGTCTAAAAAATTCTGGGGAAGAAAAACCAAGATAAGAGTCATGAGCAAATAAAGCCTTTCCCCCATAAAGCAATGCTGAAAATAAACAAACCAACCTTTTCCATAAAAAACCATGAACATTTTGCACCGCCATTAATTGTAAAGCAAATCTTAATAACTCTATGTCACAAGTCATCATGCCTCTTAAAAAGAACAAATAGTATCCTGCACCATGTCTCAAAACAGCCACTACTTCCAAATCTGTGGGAGGAAAGAAAAATAACCTTTTGAAAACAGAAGGAATGTGGAAACACTCAGCTTGTCAGAACAGTCCTACACACTGCTCTGCTGTTCACTTCATTAGCTATGGAGGATAATCTGAAAAGCACACAAAATAGTTATGAAACTGCCGCCACCACCCCTTGAAACTAAGGGACAAAAGTGATGCGATGTTGTTCATGCAACAAGCACCTGTGCTGTTTGAAAAATAAATAGTTGCCCAGAAGGGGTGGGGCAGGAGAGGAAGAAGACGGATTGCGACCCCAGGACTTTAACTCTTTGTCTCTATCTGCAGTTCTGATGAGCCTGGGAATTCCTTATAGCAGGGCAACATTTCTAAATCTGGAGAAAGAGATGGCTACCCGTATTTTTCACTCTTAAGACGCACCAGACCACAAGACACACCTAGTTTTTGGAGGAGGAAAACAAGAAACAAGAAAAAAAATATTCTGAATCTCAGAAGCCAGAACAGCAAGAGGGATCGCTACGCAGTGAAAGCAGCAATCCCTCTTGCTCTTCTGGCTTCTGGGATAGTTGCTCAGCCTGCATTTGCTCCATAAGACACACACACATTTCCCCTTACTTTTTAGGAGGGAAAAAATACGGTAATTGCCTCATGATTGTTATTTTCCGAGGCTGGGCTAAATATATTAATCCAGCATAGAGGTTTTGGGACACTTCACTTTCTTAGTCTGTGGGCCATGCCTGATTTGTAAACTGACACATATTTCTGAACATGTTCAATGCTGATTGCCCCACCACCAGATGCACAACAGAATATTGCATTTTGTGAAGTCATCCGGGGATATAGCCCAGACTTCTGAACAGGCTTTGCATGTTCCCCTGAAGAAGTGTGCATGCACACGAGAGCTCATACCAGTAACAAACTTAGTTGGTCTCTAAGGAAGGATTTTTAAAATTTTGTTTCAACTATGGCAGACCAACACTGCTACCCCCTGGAAACAGTCATTGTCTTCGTGTTTGTTGAACAGAGGCATTCTGGGAAGGAGAACTGCATGTCCCACTCTTGCCACACTGGACTCCTTTGGGTCAGGACAGCAATAAAATGAATATGGTCTACATAAATGCATTCAGCAGATGTTGCATTACTCCTCTTTCAAAGAGGTGTCTACAGTCCATCTAATTCAGTGATGGCCAAACTTGGCCCTCCAGCTGTTTTGGGACCGCAACACCCTTCATCCCAAGCTAACAGGACCAGTGGTCAGGGATGGTGGGAATTGTAGTCCCAAAACAGCTGGAGGGCCAAGTTTGGCTATCACTAATCTAATTCCTCTTTTTCAATAGGAGACCCCCCCCCCCTTTTGGGCATTCCACCTGCTAAGCATGAAGGAAAATGCAAAGATTAGATGTTAGCTTTACTAAAAGTGCAGGTTGTTTTTGGGTTCTTTAAGACTGCTGCAGCCTCCTAAAATTGGGTGTGTCCTTTTAATAGCAAGAGATACACAAGGAGTTTGTTTTGGCATACTGTACTACCAAGGAAGAAAGCCAAGACAGCTGAAAGCTAATGTGGTTTAAAATACTACGTATCAGTAATAACACTGAGGACATTTCCCATTGGTCAGTTTTAAATACAATTGTTTAGGCTCTTCTCTCAGGGTTGTACATCTATTGTAAGGAAATTGCGTCTTCCCTGCATTGAGCACCCTATACTTTGCACCTGGGAAAATGTGGTTTTTGTCTTGATAAAAGTGTGCATATTCTTCTGCTGTAAAAACAATGGTGAGAGTGGCTTACATCACGTTGAAACAATCAACAAAATAGATAATAAAAGCCAGCCATAAAACCAGGGACAGGTCAGCTCAATTTAAAAAAGAGGAGAAGAATCCCAGCAGGATAAAAGCATGCTAAAAGAAAAATGTCTTGGCCAAGCGGCAGAAGGCAAGAAGACAGTGGATCACACCAATCTTTCTAGTTATGGAGTTCCATAACTTAGTTGTGGCCATCAAGAAGACTCTCTCCCATGGACCGGCAAGTTGCATCTCCTTTAAAGCAGAATGTGGCGACAAGGTTGGCTTTTCTAGGATATTGCACCTATCTTGGAGTACTTGAATTGGTATCCAGTTTGTTTCTGGGACAATTGTGAGTGCTGGGTGTGGCCCAAGACATTTGCTTGCTAAAGGAGAGTGTGGTGCATCTACTTCACATCAATGGGTCTGGCTGGACTGGCTATGGAATTTTTATTCAGCATGGGCAATGGGGTGGCTTCCTCCACGGCACTTGAGGGCAACAAGCTAGCTTAGGGGGAAGGGCTGTAACTCAATGTTGGAGCATCTGCTTTGCATCCAGAGGCCCTAAATTCAATCCCTAGCATCTCTAGATGAGGGTGGGAGAGGCTCCCACCTAAAACCATGGAGAGTCATGGTCAATCGGTGTAGACAGTGCTGAGCTAGATGGCCAAGGGTGTGACAGTAATCCAATCGATTTGTAACTGTTACATCATTGCTAGTGAGGAGATAGCTCAGTTGGTGGCTCAGCTTCCATCTCTACCTATGAGTTAGGGCTCTCTGTATTGGGCAATGGTAGATGTGGCGTCATAAGGCCTGGTAGTCCTGGTTTGGCCTTACTGCTACCTGACCCCATCTGTTCCTCTGTAGGGTCCCCTTTGTAGAGGTCCACATCCCATAGCTGTCAACCATTCCTTATTTGGCTGGAAAGTCCCTTATCCCAGCTCTGTGTCCCACTGCTCTCCCTTATTGATGATGTCCCTTAAATTTCCCGGGTTTCAAAGGAAGCAGCTCCTCTCCCTCCCTCCCTGCCGGTCAGGGAGGAGGAAAGCTCCAACTGTGTTGCTTGGCTGCGTTGCTCACCCAATAAGGAGTCTAAGAACAACTGGGGGGGTGGAGCTTGCATGTCTTGTGCTGATCAAATCGGCCATGTTGCCCGGGGATTCGCCTTTGCTCAGCGCTTCCCAGCGGAGAGGTGATGGAAGTTTCCCTTGCTGCATCCCCTTTGCTGGGTTGCTGTGCTATGGGAACCACCGCTTGAAGCATCGTTTGGCTGCTGGCTGGACATTCTGCCAGCTATGCCAAATCCTCCTCTGACCTGAGTAGATCATGGATCCAGAGCTGGTTTGGGGAATGTGATTGATTTATATTTGACATATGTTTGGCCACAATCCAAAAACAGAGTCAATTCTGATGAAATCAATGGGGAGATGGTTGCAGTCTTACTCTGTGTTTGGACTGTGGCCTTTGCTTTTATCACATACAGCTGGAGTGTAAGTGAAGATCATTTACCGGTGAGCATCTGGGAGACGTGCTAGATCACTGGAAAATATTTATTTATTTCCTCGAGTCATTTCTCTGACACCCTGGGCTTGCAACAATTTTAAATCACTATGTCATTAAAATACAAGGGCAGAGACCACACATAACATGTGACCTTTGCTGCAGAAACTTAGCAGCAAAACAATAATATAGTTACTAACTAGCAACAGACATCCAGAGAAGAGGGCCATCCATCTCCCATGGGACAAGGTGTTCCACAATATTGGCCCAGCCACTGAAAAAGGCCTATTGCTGCTATTAACTGTGCAGTGGGAAGCAGACAAAATCGTGTGGGAGGAGACAATCCGCCGGGTATCCTGGGCTTTAAAGATAAATCACAAACACTTTAGATTCTGCCAGAACAAAATTGGCAGCCAGTGCAGATGGTGCAGGATAGGTGAATTATGGTCCCGTGAGCATACACCCACCCATCATTGCCCTTGCAGCTGCATTCTTGTTCAACTGTCGCAACTTTATTAATATGGTTCTCCAGTTTGATCAACATTATTGAAGCCAACTTTTTATGGAGTAGAATATTTCAGCACAGCTGATCTGAAAGGAGAAGTGCTGTTCAGCCGTCCTTCTTGCACTGCTCTGTTTTTGTTTCGTTATGTTGCCATTGGTCAGCTTGTTACACTATGAAGCTGCAAAATGAGCAACAAACAGCTCTTTTAGGCCCCTTGTAAAGAAATACTCTGTTTCCATCAATGAGGACCAATATTCATTGAGTTACAAAAGACCATATAGGGGGTAAAATAGCCATTCATAGATGTACTCTCTGGCCCAGGAACTATTCCGTTTCCCATTCCTGGAACTCAGGCTGAAGGCATCTCATCTGGAAGCCTCCAGAGTTCATTTAATTGCTAGTGTTGAATAGCAGAGCTGAAACAGCCAGTGTACAGCAAGCTTGGCTAGACATGAAGAAATTCCTCATGTCCAGAATCCATACTGGCTTTAACTGAGTGAACTGGCAGGTTCCCATTCTTGATTAAATCCCCACTCCCATTTCCATTGGCTTATTCCAGGCTTGCCTTCAGGTTTGTGGGAGGCCTGAAAATAGTAAGTGGGTATCAGCATCCCAGATGTCATTCTTTCAAATATAGATATTAATACAGAAAAGTGGGCTTTTTCTTTATAGATTTTGCATGATCAAGCTGTCTTGTTATACTGAATGGTTGCTGTTTACCAAGGTCTGGAAAATACTAATTTTATATAAGAACTCTTCTAGCATAAGATAGTGGTCTTGTGGAATAGAAATATTTACAAGATCACTTAAACCTGCAATATATCATTTGGGAAGGAACTGTATAGTGACCTTTTCTATGTCAAAAATAACTGCACAAATTGAAACTCCATGGAACCTTTTTTATTTTTGGTCCGATCAACCTTCTGCATTTTTCTTTCAGGCTTTAAAAAATCATTTTGTCTCTCCGTTGGTTCTTAGTTTGTTGATGTTCTTGTCTGCTGCTTTGATTTTTCTGTTTTAATAGGATTGATGTTTTTATATCTATTGATGTTAGCCACCTTTTATGCCTTTCGGGAAAGAAAAAAACTTTCCAACAAAGCAGTCATGAGAATAGATACATTAAGCAAATTTAGAACAATATATAAAGCATTATCCTTTAAAACTATAAAACTACAATTTAATTAATAAAAAGTAACATACAACATAGTAAAAACCATAAAACCACAGTCAAAGATAAAACAGTACCAAAACTGATTAATTCTTGAATTATGGGAAAGAGGCAGGGAACAGGTAAGCTTAAAGGGTTAGGATGGTGGAGCCTGTCAAATCAAATGTGGAATTCCACACATATGGAGTCAGTGCCACAAAAATCTGTCTCTCTTCTGCCTAATTATTCTCAGAATCAGACACTTCCAAGTAGGGCCTTGGAAACAGATCTCAAAGCAGGCAGATATGGCTGAAGGTGGTCCTCCCGGTACCCAGGTTCAAAACCATTTAGATGTTTAAAGGTCAGCAGGACCCAGAAATGTACGGTCCACCAAGGCAACTGGATAATACAGGTGACACATGTTCCAGGAAGCACCCAGATGGCTGCATTTTGCAGCAGATGTTGTTTCCAAATTGTCTTTAGAAGCAGCTCAATGTGGAGATCCATGTCCAGCCTGGATGATACATAGCTGACTCAAGGTCTGTCTTCTCCAGATAGAGCCAAAGATCTCTTCCTCCAGGCCCAGGAAAACATGGAACCTTCAGAAGTTATAGTTGGGCAAATCATCACGGAGCTTGAGAAGACATGAAAAGAGTGAACCTGGATCACAACATCCAGCCCAGGAGCTGAGTTTTAAACAAAGGGCAAAGGGCATGTCCCCCACCCCCCATGAGAAATCATAATTGATCATGAATCTGAAGTGAGACCTCCAGATTTGTTTGCTTACTTCTTTTTGTTTATTTTTAAGGTTGTGATCCATACCCAAGTACTTGGCCCCCTTGAATTCAGCTGAAAGTACTTCTGAATAGATATGTGTATGATTGCACTGTTAGTAATTTCCCCAAAACATTAGAATTTACTTTGGCTTTTTAACCTAGAATGGTAGTGACTGCATCAGAAAAGCATGGAGGGCTAGTCCCTGTGCCCCCATCACTTGTGTTTTTAATGCATGAAATGTTTCACCTGAACCCCCATGAAGTCTGCATTCTGCTGCGAAAAAGTTTCACTATTTGTGTGTGTCAGCCCTGATGAGTGCTGAATTTCTGTGACATTTCTCCCTACCATTATTCAAGAAGCCATGAGAAAAGAAACTGATTTTGGAATTTATCAAAGGGGAAAGAACATTTCTGTGAAAATATAATGGGTTGTTGAGGTACCTACTTTACTTATGGGGTGGCCAAGGGATATTCAGCCTGGGGTGGCCAAGGGATATTCATCATCTTACTGGTGGTTTGCATTCTTCAGCCTTCCTGGGTGCCCACACTTGAGTCAGAACCCAGTGGATTATATTGTAAGGTAAACTCCTCCCGTGGGGCTTTTCCAGATGGGGAAGCAGCCAGGGAGGTTGTGGGGTGCTGGGGAAATGCTCACTTAAAAAAAAAAAGCAGACACAGACCACCCATGGTCACCTCACAGTGATATTGTAAGCTCAAAACCTTGCACTTTGAGAAATTCTAAAGACATTCTAAAGTGCTCCAAGAATGAGGCAGAAAAATGGAAGCCTCTTTCACAGAGTGAGGGGGGAACTTTCAAGAAACTGAAAAACAGATTTCCTCACAGCTCTAAATTCTACACAGATCTCCTCAAGTTTCATTCTTCACATGCACCCCATGTAACCCTCAGCAAGGCCAAGAAACATCCTCAGTGTTTTGAGGCGTCTGCAAAGGGTTTGACATTGCTCTGTTGCCATTTATCACCATCAAAGTCCATAGGGGGTGGTGAAAGGTTTTCATTATGCCATGGACAGTTTGCCTTTTGAATCTGAACTCAGATGAAGCCTGTTATTTTGACGGTTTCCTTGGCAGCAACACATTCTCCTTTTGGGGTGTGGTGTGGCGAAATAGCCTGCACATCTGTCTACTCCTCACAAAGTTTGTACTCGAAACAGTAAGGCCACACAGCGAATGTGGAGCATCTGGCTCTGGCAGGCCCCAGCTATCATACCTTACTGCCAAAACACACAGATCTGCTGTCTATGTTTAGGAAACTCATTTGGTGTTTCCCTCTTTGATTGTGTTTTCCCCACGATGTTCTGAACCGCAATGACAAGGGAGGATCTGGTACAATGAAAAGCAAAGGGCAGGGCAAGTGAGAGGAGCGGGCTTGAAAGAGTGGTAATTTCAGGTTCAAGGGAAGAGGGTGGAGAATGTTTCTCGTGGCAGCGTCCAGCTGGCATAAAATGGGTCATCTGAATTGCACAGTAGAAGCACAAACAACTAGGTATGTATGAAGCTGTATTTGCCAGGCAGCTGCTCTTGAAGGCCTCAGACCATTGGGGACTGGTCCATTAGGGCAGTGTTTCCCAACCTTGTGCCTCCAGATGTTTTTGGCCTACAACTCCCATCATCCCTAGCTAGCAAGACCAGTGGTCAGGGATGATGGGAGTTGTAGGCCAAAAACATCTGGAGGCACAAGGTTGGGAAACACTGCATTAGGGCAAATGGGGTGCTGCCCCACCAGCCTCTGACTGCCTGCCTAGTTATATAATCAGTCCAGGGGAATGGCACCACCAATCAGCATCCACCTCCTTCGTCTCTGTGTTGCACTGGTACAACTTAGTTGGGAGGAGGATGGGGACAATATTAGAATTTGTTGTCTCTATCATTGGTTCTGGATTCACATACTGTTGGTTTTCCTGCCTTCTGCCCTACTTGTCTCAATAGGCATCAGCTGCCACTGCCTCAGAGAGGGGCTTTATCAATTACAGTGATACCTCGGGTTACATACACTTCAGGTTACAGACTCTGCCAACCCTGAAATATTACCTCGAGTTAAGAACTTTGCTTCAGGATGAGAACAGAAATTGTGCAGTAGTGGTGCAGTGGCAGAAGGAGGCCCCATTAGCTAAAGTGGTACCTCAGGTTAAGAACAGTTTCAGGTTAAGAACAGACCTCCAGAGCGAATTAAATACTTAACCTGAGGTACCACTGTACTTGATCTTTTTAACTGGAAATGGCAGGGGTCTAGGACCTTGTGAATACAAAATCTCTGCCACTGATTTATGGCCCTTATCAGACTGCCATAGGGCATTCTTTGTGGCAGACCATAAGTAGTGGAACTGTGTTTTCACAGAGGTGCATCTGGCATAATCCGGAGATGGGGAATCTATGGCCCTCTGATATCGTTGGACTCCAACTCTCATCAGCCCTAGCCAGCATGGCTGATGGTCAGGGTACTCAATAGCCCAGAAAAGTCTGGAGGATACCAAGATTTTGTGGACTACTCTTCATCAGATGCAGCCCAAAAGAATTCCTCCTCCGTGAATTGTTTCAAGAATATATATATACAGGCCCTGCTATCCAAAAGTTTGTTATACGAAACATTCACTTATCCAAACACGAGGAATCAGTACCCAAACCCATCTATACACACCACAGATTCAGGCATCCTAAGTGCTGGACCTGTGTGTAGTGCTGTAAACAAATAAGCAGCCTTTAACAAAAGCCTTAGGTTTGTTTGTTTTTTGTTCTGTTGGTCTGCAGCAACCATTTTGCCAGAAACCATGGTGGGTGAGAGGGAGGGGAGAGACTGGGCAAAGAAGGGAGGAATTCTCTTCCTTCCTTATTTGCATCTTGCAAGGTTCCAGAGGGTTTTAACTTCTTTTTTGTCATTTTGGGGTCAACATTCAATGGTCAGCAACACATCGGAAATTTTCCCCTAGGTCTCAATGGAAATTGTCAACTCATTGCAGAAACACTCACTGAACAGACAGTTTCCATAGAACATATTGTGTTTGGATAGTGGGACCTGACTGTATTTTGCAAGAAACTGTTTAAAAACCATTTCCACAAGTGCAGGACTAGCGCAAGACATTGCTACCTGAAAGAGCAATCAGAGACCAGGCCAGAGTATTCCTACAGTGCCCCAGGATGCTGGGCTCGTCTCTTGGATTGTGTCTTTACATTTCTTAGGTGATTCCGGGGGAAATCTTCCAAGTGTCACACCACTTCCTTGGCACTCCTCATAATATTGTTGATATTTAGCTGTAATTGACTCTAGAATCCTTTTAGAACTGAAGTGCGGAAATAAGTGACTCGTGCTGCCTCAACTGAACGCTTCAGTTGCTTGGGTAATGGGGCCAGGCCTGCACTGGGCTTAAACCTGGGATTTAATAACGTAAACCTAATGTAAAGAACATTAGATTTCTGTTCTTTGCTCTGTACCACATTCACAATGTGGGGTAGTGGTTAGGGCTTGGGAGATCATAGTTCAAATCCTGATTCAGACATGAAACTCCCTAGGCGACCTTGGCCTAGTCACTATCTCTCAACCTAACCTCCCTCGCAAGGTAAAATCGAGAGTGGGAGAACAACTTTGAACTGAATAAGCAACAATTGTATGTGGCTCAAATTAAGATGTGAGAAGTGCAAAAGGCTGTTTAGTGTTGCTTGTGGAAACAATCTTAAGTTACAGTAATATCACAAGAGTTGTGATGATGAAGAGTTAAAAAGAAAAGAAAAAGCCAGCCAGGCCACTCTCTTCCTCTTTAAAGGGCAAGACACTCATTTTAAAAGAATGGACGTTCTTCCAAAACTAGATTCAGTGTTGCTTTGCCATGCTCAGAAGGAAGGCAGAAAGCAGATGCTGTCCATTGCCTTCTGTAGCTTTTGCCAAAAACGCTTTCTCACTTGTAGGAACACAACATGGTCTTCAGCAAGAACTCTCTTGGAGTTCTTCTAATTATAAAGCACAGGTAACAAAAATAATACTATGTGACTTTAAGCACTGGAATATTATGAGTAATGAGAGCTGCCTGAATGAACAATTCTTTGAGAATTTCTGTTTCAGAGGATGCCATAATTAGTTATTTTTTTAGGAATGCAATTTCATCCCATTACTCATTCTCTATGAATGATTCACCTTGCTCTTGATCTGCTATAGAACTGCTGGATAAATTGCCCCAGAAACCCCCTTCTTCCATTTCTTGCCTCAGATACGGCACCACAGATAATGCAGAGTTCCACAGTTGCCAATTATAATGTACAAACCAGGATCTTGGGAACACGAGTGATGGCTACTATCCAAGCTAATCACCACTTAATTAGCAGCTAATGTATCTTTCTGGTGAAAAAAACCCCAGCTTATTTTTTTGAAGCTTCACCAGTTTAAACAGAATATAGTCATTTTAATTATTTATGAAGCTGCCACAAACTTTTTAATGGGGTGGAGAGCGAAAGCAACTGATACTCTACGGGTTTAAGACACTTATCTCGTTATTACTTTCACAGATTAAAAAATATATATTATTCCCAGCTGCATCAGCCAAACATACAAAATAATATAGAACAGAAAGTAAGGTATAGCAGTCAGGGTATAAAAAAATTCAGTGCTCGCACCCATGTTTCCCAAACTGGTGTGGATGGTGAATGCTGAACGAAGCATAGGAAATAAACCTAAAATGATATAAAAGCATATTGGATCCTCCATCCACCCCCCCAAAAAAACATGCAGTTTATGTGCAATCCCCCCTCCCCAATAGCCAAAGTCTGTAAATTCTTCTACCACAAAGACAAACATGGATTTTTCAAGGACAATTATTTCCAGTATTGTTTATTTCACTCTCAAAAATAACATCTCTAAGTTTTTGTGTAAGATTTAGAAAGCATTTAAATGAGAGGAGCTTTATATTCAATCTGGCAGTGAAGTGGAGATGGCTCAATTTATTATTTGCAGATTTTGTATGAATCTGCTTTCATAATCATATTGCAGTAACAACTATTTTCTTTCATGTGCTCAGTTTTCACTTACAAGTATTGCGCAGGAATTGGTAACTTCGCAAAACCCATCCAAAAGATTAAGAGAATGAAAGTAAGAACTAAAGATCAATGACTGCAGTCACTGAATACCTCTGAGGTTGACCGCAAAGTAACCAAATTTCGATGGGCTCTACAGAAAAAAAGTGATTTTCAGAATTATTGTCAAGATTAAGTTGAGAGCTTTAAACTCCCAATCTGTCTCAACTGCTTGCCTAAAAGCATTGGCAATTCCAGACACTACCAGACATTTCTAGTAAAACATAAAAGGGGTCTGTGCATTGCTTGGAGCAAAAACACCAACAATCAGAGGCAACAAGAAAAATTGAAATCCTTGCTTAAATATTTTCCATTCCTTAGCTGCCTTGTTTGAGAGGGATAAAGGACACAGCCCTCAAATGTTCCATCATACCTTCACCCAGCATATTTCTCTCCTATTTCTGTGTCTCGTCTTCTCCATGGAATTCCCAAAATCAGTAGAGCAATTTAGACCAGATATTAGAACACACATAGATATACAACAAGCTTACATGGCTTTTTGAGTTCAGGACCACTCTCTCTTCCATGAAAACCATAGATTTCCCAGGCTCAAAACCTCAGAAATCCTCTGCCTTTCTCTACTGTTCCCTGGCACAACTGGTCACTGTCCTTTCATGTCCCAGTTTAGACATTCCCTGTCAGCAGGCTTGAAGGGTGCAATGAAGCACTTCCAGCGTGCAACTCAGACACACTGCCTTGCATTCTCCCTGCCCACCTTGTCTTTACATATTGGGACACACAGGTACTGGACAACGTTCTCCAAGCCTTGGTTAGACAGACACATATGAGCAGCGACTGGGGGCAGCTGAAGCCAGTAGAAAATTGCTGGAAAGCAGATTTGCAGGATGAGAACAGGTAACAGACACGGTGTCTAAAACCAGACCCAGGACCTCACAAACCATGGACAGCTCCAAGGGTAGAAGACACTACCTCCTTTCCTAGCTTTGTAAGACCTCCTTCTGCCCAAGAGTTCTGTTATCCACTCCTTCCCACCAGGCTGATCAGGAAGACCTATTTGAAGGAAACTGAACTTGGCTTGGCTTCCTGTCTACTTGGTGAGAATGTGTAGCTTAGTGATAGAGCACATTATTTGCATACAGAAGGTTCACCGCCCACCTCCAGTGCCTCCCTGCTAATGATGTGTCTTTCCCTTCTAGGGAAGCCTCTTGAGAAATACCTGGCTCCAAGCTGGCTCCAACTCCACCCCATATCCAGGGACACAGTGGCTTCACCATAAATTTCACAGAGCCAGCCTCTACAAGTAGCTCCTTGTTTACCCAGTACTGACACTCAAGGTGTAAACCACATGGATAGAAATCTTCCCTCTGCTCTTTAAAAGTAGAGTGCAGAGGGCATGTCAAGTGTTGGACTGATGTCTGAGATATGCCTGGCCATGTCCCGTTTTACTCTGCCATGCTTCACCTGTTTGTAACCGGTAGACTCATGTTAGGATGTTGTAGTGCAGGCTTCCTCAAACTCGGCCCTCCAGATGTTTTGAGACTACAATTCCCACCATCCCTAACCACTGGTCCTGCTAACTAGGGATCACAGGAGTTGTAGGCCAAAAACATCTAGAGGGCTGAGTTTAAGGAAGCCTGCTGTAGCGATTTGCTCAATAAACTTTCAAAACTTCTTTTTTTATATATAATTTTTATTAGTTTTTTTAACATATCATTTTCAACAGTAATTAAACATACTTTTACATCTTATTCAAATTTTTGACTTCCATCAATCCTGTCTGAAAATTTTCCAATCTAATCTCTCAGTATGCATTTCTTATCCTCCCTATTACATTTCAAACTCATTTTATACTTTTTATACTTTGTATATATATCTTTTTATACTTTGTAACACTTCGTATATTTCTCCTTACAAAACTTCTTGTAATCCTACTAGCGTTGCTCTTCTTGTAATCCTACAGTTGCTCTTCAAATGATTCATATACTTCTTCCAATCTTCTGTAAATCTCTGGTCCCAGAGATTTAAAGCTTTCAAAACTTCTAGATGTGGTATTGAGTACATGTCCAAGTCCAAAGAGGAAAGCCAGGACAATGATAATTCATGATTATCTAGCTGCATGACAAAGCGATAAAGTCAACTGAGAGTGAGGGCAATGCTTCCTGAATTCACATTACACTCATGTGAATAACCAACTGAATGTGCTTTCCTATTGCGAGTAAGGGCCAGAGGATGTCAATATTTCCCCCCTAATCTGGTACTATTTTTAATATTCTTATTGTAGTTTTAAACAAATCATTAGTAATGGTGATTTGTTTTTATAATCATTGCACCATGGAAACATTCTGAGAGAACGAAATAACCGCTCTAGTTTTGCAGAGTGCTATATTACTGATCTTAAGAATCATAGAATCATAGAGTTGGAAGAGACCACAAGGGCCATCGAGTCCAACCCCCTGCCAAGCAGGAAACACCATCAGAGCACTCCTGACATATGGCTGTCAAGCCTCTGCTTAAAGACCTCCAAAGAAGGAGACTCCACCACGCTCCTTGGCAGCAAATTCCACTGTCGAACAGCTCTTACTGTCAGGAAGTTCTTCCTTAAGATGTGACCCTATTTCACACTTACCTGAGAGTTAGTCCCATTGACTTCAGTACCACTTACTTCTGAGTTGACTGTCTGTAACTCTCTTTGTAGGAGCATAGTGGGCCCTCCGAAGTTCCTGCTTCAGAGAGACCCTCTCTAGCAGCTTACAAGATCATATGTTGGAGCATATATAGCTGTCATTCTTAGCACCACTGGTCTGCTGAAGTATTCATACCACACATGACAGCCTTGACCTATTAACTATTATATTGTAAATTACTCTGGGATGCCTCGTGGGAAGTGATTCATAAATGAAATTGGTAACAACAACAACAGGAATAATAATAAATCTTTTTTTAACAGGAAAATGTTTCAGTGAGCATAAAAGGAATGACAGCAGTCAGGAAGGAGGTCAGCATGAGACTTTTGTGCAGACCAACTTCAGGAATAGTTTCTAGCATCTCTTGAAATATGTACAGTTTTTGCTTGTGGGTGTTTTGTAGAGGACTGAGTAAAACCAAACCAACCCTGCCAGTTTGGAAGAAGCAGCCTTTGTTATGGAAGCCCATCTGGAACAAGAGCAACCCTTATCCATAAACGTAAAACAGAATGTTCCGGCAGCAGAGAAACTTGCACCATGGGAAGAAAGTGGCTTCTTGGCCATTGAAAAAATCCGATCAGCAACTTCCTCTTCCATTGCAGAGAATGAAACCTGCCCTGTCAGATGCCAACCAAGCTGCTGCTTGTTTTGTTGTGCACGTTGCTAAGCAACAAGGCTGTTTTTGCTTATTTGCCTCCCTTGGGCTGTTTCACAACACTTAGTAACATATGCTGCTCTCCCTCTTTTTTTCCCTTCCCCCCTGCACATCTGGTTTGGATTTTTTGATTTTTAGTACACTTTTTGCACAGTGGGCTATTAGCTTTCCAATCCATCATCTGGGCAATCTGCAACAGATAAACCACCCCAGCCATCCCAAGGGAATTCTTCCAGGACAGCACATTCAAACTTGACAGGAAGTTGCAGCGCTTGTCACAAAAGGCTGCTCCTCCCCAGTCAACAAAGCCAAGAAAGCTGAGCAGGCTTAGAGCCTGTGATTCTACTGCTAGCCTCTATTACTACTACTACTACCGCTGTAGACTCTCAAGACAGGTTTTCTTGGGTACATTAAATTAATGAGGCTTGGGAGGCAACTAAATTAAGAATTGTGTCAAGCTAGGAAAACCCACACAACCACAGCTGTAGTGGGAATCAGGGGAATTGCCTCCCACTAGGAAACCTGGTCACTGGCTTTTGTTTCCATGCACTGGAATAATCAGAAAGGGCATGTGCCAAAGCATGAGAGCCTGTGCTTACATACTGCAAAAGCATTCCCCAGTACCTCTTCGTGGGATTCTCCTTACCCTGTTAGCACAACAGAAGGCCTGGGATGCCATATCTTGCAATCAGAGCCTCCCAGAATCCTGGCAAGGAGTGAGCCCATCCAAAACACCACAGCAAGTGACACCATGCTAGGACACAGCTTTCATTTTAGAAGCAGCAACTATTCAGTCCACATGGCAAGGCAGAAAATCTTGAGACACTGTCTGATTACCAGTAAGTTTCAGAAAACAAAGAGAAGGAGAGAGGGAGAACAAGAATATTTGGTGCTACAGAAGGAAGCAGTAATAGGTTTTTCGTTGCTATACTAGCACACTGTTGCTATACTAGCACAATGTAGTAGCCCCAAGTAGCCTATAAGCTTCATTCTGCTTTGTATAACATCAAACCATAGCACAAGCTTTCCGAATTCTTCTCCAAAATGCATTTCAAATAACTGGATTTCAGTCATGTACATCGTGTAGTTCCATTCCACATGTTAAGCTTTCTAGTTACATACCTACTTTGCAAGAGCTGCAGGAACAGTAGTGGCTCAGGCAGGCAAACGGGTGAGACCAGGGAGGTGGGCATGCACAAAAGTGGGCAACCACACCTTTACCACCACAGAGAGAAGGAGAGAGGGATGGAGGGGAGGGAAGAGAGAAGTGGGGAACCAGGAGGCAGCAGAGCTGAATACCCATCCAGGATGTTGCCTCAAGAATACAGCACTTGAAAGCTTTACTAGAGTCTATAATGTATGAAAGTTGCATTCTGAACGTACTTCTATTCCATCCATGAGCTAAGGTGCGTGTTTTGAACTTGAGATGGTGTAAAATGAAAGGCTTGGCTTCCCCTGGGAAGTAGATAGCAAACAGTGTTCAAACAAGTTTCCAGCTTTCAGCCAAACCTGTTGTCCATACATACCTCTGGGCATTCCCCTCCAGTATCCAGCCAGGTCTGTCTGAAGTTTGAAAGGTATGTGGTTGGCACAAAGCAACAACAACAACAACAAAAGTTTTCACCAAGGGTAGCTAACTAATTGCTAGGTCTGAAAAGAGCAAAGCTGGCACTCACTACAACGGTAAACAATAATATTGCTGTGATTGTGAACCGTAAGCTGTCAAGCAGAGCAAATAAAAGTTAGGTACACTTTTCACTTCCTTTCAAAATAACTAAGGAGATCACCTCCCCATCCCAACCCCCCAAAATAGTTTTCAATAGGTCATTTAGGCTGCAAACAGATACATTTTCCAAATGTTTTACCCCCTACTGCTTTGGGGGATTTAGCCACAGTCTTCCTCCAACAGCTTCATAACCAGGGAAACATAATGAGAGAGAATGGGAGAGTGGGAAAGTGTGTGTGTGTGTTAGTTTTGTTGTTGTAGTTTGGATGCAAGGAGAGATGAGTACATGGAACAGGGCCTATTTGCTTACTTGCAAAAATTTTACATGGCAGTCAATGTTAATTCTAGTTCTGGAAAGGTGAAACTGCAATCTCTTCATTGGAAATATTTTTGAAAATAACCAAATAAGAAAACTTTTTTAAATGGTGGGTCATTGGTATGCAGGAAACCAAAAAACTTGGCTTGTTTCCATCTCTTATCTTTTTAAGAACCACAAACCATGTGCACATGTGTTCATCCTTCACTTTACTTTACAAAACACCCTTTAAAAAGTTTCAAAGCTTTAAAAAGGTGAAAGTAAGTTTGTTGCTTGGTTCTACTGATGTCATAGTTTAGCTATCCAATAGATGCATTCTTCAGCCATGTCATCTCCCCTTCTCTCCCCCTTCCCCAGTCATTTCCTTGAAGGAAGGAGGGAGATATGTAGCTCAGTGGTGGAGCATTTGGGTTGCAAGCAGTGGGCTCAAGGTTCAGTCCTCACCATCTCCAGATAAGAAGAAGAGTTTTGGATTTGATATCCCGCTTTATCACTACCCGAAGGAGTTTCAAAGCGACTAGCATTCTCCTTTCCCTTCCTCCCCCACAACAAACACTCTGTGAGGTGAGTGGGGCTGAGAGACTTCAGAGAAGTGTGACTAGCCCAAGGTCACCCCAGATTACAAGTCCACCGCTCTTAACCACTACACTACACTGGCTAAGGCTGGGAATATTCCCTTTCTGAAACCCTGGAGAGCTGCTGCCTGTCAGTGTAGACAATACTGATCAGGATGGTCCAATGGGTCTGAATCACAGTTTCCTGTGTTCCCTTTGAAAAAGAGAACTGGCTTTGCTCAGACATTGAGAATATGCAAAATTAGTTTAGTCTGCTGGATAGGCAAAAAAAAAAAAGCTTCTGAGTTGAGGATAGAAAATGGCATTAATCAAGGTGTCCCTGGGTCCTAACTGAGCAGAAGTATTATTGCATAAACATACAATGCAAAAGCACAAAATACATGATAAAAACAACAACAACAACAACCCCACAAACCAACAAGCCCCTCTCCCCCCAGGTGGAAAGTTTCATGCAACTTCTGGGAATAATCTAAGAGGCGGATGTTCTGGGAAAGACTTGACCTGTGCCACAAATTCATGGAGACCTCGGTTATGACAAGCAGGTGTTGTTGTCACCCATTCCAAGAAGAGTGGAAAAGATGGGTACAGTATATGGCATCTCATGTCCCTGGACTAAGCTGTGCTTGTCTTGCAGGGCTTGTCTCCCAGGGCTTCCAATGCATGGATGAAACAGATCTTGGAATGAATCGGCTCTGCCAAGACTCCATGGTAGATTATGGAACTTGGAATGGATTTCACAACCCACTTTGAGCTTCATTACTTCATAAAATCACTAGATTTGCTATTATGGAGCCAATCGTACTTCACAGTGTTGCAAAACACCTTTACAAACCTTTCTCTCTCTTTCTTTCTTTCTTTCTTTCTTTCTTTCTTTCTTTCTTTCTTTCTTTCTTTCTTTCTAGTTAGAACTTCCTTGTGACCCAGAAAAATTTATTTTCTTATCATACCTATGGTTGCCGTCCATATCTAGAGGTTTTTCAGGGGGTGGGAGGCAAAATTGTTGACCCCAGATGCATCTGCAACCTACACCTCCACAGCAGTAGGTGCCCTGACTTATTGACCACGTTCAGTCAAGGACCTTTGCATGACTACTTTTCTCTGTTCATAGAAAGATCTTCACAAAATATGTTGCTGAGGTTGCCCTCAGGAATCTTTGTAACTAGCCAGCCCCAGCAACTCAAAACCTAGGCCAGACCATGGTTAAGAAACAAACAACATATAATTACAGGGTTTGGGGTGGAATAGAATAACTGATAATTTTTTCATCAGTTTGCCACCAGACATGGGATTAAGCTGAGAAAAACCTGACTCTGGTTGGCACATTGAACCAAAATAAAGAAACAATAAGTTCCCCCAGATTTCCTTGCCCAGAAGTATCAACAGCAGCATTTTTTTAATATTAAAAAAATCATTTTCAAGAAGATTTGACACTTGTACACTATGTACCAAAGAGCAGCAATTCTCTTTTCTTCAGTGCATGTTGATGCAGCAATCTCACACCCAAACTGAAGTCTTGAGCTTACACACTATACATACACACTATACCTTTGAAACACATGCAAAACACATGTTCACACCCAAAGAATTCTGAGCATTCTGTAGATTAATCCCCAGCGACTCTAAACAAACAAATCTTTGTTATCTTAAAGGCTAGTTCCTATCTTGGCCTATTAGAGTGGTAGCCAATATGGTACTCTCCAGATGTTGTGGACTACAAATTCCATGAGCTCCAACCAGCCTGGTCAATGGGTAGGGATGATAAGATTTGTAGACCGCAGATAAAGGGAAGAGAAGGGACCCCTGGACAGTTAAGTTGAATTTGACCATGGGGTGTGGGGCTCATCTCCACTTTCAGGCCAAGAGAGCCAGTGTTTGTCTGCAGACAGATTTTCCAGATCATATGGCCAGCATGACTAAACCGCTTCTTGTGCAATGGGACACCATGACAGAAGCTGGAGTGCACAGAAATGCCTTTTACCTTCCGACTAGAGTGGTACCTATTCATATCTACTCATGCTGGTATGCTTTCAAACTACTGGGTTGGCAGGAGCTGGGACAAAGCAACGGGAGCTCACCTAGTCACACGGATTTGAACTACCAACCTACAGAGGTTGTAGTCCACAACATCTGGAGAGCATCATGTTGACTACCTGTGGCTTATCAAGCTATGATTTTCCAAATTAGGCATTTGCCAAATAAGCATTACATATTACTATAATCATTTTATTTTCTGAGTCTAGATTCACTTTTGCCTTAAATGTACAAAGTGTAGTGAAATAGCAGTCAGAAGACCAGGTCCTTCAGATTTTTAAAGAACAAGTGGGTGCTTAGTCTACTGCCATTTAGTCACAGATTGATGTGTTCCTACTGAAGATGCATAAAGAAGGTTCTGGGAGAGACCTGGGTTAAGCAAAAATCCTTAACATTCCTCTGTCATCTCTCTCTTTCTTCCTGGCTGTAAATAATAAAAGCAGCCCACATTTCAAACACCCTTGAGTGTCATGCCTCTCCTCTCTTCTTTTGTTTTTTCTAGAGGTGTGGCGATTCCTTTTTCTCCCCACCCTCTGTCAGCAATTCCCTTCCACACCCCAGAAAGAAAGAAAGAATCCCTGCCCAGAATGCCGTCCCTCCTGGTGGAGTGAGCTCACTGTGAATTTTCCATTCAGCACAGCACTTCTTGACTGTTTACCAAGACTCTCCTTCCAAAGGGTTATTTTAAGCTCCTCATTCATTTCTTCTTTAACCTATTCTTAGTTCCATTTCCTTCAGAAACCATTCAAATCGAGGTTTAGGCCTGGTTATGGCACAGAAACTGCTCTGGTCACCCTGTAAGATGACCTCTGTCGAGAGAGAGAGAGGGGGTGTGTGTGGAAACATGTCCCTGTTAATTCTTCTCAACCTCTCAGTGGATTTCGATACCATCGACCATGGTATCCTTCTGGAGCGACTGTCCGAATTAGGGGTGGGTGGAACCGCTTTGCGGTGGTTCCAGTCCTACTTGGATGGCCGTTCCCAGAAGATGTTGTTTGGAGAATGCTTTTCAGCCCTGTGGAACCTTCATTGTGGGGTTCCACAGGGCTCAATCCTATCCCCTATGTTGTTTAACATCTACATGATAACGCTGGGTGGGGTTATCCGGAGGTTTGGAGTACATTGCCAGCAGTATACTGATGAAACTCAGCTCTATTTCTCCATTACATCTGCTGGGGAGACAGTGGAAGTGTATTGCCTCGATAATGGACTGGATAAAAGCCAACAAACTGAAACTCAATCCAGATAAGACTGAGGCACTGTTAGTGGGTGGTTCCCTAGATTGGATGGGAGGGAGATCGCCTGCTCTTCATGGGGTTACACTTGGGGGGGTGTTATTGGGTTGTTATTTTTATTTTGATTATGTATTTTGTGGTTTTATATTTTGATTTTATTCTGTAAACTGCCCTGAGACCTCCAGGTATAGGGTGGTTGGTTGCTTGGTTGGTTGGTTGGTAAATAAATAAATAAATAAATAAATAAATAAATAAATAAATAAATGGTACATGGTCTTGCAGAAGCCAAATATCTAGATGTTTAGCATTTAGAGAACAGAAGGTATTAGCAGTGCTTTTCTTCTAGAAAGAGAGGTGCTGGTACTCACCATGACCTTATTACAACAAGTGCCACATTTTTAACCAGTGCTTTTCTTCTAGGGAAAAAAGGTGCCAGTACTGCATACCCTTGAGTAACCCCCATGGGAAAAAAGCACTGGGTCTTAGAAAAATTGCTAAGTGGGAAATACTGGGAATGATTCAGCCACCTTTGATAGGAGGGTGGTCACTGTATGCTCTACTCATGATTTCTACCTGACTTGACTCCTTCTCCTGGTACAGGGTAGCATGAATGGCACTCAGGTAGGCTAGGCTGTTCCCTTTGGACAGCACAGGGCTCCTCTAGCTATTGAAGAACAAAGATGGGATTTGAAGAAACTTTGATTTCCAGTAATAATTTAGGTCTTGTGCTCTAGGAAAGAGGGGGCTAGACATGCTCCCACCGATGCTGAACTTCTCTTCCTGGAGAGCACAACTCTGTCTGCAATTTTTATAGACCATCCCAAAGACAAAGAATAAATATGGGACATTTATATTCCATCAAGCGTCTGTTTCTTTAATTATAGCTTTTACATAATGTATGCAATACCAAGGGACGCAGGTGGCGCTGTGGGTTAAAGCCTCAGTGCCTAGGACTTGCCGATCGAAAGGTCGGCGGTTCGAATCCCTGCGGCGGGGTGCGCTCCCGCTGCTCGGTCCCAGCGCCTGCCAACCTAGCAGTTCGAAAGCACCTCCGGGTGCAAGTAGATAAATAGGGACCGCTTACCAGCGGGAAGGTAAACGGCGTTTCCGTGTGCGGCTCTGGCTCGCCAGATGCAGCTTTGTCACGCTGGCCACGTGACCCGGAAGTGTCTCCGGACAGCGCTGGCCCCTGGCCTCTTGAGTGAGATGGGCGCACAACCCCAGAGTCTGTCAAGACTGGCCCATACGGGCAGGGGTACCTTTACCTTTACCTTATGCAATACCAAAATCATTCAAGTGCAATACAGGATGTCTCAAAGTTCCTAGACAGCACACAAAGAGACTCCCTCAAGAACTTGCTGGTTGGTGGCCAGTGACAGCGTGGATTTTTCCTGCGCTGACCAACTTGCAAGAGGAAGACTCCACTGGCAACATTTCCACATTTCATCCTGTGCAATTGCAAGCAGAACCACGTGTGTCTAAAGGACCACCTGCCCCATATGAATGCAGGATGCTAAGGCTGGCTAAGGACCTTCTCTGGTCACCCCCTTCTTCATATACCATGCAGAAGACAACTGGAAGAAAGGCTTCTCAGTCGGCAATCAGAACACGCTCCATGGACAAAGTTGTCTGGCACAGTTTAGAGCTCCCATTAAGCAAAATGAGGCAACCACCTCAGGGTGCAGATGCCAGGGGACGGTGATGGAAGCTCCCAACCATTCTCTTCTGTTGGAGGTCAGAGGTGTGTGTGCCATGTCTTGCACCACCTAAACTATCTGGCTTTCCTCAGGTGCAGAGGAGGATTCTAGTCTAAAGCCAATATTGAAGGAAGATACAATTGCCAAGCCAGCTGACCTCTCTATATGGAACGGGGGCAGAGAGGGGATGCCATCTTCACTTCACCTAAAGCAATATAATGTCTTGGACCAGTCCTGAGAATTATATATCGTGTCAGCCGCAAACCTTTTTATTTCCCCAAACATTTCAAAATATTTATTAGACTTAGTGTAGAAATCATTATATGATTTTATGGTGCTGCTGTTTTAATAACATTCATCATGTTTTGGTCTGTTGTCATCTTAAATTCAAGTGGCAAGCCAATTAAGAAGCAGAGAAATGTAAAGGGAGCGCTCTCCCCAGGGAAATGTGCCTGGCACCATCACCACCAGTTTTTAGGTGCCAGGTGAAGACATTTTTGTTTCCCCAGGTGGATAAGTTAGGCTCTACAGTAGGACTTGCTCTTCTTATTGCACTGTTGGGTGAGCATTTTCGGAATTTTATATTCTATGTTGTCTTTAATTAATTATTTTTGCCTTGCTGTTAAGTAGCTTTGAGATTTCCTTTTAAACAAATGCAGGTGGTGGTTATGATGATGATGATGATGGCAGAGAAAGAGTTAGATCCCAATTCATGTACTTTTCAGGCAACAATCCAACATGCATGTAAGGCAGTCACTCAACATAAAAGGCTTGCCACTTTAGGTGCATACTAAAGTCTGATTTATGCAATTCTTTCCCCTCAAAAGAAACGAGGTGGAGATAGCTGACAAAACAGGGTTATGGGGGTGGAGGGCTTCTGCATGAGTCAACAATGTTATGTTAAATGCATGGAGAATGGGGTATAGGTCCACTACCTCACCCCAGAATTTGCATCATCGCCAAGAAAGAAAATAACAGGCCCCAGAGATGGGCAAGGGAAGAAGGAAGATGTGGGGGAGGTAGACCTGCCAAGGCTAGTGAGCCCCACCATGCTTAGCCTTGAGTCCTCCAAGCCTACTTGCCTTTTTATTTACAGCCCGTCCAGGGGGTGTCTCCCATTGCCTGCTTTCTCCTTTAGTCTCAGTGTTGACCTTGTAGATCTCAGAAGGGAGAAGGGCAGCGGCAGCAGCAACAGCAAAAAGAATTAGTTGACTCTGCTTGTCACTGCCTCCTTGTCTCCCTCCCCGCCCCCATTTTTGTCCTAGTAGTCCCAGTGGGTTTAGAAATGTATACTAAGACTCATTTCCAGCAGGAATCCAAGGCAGCTAACAAATCAAGAAAAACGAAAAAAGGTCATAAAAACCACCGTATAAACATCATAATGTACTCTAGCAAGCACACACATGTACACGAAACCAAAGGCTGCCCAGGACACAGCCTCAACTCCGGATCTGAGAATCTACTTTCAAAGATGTGAGGAGGAAAACACACACTTCTGCCCAAGGCAACTTACAAACCTCTTGAATGACACATGAGCCCAACAAACGGCACCATGTTGCCCACTCTGAGCCTCCCATTTTCCTGGGCTGACACAACAATGGCAACACTTTTCAGGAAATAAAAAACATGCCTACACCCAAAGCTTCAGCAGCAAACTCTGCTTTTCAGAACACACTGTACTCTATTCAGTGTGACCACAACAGGAACCGGAGCCAACGATCTGAGCTGGAACTGTGGCATGTGGGATGCCAATTTGGGCTGCACGTGTCTGGGGAATGCACATGTATGCATAATATTTCTGGATCAAGCAGTCTTTCCAGCCAGGATCATAATAAGACCTTGGATGGTGTTTGATTCAAGCAGAAAACTACAAGGCAATAAATATAGGTTTTGTGTAACTAATGGGATTAGACTCTGCCTGGTTTCCCCAGGTCCCAGATTTTTCCTAAGCAGAATATCAACGCAACACGGCTTCAATCTCCTGAAAGCACAGTGTTGCAGAAATGCATAAAAATCAGGGATGTACTTAAATGGTCCTCTAGTCCTAGCCTTTGTATACCAACATAGCCCAAGGAGGTTAACCAATTTAACCTATTATAGTAGGACCTCGTTCTGGAGGTCCGTTCTTAACCTGAAACTCTTCTTAACCTGAGGTACCACTTTAGCTAATGGGGCCTTCCTCTGCCACTGCACCGCTGCCACACGATTTCTGTTCTCATCCTGAAGCAAAGTTCTTAACCCAAGGTACTATTTCTGGGTTAGCAGAGTCTTTAACCTGAAGCGTCTGTAACCTGAAGTGTCTGTAACCTGAGGTACCACTGTAATATACAAAATGTAATAGGCAACAAAGTAAAGAGTGACTGGTAAAGCAGAACTGGTGTGGTCACTGCTGAACTGAGATCTGAATTCAAATTGTCCTTCAGAACCCTCAGTTGCCATTTCTCAGGTGGTTCACAAAAAACAAAATAGCAATCAAAATTAAATAGAAGCGATTTCAGTTATGACTAGCAATTCATTCCAGTAAATGAAAGCAATTTAAAATTACAGATGAACTATGTAACAGCCATCAGTCCAATAATAATAATAACTGTGGGAGACAAAGATGAATCTCCAAAAAAAGTTACAATGAGACTATTTATTTATTTAAAGCAAGGATGCTGAACCAAGGGTCCATGGTGCCTGCCAAACTGTTCTTGATGGCCTGCCAACCTACAGTCACAATTAATCAACAGTGGTGTTGAAATCAGTGGCAGTGGAAAAATTGGCATCTGTTCCCCCTTGTGCACTGTGTCCCTGCATGCAGGTCAGAGTAGTCAAAATGGGAAGGAGCACTCTGATCTGTCCTGTTGTTTCCTGGACCATCAACTTTGGAGCTGATTGGAACACTCCTGCCTTCCTCTGGAGCCCTCTGACTTATTCACAATCAGCACCCAAGGGGGAACAGAAGACTCTGTAAAGAGGGTGAGGGAGTAGGGCAGTGAGAATCTATCAAAAGGGAGGAGACAAAAAGGTGACTTGTCCCCCTTCCTGTCCAGGTACAGCAGTGGGGAGGGAGGAGTTGTCAAGTATCTCTGTGTGTGTTGCTGTGGGGGGGGGGGTGTGTGGGTGTGTGGGTGTGTTTGCCCAACACTGACATGCGGTCCTTAGAGGGTTGGCCAACAGTGAATCCAGACCTTGGGCCAAATAAGTTCTCCATCCTTGATTTCAATGTTCATTTAGTCCACCTTTTAGCCAGAGACTTACTAGGTGACTCACAAAACAGAGGCAGAAGAGCACAATTCAAAAACAACAAAACTAACAGCAGCAAAAAAAGAAACGAAAGAAATGAAATTAAAAGCTCAGAAGAAAATAATGCTTTTACCTGGCACCAAAATAATAGTAGTGTCAGTGCCAGATACCGGTAATTATTCTTTGGGAGAGCTTTCTTCCAGGGCATCACCACTAAACAGTACACTACCTTCTTCACTTATGGAAATGGCACTAGAGAAGGTCCTCTGGTCTTAATGGAGGGACAAGCCATATGAGGACAGTTGTTCCGCAGAGAAATTATGGTGGACAGTTCCAAGTTGTCTCAGAGAACTTGATTCATGCCAAGCAGACACTTGCTCACAATGATCCAACTAATCATAGTCAACCAAACAGAGGTTTTGAACATTGGAATATTAGCCCAGTCAACATTTAATGAAGGAAAAGATCACTGGGGCCAGGTTTTTATGTTTCAAGGTGCACAACGTATTTGCACTGCTGACTTTCATACCAGTTTCCTATTCCGTCCTTGCTCCATATTAGTTATTCCTATGCGCACAAAGGAAACACAAGCTCCAGGCCAAATGAATCAAATTGGAGTCCAAGGGAGGGCTCTGCTGTTCATTCCAAAATCCAAGTGGCCTGAAAAGGAAAGAAAAGTCAATTGCCAAGCTTGGCGGTATAAACCAAAACACATCTCTAGCCACTGGAATTGATTATATGTGCATGAAAAGCAGTGATATGTAACATTCTCCTAACCATCAGGAACTGATGCCGCGGTGCGTACACACTGATTTGGCATCTGCTTGACCTGTTCTGGTTGAAAGGGAGGAAGAGAAATGCCAATAGGCATTTCAATATAAAAATATTTGGCCCAAAATTTGGGGGAAAGTTTAGCAATGTATACAAAAGAGTGAATATTTTTACACAATAGCCAGATTCTATGCATGCTTTCAAATATGAAAACCCAACTAACTCCACAAGACTTACTCCCAAGTAAGTGCTTACAGGACTGCAGCCATGGAAAGTTCCACAGTAGATGCATGTTAGGGAGTGATACACATGTGTCTGTTATGGTTTCACTGACAAGCATGAAATATTGTTGAATCTCAGCCCCAGACCTTAGTGTTCTCCTGCAACTTGAGAAGCATGCAAGGTGCACCTCTGCCTTACAACATTTTACAGGGCAGCAAGGAGCACCTGCCATCCCAGAGATACTGTGGGGTAAAACAAATTCAGGTAACTCTCAGGCAAAGTGTGTGGCATTTGACAGAGCAATAATAAAGGAGAAAAAAGGTGGGGACAAATATATCCAGTTTGGCCCGAGAGAAAATTCCTGCTTCAGACTGGGGAGTGGTTAAATAATCCTGAAAATGAAACCAACACCCACTTCTTAAGCATAAAAGAAAAATAGCTTCTAAGCAGCCAGGAACCAGTTTCTTTCATCCAATAGACCACCACAATTTGTAGCAGACAGTGAGATGGAGGAATTCTTAAAAGTTGTGGTGGATTTTTCTTCATCCATTGCTTTTGAAGATGTGCACAGCAGACAGCCACTTCTGCTTTCAACTCAAAATTAGAAGTTAAATTGTACAGAACTGTAAAATAAAAACATTTTAAGGTGATGTCCATTTACTTCCATTTTTACCTTGGCCACTACTCTCATAACCCGACAGAATTCCTGCACACTGGGTGTGAATTTTTCTTTGCAAATATTGCAGATAGTATGCCTGACATTTGGAGGGAGTGGGGGGAGGGAGTCCACTAACAAACACGTATAGCACAAAAAACCACAATGGCTTCATACTGGTTTCTGAAAGATCTTCCTTACTTCCTGTGCCCCTTTTGCTAGTTTTGATGAAGTCCCACTTGCCATCCCAGTTCTTGCTTTCCACATCCTGATGGCATTGACCATCTGTTCCAACCATTTCCAAGATACAGACTTGTCGCCCGCAGCATATTTATTCACTATCAATCAAGGATAGATGTAATTATTACAAACTGTTCTTTCAACAATCATGACTTTTTGTTTTCTCTTGACTCATGCCTCATCTCCCTTTGGAGTTCTTCTATTTGACATTAGCAGTCTTATAGTTTTTCTTCACAGCATCATCTCTACACCCAGCAAACCTACAAAGTCAAGATCTTGATTTTCTTAATCATCCAAAGGTGGGAAAATGACAGCCCACCAAGCTATATTCCAGCTTGTGGGAGCTTTTACACCACCTGGCTCCTAATTCACCTAGTTCGCTCCTGGCCATCTTTTCAGTGGATAAAGGACCCATGTTGTTTCCTCTTCAGCTTCATTCCCATCACCTTTTAAAGCTAGCCCAGGAAGTCTTCTAAGACACCTAGTTTTTGCACCAAGCTGACACTATCATTGTTGTCTCTGCAACAGAAGTAGATGCTGCCAATACAGAATCAATCACAGCCAGGTGACTGCCCCTTGGTCTGCTCTGGAAGTCAATCCAGGCTGGAAACCACCCCAGCCAGCTGGTATATGGTTTTTTCCCAGGGCAGAGTTTGGGCCCTTTGCCATACAATTTGCATATCAGATATAGCCTTCAGGCTGAGAAGTTGGCCTGTTCTTCAATTAGTACGCTTTCGCAATGCAGAAAGAAACATTTCCATAGATTGTGTAGTGAAAAATTAACGATTGCCCATTATTTTGAAGTCAACGTGCACCAAGCGTTAATGATTGGCACTTCGTTAACACAGCTGATTAACAAAAAACACTTTATACTGCAAGTGTCTTCAGCTACAGCTGAATACCTTCCTTTTTGTACAGTCTTTTTTATGGCTATGTAGTATTTCAAACGTAACCCTTCACATAACCCACCATACATAGTAAACTCTTGTACTCTGTATATAAAATGAGCTGCCCAAGTAGACTCATTTTAAAAAGTGATTTCTCCACAGTACCTATGACAATTATCACCACCAGTGATTCAGCCAGGTCAGTGAGATCCAGGAGTAGGCTCAGTGCAAACATAGCTCTTCAGAGAAAATGGAAACCAGTCATTGACTTAGCCTGTGTTCCCAAGTCTCAAGACCCACTAGGCATCAACTTTTGTGTCTTAACTGGATTCATCTTCGTTTGGTGTATGGCTTCTAAGATTGGGAAATTTTGCCACTCTAGATACATGTAATAGAATTCAACACAATGGGGTTCTTAATGACACACTTTTGGTCTAAGTTGGGAAACGTGAAAAAAAAATTAAGTAAGCAAATTTTGGCATAGATCTATTCCAAAAACCAGTTTTTCATGGCATAAGTTAGATCTCAGCCAGTGGCAGGACTGATGGACTTAATCAAAATTTGGCACTGAAATGTGTTGCTAACTTGGATTTATTTTGAGTGGTAGGAAAGCAACCCAAGTTCAAAGAGCAGTATTGTTATTAAGAGAGGTGTACTCTTATATATGCCTTTGCTTTCCTTTGCTTCTAAAGTCAAATGAGCAAAGAGAGAGTAGATGAAAATATGTCATCTGAAAACGGGTCCCTGAAATGATTGGGGCCACAAGGAAAACATAAATTATGATACATTTTTTCAGCTTTCTTCCATCACAAATTTGGACTTTCCCTCATAATAAAGGTAAAGGGACCTCTGACCATTAGGTCCAGTGGTGGCCAACTCTGTGGTTGCGGCGCTCATCTCACTTTGTTGGCCGAGGGATCCAGCGTACAGCTTTTGGGTCCTATGACCAGCATGACTAAGCCGCTTCTGGTGAACCAGAGCAGCAGATAGAAATGCCGTTTACCTTCCCGCCAGAGTGGTACCTATTTATCTACTTGCACTTGACATGCTTTCAAACTGCTAGGTTGGCAGGAGCAGGGACCGAGCAACGGGAGCTCACCCAGTCGCGGAGATTCAAACTGCCGACCTTCTGATCGGCAAGTCCTAGGCTCTGTGGTTTAACCCACAGCGCCACCCGCATCCCATATAATGGCTTATACTGACATACAAAGAAGGACTGGGGATGATATTACAAAGCGCAGCTCTTCCTCTGAGTTATCAGTGTGTTTCTCTCTCTCTCTCCTCTATATGTACATTTGCTGTTGCTCTTGATTATAGCCAAAAGGTCAGAAAACCACATGGGAATCTAAGTGACTATAGCAGCAGTCCTATACCCATTTACTCTGGATTAAGCCCCATTGAATTCAGTGGGACTTGATGCTGAGTTGACATGTATTGGATTGCACTGAAAATATCTCTTTTGGTAATCACTAGTGTGCCTCAAGCCAAATGTAATTTAGATGAAAACTGTTATGGGGAATGTACTTTGCCTGCCTAAACAGAAATATTATAGCAACCACTTAAAAGATAATTGATAAATGCATAAAAATTATTATCATTCAAACTGCAAAATCAGTTAGCAAAATCCAATGAAAGCTTAAACATTTTATTGCGTTAATGATATAAATGCATCAATTTACAGCAAACGACAACCAAGAATTTGGCAGCCTTCCACAGTATTTACTTAAAGGTGATAATGCATTTTAAAAAAGCACTTGAAGCAGAATTTGTATTAAACACCCGTGAACTTGCATAGATTTATTATCAAATGCTTTTAGACTGTCTGTACCCTGCAGCATTTTTTTTTTTTATTTCTAGAAATTAAGGACAAATAATATATCATTTGGCTCCTCAAGTAGCATGACAATCTCTCTCTCTGCTCTCCCTCCCACTCCTTCTCAATCATGCTATTTTCTGCTGGGGCGGTAGTGGCAAAATTCACTTCTGCAATACCCACAGATTGGCACGCACTTTGGCAAATGTAAACTCCACTGGCATTGAAAACACGTGCCATTGCTTAATGCCTTCACCTTGGCCATTTCACTTCTATTTCAGGAGCCTTCTTTAGGAACCTCTTGTGGCCATATACCCCTTACCACAGTCATCTTCCCTTCAGCTGATGCAACTTCTGTTATGTCTCTTCTCTCCACATTTGGCCTTATCATTATGAAAGGCTGAGAACATGGCAAAAAAAATGTGTGTGCAGTTTCTGAACCTGTTTTTTTAAGTGGTTGGGTCAGGTCTCCTTCTTCTATAACTGAAACTCAAGCGCTAACCTTATTTTTTTATTCCACCAGTGAACCTTTTATCCACATCAAGTGCTTGGAGGCACATTCAGCCATTGGTTGGTATCAAATTGTGTTTGCATGCTTGCACAATGGATTTCCATTCCCACAAATGGGGTTTCCCCTTCCTCTCCTCCCCCTGCCACCACAGCCCTGAAGTCTATAGCTATCCCACATGGTTGAAAGTTCTGTGAAACCAAGCAATGTGCCCATACATGACAGTAGACTGTAGTACATATCATTCTTAGACAACTCATACTCTAGCTGTGTCGTGTGCACAAGGCAAGAAGTGAAAGAACGCAAGCATGTGAGTCCCACCTCTAGATGCGCGCATAGCAAACTTGTATGACCAGCGCATGGAAGCATGCAAGTGGAAAACAAAAATCAACAAACCAATTAAAGAAACATAGCATAGAAAGAGTGAAGGGGGGATTAAAAGCATATGGTGACCAGCCAAAAACTCAGAAAAAAGCAAGCCAACTTGGCAACTCTGAATAACACCCCTGGCTTCACCCACAACCCTGGGCTTTCACCCTAGCTCTTCATTCAAGATAAACCTTGGGTAAGGCCATTTTTCAGCACAGACTGGCACCACTAGACTATTGGGAGGGCCTTGATATTGTATATATGCCAGCAACTCGGGACCTACTCCTGAGAGTCCCACCCTGTTAGTTTGTTTTTGTTGCACTAGCTCAGACCTGATGTTTGCTGTCTTCTGCCAGCTCGCTGATGAACCAACAAGCCTCAAGGCTTTGGTACGAGGCCACCAGATTCCTAATCACCACTATCGTTCTGCTCAGATGATCACTTTGGTAGTCTGAAGACATTGTAGTGCTGATCAAGAAGGTAGCCAGATGCCTATTAAGTGGTTATTATGTTAAACTCATAATTAATAAACCTGCATGACAGATGCACAGATCTGTAAATAAAGCTAAAAACATTGCTGTGAAGTCGGTTGTCTTGATTGCTTTGAATGGGCAACTTGAGTGGGCAGCGGTTTGAAAAAAGAACCTTAGTGTTCCCCAGTGTTCCCTTCCAGAGTGCCTCAAATCACCCTTTGGCTTTTGGAAAGTGACACTCGCCAGCTATAAGGAGGGCAGAGAGAAGAGTGGAGCTAGTTTTGCAATCGGAATTTAGGGAGAGGCAGGCGGAGAACTGAAAGCTTGGCTAAAGCTAGCCAAAACTGGAGTGGTACAAAACACTGCCCCATACAGAAATTTTATATTATTATTTTTTATGGTGGCAGGTAGTGCAATAAGTCATAGACCAAACTGGAAGACTCTGACAGACACTGGAATCAGTAGTATTGTATGGAGTATAGCTCTTGCATGAAAACTAGCCAATCAGGTAAGACTGGCAAATGGACAAACTAGCACTGACAACTGCAATGCTTTATAGTATACAGAAATAAAAACAACAGACAATTGTAGTCACCAGGCACTCATGGCAAGCTATGGACAGACATTTTGGAACAAGAATAAGTAGGCAATACTATAAGAGACTACAATACTTCCCCCCCCCCCCAAATGTACAATGCAGTGAAACATGCAATGAAAGTCTTTGTATCAAGCTATTAATGTTTCATGATTTGTAAATGATCTTTTTTAAAATCCTTTAAAAACCAAGGTTCATGCAGAATCAGTAGTTCTGTCCTCTGTTTTTAGGAGCCTGCTTGTATTATAAGGACAACACAAGTCTCCAGTGCTTTCTTATCTGAAGAAGGCATAATCCTTCAATACTGTACATCCATATATGCTGCAATATATTTGAACTGGGCAACTTGAACAGATAGGCCAACATGTATCAAAACCAAGTTTATCACCTGTATCACCCTTGGTCTATTTTAATATTCATTATTTCTTAGTAGTGACATAGCTTCTTCTGATGAATGGACTAGTATTATCTAAACATAAAAACCTGCATTTCAGCTTTCAGTTGCATTTTGGGATGAACATATTTGCAATAGTGTTTGTAAGACATTAATATTTAGGTCAGATTCTAGGCTGAGAAAAATTGCATTTCCATCATGTTTGTCTCAAGTAATTTCCAAATCTGATCAAATGCCAGCCAACCTTTTAAGCAGAAGTGTGAATGTTCAGCTGTGTCCCCTCACCTGCATAACACAAGGTTAATTGCCATAATGGGCAGGTGGAAAGCAAAGCATATTAATGGATAGCTGCCTGCTCCAAAGTCTCATGATCCCCACTGGCATCATATTACCAAGCAGGGTTTGTAGCTAAATTGTGCCCTCTCTAGTGATTTCACAATTAAAATGTACATGGTGTACTCTGGATCATGTTAATGAAATCATTGTCTGGGGAGGGACCAAATTTCTCTATGTCAAAGTACCAATTTGACTGTATGCCATTTATATAATAATTTCTCAGAGCTTCAGCCAGTCATCGTATTTCCCAAAATGGAGCTCAGCGAGTGCTGGTTTTATTGCAAGCAGTAGCTACATGTTCATATGGCAGTAAATTGGTGGACAACAGAGAGAAGAGGATAGAATGGCAAACATACAGAGATACATAATTGGCATCTTCATACTTGGCTGTTGAACACTTGGCAAACGATACCAGTCAGAGGGTTTATTGGCCTAATCTAGGTTGAATTTTGATCCTGAGACTGTAACCATTATTTGATTATTTAATTTCTATACCGCTTAATATATTAAAAAATATATATCTAAGCCGTATACAAAAAACTGAGGCAACAACAGACAAAAACAAAATATTACAAAAATTCATAGTTACATATAAAAATGTAACATTAATGCATATATATGAATCAATATCATAGATATGCATTAATGTTACATTTTTATATGTAGCTATGAATTTTTGTAATATTTTGTTTGAATCAATATCAAGGACCCGGGTGGCGCTGTGGGTTAAACCACAGAGTCTAGGGCTTGCCGATCAGAAGGTCAGCGGTTCAAATCCTCGCGATGGGGTGAGCTCCTGTTGCTTGGTCTTTGCTCCTGCCAACCTAGCAGTTCGAAAGCACGTCAAAGTGCAAGTAGATAAATAGGTACCGCTCCGGCGGGAAGGTAAACGGCGTTTCCGTGCACTGCTCTGGTTCGCCAGAAGCGGCTTAGTCACGCTGGCCACATGACCCAGAAGCTGTACGCCAGCTCCCTCGGCCAAGAAAGCGAGATGAGCGCTGCAACCCCAGAGTCTGTCACGACTGGACCTAACAGTCAGGGGTCCCTTTACCCTTTACCTTTATGAATCAATATCAATTTGTTTTCCTTCTGACACAAATAGATTTTGCTCACATGGCCTATTGAATTCAGTGGGACTTGCTTCAAGGTAAATGAGATTTCAGTCTTAGTCCATCCCATTATCTAGTAGGTGACAAATAAAGACTTAGGCTAAAAACTGTGCTTCCTATTGCTAGCTGATTACAGTTATTACATGCTTCAGGGTTAGCCAACATGGTGCAGATCTTGCTGCACTACAACTACTACGTCTCTGATCATTAGCCACACTGGTTGGGACTGATGGGAGTTGTAGTCCAACAAACTCCTGGAGGCACCATGTTAGCTACCCCTTCTGTAAAGAAGGAGGTCCTGGTATTTACTATATTATTCAAGGTACACATTGAGGCATTTGGTATGCAAGAGGAACTGGGTCCTTCTTGTGGTAAAAGCCTTGGAAACAGAAACTCAATTATTAGGGTGGAAACCACAAGCACACTTACTAGGAAGTGAGCCCCACTGAACCATGATCACCTACACAGGATAGGGCTGCAAGACTACGAGCAGGAAAACCCCACGTTCAGTTAATGAGCAACTTTCCTAGCCATTGACCTTTGGGCAGGTCACTGTTATCTAAGGTTCAAAACCCGCCCCCTCACCTGCAAAATGGAGATAGTACTTTAACAGGCTGATCCTAATTAATGACATGATTGCATGACATACTTTCAATACTTAGGAACAGTGCAGCGTAACCTATGACGTCAATCTGCCTACTTCTATTATGTAATAATCATCTAGTGCATGAATACTTGTGAAATATTGAAATACAGATATTTGCATATTTCCTCATGCTCAGGGATCTGTTGTCATCATTATCTTACAGATTCAGAAATGAAAAGACAGATGGAAGTGGATGGCCTTGCTCAGTCATACAGGAAATCTGAAGCCAGACTAGAAAGTAAATGAACCCCCTGACCTCTAGTCTTGTTGGTAAGCCTTAAGCACAAAACACTCTTGCTTAAGAAGATACACAGCTCTGGAGATACTGTACACTGACAAGGGTTTCTCAGGCCCAGTGTGCTTTGGAATGAAACCTTCAGGAACTCTCTTGAATAACCATTGCTTGATTTAAGTAATATTCTCTAGAAAGCAATAAATCAAGGCCAACCACTCCACAAGACAATGCTTGAAAATTTTGCTCTAAGGAGGACAACAGCAAGATGAAAGGCAGACTTTGCCCTCAGCCATAGCCAGAGTGATATAGAGGATAACATTCCTCTTCTCCTGGAGACAACCAAATGGAGCCATGTCAATAGAGAGAGGAAAACCTTGGAAAGTAACATTTACTTTTTTAAAAATAATAATCACTGCTTTCCACTCCTCTCCAGTTCAATAAACCTCCTTATTCCCAATGGATTAGGAGATAACCCATTCCTCATCAACAACACCCTTGGCTATCATCATCAGGCCATTAAATTGTTTGACTGAAATATAAAGGACTAAATGAGCCCTTTTAATTTCTGCACATCAGCTGGTTTTGTTATGAATGAAGCAAATGCCTCACCATTATCAGGTCATTAATCTTATCACAAATATTTTTCTTACAGTTACATTCAACGACAAACCTGAATCATTGCGAGCTAAAAATGCATCAGGAGGAGTAAGCAGCATCCAGACATATCTGAGGCAGGCTGGCAGGATCCCATGTCAAAAAGGTAACAAATTAGCTAGGCTCATGGTTTTTCCATCAGCACCCAGGTAGATTAGTGGGCAATCATAGAATTGAAGAGTTGGAAAGGACTCCGAGGGCCCTTTGCAATGCAGGAATCCCTGGGTGGGCTTGGACCACCAACCTTCCGGTTAACAGCCAGATGCACTTCCCCTTGCAGTCTTCAGAGTCACATCTCATGATGCTCTGGAAGGTCCCCCCCAAACCCCTCAAGGCAGATTTTCAGGGGCCACAATGGGTTGCGGGGCGGGGACGGAGGAGAATCAGCAACAATGGCCTTCCCCTGTTCTGGTGGCTGGAGCATCAGGTGAGTAGAACTCCACCTTGAGGATGATTTCACCAGTGGGAGCAAACCCAGAATCCCAGTCCAGAAGCACTCCTGTAGATCCACTTCATATATATATACATGAGTATTGCTGATGGGCTGAAAACAGAGCAGTAGATCCCCCCCCCCCCGGATCCTAAGAGACAACTTTGAAATAAGAAGTTGAGAAAAAGAGCGTAGTTAGGCTTGACATTCCATTTGCCATTCTCAACATGATCAGTGTAGGGCTATAGCTCAGTGGTAGAGCACATGCTTGCCGAGGGTCTCAGGTTCAGTCCCTGACATCTTCAGAGAAAAGGGGTCGGTATGATTTCCTGGAGAGCTGCTTCCAATCAGTGTAGACAGTAGTAAGCTAGATGGGCTAACGGTAGAAGGCAGCTTCTTTTTTAGGTACAAGAAGCTGGTACTTCTTGTACCTAAAAAAGGTACTTGTTTTCAACTTTAGAAAACAAGAGCCCATGTCAAAAAATTTGGCCAACAGTGGGCATGCATCTCCCACTATTAAAGCAACTGGTTGTAACTCAAAAGATACGTCCCATTTCAAGCCAAGGACTCCTTTGCTGGAAAGCACACCCAGAGTCGGCACTGGAAATCTACTGAAGCATTAGAAATGAGAGAGGGAGGGAGGGCACTTTAGAGCATCTTTAATCTTCAGGCTTTCTAATGGTTTTCACGCGTTCTGAAGAGACTTTCACCAAGAAGCTGGCTTTTGATAATCCTGAGAGAACGTCTTGGACCTTGTGGGTGTGATAAATGAATCTGCGCCTGAAATCTTTTGGCAAGCCTTCCTGCACTTGGAGCTGCAGGGCTGACATGGTGAGATTGTTGCTTACACTTCAGAAGCCAGGTGCAGAAAAGATTCTATTGGCATCACATCCATGCTGGATTCTTCCCCCGGTATGAAGGAGAGTGAATTGGATTATATTTTTATTGGTAAGTAATACCCAGTAAAAGTGGATTTGAGCCGTGAGATCAGCTGTTTTTGTCAGCTCAGCAGTATCTATATATTCCTTCATCTCCCCACCTTAAAAAATAAATAAATCATGCATTGTTTGTACTGGTTTGTATTTTAGTATCCAACTGTAGATATGGCAATCTTAGTTGAATGAAGAAATCACATTTATGGCGTCAGAAACCAGTGCCTGACTTTTGTGTGTCACCTTTCACCATAATTCATTGTGCTAGTGGAAATTTGTGACCATCCAGGAACTGCTTTCTCCTCACCCATTGGCTTACTAGCAGCATAGAGGCAGTCTTAAGACCATCTTGGTTGTGAATCCTGGAAGACCTGCTCCCTGCCATTTCCCACCTGTCCTGGTAGGGTGAGGCCCTGACTGCCTCCAGCTACAAAATCTTAGGCTGAACGGAGTAAAAAAAAACCCAGGAAACATTAGACCTTTCAAACACCACCCACTTCTCATGCAATTACAACTAGATAGAATGAGGCATATCACAGATTTGCATAAGAATTACGGTGTGCCCCATGCACAGTAATTGCAGTTGTGGAAAATACCAGCACAGTGATTCTTTGCCAACCAAAGGGAATTACAACCCTTTGGGCCATCTGAAGTTTCTGCAGGACACTGTGGGGTCGTTGTTTTTTACTTGAACTTCTCCTAACCTAATATTACTTGCCAAAATTAATTTTAAGTTGATGTACAGCAGAGAGTGCAAGTGACTGGCATTCTTTGTCAGATCCAGCTATACGTCAGTTCCTTCTAACCGTATTGCCAAGGAATCTGTAATATTATATACTTCTGAAGAATCCTGCCGTATTCTAGGTCTGACTCTGCTCTGGGGCAGGCTACAATTGGGGAGGGAAAGCAGCAAGGATGGAACAGCCAGACGCTGAAGGCCTGATCAAAGTCAGGCTGAGGGTCAATTCCAGAGGAGGCAGATGGGAAAAACAAGCGCCAGGGACAGGCAACATGGACAAAGTCAGGCTGAGAGCAAAGAAATAAGTTGCTGAGACTGAACTGGCTTGGCCTCAAGGGTGTTAAGTGGCCTGGCATGTGCTGATTGGTTTGTGCATCTCGGTGCCATTAAAGGTGCTTCCTGGCCTCATCTGCTAGGTGAGTCAAAGTCATGTTTTTTTAACTTGGCAAAGCAATGGGAAAGTCCACACTGCCAGCTTTGGTTATGAATTGACATCTCTAGCTGCTAGGGAAACCCTGTGTTTGTCCTTGGATCTCACTCAGTTCCTTCCAGTCAAAGCTGACTTTATTCTACTGCATCTTTTTTGCCTTGATGGGAAGAGGGAATACAGAATCTGTAGCGTGGCAGTGAAGTCTCTTTGGCGTTCCTCTCTCTCTCCCTATACCTCTTGCTTTGCTTGCTACTAACTTCTTACACACGTTGCACAGACTTTTGCAGTGTGTTAACAACCGTGATCTCTGTGTTTTGGATCCTAGCTTTGTGTTGAAGGCCCTGCTCATGATCTCTAAACATCTCAAGGCTCTGTCAGAAATACCACAGGCTTGAGCTAGCCTAGAGGAGGACTAGCGAATGAGCAAAGTCTTAAACATGCACACACTCCATCCCTCTGACCGAACTAATGCACAGAAGGCAGTAGCGCCTCAGACTGCAGGTTGCTATCAATTTAAGTCTTCTAAATGCAAAAGACACACTCTTCCCACAGTCAAAGAGCCCCATCAAAACTATCTTAACAGTGGGATGGAGCCATATAGATTCTTCCACCCAAGTCATGCAGCCTAATGAATGCTGTCCACCCTTGTGAAAAGGTATGTTGAGAGCAGTTATAAAATGTCACAGAGTTATTATCCTGGATTTATTAATAAGCCTATATATAATAGCCTATATATATTATTCTACACTGTGTGCGTAGCTTATGGCATCCTTTTCTTTGTCTTGGGCTATTGGCTAAATAGCCATTTTCCAATTATGAAGTATTATATATGCTTTTGTGTGCATGGCTTCAATTATAGCCACTTCACTTTAATTTGTCTTGCTGTGGAACTTTAGACAAAACGACTGCACTGGGGGCTTTACGTCAGAGGCATGGTTTTCTGTGAGATGGCTATCACACATCTGCATTCTTCTAAGCCTTGAAACACAGGACACACCATTTACTAGGCATGGAGATAGAAATCAGTTGTTGCTAAATAGCATAGAGTTGCAAAACCAAAACCAAACCAAAATGTAATTATTTGGTATTTTTTTTAAGGGATTATCCATGAATAATATAAATCCTTGGGAGAGAGGGACTGCCCAAAGTCCCTGTCCACATCTATGCAGTTTCTGCTCAGATCAAAGCAGACACTGTTGACATGCTTATGATTCCATAAGCATCTCCCTGTTAACACACAGCTGAAAAAAAATGTGTGATAGGATGTCACTATGCTTACATTTTATTGCCCCTTCTCCACTACATTATAAGTCACGTGTGTGTGTGTGTGTGTGTGTGTGTGTGTGTACGCAAGCACAGGAGGAGGGGAGGATGTGGAAATGCTAACACAATTATGCCACATCACTTTTTATATAATAAACATTGCCAGGGAGGCGTGGGTATATAGGTGTGGGCAGTTCAGATGTGGTTTAGCAGCACACACAATTCTTCCTGTAGCATGGTATCTGGAAATTAGACACTTCCCATGGATGAATTTTTCTTTCAGGAATTAGCCTTGCTATTAGAATACGTGGAAAAATAAAACCGCCAGAATTCGGTTCAAGCAATGGTATCTTGCCATCTCTGGATTTAAAAAAATTCCAGCAACCATTCAAAATATGCTCTGCTTTGGCATAACCCACTTAAGAAATATGCGCAAACAAGCACTACATATTCTGGAGGCTATTCCTGCATTATTTCAACCTTTGCACACCAAGCCTTCTTCAGTTTTGCATTAATTAAAAATTTAGAACAGTGGTGAGTATTACAGACTAGGCCTATGCAATCCACCACTCAGAATCCAGAAACTGAATGGGAAGCTAGAGAATTCAGTACATTTTTCACTTGTGCAGTAGGAAACTGTGACCATTTCTCAGTTGTACAGAGTTTCCCTAATATTTAAGGTAAGTATACTTTATTCAAGTTGGTTTTCTTGGCCTCTTTCCTATTCCTCTGTAACAATGGAAAGGGGAAACTTTTTAATTGTTAATAGAAGGCTGTAAAGTATGTGAGAATGTTAACTTGTCTGCACTTGATCGTCTGTTCTCAAGGCTAGCCTTTTCCATTTCCTTCGAGCTTTCCTCCTATGTACTGCCCAAGTGGAACACGAGACATTTTTAAGGATGTTATCAGTCAACCCATCTGCCAAATGCCTGTCTGGTAATAATGTCCCTGTCTGCTGAATGAAGGCTAAATAATGCATCATTAAATCAATTGTTAATAGGGATACAGGTCAACAAGTTCATGATTGTTGCAAACGAACCTGATCCAAGTGAAAGCTTACCTTTTGATTGGCAGCCCCACTGAGACAGAAGCTTTGTACTGTAATGGGGACAAAACTCCAATGAAGAAGGCACAATGAAGTTAAGTCCATGTTGGTCCACAATTATTCACAGAGGGTGCAAGCCACCAAGGGCTTCCTGCTCATATTTAATGAGGATTATGGGGTAGGAGGGCTTGCCTGATTGTGCCCAAGGGCAATCTATTAAAACAACAAATCACAGGTTTTGGAAATGTACTGTTTTGAGACACCCTTCTATAATAGGCACTAAATGAAAGGTGGCCACTATCAGGTTCTGAGGGAAAGTCATCTGTTCTATTTCTGTCTGGAGCATTTAATGTGGGATGGCTTATGCACAAACAAATGATCGCCTGATATTGAAATGCAGGCATGTGCAAATAAAGAATATGCTCTGTCTTGGGAGCATTTAACATGCCGCTTTGAGGCATATTAGTAAGAATTCTGTACCCATTGTCAGTACAGCATCATCAGGAGCCACACTGGTTCTATAAAATAAGTCTGTTGCATCTCTGCTTTTTCCACCTCAGTAAAGCTAAGTATACCTTCACACATAGCCCCACAGAGCCACGGGTTCTCAAAAAAGACCCAACGGATACAGCACAAATTGTTGACAGGCTAAAACAGGACACTGCAAGAGCATGAATCCAAGGGCAAATAGGTCTACTCAGCCAATTGTTTTTGGAATTCAGTCTTGTTATACCTTTTAGACTCCAGGAATCGCTTTTACAAATGGGGTGAGCAATCCTTTTTAGAATTAAAGCCAAAAGGTGAAACTGTAATAATCAAACTGGGCAAGACACAGGTGAAATCGCATGGCTGTACTGTAACTGGAGTTGACAGGTCTGCATTCCTTAAGTACTAAATTTCATTGCTAAATCTGCAGACTGAACCCTAGACTAAATGTAAGGAATTTAGTACCATCAGAATCTGATTGCTGGATCAGGACAACAGCTTATGAAAACAAAAGCACAATCCTATTGTGTGGACTCTGCTGCTTCTTCCCCGAGTTTTGTTTCCTTTTATGTTTGAAACTAATTACAGAGGCATCCTTGTAAAAGACCTATGTGTGAGCAATAAGGTATAGATTGTTTTATATGGCCCAAGTATGTTTATATATAATTTGGCATCTGCTCAGTCCATCATGTCAAGTCCAATTATCTTTGTAACATAAACATAACCCTATCTACTGAAGAGGCGCTATCTAACCCATAAGAGAAACTTAAAACTGAAAGTGAAAAAGAAACAGTTGGCTTTGATTATTATTTTTTAAATTGCAGCATAAGTTTGAGGCACAGTCTCTACTCAGGTTCAGAGGAAGACTAGCTGTATCAGTGGGAATTGAGGTATGAAAGACATGCTGGTGGAACTCTTCAGAAGTGCTGGGAAGGAGTTTATTGTGCTTCTCATGCATGCAGGTTTTTTGTAGCATCTACACAATGTTGTTGGCATCAAGATGTCAATTTATCTCTCACCCCTCCTCACCCCTCCAATTTTATCTTGATATACCCTGCCTGAGGGGAAATCAGATAAGTTGAAAAAACAAACAAACCATGTTGCAGATGATCTATTTGTGGTAGTTCGATGACCTGTTTGCAAATTAAGTCCCTATCTGGAAGCACCCTGGGTTTTTATATTCTATTCTGGACACAATCCAGCAAATGTTAACCATAACTACCTTCCATTGCAATTCATGGGCCATTTAAGTTAGTCATTATGACTAAGTCCCATTCTGTTTCTTTCAGTAGAGGCTTCCAGATGACCTGTTTATTGAGCATTCATCTTGAACTGTTAGCAGAGAGGTTAGGGAACACTGGCTATTTAAATCATTCTGATCTGTTTGCAGGGAGGTCAGACAATGTAGGGTCAAAGCAAGTGCTATCCCACACTTCTCCCCCACCATTTCCTGTATCTCAAAAAGTCTGATCTTTCGGGGGAAGCAGGTTTGTTGCACAAGACCTCCCAATATTAGTTACGCTGAAAACCAACAAGCAAAAATTTCAGGAAAAGACCTCTTATGCCATTTATACCTTCCAGTTGGAGTTATGCTTGATTGCTTTGTTTCTCGCTCCCCCTCCAATCTAAAATTCTACCACCATTACAGTGATTTTGCTGAAAATATAGATAATATATCCTAAGACATATCACCCACAAAGGCTCTATATTTCTCCAACAGATGCTGGAAAGAGCGGGGAATAAAATAGTTCACTCTGGTCTCTTTTTTTGCACGTGCTGCCATTTGAGCTGGACTCCTTTGTTATCTACCCATATGTTAGCTGGGATTATTCTTCTCTATTCATGCCTCACAATCTTTTAATGGATTTAGGGCACAGCCCTTAAAAATGCATAAGTGGGACAGGCATCGCATGATTTTGCTATGGATATTTTATGAGCAAGTCTGGGTGCATGCTGTGTTCTCGAAACAAAAGACCAGATGATCCACTGCTGGACCAGAATGCATATTAGCATGGACTGTATGCAAGGTTTATGAAAGCTTCGGGCTACACATGGAAAAACACAACAGCCAAGGGCATGAGAAAGACTCCCTGTTCCAGCAAGTGGGTCAGCAGGCACCAGTCTGCCATATGTGCTGCCCCAAGGAGCTGTAATTCAATCGCTCAGAGAAAACAGAGATGGAAAGAAAGAAAAAAGCAGAATTCGGAAATCACAGCTTCCTCCTTACCCTCTTATTGTGTTTCAGACGGGGCTTGAATAGCACTGAACAGACGTAAATCCTTAACTTGCACCAACAGCATGGAAGATCAGATGCTGGCTTCCATCAAACTGACATCTTTCTCTGGCTGAGAGTGTTTCCCTGCTGCAAAGCTGCTAATTCAGTAACCAAATGGAGAGCAGTTGAGTAGATAGCCCTGGCCCTTGCATTTGAGGAGGGACAGGGTATGGGATAAACAACATACTTAAGTCCAATTGATGCATGAAGGGGTTAATGCCAGAGATTGAGCTGCCCTGCCAGGTTTAGCTAGGTCATTCCCTCTCATCTTGGCTGGAAGTCTCCCAGAGTAGCTCAATGGGTGAAGAGGGCTTGAGTTAGTTGCTGAAGCTCAGACCGCATGGCTCTTACAAGCCATTATTGTGTGCCTATAACAATAATTTAGGAACTTTCACCACTGTAACTAAGCCAAGTTTTACTGCTTGCAGCCCTGTTCATGGAAGTATTTAATGGTCTATGTTTTATTGTGCTTAAATACTTTGTGGAAGCCACCCAGAGTAGCTGGGGCAATGCAGTCAGAGGGATGATGATGATAATCATTATTATTATTTCTGAATGCTGTATGGAAAAGCACATGAATCTGACCTTTGGAGAGTTTGTAAGTAAACAATGATTAACTTCCCAAACATGTGGTATTTTTCTATGCTATGGGTTGAGCATTCCCTGAGAATGTGAGCCCATTAAGTATATTCTGAAAGCACGGAATATTGCCTTGTCCCTGCTTCCTACATTTCTGAGATACAGGGAGTTACTATGTGTTGTCCAAGGTGATTAAGTTGTACTGCATTTGCATCCTGCTTTTTTAAGAGCTGTTGTATCTGGACATAAGAAGAGCTTGCTGGGTCAGGACAGTGGCACATCTAGTCCAGCTTCATGTTCTCACAGAGGCCAACCAGATGCTGGTGGGGAAACCTACAATCAGGACCCGAGCCCAAGAGCGTTCTCCCTTCCTGTGGTTTCCAGCAACAGGTTTCCAGAAGCATTGTTGCCTCCAACCTGCCTTGGGAACATTGTTAAGTCTGGTCTGCAGACCGCAATAATGAAAATCAGCCAATCAGTATACAGAGCTGTGTAGTACTAATTGAGGATATATAGCTTCATTCCATTAACAGTGATTGGCAGAAGTCCTCTAGGATTTTAGACAGATGTCATTCCATGTGCAGCTGGCTGAGGTCCTTTTCAAACTTGATAGGCCACAGACTGAACCCTGAAGCCCATCCATACGAAGGATGTGCTTTGGTGCTAAGTTTTGTCACTCTTCTGCTTCTCTTCTTATATCCCCATTGCTATCTTCAACTGCTTATCTGTGCATCGATAAGGACAGAGCCAGAGCTGATGCTAATAAATCCATAGATTTCACATACACATGAAACTCAAAGCACTCTAGGCTGTCAGCCCAAATTAATCTCTAAATTCAAACACTTTTGGAGATAATGAGATCCATTTCTGTTTATTGGTAATAAATAACATCTGCAGTTTGTATTTATGTGGGGCCTTTCAGATGTACAAAGGTCAGTAATAATAAATATCTAAATGCTAATGAGCAACTCATGTTGTAAAAGGAAACATATGAATTGGGAAAATCATAAGCAAGTCCACAATCTTTTATATGTTAGAACAGAGCCACAAGAGAGCCTTTCAGCACTGTATGCTGCCTTATATTAGCAGACTGTATGTCCACTTGGCCCAGTATTTGCCTGGTAGCAGGGTTTCAGGCAGAGGTCTTTCGCAATCACCAGCCATCAGATCACCCTTTAACTGGAAACACCAGAGCTGGAATCTGGGACCCTTCAGCATGCAGATAATGCACCCTTACCACATATTTTGTACATTTTCTTTTCCATTTGTTGGTCACAATTCACACCACTTCCTTCAAAGTGTAGCAGAGAACAGAGAAATGTTTCATTCCCTGCACCCGCACCCGCCCCGGCCCCCGAATGCTGCAACCCATTGTTTCTAACAAAATGCAGTCCTTTTCCAAATGGTTTGTTCATTGCTATTGTGATACTGGGTTGAGGAAGCACATCACAAGTTCTTGTTGGATACTGTGTATCAGATCATTAGGACCCCTCCAGACTGGTGGGGGTCTTTGCAGGTGAATTCTGCAACGTGTCACTGATGGAATATTAGTACATTGGTGGCGGCTTTAAAGCAACATGATTAAGCAGTAAATACAGTGGTACCTGAGGTTAAGAACTTAATTTGTTCCGGAGGTCCGTTCTTAACCTGAAACTGTTCTTAACCTGAGGGACCACTTTAGCTAATGGGGCCTCCCGCCGCCGCCACCGCGCAATTTCTGTTCTCATCCTGAAGCAAAGTTCTTAACATGAGGTACTATTCTGGGTTAGCGGACTCTGTAACTTGAAGCGTCTGTAACCTGAAGCATCTGTAACCCGAGGTACCACTGTATCTAAACAAAAAGTGAAATATACACAAAACAAAAATATAGCAGCAGAATTATGCTATATATCTATAGAAAATCACGTGACTATTACAGAAAAAGCATCATCACATGGAATAATTAAAAAACCATATAGTCATGCCCACTCATTCAACTCATTGAACCCATCACATCACTCCATCCACTCAATTCTTACTTCAGCAAAGTACTCAAAAATTTAACAACCTATAACCATGTATAAATCCAACAGGTGGAAAGCCAAAAAATCAACCAGTCCCTTCTCATCTCTCACCCTCTTCCCAACTCTCACCTAGGGAGATGAAGCACAGGAGGTCAAGCACAGCCGCCAACAAATGTGACCCTCAAAATTTCTCAGGGAGTATTTCAGTCAATCAAATCCAAACAAAACACTTCTCTCTTATAAGAGCAATAAGGAATCATAGAATCATAGAGTTGGAAGAGACCACAAGGGCCATCGAGTCCAGCTCCCTGCCAAGCAGGAAACACCATCAGAGCACTCCTGACATATGGTTCTCCTGACATAATGCTCCAAGAACAACAAACTGAAAACAGGACAAATCCTAGTAGGACTAATATTACACACCCTTTGGCTAAACACCTTATTAGATATCAGTTGCAATAGAAACTTTATTATTTTTTTACTTTTGCTGACTTTCACCAATGCTGTCCATGGGCTGAACTGGATGCATGAACACCACCCCTTGCCAAATTCTGAGTTGAGTGATAAGGAGGATCATTTTGTCTGCAGGTGTAGGTGTTATGGCATGGTTGGCAGAAGAAATTGCCTAGCTCAGTGATTATCTACAGGAGAGGCCTTTGGCTCATGCCTTTGTGCAAGCAGATCCCAGGTAAGTATCTGCAAATGGGCGACAGCAGCCCCCCAGGTGTTTCCCATCAAACTTCAGCCCTCCCCAATGCTCCTGATTATGCTTGCCCCAGGACTTTGCCCCCAGAGTCTTATGAAGAACATTTTCTTCTTCTGTTCAGGCGCCAGGCTAAGACAGGGCTTTGGATCCTAATACAAGGTCTCTGAATTAGCCCAACTGTTCCCCCTCCCCCCCCACACACTTCAGCCCTCAAATCCCATTAAAAGCTGCAGTCTTCTGAAATCTCTCTCTCTCACCCCATTATCTAAGTGCCAGATCTCAGTTTTGCTAATAGTTTCACACATTTTTATCACTGTCATTTCTGATCCTGCACAGATGCTGCATATTAGCATTGAGATTAGGAATGTAGGAGTCCTTCCTCCTCCACACTCCATATGTCTTGCTTGTTTTGGTGTGTGTGGTTTTTTCTCCAAGGAGTTGTTATTTGATTGCTGGTGTCCCTTTTACAAACTCTAGTGTTTATCTGAAGACACAGGAGACTTTCCCAAAAATTAACAGAAAGACTACCAAGAGCTTGGAAACAAAGCCCATAAATACCTACTTAAGTTCTCAGGCAGGACAATTAAAAACTCAACAGCTGGGAGTAAAAATGCTCAGACATGTTAGGTTTGTCAGCTCTTAACATAAGCTTGCAACTCCCTCTTAGAGCCTCAGCTGGAGCCCAACTGCAGCAACAAGCAAGCAGCCTCCAGTTTCAGAGGCCTTTTAATAAAATCTTGTTACAAAATTGGCTACCTTCCAGTTTTGTTGCATATATGTTCAAAAAAAGCAGCTATGCTCCTTTCTTAAAGGCTTCCATCCTCTCTGTTTACTTAAAATATCACACATTAATTCAGGAATGTTTACCCATCAGAAGTTGAATTATGATTTGATGGGTGCCCTTTCCCCTTTAAGGTGGCCCCTTCTTGCAAAAGGATGTCCTGTGTTTCAGGACACAGAGCCTCCCCATGCGAAATAACCATCTCTGCTATTGTATTTAATTTTACGACGTACACGGATTCACAGTTTCCCTTACCTTTGAACTACTCTAAATTGATTTAGGTCTTGTTACACTGACCTCTGCCATGTATGCCTCACAGCATCCAATCAAAAAGTATTTAATGTTATTCTGCACAGTAGCCTTTATCGCATAGGATGGGGCAGGTGGGATTTCTTCTACTGATTGTCTTTGTGACATTGGGATATAGACAGAGCCACAACAAAAATTTCCTTCCTTGATGGCTCCCACAGGACCAGTCAAATGCCATCTTGCCTTGAGGGGAAGAGAGAGAGGAGGCAAAAGAGCCTGCTTAGCTGCCCTCCCTTCCATTTAGAGATATGACATTAGATGCAGGGCACGTGGACGTGGCTTGGCCAAAATGGCCTCATGAGCCTATCGGGGAGGCCCACAGCCTGGAGGTTACCCCACCTTTGCTCCAGCTTCTAGTGTTCCAGCTGAGGTGACCCTGCTTTCTCCCAGCTGCCACCACAGGGCCACTTAAGGACCATCTTGCCCCGAGGGGGAAAGATTGAACTTTCATAGTGTTTCTTTACTATTTTATTATAGGGCTTTATTATCAGTATTTATCCGTAGTGGTGCCCGCCCTGTGGAATGCCCTCCCACCAGATGTCAAAGAGAAAAATAACTACCAAACTTTTAGAAGACATCTAAAGGCAGCCCTGTTTAGGGAAGCTTTTAATGTTTAATAGTTTATTGTATTTTAGTGTTTTGTTGGAAGCCACCCAGAGTGGCTGGGAGGACCCAGCCAGATGAGCGGGGTATAAATAAATTATTATTAATTATTATTATTATTATTATTATTATTATTATTATTATTATTAATGTTCAGTTGTATTTATATACCTACTTACCTGTTCGACAGTGGAACAGACTCCCTTGGGAGGATGTGGAGTTCCCCTCATTGGAGGTTTTTAAGCAGAGGTTGGATGGCCATCTGTCATGGATTGCTGCATTGCAGGGGGTTGGACTAGATGACCCTACAATTATATGATTCTAATATTTTAACTAAGTTCTACTCAGAGAGGATCCATTGCAATTAATAGGCCTCAGTTACATCAATTAATTTCAGTGGGTCTATACTGAGTATGCCTTACATTGGATACAGTCCTCAGTGTTGCTACCCAATAATCCAAGTTTCTAAACCGACAATTAAAGCATTACATAAATTTTCCAGTGGTGAGATTTACCAGACCACCATTTTAATAATGAAGACTTCTCTGGAACGCGTGTATTGAAATAAGAGAGATTGTATTCAGCTGCAGCAGTCTAAGATATAAAACATTCCTTACGTTCTGTCAGTGGCCTGGCTGAACTTGTCTCTGCCTGCTTTTGGAAAACACGGCATGACATTCCTTTTTCAATGCCATTTTTTTTTACTTTAATTTTAAACAAGTGATGGTTTGGATAATAAGAATGTGGCTAGTATGTAGTTGATCATAAGTAGATGTAGTGGAATGGTTTTTCTTTTCTGCCCTCTATTTTTTATGTTAGCACTTTAATTTCATAAGCCAGTTGGAATCCTGAGGGGAAAATTATAAAAGAAGAAGAAGAAGAATCACCCCTAAGGCCATCCCACGGACAAACTCAGAATGTTGTGTCAAAAGTGCCATTGTGTGAAATACCACTATATTATAGAATATGTCTGCTCTTTGTACATTATAAGCTAAAACAAGCAATATCATAGTGCTGAGTTCAGAGGGATCTGTGGGTCCCATTGAGATGAGTCCACAGGATGCCAGTTTTGTGCTGTAGGCATAACAACATGAAAGGATCCGAGGGTGAACAATGTCTCGATTAGGTGGCATGATGTTTCAAAGGGAGGATGTTTCAATAGCTATGCTTCAGAGAGAATTCCTTTGATGGGTCCTCTTCAACAATAGTTTGGGAACCAAAGAAACAGAGAGTGAGAGAGAGAACACGTAACATTTAGTTTCATTAATTTGCTCTGCAGATCCTTGTTCTGGCTCATCCATCATCAGCTGTCGTTTAGGAGTGCAGAGTATTATCCACATGAGTAAATTATGCCCTTGGTCAAGCCTATTCAGCTCTGATAGCTGGTGTTCATTTTTTTACCTGGACTGCTGTCATTTATTCTCACTGCACCCTATTCTTACTGACACCAGTTCTACATGAGTCACACTTTGATCCTACCCAAGAAACCCTCGCAGCTTGAAAGTTTTTTGGTAAGGTTTAAGCACCTGCATAAACCGAACGGCAAAGTCATGCTATTACTCTCTTTGCAGCACATCAATCACACAACAAATGGCACATTGTTGCTTTTGTGCAGAACTCCCACGTGCTTATTTTCATAGCACTCATTCTTGTAGCACTCATTACTTTTTAAATGAGGAGAATTAGTTGCTCATTCACTTTAAACCCCCATCCGACCCCGAACAAAAAGCAGTTTTATTAGTTCTGAGAAAGAGATACCATGGCAGATTCGGTATACTCCATTTCAGAAAATCCTCATTGTTCGGAAGTACGCTTCATGGAATTATTTTAACATTTCGTCTTTCACACAAAAACTCGTAAGTCATCTTTGAACTGAAGAGGGAATTGATCATCAGGTGCCTGAAATCTTCCCCCCTCCCTTCCCATTTTTTGACCAATCTCTATCAATTAATGAGAAAAGAATCTGCATTTGAGGATTTGCAAAGGCCTGAGAAAATGTTGGTGGAATTCTTAAGGTCAGGGTGCAGTGTTACTGTTGTGCTTACCTTACTTTTGAGGTGGTCATGGGGTGTTTGTATTTCCTCTTTCAATCCTACAAATCATCTCTCATGGTCAGCACTGTGCAGCCTTCCTGGATGCCCACATTTCAATTAAAGCCTAGTTGAAGGTCTCAGGAGGTAACTCCTCCCTGGGAGATTTTTCAGATCAGGAAGTGTGGGTAGCTGGGGAGGTTGCAGAGAGCTGGATAAATGTTTACTGGAAGGAAAAACACACCGCTACCCTCAGCCACATTGCAATGGTAAGGAAACCTCAAAAGCCCACACCCAATGAAATTCTAAAAAGCAGAAAAATAGAAGCTTCCTTCAGAGGAAAAAGACTTTTGAAAATTGGAGGACAGGATTCAGCTCAGCACTGTTGAAAATCTCAGGTAAGATGTTACTTTGCAGGATTAAGGGGGAAAGTAAGTGAGGAATCAAACTGCCTGAATCCTTACTTCTAGAAATGTGAGGTTACCCATGTTTCCTGGCCTCTGACTGCCTATCAAGTTGCAGACACAGAGGGTGAGGTGTGTGTGAGAGTCCAAGTTGAACTGCTATGGCCTGGTCTATTAGTCTTTTCCCTCAGGAATCTTCCTGACGTGAGGCGTTTAACTCTCTCAGAATGGAACCCAAGCCTTTTCTGGTGGGGTCAGGGCATGCTATTGTGGGTTTGACAGGTTTCATCGCTGTGTCTCAGTAGTGAGGGCATTCAGAAAATAATGTGAATATTTCTTCATGAATATGGCTGTTCTGCTGAGCAGAAACCTGCTGGGATGGTATCAGACTAGTATGATGGAGAGTAAAGTTTGGCGTTGGAAAGGAAGAAAGAGGGAGCAGAGAATTTCCAGCTGGAATTGGGGTTGCTGTACAAGTTACCTCTGGTGCTAAGGTATCTCCTGAAGGAGAGTATTCTTACCTCTGTTATGCTCTGCTTGTATATTTGCAAATGAAGTTAATATTGCAAAGAAACAGTACTGAGGAACATGCAATGTAGGGGAGGTTCAGGTGACCCTGCCCCCAAGGCAGTCAGAAAACACTTGAGGAGGTCTGTGTGTGCTAGCTCCTGGCCTTGCCCACAAGTACCTGTGTATGCATGCAGAGCTCCTCAGTGCAAAGAGGATCCTCTCTTTGTGTACTTCAGTAAGTGAATAGAGCACATTCTATGCCTAAGAAGTGGGTGGGAAGAGGGCTTAGCATGCCCACAGTGTGGGGACTAGTCTGTGCCCCCTGGCATCTACTTTGAGTACATAAAAGGGGTCAGTCATTTGTAGCTTCCCATTGTATTATGCTTAACTGTAACAGATTCAGTGAGAGGGGCTGAGGCCCGACATTGCCAGACATTTCCCATTTTGACTGCTCAAGCCTTTACGCATTCCTTTCGGCAGCCCAGTTATCATTTACAAGTTACCGTAGCTTCCGCTTGTTCAGTGAAATAGTTATGGACAACACATCATTCCCTGTTTTGTACTACCATGTCCGAATGCTTTAACAATGACAGATCTCATGCATGTTTACCTGACAGCAGGTACTTGCTTCTGAGTGAACTTGCCAAAAACTGAGCTGCAAGCCACATCTGAAGTGGTTGGTAGCTCTTCATACAAGGATACGGCTTGAAAGAGCTATGCGCCATCTGTTCTTGAATGTTCTTTCTTACCCAAGCTGATACATGTGATTCAGATATGAGCAGCACAAAACAAGAATTGCTAAGCACTGCTGTCACAGTGATAAAGGCACACACACAAAAATATATGTGGGGGAGTTATGCATAAAACACCAGTCATGGTATTTGTCATGCCCATTTATGTTTGCACAAACTAAACCTGTGACCTTGCCATTGAAGATTTCAAAAACGTTCAAAGCATTGCTAGAAATGCTATAACTGCAGTCATTTTAATTTATTCTTTTTTAGCCCAAATTAGTGACTCAGCGTCAAAGGAAAAACCTGATTTAAACAATACTTTAGTATTACAAAAATCCATGGAAAGATAAATTAAAATGGTTCTATACTCCCTCAGAATGACCACTCCTAGGATTATTCTTGGACTTCTTGCTGCCTGGAGATGGACTGGTAGTGGCAGTGGCCAGAAACTATGTGAAATGACAGGAATGGGCCTTGGATATGCCTGCTCTAGTTACCTCCAAACATGTCATGTTTAGGTGTGATGTCGTATTGTGTGTTTGTTTGTGTGTTTGTGTGTGTGTGTGTGTGTGCGAGAGAGAGAGAGAGAGAGAGAGAGAGAGAGAGAGAGAGAGAGAGAGAAGTTGCAGGACCATGGATAGCTCCAAATGAACAACTTCCTCAGACAAAGGTTGAGAACAGAGGAGCTTTTTAAAGCCCTTGCCCTCCAACTGACTCTTCCAGGGTCAGCCCTATTGCAGACAACTTTAGGATCTAGGATCTTAAAGGGCCAAACTTCTGGCTTGAGGACACTTCTCCCCCTCTGTTCCATTGTCTGCCTCTAGGTGCACTCCCTGTGTCGCTGGACTGGTGAGGAGCTGTAAGAAGCATTAGGTTCCTCAACAGAAGATTTCCATGAGGGTCCTGGCTATGGTCCTGCAGACCTTGGTGATCTGGGAAGTTGCTCAGTGGGCCCCCATCTATCTGCTCCAGATCTAGTGACCCCTAAATCTCCATAGGCAGACTCCAAGCCGGTCTGATGATTTAGCAGGAGACTTTGCAGCTTCTGACTCTGAACCTTGATGGCTAGACTCTGATGTCATGATCGAGTCTGCAAGCATTCACAGGTCTACCAGCAACACAAAATGTTTCAGTCAGATATTTCTAACTGTGCTTTCCCTCCTCATAGGCAGTGATCATTGTGAAAATGCAGGCTGGGGTTGCTTTTAATGGGTTCCTGTTGAGTTTCACAGGTTTTCAGACTTCTCAGTCCTTGAGAGGCTCGATGAGTAGAAGACCCACAATTGATCTTTGGCCTGCCAGTGGAATCCAGGACAACAAGAAACACATTGCCATTACTCCTTCTACGATAAAGGTACATAGATGAATGAGGGCCGCTGAATAGTAGGAAGAAAAGGATTGTAAATTAATTCAAAGGCCAAAAATGAGGGTCAAGTCATATCACCCTAAGACTTGACACTAGAATTTCTACCCCTGACCTGGACAACCATTTCTTTAACCCTGGTGGTTACTCCGCATGTAGAAAACCAAGCCAAGGAAAAAAGAAGCAGTTGCCTGAACGATAGATTTATGTACATAAACAAAGCAGCTAACTGCTTAAAACAACATATTTCATTTAAAGAGGGTTGATTTGAAATAGTTGATTTATTTATTTATTTATTTTTAAAAAAGATTAACAAAGAACATTTTGATCTGTTAATTTAAGGATCTATCTTCTCTTGTTATTTCATTTTCATCCTCCCCCCTTTTTTACCCGTAATATTTTCTATCCTTATTGTGATGCATTCTTGTTTTGCTTTCTTATTTGAAATCTTAAAAAATAAAAGAATAAAGAACAAGTTTGTTTTTTGAGAAACAAATCAAATTAAGCAACTTGGGTCAAGACACAAATCTGCAACATCGGTAGTAATAAATTCATAAAATGAGATGTGTGGGCAATTAGATTTCCTTGAAAGCCACATTCTCCGCCTTGCTTTTGCATTCCTGGTTTGTGAAGGCAGACTGTAGCTACTCATTGATGCAGGAACGTTACTCCGTTCAAAGGTAGGTTCCTTTACAATTCTCTCCAATCCTTCAAATCTGAATGCTGGAAATTAAAGTTATGTGACTTAGCTGTGGTGAATCTGCACTCAGAATCAAAAGTTGCAGGAAACACGTGACATAAAAATAGCTAACTGGCTGCAAATAATAATAATAATAATAATAATAATATATCAGTCTTGTAGTTAAATCGTATAGCATTATGCACAGCAATGACCACCATTTGCCACCATGCACAGAAGTCCCACTTGCATGTTATAAACTTGTTTGTAAGTGATGCCAGGTGAGTTTGAGCTTTGCAATTATTTCTAGCAGAAACATCCCCCCCCCCCCCACACACACACACAGAGAGAGAAATCTGTGGGTAATATATTAGGTGCTGAAAATAGTGTACTGAGTGTGTACTTCAACTGGAAGAGGTGAGTGCACCTTCTAAATTTCAAGGGTTGCCATTTTCTTCAGCCTAATCAGCCGCAGTATATGATGCTATAGAAGCCATTATAGAGGCAGTAGGTGATTATCAGAGGGACCTGGCTTTCATTTTATTTGTACAGGTGTATTGTAATGTAGCCTGTGGTGTGAACATTTTCCACTTCGTTACTCCTGGCACATGCTCAAAACTCTTCACATGTTTCACCAAATCGCTCAATTTGTTTAGTTTCAGTGTTCCATTTTTGGTGTTTGTTTAAGCATGAACCAAGTCGTAAATTAGAAAGTTGTTTGACCCTTCATAATTAAATGAGAGGTCTACTAAATACACCTTTTGTCTGGGAATTCAAAGTTGAGTCGTCTGGCTCCCTTTGCCTTAACACCTCCTTTGCTCGAAATAAACAGGCTCCACACCACCTGACAAGCAGGGCAGTGTCTTCTCAGAGTCCTGCCCACGAAGCTCAAGGGGACTTGCTCCCACCATGGCTGGGTTGCCAGCTGCAGACATTCTGAACTAGGATAGATCTGCCACAGTGATCCATCTGCTGGCATTCTTACTGCAAAGTACTCTGCGGAAGCCTGCATCTGAAGATGGTTCAGAGGCTGCGGGCACCTCAGCAACTCTGTGGTGTATTAAGTCAAAATCATGCGGCACCAATTCCCTGTGACCTGCACTGGCTGCCTGCTCAGTTCCAAGCCTACTTAAAGATATTGATATTGGCTTTGGGCCCAGGTTTATTGATATAAATAGCTCAGGGCCCAAGTACTTTATGAAATGCCTCTCCTGACATGCACCAGCTTTTGAGATCTGTGGAGGGGGTCCACCTTGTGGTCCCACCCTTGGGCGCCCTCCGTATGGAATTCCTTGCCTATGCTGGTGCATCAGGAACCTCCTTCCTTTCAGTCTTACATCCTGCTTAAGACAAACCTTTCAAAGTCTTGAGAGCTTTGTGATGGTGTGGCAGGAGGCCTTCGAGACAGCTGATTTAATAGGCGGTGTCGTCTGTTGGATGCTGTTATTTCAGCTGTGTGTGTGTGTGGTGTATTTTAATGCTTTTGTTTGTGAACTGCTCTGTATTTTTAAAAATGAAGCATGGGGTAAAAACGGAACAATAAATGCATAAATAAATAAGCCCTTCCATATATTCTTGTTATTGGATTTTGTAGTTTGCAAGACATTTTGAGCCTGTTTGTGAGCAACATGGGAGTAGCTTGGGAACAACAGGATGATGATAAATAAAGGCCAGTCTCAAGCTGGAAGGGCAAGGAGAGAGATGAAACTCAGGAATAAGTGTGAGATCACTTGTGAAATAATGATGGAATAGGCAGAAGAAGTTCACTTCAGTATATTAGCATTATTGAGAGTCACAGAGGAGTTGAAAATGGGAGGGCATATCTCCAGATACTTGAGTATTCAGTGGTTGTGCTGATATGGTTAAAATCACCATGGGGAGCTGCTCACAGCAATGGTTCACGACACAGATATTTGGTAGAAGCAGCTACCTATGTGTGTGGGTGCACACGAGAGAGCCTACAGTACAGTGAGGAAAACCGTATGTCACCATATGCACACCATTAGAGCATAGCCAAAAGAGAAAGAAATGAAAATACTAGTGTATATTAAAACTGATGCTGAATTTTGTGTTAAAAAAGGTAAAGGGACCCCTGACCATTAGGTCCAGTCGTGACCGACTCTGGGGTTGCGGCGCTCATCTCGCTTTTTTGGCCGAGGGAGCCGGCGTACAGCTTCCGGGTCATGTGGCCAGCATGACTAAGCCGCTTCTGGCGAACCAGAGCAGCACACGAAACGCCGTTTATCTTCCCACTGGAGTGGTGCCTATTTATCTACTTGCACTTTGATGTGCTTTCGAACTGCTAGGTTGGCAGGAGCAGGGACCGAGGAATGGGAGCTCACACCATCGTGGGGATTTGAACCACCGACCTTCTGATCGGCAAGTCCTAGGCTCTGTGGTCTAACCTTTGTGTTATCAATGATTAAATGCTCAGCTCACTGCTTCTCCTCAGTGCCAGAGACAGGCAGTCAGAACCAGGAAACATCTAGAAAGCAAGGAAATACTATTATTGCAGGTAAAACTCCAGCCTAAGCAGAAAGCCTTTATAGCCACTGGCCAGCTTGGATGGATGGAGTCACTCCAGCACCTTGGAGGGGTGGTCACTTCCAACCTGCAGCTCCTCATGCAGAACAGCTTTACAGGGTTTCCAAATCTAGTCTAGGCAACTCAACCAAAAAGCACCTGGCCAACTATTTTCTCTGCACTTGTTCTTCTAGCTGGTGCAAGAATGTAATTCTGAGACAGTGCTGTATCTGTGTATTTGGTTCGGTTGCTTTAGAGTGGTCTTACCTTGTGCAAGATGGTGCCACTGAAGAATAATCACTCTAGCAAACTTGTGTGCAGGAGATAGGAATGGTGCCATCTTGGAAGTAATTCCGAACATGTATGTTCTTATGGTTCCTTTGTATGACGCAGGGGATAACTTGTTTGAAAAGCATACAAAATCTATCATTTGTGGTGAAGCTACCTTCACAATGATGAGGAGCAGGAGAAGACTACAGTTTATTCTCATGAATGAAGTCCTAGTCAAAGAGTCAGGCATTGGAATGCACCTGTAGACATTCTACTACTTACTAACTTTCATTTGTAATGGGTGGTGCATTTTCCTTTTAATATTAAAAGATACCTACAGCTTGATTGGAAAGGAGGACTAAAAAGATAGGTAGAAGAGGAGCCCAATGGAGAAGTTAAAAAAGCTCAAAACCTCACCAAAATGTTCCAAACCCTGCGTATTCACGTAGCCTCAGCATTAAGCCGCCCCACTGTGGCTTGTTACCACAGAAACAGAGCAACAAATATTTGGAACTATGTAACACCTTCCACCAAAATTCCAGACAAGAATATTTTGGAAAGCACTGCTGTCAATCAGATCACTCCTGTTCATTGAATGGAAGCTTTGTGGGGCTGTTGTCTGCTCATGCCATGGCTTAAAAATGGAGAGCTCCCTCCCTACAGAACTCTTTGTTATTGCTAGGGAATCTATTTGTTCTGCGGCTGTTTCCCAAACTGACAAGGCAATGTGAACGAACCTCTTGGAATGCCCAAAGTAAAGAATAAAACATGTTTGTATAGTTCATATTTCCCCCATAGCTGATTTGCTCCGCACTGGCAGTTTCTCAAACCATTTCACTTCAGGTGCCATGTGATCAATCTGGCTGCCTTCCAATGTTTTCTTTTCATCTCAAAAGTCATGGCCAAAGGTTATTTTTAATCTTACTGCGATAACCTGATCAGTCTCTTTATTATACCATCAGGGAGGGGTTGCTGTACGCTGCCAGGTATTTTTTACCTGAGGCTCCCCATCTGTCTAAATTTATAGTCCTGGGTGGGAGGCTGGAACCTATAACAGGTGCTGCTTTTGTCAAAATTGAAATTGCATCCTCTGATCTGTCCCTTCTCCTCCAGGCCACCTTAGCTGCACTCTCCTTAAATGGGAAAATGATGCCGAAGCATTTCTCTTCATTTTGATGCTGAACTGGATCCAGGGCCCCAATAAAACTATGTTTTATTACTCACATGATCCTAGCCATTATGATATCACTACAGTTAGCCATGCCTTAGTAACAGGTCAGCTTGGTCACTGTAATGTGTTATAAAAGGGTCTGCCTCCAAAAAGTCTTCAGAAACCCCAACTCTTTCTAGCACTTTGCAGCCAGATAGTGCACTTGGTCCTGCTTTAATGAGCATGTTTCACCTGACTGTAAATAACTTCCTTGACATCCACTTTATTTCCAGACAGTCTGAAGGGTTGGTTTCCCCCAATAAAACCCTACATCCTCTGGCACCAAAGAATTTTAAGGACCGTACAGAGGAACTTGCCACTGAGCTGAGACCTTCATTTAGAGCAGTGTTTCCCAAAATTGGATCTTCTTCTGTTGGACTACAACTCCCATGATCCCTAGCTAGAAAAGCCAGCGCTCATGGATGATGGAAATTGTAGTCCAAAAACAGCTGGAGACCCAAGTTTGAGAAACACTGATTTAGAGGCCTTTACCTGAATGGTCTTGTTTTTAAAGTTAAACGAGTGGCTACTGGAGAAAATAGCATTTTCTGAGGTTGTACCCTATTGTGGAACCTTATCACCACAAATAATGTTGTTCGGACATCATCTTTGCTATCTTTCAGCCATCGGGTGAAGTCTTTTCAGTTAGCTTGTGCTTTTGGTGGTTCATCAAGTTCTTTAATATAAATGGTTTTTATGTTTTCTTTTGAACTGGGTTATATTTGGGGCTGTATGTTTACTTTCATGTGTTGGATCTCCCTCTAATATCCTCTGCAGTCAAGTGCAATTAGCAGTAGTCAGTATGAAGAAATTATGAAATAAACCAGGGGTAGACAGTGTGGTACACACCAAATGTTGTTGACTTGCAGCTACTTTCATCCCTGACTTTTGGCCATGCTGGCTGGGTCTGATGGGAATGTGAGTCCAATAATATCTGGAGGACATCATATTGGCTATGCATGAATCACCAACATAGTGTCTCTCCCAGCTGCTTATGCTCTTAGCAGAGATGGATAGATTTGCACATAGTTCTTCCATCTCAGTTGCAACAATTAATCTCAGATACATAAGAAAAACCTGGCTGTCTGCTTTTAATATCCTACCTACCAGCTAGCTTCTCGCTGTTGCAGAGGCACTGCCCTATGCCCTGTGAAGGAAGAGCAGAATACTACTAAAACTACTAGTAGTATTAGTACCAATAATAATAGGAGCTGGACTTTTTTTGTGGCACAGCATTCCTGCTAAAAATATGACAGGCACCCACTACCTGCATTTTCTGGAAACAACTGAAGACATTTCTGTTCCAACAAGCTCTCCCAGTTGGGTGAATGGGTCTCTACTTCTGCTTTTAAATTTATCTGATGTTATTTTCTGTGTTGTTTTAAACTGTTTAAACTGCTGTTTTTATTGTATTTTGTACATTGTTTTGAGACAGGTGTGTGAAAGGCTATTAAATGATAATGATAATGATAATGACGACGATGATGATGTTCTGTTAAGGAGTGTGTAACCTTCTCAAAATTATTGCTTCAACAGCAGAAAAAGACAACCCTGACAGCCATTATTAAGTTCACTGTCCTATTCCTTGGGAGTAAGCCCCATTGAATCATTTCAGAGGAAGCATGCATTTTTTGAGCTGTAACTCCTTGCAGAGTCCCTTATAGCAAGTGAAGAGAGACTTGTCTTTGCCGGGTGTTATGATACATACACTGCAGAGGGAGAGAGCCATTTCTTGAGAACTAGGAGGAAACTGAGCCAGGTCTCTGGCCTTGGAGTGGCAGGAGGAATTCCAGTGACTGATGCAGGGCCCCATGGTTGAAAACCACTCTGCTAAACTAATCCACTCCTGGCAGTTGTTTCTCCAGACTCCCCTTTAAAAGTGCCAGTGAAAGAGATTCCACAACTTCCATAGGCAAATTGTTCCGTTGGCCAGGTGTTCTTACTGCTAGGAAGTTCCTTTCATAAATCTACACTGTAGCTATTCACATTCACTGTCTCCCGTCCACAGTTTCTGCATCAGTGCCCAAACCTCTGCCAACATCTAGATTAAAATGCTGCATTTGCACTATATTTTGATAACCGTTTGTACTTGCAAGTGCCAGCTGAAGCATTAGTTTAATGGTGCTCCAAGGTTTTTTGGGGAGAGATAATCTTATCTGCTGACCACAAAAATCAGCTGCACATATTGTACCAGGGCAATCTTTAGTAATGGAGAGGAAATAATACAGCACATGTGCGCTCCAGAAATAAAATTGCTGTATTTTGTGCTTAGCCGGTGGCGGAGCTATTGTGCAATATTTAGACATCTCCAAAAGCATTGGACAATCTGTCATTGTAACTCCTCAAACCATAAAGCTCTAATTAAAACCTCATAAAATGTTTTTCAGCAATGTTTGAAAATGTAAAGTAAAACTGCTTTTATGGCCTCACTTTATGAGCCTGTATAGTTTCTAAGGCTTCTCAAAAACATGGAATATCACCCCCCCCTCACAAAAAAAATGCTACTCATGAACTTTGGAGGTATTTAGTAGATTTTGTCACTTTTTTTTCTCCATAGGTTTTCACCAATTGCTACAACCCAAACCACAAATAAAGCATTAAAATTATTGATGTGAGCTAAGCAGTCAGACCAGTGCCAAGAAAAGCACTATTCACTTTGGCTTTTTCTATGTAGCTTTGGAAAATTATTCCCAAGGCTGTAGCAAAGATCACATTTTTCCCTTTCTTCGCTAATAGCAAAAAATATTACCTTTCATGTGCTCTGCTATTTCTGCAGCTGCAGGGGGTGGGGGACTTGGGATGGAGCTGAAGGCAGCTTGCTATGTAGCCAAGACTTGCCAGTCATCTTCATAATTCATTAACTAGCTCCTCCCGCCTCATTTCTTGGATTTGGTAATCAGACTTTTCATTGAAGAAGAAAATCATCAGGTGAACAAAAGGCAACATTTTATTTATTTTTATTTATTTCCTAAAACTGATACCCACACCATACATTTAAAGCACTTTTAAAGCTTCCCACAAAGAAGTCTGGAACCTGTAGTTCACCCTTTACAGAGCTACAATTCCCAGCACCCTTAACAAACTACAGTTCCCAGAATTCTTTGAGGGAAGCTGTGCGTTTTAGATGTGTGGTGTAGATGTGACCTTGTTCTCTGCTGCTATAGGGTGAAAAAAACAGCTCTAATGGGCTTAAGTTAGAAGGGGATAAATTTCAGCTGAGCATCAGAAGAAACTTTCTAATGGTAAGGATCGCCTCTCTCCATATGAACCTACCCTGACCCTTTGGGTATCATCTGAGGCCCTTCTTTGTGTGCCTCCTCAACGAGAGGTCTGGAGGGTGGCAACATGAGAATGGGCCTTTTCTGTGGTGGTTCCCCATTTATGGAATACTCAACCCAGGGAGGTTCAGCTGACACCTTCATTATATACCTTTAGGTGCGAAAACATTGGTTGCTAACCAGGCCTTTGGCTGATTGACATCCAATGCCCTTTTAAAATGTGTTGTGGAAGTGGGAAGGATTATTGGGTTGTCTTTGTTTTTGTTTTAATTATGTATTTTGTGGTGTTTATATTGTGATTTTATGTTGTGAACTGTCCTGAGATCAATGGGTATAGGGCATAATAATAATAATAATAATAATGATAATAATAATGATAATAATAATAATAATAATAATAATAATAATAATAATAATATCAATTTGATGATGAAACTCACTGGTGATCTTCAAGCAGAAGTTGGGCAGCCATTTCTTGGGGATGCCCTTGCTCTGAAATGCCTACCCACAACAGGCGGTTGGGCTTGATGGCCTACAAAGTCCCTTCCCCCTCCATGTGCCTATGAAATCTTGGAAAGGAGCAAAACGCCAAATCAAGAACAAAACTCCATGACAGCTTAAAGAGGACTATTCCAAAGATCTGGTGAGCAGCAATTGCTTCTTGGCTCCTGCACCAACAGCATAAAAAGAAACACATGCCCTTCATTATTGTGGGCGTATCTCTCTCTCTCTCTCTCTCTCTCTCTCTCTCTCTCATTATATCAAAAGGACAGCAACCCCAGCAATCTGGCATTTGTGGCAAGGGCACAGCTGTTGAGAGTGGGAGGCTATCCAGTTGGGCAACAACAAACCTTTGGGGAATGGAGGAAGGGAATAGCCTGGGAGAAGGCTTAATGAAGAGTGGCTGTTAAGGGCAATGAAAAAGTAAGCACTGGTTCCATTGGGGCTATAGGGAGCAAGCTTGGTACACCCACTAAAAGCATGAGAGTAAGTTATGGAGAGCAACATGTCCTGCAAGGTTACAACGTGTCTTGCAACAACAGACGTGTTGCTGAGGGACGTGGCCGTCAGTTACATTCTGAATGGCCAAGGGGAGTGGCTGATTTTTAAAGAAATGTTGCAGTTCTCAAGGGCAGCTAGCCGAAGAAACTTAAGTCATGGGGTTGGAAACTGGAAGTAAGCTCAGTACTGCCTGACTGAGCCCATTGACAAGTGACTTTTGAAGGAACCCCTAATTTGGGGTGTATGGGAGCTGGCTAATAACTCAGTGGAACGGAATAGGCACTCTGCACATGACCATTTTATTTCACACCTTCCGAGACCTCTGGCAAAATAGGCTTTTGGACTGAGCCCCAGATGGGCTGCCATTTGGCGACCATGGTTAAATTTGACTTCAGTGGGAGCTGATGTTTGGCATTTGCAAGAGGAGACTGCTTCCATCAAGACCCAGCTGCTCAGTCCCAGTCCCTTGCCTCAGAGGGAGCTGTTGTCTGGCAGCTACTAGCAAGGAAGACTTGATTCCATCATGAGCAAAGCCAAGTGCCAACTGCTCCGTCACAACCTTTTGCTGAAAATGCTGCCTGAATGATCCTGGTTCCATATGCATGCTGTGCAATTGCTGTCCCTTTACTAGAAGTGAGTCACAGTGTTTCTTACTTTTCGTAATGTTGCGTAAGCCACTTCAAGAGCCTCTCAATGCTACAAGGTGGAATGTAAGTATAATAAATCAACAAATAAACACATCTCTTAGAGAGGAAGAGCCCACTAAACCACAGCCAGGCACGGTAGTATTCTATAGGTCCAATAATACTGAAGAATGAAAACGAAATAATTGAACTTCAGGTAAAATAAATGAATCCTTCCAGCACAAAATATCTCATCTGCCAGGGCTAATAGTTATTTGTCTGCAGCTTGAAAACAAATGTAAAACTGTTTGCTTTATCTGTTTCATTAGTGACAAATCTCTGTCTAAGGTTTCGTTTCTCTTCTTCTCCTTTGCCAGTGCTGAGCCGATAAAACTACTACATAGTAAAATTCCACCCAACCTTCCGAGGCTTTCAATCACAGCAGTAAATGTTACTGTGTTGCAGCTACTGGCTTTTGCTAAATGGTCTTTCTCAGCACCTTAATTATAGCGTACACATCCTGATGGACTAGAAGGAAGGTTGACTCTCAAAGAACATAGATGTTGCAACTGTGGAATGCAGGGTTTTGTTTTTTTTCTTTTGCGCTCTGTGTGTGTGTGTGTATGAAAGAGAGAACTTTGTAGAACAGAAGCAAAATAGTAAACAATATTGGTCTAAAAATATCCAGGACACAAGACACTACTTTATATTTGCCCCATCATTTTTGACATTAGCAAATTAACTCCTGGAGTTGCTAGTAGGATTCCTTTGCCTAAGAGCATTGGTGGAATGTGACAGAATTTCTTTGAAGCTGCAATGGGTTTCGTGTGCTAATGTGCAACCTGTTTTCAGGGTCATCAGAACGGAGGTCTGTGTAAATATATAGCTTCAGGACATGTACAGATGGCTCCCCCTGCTCCACGGAAGAAATAATAAGCAGTCCCAATATAAAGAACAGAAAGAGGGTTTTGTTTTTTATTTAAAAGCAAGCTTGAGAGACCCAGACTTATTTATTTTTTTAAAAGGCCCCTCAAAATTGTTTTTTTTTTAAAGTTGTTGTTGTTGTTTGGTAATCAAAATATGCCTCAGTGTGTCTATTTGGCCTACAAAATCACAGGCTGTTCCTGGAATGATTTTTATGGAATAACTTAGTTTCCAAACGACTTATACCAAATCATATTACCTTTATCAACGACTTGGATGATGGACTCAAGGGCATCCTGATCAAATTTGCAGATGACACCAAACTGGGAGGGGTGGCTAACACCCCAGAGGACAGGATCACACTTCAAAATGACCTTGACAGATTAGAGAACTGGGCCAAAACAAACAAGATGAATTTTAACAGGGAGAAATGTAAAGTATTGCACTTGGGCAAAAAAAATGAGAGGCACAAATACAAGATGGGTGACACCTGGCTTGAGAGCAGTACATGTGAAAAGGATCTAGGAGTCTTGGTTGACCACAAACTTGACATGAGCCAACAGTGTGACGCGGCAGCTAAAAAAGCCAATGCAATTCTGGGCTGCATCAATAGGAGTATAGCATCTAGATCAAGGGAAGTAATAGTGCCACTGTATTCTGCTCTGGTCAGACTTCACCTGGAGTACTGTGTCTAGTTCTGGGCACCACAGTTCAAGAAGGACACTGACAAACTGGAACGTGTCCAGAGGAGGGCAACCAAAATGGTCAAAGGCCTGGAAACGATGCCTTATGAGGAACGGCTAAGGGAGCTGGGCATGTTTAGCCTAGAGAAGAGGAGGTTAAGGGGTGATATGATAGCCATGTTCAAATATATAAAAGGATGTCACATAGAGGAAGGAGAAAGGTTGTTTTCTGCTGCTCCAGAGAAGCAGACACGGAGCAATGGATTCAAACTACAAGAAAGAAGATTCCACCTAAACATTAGGAAGAACTTCCTGACAGTAAGAGCTGTTCGACAGTGGAATTTGCTGCCAAGGAGTGTGGTGGAGTCTCCTTCTCTGGAGGTCTTTAAGCAGAGGCTTGACAACCATATGTCAGGAGTGCTCTGGTGGTGTTTCTTGCTTGGCAGGGGATTGGACTCGATGGCCCTTGTGGTCTCTTCCAACTCTATGATTCTATGATTCTATGATTCTATATACAGGGCAATCTATGACCACTGTGAGCTGATGACAACTCCTCACCTTGCACCAGCTTAGGCAGGGAAGCTCCAGCAAATCCTAAACATGCTGCGAAGCTGAATGATCCACCTGCCTCTCAACAAGAAGCCTTGAGGCCATTGCTACTTGTCTGTGAAGAATGGAGTGCCACGGACCTGCACTTCCTAACCAGGCATTGTTGAAATAGCAGCAATCATGGGACATAGGGTATTATATAACCCAAACCTGTTTGGAGGACCCCAGTGACTCATTCTGCCAGAACAGAAACTTGTTCTTTCTCCTCCAGGACATTATGGCTTGGAATTATGGCCTTTGAGGACAGCAGATATTTTGGAGTACAACTTCCATCAGCCACAGGGAGCTGTAGTTCAAAAATATGTTGGCAGAGGCAGCCTTGTGATGGTTTAACTCATACAATTAACAGAACTGTTTGTAGTTTCATGTAAACGTATGATATATATATGCCTCAATTTCTAGTTTTCCCAATGTTTTGATTTGAGTCAAGTGGCCGGATCCAGTAGTCCCAGGCTTAATTCAAGTACAGATATTTAACTGCTGAGGTCAAAACACCAGCTGACTTTGTGTGGTTTGCACATGTCGTCCTGTTCTGGCAGACGGCTTTAGATGTGCCCAGAAAGCATCTCAAAAACATTTCAACAATTGCCCATGGAAACTCTTTTCCTAAGGATTTTTCCTGGCCTGTGGATCTGTATGTCAAGGCTTTCACAAGACGAGTGAAACTGCTAGCTTTGCCTGATGCAAAATGTCCATGTGAATGACATGCCATGTGAATGACAAGTTCCACAAGCCAGAGCAGATGGTTTCAGCATTACAGACTTGTTGCATCAAAGACCCATCGGAAACGAGCATGGAAACCTCCACTTCATTTAGCTGCTATCTGATCGGGTCCTCTCTGTCTGTGGAAAAAGACATTCCTTGCACTGTTAACCGGCATGACGCTGCAGCTGACGAAAACCCAACGGACTAACCAGCCAAACTAGGGCATTATTGCTTTGGGACATTGAAGCTGTAGCTGAATGCCCCCCCCCCAACCTCTTTCCATTCTCCCCTATGGAATTTTAGTAGGTCAGATCTAATATAAGAGCAAAGAGCATTTATTGGAAAGCCGTGTTCAACCTAACTCTGAAAACCGCAAGGCCCGGCAGTTCCAATACTTGGACTCTTTTTCTCATGCTTAATGGCAGGGGCTTTGGGTAGCAAGCCCAAGCTATCCTTGTCTCCTTGGCAGCCTGCCAGCTCCAAATAATAATCCATTAACGTCTGCCCCACTGGCATCCTTGCCAAATACGAAGGATATCTTTTAAATAAACACTGGCAGTTCCCAGTCAGACCAAAGCAAGGGAGGAGAGGAAAAACAATCCTTGACATTTCAGTGACTTTGCAGGGCTAGCTGACACCTGGTACTACCCTGATCTGGTGGTGTTTATGCTGAGCTTCTCCTCTTGGCTCCTACGCGGACTTTAAATAGAACTGGAAAGGCATAATGATAGCAGTATCTTTCTTGGACATCCACCGCAGCTCCCTCTCCCTCTCTCTCTTTTTCCCCAAGCAAAAGGGAGAGCCTGATGTTAACATCAACATCAACATGCATTGCTGTCTTCCTCTGAAATTCAGAAAAACAGCTTAGCTGGCCAGCATGCCCCACGCCCTTTGTCAACAATTTTCCTTTTTTCCCCACACTTAGCAGCTTGGATGGAATCTGTTTTCACATGTTTTCACATGCCTCCTGTTGGACTAGATGACCCTCGAGATCCCTTCTGACTTACAATTCTGTGATTGATTCCTGCCTGATGGTTCTCTTAGCCTACCTAGCTTAAACAGCAACACAGATCGTTCTCAGAAGACCAATTAGTATCTTCAAGGGTTCCCCAAACATATCACCCCCTCCCCTTTCAGTTTGTTTTATTTCTACACAAACACACACTCCTCATTTCGCCCTTGGTGACCTTTTAGAATGGTTTGACACATAATGCTCAATTGTGGGTTTTTGCTTGAATTGGTTTGCAGCACAAGTCTTAAAATGGCTAAGAATGTACATTTGACTTAAAACGTCTCTTTTCTTCTTGCACAAATGCTGTATTGGATACAATCCCATCTAATTCATATGTTACACCCTAGGAAAGTGTGTGTGTGTATTAAAGGTAAAGGTAAAGGTACCCCTGCCCGTACGGGCCAGTCTTGCCAGACTCTGGGGTTGTGCGCCCATCTCACTCAAGAGGCCAGGGGCCAGCGCTGTCCGAAGACACTTCCGGGTCACGTGGCCAGCATGACATCGCTGCTCTGGCGAGCCAGAGCTGCACACGGAAACGCCGTTTACCTTCCCGCTAGAAAGCGGTCCCTATTTATCTACTTGCACCCGAGGGTGCTTTCGAACTGCTAGGTTGGCAGGCGCTGGGACCGAGCAACGGGAGCGCACCCCGCTGCGGGGATTCGAACCGCCGACCTTTCGATCGGCAAGCCCTAGGCGCTGAGGCTTTTACCCACAGCGCCACCCGCGTGTATTAGGTACTGAGAAATTAAAATTATATTTACAAACCAAAGACACGTGTTCTCATACAATTTTAATCCAGCTGAACATAAATAAATAAATGCAGCTTTCTATCTTCTATTAACATCATTCACAACAACACAAATGCTTTTCATTTAATGTGTGAAAAAATGCCACATTATCCTAGCTCTTTATGCCCTTCAGTAACAACAAAATGAAATTTTAACAATGCTTGTCATTATAATGGGTGGAATGGGACAAAAGAAAGAGCTTGCATTTTACCAGGATTTGAGGTGGGAGGGAGGTGCAATCCATCTATGATCACCCTCTGAATGGAAGTATCCTGCTTCAGAGTTCTTGAACACAGAGTAGAAAAGGATAGTTGTGTGGTAAATAGCTACACTGAACACCAAAATGGGTAAATCCTGATAGCAGATTTATCGCTATTTTCGGTGTGTCACCATCCCAATTACTCCCCCATATGACTCCTATTTAGAGCTTTTTATAAAGATTCCTGCAGCTTGACTGACACATTGAGCATCCCATGTAACTTAGTGCTTAGAATCCCATCTGATTTTTCTGTTAAAGTTACCAGGTCTTTTCTCTAGCATCAATGATTTCACTTCACTAAACAGGGTTAAATTTATGCCAAGGCTCAATTGGGCTTAAAACTTGTTTGGAATCCTATGGCTCAGTTGCAGAAATATAAAAAAAATTCCTTCCAGTAGCACCTTAAAGACCAACTAAGTCAGTTCTTGGTATGAGCTTTCGTGAGCATGCACACTTCTTCAGATACCTGATATCTGAAGAAGTGTGCATGCACACGAAAGCTCATACCAAGAACTGACTTAGTTGGTCTTTAAGGTGCTACTGGAAGGAATTTTTTTTGTTTTGACTATGGCAGACCAACACGGCTACCTATCTGTTGCAGAAATATAGTTGCTCTAAGCATGAGTGGCGTATCTCTTTCACAACCAGGTTAACAGCCTTGAGGGATCAGAGAGAAGAGATGGGGAGAAGATTAACAGCAGAAGGAGGCAGTGCATTGAAAGCTACCAGTACCCTTCCTCTCACCTCCAAAAATACTAGAATAGGCAACTGCTAATCCCCCTCTCCTTCCATTCTCTTCATGCAATTCTAGTTAATGACCACAGACGCACAACTCCAGGTCCTGCAAACACAGAAAACCTCCCAAGACAGGGGCGGAAGGAAAACCCAGAGTTTGTTGATATGCTACTCCAGTTTTGCCAAGTGCTTTTTGGACAAATGAGCCTGCTCAGCCCCACCTATCTCCTTTCTGAAATGCAACACCGCTCACTAAATGGGAGGAAAGTGCCAGCAGCACTTGTATGAGCAAGTTCTATCATTGCCCCTCACCTAGAAGCTCAGCTGCTGCCTGGCAGCGACTGTAGTTCTGCAAGGACCACAGGCATTGGGCAAAGCTTCTAGGGCATGCACTAAGGCGACATAAAATTTGTGGGCGTGTGCAGCTGCCTACATGAAGCAAGGTCATAATAGTGCAACTCTCTCTGCAAAAATGGCATACCTTTGTGTGAAAGCTGAGAGGCCAGCCTTTTATTTTTATTTTTTTAATGACACCAATGCTGGAGTTAGAAAAGGAAAAACAAGCCAGCAGTGGCTGTTAGCACAAGGTGATTTAATGGCATTCTGCCTTTGTTGTCAGGTTGGGTGTAGCCCCTCAGTCTATAATATAGGAGCCTCTCTGTTGATGAGAAGAAGAAAAAGTATAATCAGGGACAACAGTGGACTGGTTTCCCCCAGCTCTGTTGACCCACAATCAACACCATGTATTTAAAGCACATTCAATGCATGTTTAAAGCATATTGTTTCCTCCCGCAAAGATTTCTGGGAATTGTTGTTTCCCTTCTCACAGACCCACAATTCCCATAACAAACTACAGTTCCAGGAGAAGCAGATGATCCTTAAGGGTTTGTGAGACAATACAGGACCAGGGCAAAATGGGGCATTTTGCTGGTCTCAGGCACTCCATCATCCCTGTTATGTACTGAAGTTCTCACCCTGGGCCAGCAGGGGGATACTGTAGATAGTTTTCACTCAGGTCCACATATGCAAATAAAGAATTGAAAGTGACGTTCAGTGATTGGATAGTTACAGAAAGATTGTTACTGTTGCCTTGTAGTGGAGCTCTATGTAAGCAGGCTGGCTAAACCCTTCAGTTCAGTTCTGTTCTGGCCTGTGAATAAACAAGAGCTGTTTGAAGAATCACTGTGTCATCTGATATGTTCACCCACAACCTGACAATCCCCATCTGGATTTGGGCCTGAAAGGCCAAGGGAAAGTGGGGGTGCTTGTAGAGTAAGTTGTAAGCAAGCACAATCTGTGACATTGCACAGCATCATTGCTCAGCATGGTGCATGTCTATTAAGGCACCAGCCTTAGTTTACAATCCACAGACTTTCAGAGCTTGAGCTAATATGAGATAGCCAGTTAACTCCCAGTTAACCCTGGCAGGGTTTTTATAACTGGATTTGGTTTTTTGGTTTTGGTTTTGAAAAAAAGAAATGTATCAAAATACTATATTCTATTAAGCATGAAAGATGTTGCTGGACTCCCATCAGCAAGGCCCACAGGTTCCACAGTCCTGGATTACTTGCATGCAAGCTTTCAGGTTTCACAAAACCCTGCATCAAGCCAGAGATAGCAAAATTTCAGGAACAAGGGGACGAGGAATGAGACAGGCTTTTATTTCTTGTGTTGCCTTTCCACTGTGTCTGTCTAAAGCTTGCACCAATCTAAACTGAAGTAAAATGCATTATTTTGCTAACTTCGTAGCCACAGTTATGCAAGTTTTCAATGAGAGGAAACAAAATGCTTCCTTGCTGAATGCCAAGAATGAGAGATAATATTTAATGCCATCGAAGTGTAGAAAGTAGGAATTGAGCCAAACTGAAAATAGAAGGCAGCTACATATCGCTGTATTTTTAGTCTGAACATGTTACTCCACACCCTGTGTGGCCCATATATGGCAATCTGTGTTAACTTCCTGTTTTGGTTTCTCAATACTGGTGTCACGTTAGTTTCAGTTTCTGAGGTAACACAAAACAGAGCCGGTGTGGGCAGAACGGAGCAGCTGGAAACATTCCCCAAAGATAACAGATTAGTCCCCTCTGTGCACTTGAGAGATCTCTGGTGGAAAAGAGAGAGAATTTGCAGGGTGAAAACTAATGTGCTGAAGTGAATTGGAAGTGGTCTGGACAAAGTTTTGCTGTATTCCAAAAGATCTGCTTTCAAGGCAGAGAAACATCACTCTTGGTCTGCACATGCTTTGTGTGGTGAAATCTCAGTGCATCTACACTCCCAACCTGCTTTGAGTCAGCTATACAACCTTCCTCAGAGAACTGAGTTCAGGAGGAATCACTTATCCAAGTAGAAGCAAGCAGAATCTTTCAGCTAAGTCATCTCAGTGGTCTGAATTTCTGCTAAGGAAGCCAGGCAGTCAAAAGCTGTTGCCTGCAGCCGATGCCCATTGTTCTGTGAGGGTTTGGTTTATGGTCACCTCAGGATAGCAGTTCTCCAGGAATCTAGTTATCTCTAATCTAGTAGTTCTAATCTTCCAGTTCCTGGAGGGCCAGTGCTAGCTAATTGATGTCTGTCCATGGTCAAAGAGTACATTCTGTGCCATGCCTGTCATCAACTCACATTCACATGGGATCCGTTCAAATGTTTTCCTTTTTTTTTTTTGCAGATGTGAGATTCAGTCCAGGAAAATGTACCATGCAAAGTGTCTGTCAGAGCTGCCTCACTGGCTGTGCACAAATCATACACTTAAAGCACATCCCTCCTTCACAAAGAATGCTGGGAACTGTAGTTTACCCCTCACAGAGTACACCTTCAACAAGCCACACTTCCCAGGATTCTTGGGGTGTGTGCTTTAAATGTATGGTGTGTACACAGCCATTGTCTCCTCAACTGGTTTCTTCATTGTACATGTGGAGCATTTTCCCTTTCAAAGAACGGAGACTTGGGAAAGCTCAGTGGTAGTGGGCATGTTCTGTGTGAAAAAGGTCCCTGGTTCAATCCCTGACTTCTCCATGTAGAACTGGGAATATCTCCTGCCTGAAACCCTGCTGGTAGTCACTGTCAACACTACTGAGCTTGATGGACCAAGGATGTGACTCAATATGAGGCAACTTCCTATGTTGCTGTGAAATGTTCTTGTATACCAGAGCACAGCTCTGTTCATCAATTCTAGAGTTGTTGGGTGAGCTTTGCGTATTACACAGAATAACAACTGGGACCTTCCACAAAAAGTTGTACAGTGGTACCTCAGGTTACATACGCTTCAGGTTACAGACTCCGCTAACCCAGAAATAGTGCTTCAGGTTAAGAACTTTGCTTCAGGATGAGAACAGAAATCGGGCTCTGGTGGCGCGGCAGCAGCTGGAGGCCCCATTAGCTAAAGTGGTGCTTCAGGTTAAGAACAGTTTCAGGTTAAGAACGGACCTCCGGAACAAATTAAGTACTTAACCTGAGGTACCACTGTAGTATGAAGCAATCTTGTTCAGGCTTCCAGCCAGCAAACCATGCTCCATTTCAGGATATTTATTTATTACATTAATATGCCACCTTTTCTTCCAAAGAGCTCAAAGTGCTGTCCCTGGTTCTCCCCCACCCCCCGCCATTTCATCCTCATGACAACCCTGTGGGGTAGATAAGGCTGAGAAATGGTGACTGGCCCAAGGTCACCAAGTGAGCTTCACTTCAAGTGAGTGGGGATTTGAACCCTGGTTTCTCAGGGCCTGGTCCAACACTCTAACCATTATTCCATCAATATCCTCTCAATATTCACTCAGCATTCCAGTGCCAGCACTGAGCATGCTCAGTCCTCATTGGGTCATTTTGAGGCTTGCCATAAGATTTTCTATTTTCTATTTCTGCAAACCTTGGAGTTTCCCCAAGCCTACTGACACCTCCGTCTTTTGTGCGGGTGTCGCTGCTTTGGCTGCCGAAAGAGAATAGGTTTGCTGTTAGAACAGACTGAAGGATTATTGGTTCTCTATTTGTTCCAGGGCTAGGCTTTGGCATTGAGAATAAATCCCGAGCCTTGCTAAATCCCGGTTAAAATGTGATACTGGTCAGTGTTTCAAGAACACTACTAGTGTTTTTTCTTCTTCAGAAGGGTAAGTTTCCAGTTCAGCAGAACCTACTGACCTTCCAGATTACAGCAACAACAGCCTTGGTGATGAAGTGGCCAGTGCGATAATCGGAGGGAGATAAAGAGAAGTGTTTGACTGGAACAGTAATACCAGGAAGCGACTGAGACACCACATGACAAAGGATGCTCGCTCTGCAGGGAAGGGAAGTGTTTACTTAAGGGCTAGACTTTTACTAGTCATCTCCAAGGGTGGTTTGAGTTACCTGACCCACTTGCATTAGCAAATTGTTATGCAGACACTGTAAATAGCCACCACACCCTTGAGCAGGCAGACAGGTTGTTTGTCAAATGGATCCAGCCCAGCACCTTTCAGTTTCACTCTAAATATACAGCAGCTCCAGAGCTAAGTGACGCTGCAAAGTCAGGAGAAGCAGCTTGTTTTCCAATCAGCTGCTCCAACTGCTGCCAAACAAACCAGAATGGAAAAAAACACTGAAAAGATGGCACCCAGTTAGCCTAGAATTCAATGCTTGAACTCTATTTTCATCATAGAAATGTTGGGTGATGTGCTATTGAGCATTACTGCACAATTGACCCCCAGAAAAAAACACCAGTCTGGAGGGGCCTTTCCTCACAGGACTTATTCTATGCTTATCCATCCTGACTCCTGTTCCTTTGGACCTTTGAGCATCATACCTTTTGTTTATTAGGAAGCAGATATCGTAGGCCTGAGTCAGATCAATGTAATTTGACTCCCCGCGTCTACATACCATATTTTTCGCTCTATAAGACACACATTTTCCCCTCCAAAAATTAAGGGGAAATGCGTGTGCGTCTTATGGAGCGAATGCAGGCTCCTTGGCTTCAGCAATAGCAATGTGAAGCCTCTGAAGCGCAGTGGGAGCGCTCCCAATGCGCTCCGGAGGCTTCGCGTTGCTTTCACTGAAGCCTGGAGAGCAAGACTCTCCTGGCTTCAGGGATAGCCGCCTGAAGCCTCCAGAGCGCAGCAGGAACTCCCGCTGGGCTCCGGAGGCTTCGGGTTGCCTTCGCTGAAGGTGAAGGCAATGTGGGAGAGGGAGAGCTGCGCCGCGCCCCTTCAGCTAAGCGGGAGTAGAAATGGAAGGGGTTCCGTTTCTCCTGCCACTTCACTGAAGGGGTGCTGCGCAGAGAGGGGGAGATTTTTTTTTCTTGTTTTCCCCCTCTAAAACAAGGTGCATCCTATGGTCGGGTGCATCCTATAGAGTAAAAAATACGGTAGATTTCATGATTTGTGTAGACTGCCGTGCCCCCTCCCGCAATCACAAGCTGGCTTGGCACAATTATTCTTGCATAAACACAATTTGCAGGTCTTGACAACTAGAAGCCCTGTTTACTTGTAGTTCATGTGGGTCCCCCCCACCCTTCCCTAAATGTAGCTCATCAACCAGTCATTACCAGGCATGGTATTTGGTCTGATGGCTAAATTCCAAAATATTCTTCTGTTTCTACTTAGTCCATCCCTTTACTTAAATGATTACTTCTCCACTCCAACACTATTAAAAATATTCGTTTCTTAAGCAAAACAAAAGCGCATTGTTGGATTTTTTTAAAAAAAACGATAAAACAAAAGGTTATTATTCTCTTCTAATCTATGCAGAACTCTTTGCTAGGAGACAGGTTGTTTGTTCCATTTTTGTTTTACTCCTTTGCAACTACAAAATGCATGCATGTATATGTGTGTTTGCACTTCCTACCCACCCCTCCACACAATAGGGAGTGAAGTTTCAAGGAACAAAAGCAGAATGTAATTTGACTTCAGTGAATGCTCAAGGCCTTTGGTAGGTAGGCTTCCTTTAAGAACTTAATCTGAGGACAACAAATCAACCTATGAAACACTACTTGTGAATAGCAGCTGTAAGCAGCAAGAAAACAAGAGATACCCTCTCAAAGTATACACCTTTCCTTGCATCAGGCCCTTGAATCGTTGAAGAAGGGATGTAGCAATCTCACAGTCCTCAGATTATTTGATCCAATTCTCTGCAAGGGCAAGAAGCTGAAAGGGGAGGGTTTTTCCATCTATTTCCACTCACTCTGTAGGCAGAACCACATTTTTTCTTGTTCCTTTGAGCACTCACAGCCCATTCATGGTGGGAAGATTTTCAAAAGACACTGTTTATTGAATGACACAAGGTGTGGATCATGAGTCACACTGCCTAGGTTACAATTTTAGAAATATACTATCGGCAGCCCGTCTTTATTCTCCTCGCTCCCACATGAATGAATAAGATGATTGAAAGTGCCACTGTAACTCTTCACCAGGTAACATTTATGCACACCATATGCAAAAGTTACCATGAATTTGATTGCATCCATAAGTTACAAGAGATAGGGACTATGAGAAGTGCAGGTGTGCATAAGACAAGCCCCAGCCTAATTATGGTTATTGCCATCACCAAGATCTTGGTCAAGAATGTATGTCAAAGGAGGTACTGCCATTATGGTATCAAATGACAATGGACAAGGTGAAGGGGAAAGTTTGGGACATGAGGGACTCTTGGGAAGTATATTTTTGAACAGGGGATTTAGAAAAGAATTTTTCAAGGTCAGACTTAAAGCGACCCAAACATCTGGTTCTAAATACCACCTCCAAGTTCTTAAACTGCATACAGCCCCAAGAGTGGCAGGCTTTGAAATTCATCTCTGGCATATGACAGCGCCTTTGACATGGTTTATCCAGATGGACTTAATCTTATGTTCCAATATGATCACAGTATAAATATCTCCATCTTTCCCGACCTCCCCAGTGGTATGGTAGATTTCACTATAGAGCATGTTTTCTGTTTAGAGATTATATCCAGGTCTCTTAATGCATTGGGTTGGCTTTCCAGCCCCCCTCTTGTTGAACACTATAGAAGTAGTGTCACTTACAAGGGAGTAAGCCCTATTGGAGACCATGGGACTTAATCGTAATAAATATGTCTTGGATTGCGTTGCTGCTGCTGTACAGCTTCCAGACAGGTAAACTGTAATTAGACCTTACCTATGAGATCTGAGAGTATTGGCAAGAGAGCGATAGCTCAGCTTGTTTGGCCTCAGATGTATTTGCTTTGCAAAAGGTTTAATCCATCATCAGGATTCGCTCCTGGAAGGCTTAAGAACATAGTGTAAAAGTAGAACATAACAAATGTCTCCTGCTGGTTCTGAGATTGCAGTGAATTCTAAAGAAGGGCGCTTGAAGCTTTGCATCCTATGCATTCTAACTTAGAAGTAGTTTTTAATTTCTAGAAGAAATATATGCCAGGGCTCAAGACTCATCATCTGCTAGACCTTTGTGTTGTGTGGAGACTTGTAGTAAAGGAAATGTCGAACACATATAGCTGTATCTGTTTCATAGGTTACAAGGTTAAGGCTGAGCACAGAAAAGAGGTGCTGGAACAGAGCCATGGCAGAAATAAAGCTCTATTTAATTAGTTCATCAGAACTACCCAGTGCTGTGGAACATCTGTCTGTTCACTTCAGAACTTGTCTCATTGGCTCGATTAGTGGGTTGCCTGGGAGGCTAGAACAGTAGGGCTGACTTCATGCTTCACCTTAGAAATGAAATGGAGTCTCATCTTGTTTTCTGAATTCTCATTTGTTATTCCCACTAAGATGAGACATCAACAAACACCTGCATCTTTTTAATTGTTTGGCAGAACTGGCTGAAATTTGCAGGCCCTTGCGGATGGATGAATCCTGTTAGCCACCCACTGAACAGTGGAACACCATGTCCCAAGTAGTGGTGGCTTCAAAGCCATTTCTTTGGGAGCCTTGAGCATCGCTGCTGCTGCTGCTTCCAGAGAGATCCAATCACCTCAGACTACTTCAGACCCAAGTTGCTTCAGAAGCAGTCCAAATACCTCCAAAGTGAGGTAATCTGTCTCACATTCTTGCCTCGTCCAAGGCTTTTGCATATGGTATGCATAAGTGTGCATATGGTTGCAACTTTAATTTCAGTTACTCTTGCCATGACTCTCTATTCTCCTTTCTTTAGCCACTGAGCATACTTATTAAATATTAAGATCTGGAGATTTCTAACAGGTTTTTCCCTCTCCCCACATCTGGAACAACCTAATCGAAGCTTACTCTTAGGTTATGAGCATACTTTTATGTTCAGGGACGTTATAGGTCCTTCTTCAAAAACAAAATTTGTTTAAGGGGGGGGAGAGAATGAACAGCTCACTATATGTACAGTAAAGCTGTTTAAAATGCCTGCAGGTGTTACATAAATAGGTGCTTGGTTCACAACAGAGGTTGCAAGCAAAGCTACTGGGGATTGGCATGTAAAATAAATTTCAAAACATGGCAGGCATGTTTCGGCCTTGTTATAGGGCACCATAAATACTCAGAAGATGACAATAGATTCTCATGTGCTCCGAGGCTTTCTTGCTGTGCCACATGATACACCCACAATCAGAGGCAGAATGACTCTCAGTACCAGCGGCTGAATTCACAGGTGGGGAGAGTACAACTGTTGTTCTCAGATCCTGCCTCTGGCCTTCCAAAAGGCCACTGTGTGACTAAAGTGCTGGTCCGTTGCCTTGATCCTGCAGGCTCTTCTTATGTTCTTAAATAATATGTATGTATTTATTTGTGACATATTAGAATGCTGCTATTATTGGTTGGTTGGTTTGGGTTGGTTGGTTTTTGTTATGCTATTGTATGCTGCTTTGTGAAGGCTTGCCTGAAAAAGCAGGGAATAATTATGTAAGATGAATAATGTCAATAAATACCCATGGTCTGTTGAATAAATACTTGGGAGTTGTTTTGTACAGTGTACACTGATGATCCTCTGATCTATTCAGGGTGGATGGTGGTAGATGATCTGATTTACTGGGTGAAAGCCATTTGCTTAGAGCACTAAAACTTCCACCCTAGACTCACTTACCTGAAAGGAAGTGTTGTGAACATAATGGGACTTATTTGTGAATGTTAATTATTATTAATAAGATTAGACATGCATAGGATTTTGCTCTCATTTGTAAATATGCGAGCCTTTTTCAAGCCTTGATAATGAACCTCAGAGTCTTTCACCTTCTACAAAGCCCACTAAAAACCACAGCCTTTAAGCATAGATGCCCTGCAGCTCCCACCAACTGCACCCCAGGGCTCCAACTATTCAAGATTTCTTCTCATATCACATCAGTGCTTGTACTTCCTATTAAGTCATTCTCTAACAATTATTACATGTTTGAAGTTAAGGATGTGGCTTTCCAATAAGAATGTGCTTTCAAATTAAGAATATATATATATATATATATATAATGATCAAGTAGTAAATTCTAAAGGAATAAAGGCGCCCTTGCAGCTAGGCTGTAGCCAAGGCACTGGGTGGGAGTCCTGTGACAGCACTCCACAACCAACAGTATTAACACAGAACAATGTATCCTTTCCGCACTTCAGTTTTCCTGTTTGATAAACGGAGCTCACTCTTGTGATGAAAACGGGACACAATGAGGCTTTAGGTGCCTTTTGATTCCCACATTAAGAGGTGATGTTCCAGTTCAAAGTGTACGGCATTTGTAGTGGTTTCCAATTTCCTGAAAACATGTTATTCGTAATAACATGTGGTTAGTGGAAAGCGAGGAAGTATTAAATCTTGGACTCATATCAATTTGGCTGAAAATACCAGCTAAAGACATCCTCTTTTAGTATTTATTCCAATTTCCCACATCCAGGTAGCCCCAGCAGAGCAATAAAACTGAAGATCTATGGAAACGTGCCTGACAACAACAGGCCGTTCTCCAGCCTGCAAGCAGCTGGCCAACTGAAGACACCCTGGACTTGGCTTTTCTTTTAAAAAATGAGTGAAAGACAGGGACATTCCCCTATGTATCAATCCCACGTGCAATTTCATGCCTCCTATTTACCAGAAATGGTTGCTATTTTTCCCCCTTTTATATCCCTAATCTCAGACTGGGGGGTGGTGGATGCATTGGGGCTCTAGTGCATATGGATATAAAATGCAACCTGGGCACAGAACTATGGAACAATATATTGAGCAATTCATAACATTTGCTTATCTTGAATAAGAAAATAAAACACCTTCTTTGCTCTTAATTTTTAACAAATCCTTGTGGAAATTAATCAGAATTTTAGTGTGAAGTTCTAATAAACACAATTTTAGATGCAGTTTTGACTATTACCGTATTTTTCGTCCTATAGGACGCACCGGCCCATAGGACGCACCTCGTTTTTTGGGGTGGGGAATGAATAAAAAAAAATTATTTCCCCCCTCCAGCCGCGGCTGCCGCCCCAAGTCTTGCACACGTCTGCCCGAAGCACGGGGCACCCTCCGGAGGGCTCCGCGTGCTTCGGGCAACAGGCTGCCGCCCCAAGCCTTGCGCGCCTGGTGGGAGCTCCTGCCGGGCGTGCAAGGCTTGCAGACACTCGCCCGAAGCACGGGGAGCCCTCCGGAGGGCTCCCTATGCTTCGGGCAACAGGCTGCCGCCCCAGGCCTTGCGCGCTCAGCGGGAGCTCCTGCCGGGCGCGCAAGGCTTGCGGACAGCTTCCTGAAGCCTGGAGAGCGAGAGGGGTCGGTGCGCACCGATGCCTCTTGCTCTCCACGCTTCAGCGAAAGCCTGCATTCGCCCCATAGGACGCACACACATTTCCCCTTCATTTTTGGAGGGGAAAAAGTGCGTCCTATGGGGCGAAAAATACGGTAGTCTTTTTCTTTTTCATCTGAGAGGGTAAATAAATTTTGGCAAGCAATTTTCCTTACCCTAATGCACGTTTGTATGTCATATTCACTATTGTCTCTATTATTATTATTATTATTTGCACACTTCCCAAAATATATGCATTTTTGTAAATGTCGGTTGGAGAGCCACAGTGCAAAATTAAGTGCGACTATCAAAGATTAGCTGTGTTTTGAGTGAGTATATTGTTTTGGAAAGTGCGAATTTTATAGATTCGACTTTAAACGTGTACTGAATTGCATTTCTCCTCCACCCCTAGAAGATGACCAGAAATGAAGTGTGCAAGTCAGTGGCTGGCAAACTGAAGGGGCAGGTGCTAGGTGCAGGTCTGTGTCAGACAAGATGCTAGCAACTCTGGTAGTCAGCAGCTAAACTGAGGGGACAGATGACATTCATGTGTGTTTCTGGGAACCACGTGTCCTTTCAGTAGTCCTGGCTGGCACACTTTGTACTACAAAGCCAATGTCTGCCCTGAAGCACAGTGAAGAGGAGAAGCAGACAGCTATGAGTGGTTGAAAACAAGCCACTTTTACATTCCTACACTGTGTTTTTCCTCCCAGAAGACCTTAAGGTGAGAGAACATTCCAAAGCGTGTTCATGATGCTTGAGCAAAGCACAGCAACAAAATACAGTGGTACCTCGGGTTACATACACTTCAGGTTACAGACTCTGCTAACCCAGAAATATTACCTCAGGTTAAGAACTTTGCTTCAGGATGAGAACAGAAATCATGCTCCGGTGGCGCAGCGGCAGCAGGAGGCCCCATTAGCTAAAGTGGTACTTCAGGTTAAGAACAGTTTCAGGTTAAGAACGGACCTCCAGAATGAATTAAGTGTGTAACCAGAGGTACCACTGTAGTTGTTAACAGTTGTGGCATAATGTAATTAAGGAATTCCAAACCCCCTTCTCTTTAACTTGTTGGTTTTCTTTTTCATCTGAGGGGGTAGGTTTACATATCTGTATCCCTATGAGAGTTGGAAACACCAATTGAAAAAAGGACTGTGTCATTCAAAGGTTGGGGGAGCACTCCCCACCTGAAAACAATGTGAAGCCAGGACCTTGGAAACCTACAAAGCCTCTTTTCATATGTGAATTTGCTTGGGGGGGGGGGGGAGAATACCAATGAAAAAATATAAGGGGTCCTTATCTTCCTGCCAAGACCCCTGAAGTTCACTGGTGACTAACATGACTTGGGACTTGCATGTTAAAATCACCCCTAGATAAAATTTCCCCTCCTGCTCCAAATCGTAATGAAAATGTATAAGCTTCTACTAAGCCACAGGTTGCTTATACTGGTCAGAATGTGAATTAAATGAATGTGATAATTTTCTGATTTCTGGTATTCCCCCCCCCCCCAACAATCTTGGATTAATGCCGTAAGTTGTATTAAAAAAACTAAACTGTCACCATTTTTAAAAGAGAGTGTTAAGAAACAATATTTATTATGTTTCCACGTACAGCAGATCCCAAACTGCCTTTTCATCCTATGTCAACACTTTTCTTGCTTTCCCATAAACATATACAGATGAAGGCCCAGGAAAATGTTGATGGAGAAGGAAAATATCATTACAGAAGCACATTAAGTCATAGCAAAGTAATGTGGCTACCAGCTGGTTTCTGTTAATGCCTGTGGTTTATCTCACTCACATAGGGGGTAGGTGCAAATCAATGTCTGCACCTCATTAATAATGCCACTTGAAATCTAATTGCTTACATTAAGTGGAAGTGAGCTTATGATGCAATGAGAGCCAAACTAGTTTTAATAGCAGACTTGGGGATGGGGAGGAGGGAATTCATATCAGAATCACAGCACTAGGGGATGAAGGAGGTTAACCCAGTAGTGGATGGAGTGGTGTGGCGACAGCACTCAGCTGACCTCCTCACAGCTGAGTCGCTGCTGTTTACTGGGAGGGGGGCAAGGTGTCAGGGAAGTCAATGCGGTGCAAATGCGCCAGCAGTCCCAGTCCAGTGCTGCTGATGCATGCATTTGCACTGCACTGACCTCCCACCACCACCTTGCCCCTCCCTATCCTCCTCAGTAAGCAGCAGTGACTAAGTGTTGGGAGGTCTTTTCTCCATGTCTGGACCTTTTCTACGCTCAGAATCCACTAGAAGGGAAATTTCATGAAATTGAGTGATGATGAGGAGGAGGAGGATATAATTTATTTGTACCTTACCCTCCCTGGCCAGAAGAGCGGCTAACATCATATAAATAATATAATATGCATAAAAATAAGCAATCAATCGATTAAAATGCATCCCAAAATTAATTCAAATGAATTAAAATTAAAGTTAAAACTGGACAAATGAGAATCCTCAGGTTAAAATTGAAAGCGGTTAATACTCGCCAGGACCAACTGTTTCCACTGATATTATAAGGTCCTGTGAGCGAGCTGGGAAACCTCCTTCATGCTTGTTTTTATACAAAGAGAAAATGAGTCAGACTGAACCCTGACCAAAGGCCTGGCAGAACAGTTCCGTCTTGCAGGCCCTGCGGAAGGATGTCAAATCTCGCAGGGCCTTGGTCTCTTTTGAGAGAGCATTCCACCAGGCCGGGGCCATGGCCGAAAAGGCCCTGGCTCTGGTAAAGGCCAGTCTAATCTCCCTAGGGCCTGGAATCTTCAGGGTGTTATTTGCAGACTGTAAGGTCCTCTGTGGGACATACCAGGAGAGACGGTCCCGTAGGTACAAGGGTCCTAGGCCTTAAGTTGTGGAAGGTAGGAGAGGAAGGTTTAGCAACCCCCACCAATTCACTTCTTATGCTCTAAAATCGCCCCATCCACTTTTATATATGGCTGTCAACATAAAGTATAGCTTGAACCTTAGGCCATCATACATTGAAAGCTGCATCACACCACTTTAAACAATCACAGCTTCCTCCCAAGAATCATGGGATAGCCATAGCTTGCTAAGGCTGCTGAGAGCTGTTCGGAGATCCCAGTTCCACTCACAGAGCTATAGTTCCCAGTGTGGTTTAGCCATCAATCCCTGTCTCCAGGGAACCTTGGAAATTGTAACTGTGAGAAGAATAGGCGGCTCCTAATAACTCTCAGCATCCTAAACAAACGACGATTCCCCGGATTTATTTGGGGGGAAAGCCATGACTCTTTAAATCTATAATGTGGACATAGGCCTTGTATTATGTGCTGAAAATAGCAACTTTTTCCTCCTTTAAAGGACAGATCAGGACAGGACTATGTTTGAGAAGTATTCCCTTATCTGGCTGATATCCGATGAGGCCAGCATAAATCTATGTGAATTTCCACCCAGATGGAATCTTATTTGGCCTAATCCTGTATATTTGGTTTCTATCGCAAACCAAATATTTGCTATGCTGGGAGCAACCAGCACACTAATATCCTTTGGAGCTGTTTTGCAATCCTAAAGATTTCCATATGTACTTTCCAAACTGATTGGCTAAGCAGTATTCACTTTATTGTTCTCCGGGAACAAAAAACACACTGTCGATAAAATTTCTAACAAAGACCATTAGTGGCGGAGAAGATAGCAAGAGATAAGACAATAGAAGGAAGCCATTAAACCATTCCCTTCAGCCTCAGATATGGGGGGGGGGGGACTCCATTGTGCAAGCCAAACCTCCCCATTGCTATTACTAAGGGATACGGTTCAAGGATGGCCACAAAATATCATAAATAATACAGGCTTCAGTTCAGGCAGTTTAAAAGAAGCAGAAAAGACTGAAATTTGCTTCTACTTTCCACTTTGCTTTGCATTATGTCTTGCAGGAGAAATAGCCACCTGGGGAAATGTTCTAGATTCAGATCTGCAGACTTGGGGCACATGTGGGCGTTATGGATGTGTTCAAGTGGGAAAGGACTGTGCCATTTTTGTTATAGCCACATGGGAACTGCTTTTCTGTTTTGCGCTCCTACAGGGTTTTCTTTCTCCTTGGCACCAATGGTTTGAGTAGAAAGAACCTTCCAATCTGCCCTGTCTGTATGGCAGTGCCAGATTTAGTGGGGCATGGGCAGTTACCCTGCACAGGGCACCAAGCCAAGGCGTGCAAAACAACAATAACACCAGTATTTATAGAGGTACCTATTGAGAAAGTGCATAAAAAGCAACTGTACCAAAAGGAATTATTGTGAAAATAAGATTGGGGGGGCAGTTTTGTCCTCACTCAGGGCACTATATTACCAAAGTCAGCCCCTACATCTGGCTATGTCATACACAGATAAGCTCCAGTCATATGGGATTGAATCTCAGCAAAAGTGGCTCCTGTACACCATTGTCATGGCCAGTCACATAACAAAATCTATTTGCATATAAGTGATCCTTAAATGTCCATTCCTCTAATGTTGATGCCAACCTTGCCCTCTATATTGTTGTGAGTTTGCGGGTTTGTGTGTGGTTTGAGTCCTTTGTAATTCCTGCATTCAGCAAGGATTCAATTGCTGGAATAGCCAAGACAGCTTCTTGGTAATGGCCTCCTAAGTATGGGTCATTAGGGTAACGAAGGAACTGGCAGTGTGCCAGAGGACAAATGGATGAGGTCCCCTCCCCCAACTGGTCCCCACCCTACACTCAGCTCTAATCTGTGGCTCCTAGAAGCTGTCCACACAGCAGCCACACCCCAGGAACAGCTTCGATTGGCTGGCTTAACCAGGTGAGGGTAGCTGATGGATCTCAAGTCCTCAGTAAGTTTGGGACTTCCCCTGCATCCAGCTTCCAATACTGGGTCTAATGGTCAAGAAGGTGGTTTCTGCATGTGCTTTAGAGGGAAGTGAGGGGCAGATGGGGCTCATCAACCTGGGAAGGTAGCCTATCTAGGAGAAGGAAAACTCTGATCCTAAACCTCTGCTGCCTTGCGGGATATCTTTGGGAGAAGAAAAGGCCAAGGAGTAAACCTTACACAAATATGGACTCCCTAATATGGCTCGATGATGCCTTGTATGCCTCCTTCCAGCAATTCCTGCAGCCAAGCAAATGCCAAATGTATTGTTCTGCTCTCCTTTAGACCACATCAGTGAGACCATGAGGAGGCTTGTGCCCCAGGCAGGTCACTTCCGTACTGCTAACACAGTGGTTTGACTTCACCCCTAGAAGTGCACTCCATTGTCTCTCGAGACAGAAAGATGCCAACAAAAATAATATCTGACTTTCTGACATTCAGTGTACCTTAGGAACATGGGAGGGGAGTTGTATTATACTGACAGGCAGAAGGTATCATACTCGCGTTGACAGCACGTATACTGAAATGAGAATGATACAGAGGAGGTATCCAGGGTTTCCGGCAGAGTTCTCTCCCAGCCCTCCCTAGAAATGCCAGGGAGTGAAACCAGGACCTTCTGCATGCAAAGCAGATACTCTACATGCTGAGTGACAGCCTTTTCCCCACTTAGAGCACATCTGTAGCAAATTTCAATTTTCTGTCTGTCACAGAAGTACAGTGGTACCTCGGGTTACAGACGCTTCAGGTTACAGACTCCACTAACCCAGAAATAGTACTTCAGGATGAGAACAGAAATTGCACAGCAGTGGCGTGGCGACAGCAGGAGGCCCCATTAGCTAAAGTGGTACCTCAGGTTAAGAACAGTTTCAGGTTAAGAACGGACCTCCAGAATGAATTAAGTTCTTAACCCGAGGTACCACTGTATTATTCCAGTTTTAATTGCCCCTGTCTATCTCCCAGGACACGTATCTGGAACTGATAAACCTAACTTTATTCCCTGAACACTGAAAGATTGGGTTTTAGGCCCATCAGTCTGGAAGGATGTGTACAGCAATCTGACTACGAAACAAAGGGAACTTCGTGAAGTTGGAGGCAGCGGAAGCCTTTGAAGGATCACATTGTGCGTGTGTGTTTGTGTGTGTTTGAACACTAACACAAATTTCAGATTACTCTGGAAACGAATTCCATTGCAAGTGGCCAGGAGCTGCAGCAACCCGTGATGAATGAAACAAGCACTTCAGAGGTTAACCAAGCTTTCTAAAGAGGAAGCAGGTTTTGTCTCCCAGCCCCACCACTGGAAAATATTAAAACAATAAAAATAAGAAGCAGAGGAGTATGTTTTTGTAAAAGAAGCAAATTTCCTGCCTGCTGCGGCTCTGATAAATTTCAGTCAGGGATGACAAGAGAAGGGGGCTGGGGGAGACAAACGGACTTCCTGGAAAACCAGACAGGCTAGAATTAATTGAGGACATCTTCATCAGCAGAACAGCTGGTTCTGGGGCCTAATCATCAGCAAAAACAGAGCCATAAATTGAACAGGAAACAGAAAAGTCTGAATCAAACTTGCAGGATCCAAATGTGCAAAAGAAAAAGTAAAACACAGCCGAAGAACCAAGCCTTCCGGCAGGAAGGCAACCACCAAGAGGAAGTGCCAGTGGCCTGAGCAATGAAACAGCCTCTCAGGGCTCCCAGTCCTCATGCCAACTGCTGGCACACGTTCAGCAGTGAGTGGATGCCTGGCCCACTAAACAGAGGCTGCTGCTGGATGATCTTGACAGTTCAGCATGAGTCACAAAAGATGCCTTCGATCTCCACAGCACCAAGTATAAGTCACCCGGCTCTTGGGGCTTTTTCTAGTAGAGGAACAAGAGCAGCACTTCCCATCCCAAATATTTCAAACAGCAGTCGGAGAGACAGTAGAAAGCGAATTGTTTCAAAAAGGAATGGCAAGATAAAATGTTAAGAGTATATTGAACTGGCTAGATTAACAGAGGCAATTAGAGATCACACTAGACAAGAGTTTCAAAAAGCATGGGGGGAATGCAGAGAATACTTCACAAAACAGCGCCCTAAAATACATACCTGGACTTGTTTCAATTAATGTCTGCAGGAGGCTTTGTGGATATTTAAGATATAATTAGAAAAATCTTAATAATTATTCATAAAGGACACAGTTTATAGGAAGTAAATAAGGAGGCCATATACAGGATAAAGGAAGTCTTTTATTTGGTTGTTTGTAGTGTTGTATGTTATGTTCACTGTATGTTATGTTATGTTCATGTTTAATGTGTATTGGAGGGTAGGGGAGTTGTGTTATGTTGTAAATAAAATTCCAATAAAAATTTAAAATTAAAAAAGAAAGAAAGTGAATTGTTTCAACTTTCGTTTATTTTATTTCTTCAATTAAGTGTCTCTCCCGCCTTTCCTCCCTAGGAGCCCAGGCAAGGCATCAGAGTAGTAAAATAATACAACTGAAGATAAAATAAAAACTTATTTAAAACATTTAAGAACAATTAAGAACATCTAAAAACAATCACATCTGCCCCACAGCTAATAATTTCAGGTAGTTGGGAATATCATTGAGTCAAAAAAAAATGACTGGGTAAATGAAAATGTTTTTCATGGGGTACGGGACCTTAGCTAGAATCATGCACACTTCCATGGAACTAGATCCCACTGAACACAATGAGCCTTGCTTCTGGAAAAACAGGTTAGTGGCCCCTTATCTCATCTGGATGGCCCCCTCTCTTTTATCCTTTAGGGAAATGCTACGGTTGTTGGTTTTAAAGAACCATTTGATCTGACTGTTTCTTTAGAATATCCTGTAGTATATCTTATCCCAAAAAAGAGAAATCAGCTAAAAGAGCGTAGCCTTGCCTTGTCACAAGGATTCAGGAGCTTCTTAGCATATCAGGAGCAAAGCTATTATATTAGTGTGACTGGCATACCAAGGGAGAATTCACATGCACCATGTATCCTGTATCCTGTTTCAACCAGGCTGCCATCCCACAGGGGACTGAGCTGGAAGTCACACAACAACAATTAGCTAGTACAGGCTCCAGAAACCAAGGGCAGGTCCTTCAGGACCTAGGATAACTCCCAAGGAAGACAGGTGCTGCTTTGACTCTGGCCTGAGCTTTGATGTGCCTGAAGAAGGGGGGGGGGGGGAAGCAGGCCTGTTCAGAGCCTGAGCCCTGTCCCTCATCTGAGTGCTAGCAAGAAGGCCTTGGCTTGGAGCTATGCATTTCCAATGTCACTGGCTGACCTTCAGGTATTCTGCTTCTCTGCTGGAGAGTTGACATGCCTTTGGGTAGTCATGGCGGTGCCAGGGATGGGTAGGGGGCAAGTGCCACCCCAGGCAAGCAACACTTAAAAATTTATATGTGTTTTCTTTTGCTTTTCACTTGACAAAACATGTATTATTATTTTTTTGTTCTTGTACTTTGTTGTTGTTTAGTCGTTTAGTCGTGTCCGACTCTTCGTGACCCCATGGACCAGAGTACGCCAGGCACCTCTGTATTCCACTGCCTCCCGCAGTTTGGTCAAACTCATGCTAGTAGCTTCAAGAACACTGTCCAACCATCTTGTCCTCTGTCATCCCCTTCTCCTTGTGCCCTCCATCTTTCCCAACATCAGGGTCTTTTCCAGGGAGTCTTCTCTTCTCATGAGGTGGCCAAAGTATTGGAGCCTCAGCTTCACGATCTGTCCTTCCAGTGAGCACTCAGGGCTGATTTCCTTAAGAATGGTTAGGTTTGATCTTCTTGCTGTCCATGGGACTCTCAAGAGTCTCCTCCAGCACCATAATTCAAAAGCATCAATTCTTCGGCCATCAGCCTTCTTTATGGTCCAGCTCTCACTTCCGTTCCTGTACTTAGGTCTTCTAAAAAGTGAGCTTGCAATTAAACAATTGACTTTAATACTGTCTTTTGTCACACAAGAGAAGGTATGCATCACTGCCTATTAAAACCAGGCAGGTACCTTTTTTGTACTATGTCTATTGACTGCTAAAAACCTTTCTGTTTAGGCAAGCCTACCCAGATATGAAATATATATATTTGTTATATATATATTTGTTGATCGTATCTATATTTTGATAATTTTATTATGTCTTCTTTTCTCAGTAAGGTTTTATCGGTCTTTTCTGATGACTATTTTTATATTATTTTATGTAAACTGCTTGGAGCTTGTGGCATGCTTTTTAATCAAGCAGCATATAAATTGGGATAAATAAATAAATCACAGCCTGAGGTCTCTATTCAGATTTTCTGCCTTAGGCATCAAAAACCTATTAGGACAGGCCCCGATGGTCTGAAGATGCTGTCAGTTATTGCAACTCAGTGCTAGGGGTGGGGAACCCTACCTTTAAGTTGTTCAGTTGTGCACTGCGAATAGTAATACGTTCCTGAACCGAGCTACTCCGCCAAGATAAACTCAGGAAACAATTGATGACGGATCAGAAGTGAAAGCGGGGGCAGAGAGTGGAGTACCTTTGGCATTAGTCACTGAAAGCTGTTTGTGCAAGAGCTAACTTATTTCCAAGGATTATATTTCCAAGGAAATTCTGTCTCCAGTGCCTGCAGAACTGAATCACTTTGTTGTGTTGGGCCCAACAGGTGTTTAGTCTTCGCTCTTCGTCTTTGGTTTTGGTGGCATGTGGTTAAACCACATCCTTTTGAGCCATCAGACATTTCGCTCCTCTTCGGAGTGATGTGACAGAAGTTGATCCTGCACACTGATTAGTCATTCCTAAATAGAAGCAAGCCCCGATTTTTACGAGGTCTCTGCAAACAAACAAAGCAAAAGTTTTGCTTCAATATTTCTTGGTGTTCTGGTCACCCAAGTGAGTACTTTCTCATGAGATGTGAGATTGTAGAGGATCATGAGAAACAATAACCTCCTTTTGTAGTTGTGGTTTTGACCAAACCAAGACTCATTTCCGTTTTTTAGAATAATAATAATAATCACAGAACATTATCTCTGCATCCTAAAACAAAGAGGAAAAAGAAAGTTTACTCAGAGTCCATTTGATGTTTCAAAATCCCAGACACACTATGAACAAAACCGCAGAGATGTAGTACAGCACACACACACACACCCCCTCCACCCCAAGCCCTCCTTTTTTTTTCCTGCTGCAGCTTCAATGGACCACCACTTCAAACCTTAGCATTACTGACTGGCTTAGCAATTTGTTCCTCGTATCATATGGCAAGTTCCTGAAGCTTCAGATGTGTAGTGGCATTTGCTTCTTGTCTTAAAAGAGGAAGGGGGGGGGAGAGAACACAGGGGTTGAACATGAGGATCCAATTGTCTGATAAACAGAAACATCTGTTGGAATCATGAACAGTTGATTAGTGGAGTTCATTTCCAGGGTACAGCTTTCAGTGAAACTCTCTCGTTTCTGAACGTTGCATGTGTCAGCGATCCCCAAATGGTGGGTCAAGACTCACAGCCGGCTCATGGGAGCCTTGTGGTCAAATCGCCAGGTTGTTGGCGGTGTAGGGTCAGTGGAAAGGGCTTCAGCAAGGTAACTGTAGCTGTGTGTTGTGCACTGTGGGACATCCCCTTCTGCTCTCTTGGAGCGGGACTTCCACTTCTCAACAACGAGTTGGTGAGACTTCAGGCCTGTGATAGCCTCAGTCCAGATTATAAGCCCCTGTGGGACTTTCATCTGGAATTTTCTAGAGTTGAAGGCCTTACTAACAGCTACTGTAGAAAGCCTGGCAAGTAGGAAAATCATCATACTCAGCATTCGTATGGCTCATTTCAAGTGTTCAAAGTTCTACGCAAATTTATCTGGGTTGTCCTTATGACTCAGTTCCTTTTTGACTCCTGATTGGCTGGCAGCCGTGTATAGCCCTGTGTAGGATAGATCAAATTCCAGTCAGGGAAGGGCCACAGCTTTGTAGCGGTTCAGCACGAGCTTTGTAGGCAAAAGGTCCCTGATTCAATCTCTGGCATCTCTAGATAGGGCTGGAAAATACTTCTGTTTGAAACCGTGGAGAGCTACTGCTAATCAGTGCAGGCAGTAGTGAACTAGAAACAGGAAAACATGATCCAACTCAATATAAGACAGTTTCCTATGTTCCAGTACTGCGCATTTTAAAAATATATACTTTTGGTGATGTAGGCAAGCAACTCGGGATGGCTCTGCTGCTTAAACTACCTTTCTCAGCCCAGAATCCCCTACTCCCTCACCTGTTCCTCAAGTTCCAAATGGATCCTAACTCCAGCTCTTAGCACCATGGGCTACCATCGTTTCTAGCTTTCTACTCCAATTCTGCCTGTGGGAAGACAGGCCTGATACATAAACAGCCTGCCTATTACCCCAAACCCCACAAGTGTCCTGGAAAACCATGGCACATCCCATTATTTCCTGTGAGAGCATGGCAGCCATTTTGGGCACCATGATCTTGTGCAATTTTGCGCCAAGATCTCGCCCCAGAAAAAACACTTTTGGGGGGGCGCAATCTCACACACGACCCAAAAATGTGTGTTTTGGGGTGCTGTGAGAGCACTGCCCTAAAAAGCATGTCTTTTGGGCTCTGAGGTCTTGTGTGGGTCACATGACCCGTGTGGGAGCTCAGACAGGAAGACATGCACCCCAGTTTTGGGACCCAACATGCTGGAGGGTATGCTACCCAGTAACGGAGATTAACTTCAGTATCACAGCTGCAAGAAACCAAGCAAAACGCACTAATCAAGGTTACTTTTTTTTAATTTGGAACCAAGCCTTGGAGAAGCAGGCCACAACTCTACCTTGGTATTATGGATCAGAGTTCATTACCACACAATCATCCATATTTTTCAGTGTTTTGTATTGTAGTAGTTGCTGTTAATAATTAGCATTTCTATTCCACCTGGTACAAAGCCAAAACAAATGCTAACACAAACCTAAAAAGCATAAAAAGCAGTAAAATTATTTAAAGCAACGAGGAGCAGCAGACACTGCAAATACAGTGGCAGCCAGTACAGTACCATGCTTCCAAGTGTCATTTGGAAGAATGATTTTCAAACATCCTTTACAAGAGAACAGCAGGAAGAAGACAAACAGGCTTCCCAGGGGAAAGAATTCCAAATTCTGAGAAGGCTGTTTCCTGTGTGGTCAGGAAAACATGGAGCAACAATCAGTGTGACTGGGCAGGCTTAGATTGGACGAGAGAGCCCTTCAGTGATTCTGGGACCAGGCTATTGTATAGTTAATTTATTGTTCTCTAAATGCAAAAGTGGTTCTAGTTTAGAAAATGCACAACAGGTTAGTCCCTCTGTGTGCATACTAATCCTGAAGTGAAGAAATGAAACAACACCTCTTAGTATTTTAGATTACAATGATTACAGTGATAACAAACAAACAAAAAACCTTAAAGGCTGCAGATTTAAGAATCTGAAGCAGCAAAGAGACAAACTGTTCTTAATATCAGTTAGTTATTTGACCAATTTCCCTTTGACTTCCAGAAATAAAGAATGGAAAGGAAACAAATTATAAATGCTGAATATTGCAAACTATTTTATACATTGAAGTGACCCAACTCATCTATTATCCCAAAGAGACCAGATTTTTAACACAGTTCTATAAATAATAATCAGATATTGTTTGGATTGTGGTCTGAGCAGAGCATATAATGGCTTATTATATTGTTTGTGTCATTTATTGTTTTCTCCAGAATGTTGCCTGCATCTCTTTTGATTTGTGAAATGTCGAATTGCAACGAGCAGCACTTAATTTGTGAGATTGCAAAGGATAGTCCCTCACCCGCCAGAGGTCTGTGTTTTATAGTATAATACTAGAGAAGATGTTTCAGAAACATGGGGTCCCAATGATTATGGAGATATGCTAGCATGTGTGATGGTGGGGTCAGGCGGTGCTCCCAGAATGGAGACCTCTAGTGTCACCTCATCACTGCTCTTTCACTGGAAGCAGTGTGCAAAATTCCAGTGGATATATTGCTTTGTGTGTTTGCCTAGCCTGCCAAGTAGCCCTCACTACTGTTCAGGATATAATTGTGAGGCGTGAGAGAGGCAGTGCACCTGATCATGTCCCTTGAGCAGTTGGCATCAGCAGTTGCCGATTGTGGTCAGCATTTTTAATTTGCTAAAACTAAATTGTCACCTCCAATTCTCACCAGGTTTAATTAAAAAATAAAAAAAGACAAAAAGGTAAGTTGAAACTGAATCTTTACTAACTAATTTGGAACAGATGCTACATGTTGAGTCCAAACAGTCCCCCCCCCCCACTCCAAGGTGCGAAAGGAGAATAAAAAACTATAATCTTGACCGCCTTACATTTCTAACTAACTTCACTCCTAGGAAAGCTTGCACCTTTGAGGTGTTACATTCCACTATGATGGTACCATGAAAAGGAAGAACATGCAAAGAAATGTTTTGTTGGCCTCTGCCAATAATACTGACATTTTCTGCTTCATACCAAGATTTCCTAAGCATCTCTTGGCACTACAATAACATCTCCAACACAATATTCATTCGTTTCCTCCTCATACAACCAGCAGGAAGCAACAGGCAGCTCTTGGGAGAAATCCAATCTGTGGGTGACTGATTTCTGTCTTGCCAGATTTGTCTGCTGCTGTTTCATACCTGGAAGTGACAGAGAATCTGCCATTTCACAAACAGCCTCATTCCCGCCCCCCAGCTTCCTCTCACTCGCTTGGAAAGGTTTTTGAGCCAACTTTTGGGATTCTAGCTTTAGAGAAAACTAAGGCTTTGGAGTGTGTGTGTGTCCTGTGTATGTAGATTGGGATGATAAAATAATGTAGTGGAAAAATTCATTAGTTCAAACTATGCCTTTCGTTAGGACAACCGCCTCATTTAATTGGCTGGATTGTAAGAATGAACTTCAGTGTGGATCCTCAAACTACCATTATGACCCTATAGGAGGAAGGAAGCTGTTCAAGAAGACAAGGACTGCTGTGTTGAGTCAGACCGGTTCTTGCTCAATGTTAGCTTTCTATCAACAATGAGGATGAGATGGAGGAATTCTAGGAAGCAACAGTCAAAGATAGCCTATCTCTGGAAATGAAGACTGCATTTTTGGCAGTCATGGATTATAACCATATATGTTAAGTGGGCAGAATACATCCTAGAGCAGTTCCACAGATGAAACCATGCATTTGTCTAATAAGCATTTCCTTTTGCTGGGTTTTGGTTGACCTTGTGCAACCTCAGGAGTTTTGTTCTGGATTACAGTGGTGGGGAGAGGTCATGCTCTACATTCTGGTAAAATGCATGGAACTTTGCCTTGCTATTTCTTTTAAGCCTTTCCAAGAGCCCATTTATTTAAAATAGGTCAGGGCAGTATAAATGAAGTTTTCAAAAGCAAACAGAGCTGAAGGCATGACACACTGGTAATGGTGGTCAAAGGTCAATACACAAAACCATTTCTCAAACGGAAAGCACTACCATATATGTAGCACAAATGTGCATCTTATCTTCATGCTACGCAACCAATAGACCATGTAGATATCTTGGAATCTGACTGTGTTATCTTAAGTGCACACCCTTTGAGGCGGTGACCCAGAACGTGTCCCTCACCTATTGACTTAATGCAAATGAGTATCATGATGGAACTCATGTTGAGTTTCACCAATGCCTTCCTCCTTTCTTCTTCTAACATTAGGGTATTCCTTATGATGTGGATATTAACTTGTGGCATGGTTCTATTGGCTGATATGTTCTGTGACTGTGGAACTGCTCCACACAGGGCCAGAGGCAGGGGGCGGGGTGGTATATGACTGCTCCACTTGGGACATATTAACTGGGCCATTGCCACAAGCTGTCTACCCAGAGGACAGTGTTCACTCATACCAAACATGGTCCTTGAGGTGGGTTAGGCTGAAAAAAGACAGTAGGTCCGAGTTGTGCTTCTGCTTCCGGTAAGCAGCAAGGAAATGAGATCAATCCAAAAAGATGAGTGAATGTAGACATGCCAGTTATGATGCCATCACATTAGAGTTTTACTCATGAATATGTAGTCACATTAAAATGAATTTGCAGCAATTATATTGGGAAGCTCATTGCACTCAGAGCATCCTTCTAGAAACCCTGACACCCCAGCATCTTCAATTTCACTTCCCCACAACTGCTGCCTGAAACACTTCCTGTGTTGTCAAAAATAAGTGGTTTCTATTTTTGGTTGTCATTGACTCTTGACAGTGCCTTTTCAGTGGTGGTTCCCCATTTGTGGCATGCCCTCCCTGGCGAGTTGTGTCTGTCTCTGTCATTATTGACTTTAGGAGGAAGTTAAGCCGGACATTTTGCTTCAGGCAGCAAAATGTCTAGGGCTGCCCCAGCAATTCAGTATAAGGCAGCTTCCAACCTCTGTAACTGAGATAAAATTTACCAAGTAGCTATCAGAAAAGGGAAGTTGAACAACTACAGTGGTACCTCAGGTTAAGTACTTAATTCGTTCCGGAGGTCCGTACTTAACATGAAACTGTTCTTAACCTGAAGCACCACTTTAGCTAATGGGGCCTCCTGCTGCCACCGTGCTGCCGGAGCCCGATTTCTGTTCTCATCCTGAAGCAAAGTTCTTAACCTGAAGCACTATTTCTGGGCTAGAGGAGTCTAACCTGAAGCGTATGTAACCTGAGGTACCACTGTAATGGGGGGGGGGAGAGATGCCAATAACCAAGTTCCATCCAGTAAACAATACTTTGTTGGAGATTGCTTTCTGTCATGGCCCTTAGCTACTGGGGCTGGGAAAGATGTCTCAGGCAACTGAGTGTATTTGATGCCTTATACACACTTACCTGGGAGTAAGCCTCACTGAACAGCATGGGATTTATTTCTGAGCGGACATACATTGGGATTCAGGTGCCTTTGAATCACTCTTGTGACTCAGCGACAGTCTTGTGTTATTATTGTGGAACCAATATTGGGAGAAATATTTTAAAATTATTATGTTGAATTTTACCATGCACAGCAGAGGCAGGAAATGCAAACTAAATAAGGAAGTGACAAGCACACTTTCAAGCCAGGGCTGCTTGTGATAAACCACTCAGGTAGGTTGTCCTCTTTCTCGAACTTGAGCAAACTCCACAAAGCCTTAAGAGTACAATGAGCAGGGGAAGGAATTCTTGCAGTGAAAACCAGGCTGCTATCAGAGCTCAGGAAACCATTGTGAGAATCCCTGCCTCGTGTCTTCTCTCAAAGTTAGCACTGCAGACACATCCGTACTACGTGCAATGGCTCAGCTAGGCTGGGCTGTTGCAATCCTGTTGCAATCGCCACTGGGGAGAAGGAAAAGCTGTTAAGCCCGGCACGCTTACTCACACACCCTCGGCTTTGGAGGGAGCCTCTTCTCTTCTAAACTTCAATCTGTGGCACCTCTGAATGCAACACCCGATTTATTGGCACCAAAGTCTTGAGAAGGGCTTTTGTTTAGCTAACACATTGACAGAATGCTGCTGCTGCTAGCCAAGATGCTGAATAAACAATGAAAGGGCAGAGCAGGTGGTAGGCAGGAGGGATGAAGATGATCACAAGCCTGGTGATGCCGCAGCAATTCGGTAGGGAATGGGTGGCGGCCCAGGAAGCTGGGACCTCGGAGATTGTATTGCAGACAGTTATTTCTGTGGGGGAATGGAAGAGACTGTCACCCAGAGTGCTGTAGTGGCACTGGCAGGATGCAAGTTATTCAAACATCATGGGGGATGCAGAGGAGAGAACTGCTGATGTGCGAGAAGGACTCTGACTCCTCTGGATTCCCTCTTCCTCTCCCCCTCCCAATAACAGGCACTACTGGCCTGGGGTAACTAGCAAGCAACTCCTTCTTCATCAATTTCACATCCAAGGGACGGTTTGCATGGTTTCCTACTCTCTTTTCTTTTAAAAATGAATACCTGGGTGAATATTTATTTATTTAAAAATGTATCCGATACAGGGGTGCCAACTTGAATAAAATATTGGGGGAGCAGGTAAGCCCCCCCCATAATCGATCACATGACACAGTACATGCATACCAGTTGAATAGCAATGCCCCTTCAAATAGTTTATGGGGGGGGCTGCTGAAGACCCCTTGCCCCCTTGGAGTTGGCTCCTATGAATTACTCTGGACATTGCAGGGGGAATGGGTTATTGTCGGTCCTCACGAAGTAGAGGTAGTGATGGCTACCAACTTGGATGGCTTTAAAAGACAAATTCATGGAGGATAAGGCTGTGAGGAGATACTAGCCACTATGGCTACAGGAGGCAGTAAGCCTCCAAATACCGTTTTCTGATCATGTCTGTTGCACTGAGGTTCTGCTTGCATCTTTCTCATAGGCATGTGGCTGGCCGATGTGCAAACGGGACCTTAGGGCTAGATGGGTCTTTGGCTTCATCCAGCTGGGCTCTTCTTATGTTTTTCAGAAGAGTCGTCTGTGTTGCAGGGAAAACAGTAACAACGAATTTGCTGCTCGCTTCATCAGAGGCATGGAGTGATACCCTCAGCTGCAGGTACCGAGCAACGGGGTCAGAGGAAAATGAAATGTGACAATCCCAATGTATAGAAGGAATGTATGCAAAGAAAGCATACAGTGTTCCACCGCAGTTGTTATATTAACTCCGCATTAATAAGTTGAGTGTTTTTATCACCTTTCGCTTCTTTAGGAAAGGGTTGCTATGCTTATTTTGCATGCATTCTAGTCCTAATTGAATTGTCACCATCCGTACTTTTTTACATTTCATTTTCCCCTGATTGCACTGCTTCCACACCCACCCGCACACACCACGGTCTATATACACCAACAACCGAGGATTACATTTCCTGCCTCATTCAGACAAAGTGGACACTAGACCATGAAAGTTTATGCCATAGTAAAGGTGCTTGTAAGGTGCTGCAAACCTTGCTCTTGTTTTACTGGTCATGGGCATTATTCCAATAAGTGTCTGCTACTGTCACTCCAACCAAAACTGCAGCGCCAGCCGTGTTTATGGGGGCAATTTTAGATTCTCCAGCATCCAGCTTAAAAACCCTGCAAAACTGGTTTGTCTAGAGACACAACAGCCTCTAGCCAAATAATGGAGCATAGCAACAATTCAGTTTCCAGCATGAACCTGTCGACACTTCTGCTCCCAGACACAACAACATTACAACAAGGAGCACAAAAGCAGGCCCTGACAACATCTGCTTCCCAGAAATTGTGTGTGTGTGTGTGTGTGTGTGTGTGTGTGTGTGTGTGTGTGTTTTTCTCCTCGAAGGCTAGAGGAGAGGGCTGAAATCTGTATACAGCTCTGTAGCAAATATGGGGCTCAGTCTCTTCATTGATTAATAACTTACAAATCACCATTTCCAGCCCTAGAGCTCAGTGGCTGCCAATCTAAGCCAACATACAAGGTTAACATTGTTTATTATTTTTAATAAGACTATCAAAATCTTATGAGCAATGAGATACACATGCTTCTTTCCCTCTTCATTTTATCCTCACTGCGACCCTGCAAGGTAGGCCTATCTGACAGTAACAGGACAAAGGACACCTAGTAAGCTTCATGATTGACTGGAGGTTTGAACAGGAGCATCTACCAAAACTTGCTCAGTAGCACCCATCATCACACCTGCAGTCCACAAGGCAATTCTTGGTTACTTGCAATTGGCTTGTAGCTTAATTTAAACCAGCTTCCTTGTTTTATAGAAGCTCGGTTGTAAGACTGACTTCAAGAAGGATGTTGTACCATGCAACTAGGGATACCACAAACTTGAACTTATAATCTGCATCAGCAAGGGCCTTAGCTTCAGTTCAGGAAGTATTTCCAGATAAACCGTTTAGGCTTGTGTCATCAAGCATCTCTATTAAAGCATCATATATACTTCCAAGATGATAGCTCAGTGGTTTCAAAGCATGAATGCGACTCTCCCAACTTGTTTCATTCAATCGCTTAACAGTTATGCCTAAGTCTGACACGTGGCCAGTGCAAAGAAATAATTATAGATCTGTTGAACCAAACTGAAGAGACCATTTGCTTCCAGACAACACTTAACAGGCATCATTGACTACCAAGTTTAAAAGGTGTGCATTGCAGGGCACAAAAAAGTCCTGTGGACTCTCTTTTGCACACCATTTTCTTTGCCTTTCATGTTACTTCCATTATCCTAACCTTGACCATGCAGGTTCTCAATTGGTAATCCCATTTGCTCAAGCTGTTCAAGAAGTTTGTGTTACTGACTGCATTCAGGATGGGAAAACTTTGGCCCTCCATATGTTCTTCAATGACAGTTCCCATCATCCCTGGGCATTGGCGATGCTGGCAGGGTCTAAGAGGAGTTGGAATCCAGCATTTGGAGGTCCACAGGTTTATTTCCTGCAGGCAGGGCTGGATTTAGATTTGATGAGGCCCTAAACTACTGAAGGTAATAGGGCCCTTTATATGTCTAGCTGTCCTTTGTCAACAACAAATTGTTGCTGTTTTTTGTGTCAAGTATATGCTATATGGTAATTTATGGACCTAATAGGTATCTAAAGCCATTTGTACATAAATAGGAGCCTACACAACACAAAACACTGTTGCTGTATGTAGGTTTTATTTTATTTGTTTTTTATCTTATACTTTGGAAATGTACATCCAGTGGCTTTTTTCTGTAATTTTTTTTGCCCCCCCCCAAGAGAGTGGGGCCCTAAGCTATAGCTTGTTTAGTTTATATGTAAATCCGGCATTGCCTGCAGGCTTCAACCATGGAACTGGCCTTGTGACTTCCTTGATGATGTCTACCTGAAAACTGGCAATAAACTGAACACCTGTGCCCTGGACATTTATGCTGGATTGGCTGCCCAAACATCACCCCACACTCCATGCTTAATGTAAGGGATTAGGAAAAGAGAAAACAAAAACCAAACATGTCTTAAAACATTTACCCTTCTCTATGGTTTACCTAGCTTAGGCCAGCCTAAAGCTGAATTAAAGAAGCAATGAAGAGTGGCACCTTACAAATGATGCCCAGATATCTGAATGTTGTACTTTGTTCCTTTTTCAGAAGTTGTCTCCAAGTCATTGTCCTTAAAAATTAGACAGACCATTTTTGGGTGTCTCTTCTTGTACTGCTTAGTTCCACCCAGTGGCGTAGCGTGGGGGGTGCAGGGGGGCCCGGCCGCACCGGCCGCAATATCTGGGGGTTAGGATTAGGGGGGCAAATCCACAGGTTAGGGGGCGCAAATCCACGGGTTAGGGGGCGCAAATTACTTGCCTTGCCCCGGGTGCTGACAACCCACGCTACGCCACTGGTTCCACCTTAAATACAGGCAGAGATTTAGGCTGTATCCAGATGCGGAAAGGCAAGTGAAATGGCAATCGACTTCCCACATTATCAAGAGTATTATGCTTTTTCCTATAAGCTGGCTTGCACATAACACAAAGCCAAACCATGACTTAATGTGTTTACATTACGTGTGAGGGCTCCTGGAAGAGATGGAGGTTCCTGCACTCCTCCCCAGAGTCTCCTGCTTCTAAGCCATGGTTTGGCTTAGCTTGTCTCCTCCATCAAGTTGTAAACTCAAGAACAAAACTTTGCTGCAGGTGGAGCAAAGGAAGAAGACAAACCTTGAGCCCAGGTTGAGCTACCGGTAAGTCAAACCATGGTTTCACTGACACCAGCAGCAGGACCAAAGCAGGAGCAAAGCTGCCACAATGTCGTCTTTAGGTCAGCATCAGGGCTTTTTTTCAGGGGAAACTCAACAGAACGCAGTTCCAGAACCTCTCAGTTGGGTGTCATTGCTATTCTAAGATAAAGAGGGAGGCATTTATGGTGAGAAAAATAGCACTGCAAAAAGGGCTCCTTATGTCCATCCCACTGTTTTTCCTGGATGGAATGCTTGAACTCTGATGGTGACTCTTACTTGCTTGAATGGAAGACAGGAGGGGTGTGTGAGTGAGTGTTGAGTGCTGTGCGCAGGTAAAGTATATGTTATGTACTGAAGTTCTAACCCTGGGCCAGCAGGGGGATACTGTAGATAGTTTTCACTCAGGTCCACTTATGCAAATAAGGAATTGAAAGTGACATTCAGTGACTGGATAGTTACAGAAAGTGGTTACTGTTGCGTTGTAGCGGAGCTCTATATAAGCAGGCTGGCTGATATAGTTCAGTTCAGTTCTGTTCTGGCCTGTGAATAAACAAGAGCTGTTTGAAGAATCGCTGTGTCATCTGATATGTTCACCCACAACTTAACAGTTTACATTCATTACTCCACTCACGTTTGCCTCTGCCCCTGCCCAACACTGTCATGTTGCCCTCAGAAGGTTGTGCAGCCCTCAGGTTTTGCCACCCCTACTTTAGACCACACCCGGACCTGTTGAATATTCCTGGTTAGTGAAATTACACTATACCCAAAGGGTAGGAAGAAATGTTATCTGCCATTTTCACAATCTTTTGTCGCCAGGTGTAGGGCAGGCTACTGAAACTGTTTTGGCAGGTAACTATAATCCATGTGAGGTAATCCTGAGTGCCCACCTTGAGAATGTGCGTGCTTTTCAGTGTCCTTGTGTCAGCATCAGGTAACGAAGGTATAATCAAGAGATCAGCCAAGTGCAGCACATGATTATAGGATTCCTGAAGAGCCAGCCAAGTGCAAGTAGGTGGAGAAACCCACTCTGCAGAGGCCCCACCACATTTCCAAGTGAACAATGGCTTTTAAACAATTATATGAGCCCACATTTGAACCTGAAGCTCAGGTGTCAAGCTTCATCTATGTGTGGAGGAGGTGGCAGGTTCAGTCACTGCTGGTTTTTCCAGAAAGAGCTGGGGAAACCCTCTATAGACCCAGCAGAACTAGATGACTGGGAGCAAGGTTAACTTCCTTTGTTCAGTGAAGTCAAAAGGTTCACAACAATGACAGACAGTTTTGCTTAGGAATCCCTCAGGCTGCAATCTACAACTGCATCCTCTGATCTCACAGAGATTTACTTCCTTCCCTGTTTTTGGCTAGGCACAGTGCTTCCTTCCTGGTTGTCAAGAGTCCTATTGCTCTGACAGCTGCTGCAACAGTATGAGGTGTCAATCTGGATAGGATGCCAAATTCTGTTGGAAAAAAAGAATTTAAGCATTCGGGAATCTTTCTGGGCCGCTGGCTAACTAATCTGAAAACTGACAGGATCTTTCACTATTGAACTTTATCTGTTGGTAAACCAGATAAACTTAAAACTTTGCAAGAGGTAAAGCTGATGCTCCATTAGGGAGCACACTAATAAATACAAAATAAACATCACAATAATAAGACAGCATAATGATAAAATAACAGCCCCCCCCACACCACTTTAACAAGCCTTATATGATTTAATGGCTAAAGACCAGGGTAAAGAGGAATGTTTTTGCCTGGTGCCATTTTTTTGTTGATGATTATTGAATTTTACTGTGTCTGGTTTATTTAAACCAACAGTCTTACTGCAATTTTAATGGTATACTTTAATGCTTTTTATATGTTTGCTATTGATGTAAGTCACATTGGGAACACTATGGTCTTCACATACTTGGAAAATAATAATAATATTTATAAAATTATTATTATTATTTAACTTTTACTTTCCATCTTAAGTAGCATAGAAATTCTTTAGTTTGCTGCAACAGAAACAGAAAGAAAAGCAAAAAAAGACAACAGAAAACAAAACACTTGCTACACATAAATTCTCTTCTGCTTATACAGAATTATTAATGCATTATTATCCTTATATCCTGCCTTTCCTCCAAGGAGGTCCAGGTGGAGCACACACATCTCCCCCTCTGCATTTTATCCTCACTACAACCCTGTAAGGTAGGTTTGGCTGAGAGATGGCAGAAGCACACTTATTTCACTTTGTATACTAAAAATGGTATATTTGTATATTATGAAGGAATATATGTAGTTTTTTATTTCTGTGCTCAGCATTATTATCTCTGTTTAGCTTTAAGCTGTTAAATCAGGGTAGCTTATTAGTATTGTCTTATCAACAATGTTATATATATATTTTTAATACTTATTGATATTATGATTTATAATACATTTTTAGGATGGTTATATTTCTTGTTGTTACAAATAAACAGGTGATGGTGGTTGTGTTCTCTACAGAAGGATGCACAGCTGCCCACTCACAGGCTTACTCAGACATGCAATTGGAGGCCGTCTGCAAAAGACTGAGTTTATGCTCCATTTCAATAAAAAGAATATTTTCTTTAGCATTTGGCAAAAACATACCTAAAGGAATAGATTAATTGTGTAGATTTTTATGGTGCTTTTAAAAAACTGAGTTGCATGGCAGCAGGCCACAATTTCTTGATATTTATGTCTTTAAATTTTACTTTCCTTGAACTACTTTTGTATTATAGCAGGCATAGGCAAACTCAGCCCTCCAGATGTTTTGAGACTGCAATTCCCACCATCCCTGACCACTGGTCCTGATGATGGGAGTTGTAGTCCCAAAACATCTGGAGGGCCAAGTTCGCCTATGCCTGCGTTATAGCAAAGGGAACAGAGGGGATCTGCTGAGTGGAAAGCTGAGATTTCCAAGACTTTCCAAAGCCAACACTACCTGATATTTCAGAACACGATAACCTTGTACATGACTGCATGCCATATTAGCACATGATCCCATTCATGCCCCACGTCCCATTTTTCAACTTTTGCATGGAAGTAACACCCTTTGATATGCCAAAACAATAGCACAATAATATCAGGTGTGGAGTTGCAACAGAGCCAATTGTCTCATGGTGCTCTGTGGTCCTGGTATCGGGTCAACACTGTTTCAATGAATGCCTTTCTTCAGCTAGATATTGAAGGGGTGATGATGTGCAAAAGCCACAGGTAGGAGATATGTGGGTACAGAAGGGGCATGCTGGAATAGGCCTAAGGGCAGGACTCCTATATGCCCTCCTTAAGAGCCAAACCTACATGTCTCAAACAGGATACTACTGATTAACAGGTCTGCACCCATATGATGATTGATAGTATTACACCTTAATTGGACATGAATTACTTGGCCGTGTTACCTTTCGCCTCCTATAGATTGCCACAGTAGCATGCAAGAGACCAGTACTTTCAACTGACCACATAGCTTCCAAATAATTAAGAGCACAATTAATGCTCTGAAATATCATCTGCCAAAGGTACAGGCCTACATCTTGTCCTCAGAAGACTTGGAATGACCTGCTTTGGTCACACAGTCAACCCTTAAACGTCACATTTGTATATGAGAGAGGAAATATCTGTCTCTGTTACATTAAGTGCTTACAAAAGGAAAGCAGTGGGTGGTGAATAAATGGATAGCTTACTCCTGAGGTCTAACAAGCCCAACAGATACCATTTCATTGATGGCAGCATTGTACAGTTAGAAACTGAAGGGTCAGGAACCATTTCTACGTAGCAAACTAGATGTTTGAATCTTCATGTTAAGGACGAAGCTGGGGGATGGAAAAAACAACAAATTCATAAAGTTGACGTAACAGAACTTGCAGATGGAGCTAGAAAGTGAACTAATTGCTAGAACAATTGGGCAATTGACTGAGAAAGAGCCTATCCAGGCCTTCACCCAGGTAGACATCCTGAAAAAGTCCAGGTCGCTTTACTCCTGTTCTGTTTCCCATCCACCAAGCCTCCAAGGCAGCGGCTGAGAAAGAACAGCTCTCTTCCTTGTAAGCATGGCTGTGTGGGTTGCCTGCTGAGGACAGCAGTCAGAATGCTGTACTTGCACCTCACATCACTGCTAGGCCCAAGCATGGGCATAACCAGGATTTAAGGGGAGGGGGCAGAACCAAGTTAACAAACTGACCAATTATGTCACAGGTATTTTTACCTGTGCCCCCTGCCTTGCTATACCCATGGGCCCAGGCTAACCATACCATTTCGAAAGGTTTGCAAAGTTGAACTTTTGACTCTTCCTTTACCCTTTCCTCCAGTTTTACAGGCTTAGGACCCTTGGGCATTCAAGCAAATGTATCCCACAGAACATAAGCTTCCCAAAGAAATGCTTGTGTGTTTGGGAGTAGATGCCTTCAAATGCAAACTAGTCTTTCAAACCTGAGCTTTTCTGCCAACCAAATTATGTGTCCTGATGCTTTTATCATAATACTGGGGTTGTTGTTGTATACCACCTTGTTATTTTCTGTATGAAACTGTGATTTATAAATGTATCCCACTGTAAATGGTTTGCTTTGAGAGCCACTGTTACCGGCCATTGTTGCTGTCATGTTATCGTGGAGGAGCCAAAGGATGTTCACAAATGTATCTGGGCAGCCAATTCTTAGAAGTACCGTCCACAGGGCATTACGTACGATTTACAGTGTTGAAGGCCTTAGTCAGGTCAATAAACACCATATACAGGGGTTGATTTTGGTCTCTGCATTTTTATTGAAGCTGTCAAGCAGTGAAAATCATGTCCACTGTCCCACTAGAAGGTCAAAAACCATTTTGGGTTTCAGGATTGAATCTGGGCCCTTCTGCTTACAATGCAGTTGCTCTACAACAGAGCTATGGCACTTTGCGCACCTATGCACACTTCTAGGAGAGTAAACCCCACTGAGCAGAGTGGAACTTCTTTGCAAGTAAAGATGGATAGGATTGTGCTGTGTTGTTATTAACAGCTCCATCGAAGCTGAAGGTAGACTCTGTTTCAGAAATGGGCACTAGCTGCAGATCCTGATTAGTAGGATCTCTTCCAAGCTAACATGAAAACATTTTCATTTCTCATGGTTGCAGAGAAGTTTCTTACCAATAATGTGCCACGTAAGCTTTCTAAAACATCAGCTATGAAATAAAGAAGCCTCAGGAATCCAAATCCTATGCACCTTTGCCTAAAAGTTCCTTTGATGCTGATGTAGCTTATGCATAAATTACGCTTCTGTTGGACTGTGAGTACAATCCTATGAACATTTCCTCTGAAGTAAGTGTCACTGCCTTTATTAATATTGTTCAAATGCCACCCAACAACAGTGTTCTGTGGGTTGTTCATAAATCAAACACTAAAGTACAACAAGAAATTACAGCACTACACAATAAAACCAATAAACAAACCCCAGCATTAAAAATTCTGCATTTGAGTCAAACCCCACAGAGAAATAATCAGAGCCAATTAACCTATAAAAGCAATCTAAAGTTCATCGGAGTCAAAAATTCACGATTTAAAAGCAGGGAAATGGGGAAAGCTATTCCGCAGGGAAATGGGGAAAGCTATTCCACCCAAGTAAGTGTGTCTGCAGTTGCCTCTGGAGCTTATTGTGGGTTTTGCTTTTGCTTTGTTAACATCCCCGTCATTCTTCGTCTGCTTGCAGAGTATTCTGAGATTTAAGGCAGCTTCTGACCCTGGGATAGAAAGGGTTAAGCTATGTGGCTCAGTAGCCAAAACTGGCCAGGTGAAGTCACCTTTCAACCCGTCACGACTGGGTTGAAGCCGACGCTTCTCTTCCCGCTGTCCCCAGCATTTGAAACTAAGCACACCGATCTGAACCAAAGAGGGAGAAAAATAAAGGAGTGAAGGAAAAACTAGCAGGGATCGCGCAGACAAAGTGTTAACAAGTTCTTGGCGGGAGCTGGCCAAAACATGACGATTTTTGAACGTAAAGGGAGCGGGGCGGAATTGCAAACAAGCCGGAGATTTTTAAGATCTCTCGGAAAGGTCTATCGCACCAGTGGGCTCCGAAGGAAGCCTTTTCGGCTGCACGCGAGTTTTCCTTTTAAAAAATAATGTCACTGATTCAAAAACAAGCACACACACCGGACCGCCTCCCCACCTCGAAGGAGACCATCGCGCTCCAAGAGGATCGTAAAGCGGAAAAGTAGACGGCCCGGCTCTGTCCAAAGTGCCCACACCCCATCCCGGGAAGTTTGCTAAAGAGAGAGATCCTTCGGGGCAGCGGCGGCAGGTGTGTTAAAGAAGCGAGGTTTTGAGCCCCCTGACCCCGATCTCCTCCAGCCTCATGTGCGGGCTCAGAAGCAAGAGACAGCGAGTTCCACGGGACTGCCCCTCTCTCCAGCCGGTGAGCGCAGGACATCCCGATCCCGGCGCAAGCTTCCTCGGAAGGAAGCCGGTGCCAGCGGGATGCACTTCCAAATAAGTAGGCAGCCTCTCTCTTTCTCTCTCGCCCCCTCCCTCTTGTCCCCTGCCTGGAAGCTCTTAGGCTGCTGGGGAAGGACGCCGGAGGGGGGGGGGAGAGAGAGCCCGGCGAGGCGGAGGAAGGAAAATCACGTGAGAATCAGCCCATCGCACCTCCTCCCCCGGATCCATGTGCCGTGAAACAGCAGCAGCCCCGGAGTCCTCCTTAAAGAACGCGATTGCCGGGCATGGCAGAGGCGGGAGGGATTTCTCAGAAAGCTACTTAGGACAGGACTGAAATCCTATTCAGCCAAATCCACTGAAATCAGGTGGCATCAAGCCTGGGACAAACTGCCCCTATTTCCCACGGAAAGAGATAATCAATTAATAAATTAATTAATATTTTAAAAAATTGCACTCTGCGTAAAGTTACCCCTTTGGAATTCTGCGCTTGATGATGAAAACGATGGATTATTATTATTTCTACCCCATTACCTTTTGCCTAAAGTTGCCCTTTTCGAACTTTGCGCGTGTCGTCGTCCCCCCTTCTATTTCCCACTTGGTATCACCAGCGCCCCCTCCTCACATTTCCCACTTGGTATCTCCAGCCGCGCCCCGCGCGCGTATCTATCCCTGCCCGGTTCTTCCAACCCGGCCAGAGCTCTTAAGCGGGTAACCAGATATTCAAAAACAATACGTCAGCCCACAATGCCCTGCACCGGAGCCCAGGCATTACCTCATCCCACAATGCCCCGCGAACCAAAGAAGGAGAGAAAAAAAAAGAAAGAGGGCTGGGAAGCTTCTGAAGGGGGTGGGGTGGCCATGGAGATGGGCTGCTCTGCAACAGGCTGGGCCCGGCCGCCCTCCCTCCCCCTCCCCGCGTGAGAGGCGGCTGCAGCCAATGGGAAGGCCCCGGGGTGACATCATGGGCTATTTTTAGTGGGTTACTGCTCGCTGATAAGTGTTGGGCTCCACGCTGGGAAAGAGCTCAGAGTGGGGCTGAGTGCGCGGCAGAGGAGGAGGAGGAGGAGGTGGCGGCTTAAAGCGGCAGCGCGCCCAGCAAAGCAGCACCGGGAAAGACACCCGCGAAAGCGGCAGCGCCAGCAGAGACCGGGCCGGTTGGCGACGCGGAGCGCTCGAGAGACCCTCCCGTTGCTCCCCAAGGGAAGGGCGAGCGGACAGAGCCTCGCTTGGGCTGCGCGGCTGGGATCGCCTGGCTGGGATCTTGCCCGGACGTGTTTGATCGGCCGCCGCCGCCGCCAGCGGAGCGACAGGTTTCCGGAGCCTGGGTCCCCGGAGGAGAGCCGGTCGCGCGGAGTCCGGGGACGCAACTTCTCGCCGCAACTTGTGGATCGGAGCCCGAAGTGAGGAGCGACCGAAGTTGCAGCAACTTTCCCCCCCACTGAAAAAGAAAACTCTTCGTTCGGGGCGAGTCAGTGACTGAGAGCCACTCCGGTGTTGGTGGGGAAGAGAGACTGGAAAAGGAGGAAAAGCGGAGAGGACGCGAAACAAGTGTGTTTGAAAACTCGCGAACACTCCGGCGCAGCATAGGACCCTCCCACGAGGAGGAGGGAGCCATCGAGGAGTCGCGGGGGGGAAAGGAGGACTTTTCCAAAGTTGTGGGACTCGCGAACCTTATTCCCCCCCCCCGTCCAATTCGGAGCGATAAGAAGCCACGTTTTAACTCCTGGGATTCCTTGGCCGGGAGTGGGAATTCCGCACTTCGATAAAGAACTTTATTCCTCTCTTTTTGGGCGAGTTGTTTTTCTGGAGCTCCGCACTCTTGATGACTGCGCTGAACCTTGTTCTTAGCTGAGGAAGCCTCCGCTTGTCAAATCCAGACCTCCTTTTTGGAGTTTGGGGGCGGAAAACGGGGACAAGCGAGCCAATGACTTGTGGCAAAAAACCCAGACTTTAATTCATCACCTCTCTGGGTTCTTCTCCTCTCGGAAAAGCTGTTTGAAAAGTTTTTTTTAGAGGGGGGAACCCTGTGGCACAGCTTCCTCTCCTTGTTTGTTTGTTTGTTTGTTTGTCCTAAGTAGGACCAACTTGTGGACTGTATTCTATGACTGCAAAGATGGAACCTACATTCTACGATGATGCCATCAATACGACGTTTGTGCAGCCAGAGAGTGGTACTTATGGATATAATAACCCCAAGGTGCTGAAGCAGAACATGACTCTCAACCTGGCTGACCCTTCCAGTAACCTGAAGCCCCACCTGAGGAACAAGAATGCTGATATCCTGACTTCCCCAGATGTGGGCCTTCTCAAGCTGGCCTCTCCTGAACTGGAAAGGCTGATCATCCAGTCTGGCAACGGGCTGATCACCACCACGCCGACCCCAACCCAGTTCCTCTGCCCAAAAAATGTCACCGACGAGCAAGAAGGGTTTGCCGAAGGGTTTGTCAGGGCGCTGGCGGAGCTGCACAACCAGAACACCATGCCCCCCAGCGTCACCTCCGCTGCCCAGCCTTCAAACACCGGCATGACCCCCGTCTCTTCCATGGCTGGAAACAACAGCTTCAGTGCCAACTTGCACAGTGAGCCTCCGGTCTATGCCAACCTCAGCAACTTCAACCCCAACGCACTCAACACGGCGCCGAGCTACAATGCCAGCAGCTTGAGCTACCCTCCGCAACATCACCTGAACCCCCAGATGCCTGTGCAGCATCCTCGGCTTCAGGCTCTGAAAGAAGAGCCTCAGACTGTCCCAGAAATGCCCGGGGAGACTCCTCCCCTGTCGCCCATCGACATGGAATCCCAGGAGAGGATCAAGGCTGAGAGGAAGCGCATGAGAAACCGAATTGCGGCCTCCAAGTGCCGGAAAAGGAAGTTGGAGCGCATTGCCAGGTTGGAGGAAAAAGTCAAAACTTTGAAAGCCCAGAACTCGGAGCTGGCATCCACTGCCAATATGCTGCGAGAGCAGGTTGCACAGCTGAAGCAGAAGGTCATGAATCACGTCAACAGTGGGTGCCAGCTAATGCTCACACAGCAGTTGCAAACTTTTTGAAGAGACTGGAAAGTAACTTGTGTGATGGGGCAAAACTAAGCAAAAAAAGAAGGAAGTTGGGAGGTGGAAAGCTTCACTTGGGGGGCGGGCGGGAAGAAAAGGCTGAAAGGCATTGATTCCGGAGAGTGCCCCCCTCTTCCCCCAAAGCATGCGTGGAGAGAGACTGGTGTGCCTTTTGGTTTGAGGTGGTGGCAAACCAGTTGACAGTCCAGCTCCGCAAGAGGGCTGTTCTATTCAGACGAGGCATGAAGAAGCCTTGTGTTACCTTTTTCTTTTAACATTGACCAAGACCTGCATGGACCTAACATTCAACGATCATTCAGTATTAAAGGTTAAACTGCAGTAGACACTGTAGATTTGCTTTCTCTAGTACTCCTTAAATAAAAATAAAAATGGGGAGGGAGTTTGTGGGAGGCTAACAACAGAAGCTGAACTATACTGCCTGCCTTCAAGTCGAGTTGTTTATGTACATATATATTTTTTATTTTATGACAGCTGATTAATGTCAATAAAACTACTTCATGACTTTGTAAGTTATTTTTATGTTCATTTGGGTTCTGCCCAGTATTGTTTGTAAATAAGAGATTTTTTTTAGCAACCTTTGAGTTTTTCCCATTTGTAATAAAGTATATAATTTTTTAAATGTTTTTTTTGTTCTGAACAAGAAATGCATAAAGGGTTGGTATGTTTTCTTTAAAAAATAATAATAAGTCACCCACTTTCTTTGATTAGTACCATTAAGACAGGCATATACAGAATGAACTTGTGGTTAGATGTTAAACTATTGTTAACTAGTGCTGTAAAGGGGGGAGGGGGAAGCCCAACACTTCTGTAACAGTGCAAACCTGCCCATGCCTACTCAGAAGTAAGTCCCATTGAGTCCAGTGGGACTTGTTCTCAGAGCTATATCCATAACAGGATTGCAGCTTTAGCAACAACAAAAATGTCTTTTGGCATTCCTGATTTTAAGGTGCCATAAGACTGTTTCTTCTATCCTCTATTAACTGGAGGGCACATAAATGACCCCCTGTGTTGGAAAGAAACATAGATCCTGCCTGTATGATCAATTGAACTTGCAGTCTGTATGGTCTACAAGGAACTAGTGACATAGTTTTAAAAACTAACTGAAGTAAAATGGGATGGGCAAGAGTAGAGGTCTGTTGCTTCCACTGCTCTGCACCGTGAGTTATCAAATGTAACTGGTCATTCCCAATTTATGTGTCCAAGTTAAGCAAATATTCTTTGCCTGAAGACAAGGAAAAGTTTTCAAAAAGGGAACGTTCATCTGGCAATCTGTCACCTTCATGTTTTTGTTATCTAAAAGAGTCTCTGTTCATGAGTATTTATTGCTATGCCTGTTGTCCAATAAAGTCATTCTATTACTCTTTCAACAGATTTGAATTCCTTTTCCCGCTTATGACTTTGTTTCACCAGAAAGGGGGGGTGGGGATGCAACTTAAACTGGTTGGTGTGTTTTGAAACTTGAGCCATACAATGCACTTGCATTTTGGGCCGAAAGACATTAAGATTATTGCTCTTTTGTTTTTCAAAAGAAGATCTTCATATGCAGCAAAAAGAGGACTAATGTGATCTTCAGTCTGCTGAAATGAATGAGACTTACTTTTGAACATATATGCCTAAGAATGTATCTTAAGGTTGCTATTCTATGATCGAACTGCATTTTAACTTAGTGGGATTTACTTCTGAGTGAACACATTTAGGTCAGGCTGCACGTCCCAGTTGTTTCTCCGGGGAATACAAAGAACAGTGTCCTCTAGCTAGGTTTATTTGGAAGCAAGTCCCACCCAAGTTGCAGTCCTATGGAAACTTGCTAGAGAGCAAGGGGTTTCAAACTTGGAGCTTGTTTCTAAGTAAACATGTTTAGGTACATGAAGTCTGTTCAACAAGACACTTGAGTAATGCACAGGTTCAGTGTAATTCTAAAGACATTTATTTGGAAGGCAGTCCCATGTATTACAATGGGGCATCCTATGTAGTAAACATGGGATTGTAATCTTAAAATGCACCTTTATGCACAATTACTTAATAGTACCATTAAATGTGATAGTACTTCTCCCAAGTAACCATAAGATTGGGCTGTCAAAAATATTTAGCTGAGGCCAAGTGTTACTGCATTTTTTGGGACTTAGAAAACTCAAAAGGCAAAATGTTTTCTTAGGTTCTTCAGATTTGCAAGAGAACCTTTACCTCGGCTGAGGAGAACATCCCTTGCATGCAATAGGTCCTGTATTAAATCTCAGCATAAGCCTAGTGAACAAGATCTCTTGTCTGACAGGCAGTTTTCTATATTCTTAACTTTCCTCAATACTGATCTGTGTAACTTACACTTTCAAAATTCTAAAGCTATTTTTGAATTCAATTACTTTTGATCTTATTAACCCCCCCACACCCCTCTTTAAAACTCGAGACATTAGCAGGTAAGAGGTATTGGTCCATTAAAACATAATTCCAGCAGTGCCAGAGACTGAGTCTTGGGAGTTAATCGATTCTTGACTACTGAAGAAAAGACACAGGTTATGTCTGTCTGATTAATGGAACCAACCAGGCCTGTATTAGAGTTGCAACCTTTTTTTGTTTTTTAGAAGGTGGGGACAAGATTTGTTTGATTTTACTTCCTGACAAACAGAAGTTCAATGGGTGTAACTCTTCCTTGAAAGTAGGAATATATCCTTGCCTGTCCGTCAGCTGTTCAATGTATAGAAGGTCCTTAAGAACAAAAGGGGACAGCTCTAGCTGAAACAATATGGCCTGCAAAAATCAAAATTATCTTCTTTTAAAAGTTTCCTCAATGAATCACAACTCACAAGGGGTTCACTTAGAAATAAATGATGTTTACCTCAAACCTACTAGTGGGATAGGAGAGCTGGAAAAAAACAACAACACCTGGCAACCAATGCACCTCTTTGGTTTCAGATAGAACATCAGTGGACAAGTCTAAGAAGCCCGGGGCGCAGGTTTTCATGGCCTTATAGTGGCTATGATGGCTCATTTACCAGAAGTAATGTATTTAGCATTAACTCATGTGTATATTCGATTCTGACCAAACTAAGCCTCTTAGAGCAAAACATACACCAGGAGGCTTAGTTTGGTCAGGATCGAGTTTACACTTCCAGAGTTAACGCTAAAGACATTACTTTTGGTAAATGAGCCATTATAGCCACTAGAAGGCCATGAAAACTTGTGTCCCGGGCTTTTTAGACTCTACCCATGTACTATCCGAAACCCAAGGAGTGCATTGGTTGCCAGATGTAAAATCTATTCACATTATTTTCAGCTCTTTAACCCCACTATAAGGACACAGGTGGCGCTGTGGTCTAAAACACAGAGTCTAGGGCTTGCTGATCAGAAGATCGGCGGTTCAAATCCCCATGAAGGGGTGGAGCTCCCGTTGCTCGGTCCCTGCTCCTGCCAACCTAGCAGTTCAAAAGCATGTCAAAGTGCAAGTAGATCAATAGGTACCGCTCCGGCGGGAAGGTAAACGGCGTTTCCATGCGCTGCTCTGGTTCGCCAGAAGCTGCTTAGTCATGCTGGTCACACAACCCAGAAAGCTATCTGCGGACAAACGCCGGCTCCCTCGGCCAGTAAAGCGAGATGAGCGCCACAACCCCAGGGTCATCCGCAACTGGAACTAACAGTCGGGGGTCCCTTTACCTTTATCCCCACTATAATTCTGTAATGCCTTCAGCATTGAGATGAAGGGGAGAGCAAATCAACTTTGTTATATCATATAGGCTTCACCTGATGGATTTCTGCCTGTTGTGCAACAGCTAGAAAAGAAGCTTGCTGTCAAAGTTCTGAAGAGTTCGAAGCAATTTTCCTCCTACTCTTAGGAGCCCAGTGCCCCTAAGTGACATAATGAAGCAATAATGTTTTGGGGTGGGTGGGTTTGATCTTGTTCAGATTCTATATTCTGCCATCCTTGCATGAAATAGAATATATTAATAGTGGATAGAGACTTTGCCTTTCTGTTTCCAACTCATACATACTGGCAGGTATAATGTTGGGGCGTATTATTTGCTTACTGCTAAGTAGATGTATACGTTTGTATCAATAGTTACCAAACAAAGAGTTACTGGGAGGATCACAGACTGCTTTGCTGAGTGTACATACTGCTGACATAGGCAACCCGGAAGGTAGATGATTTTGACCATATGTGGAAGCAGGCAGCAGGGGAGTTGCACAGCATGGCTGGGTGTGGCTTTGCAGCTACTTAGCAAGAGCCAGCTAGCAAAATAAGTCCAGCTACCTGGGGAGGTAAAAGGTGTAAGTCTCACCGCAGAGATCTATTGTGAAAGAGCGTTCTAAAGCTTCCATGCTGCTCTGGAACCGCTCAGTATACATTTGGCACACCCAGAAGTTGAGCATCTTCTTGCCATATCACCCCCATTTTGAAGGCTTTTGGACTCTTAGTGTTGCTGCAGTCGGTTTTTAACAGCCTTACCCATGTGAAAAAAACAATCTCCACACAAATATAAAGAAGGAATTCCTAAACATACCACAATCTTCTCTAACCACCCCCCCCCAAAAAAAAAACATTGCTAGAGTGTCTCCAAATGTAGCAACTAATAATGTGCCAGCCCACTTAGTGGTCTTGAAGTCCAGGAACAAGAGAGACCCGTTTGGCAGGGAAGGGCTTTATTTCTAGCAAGCCGCCTCCGACTTCGACTGTATGACAGACAGAAATCCAGTAGATAAAGTCCCAGCATTGAGAGGCAGTGATTGCAAATCTTCATGGGTTGAATTTCTGCCTGCCTTGCAGCTGTTTGTGTCACAGTTACCCTGCCAGCAATGGTTAAAGGAAAGGTAAAGGGACCCCTGACCATTAGGTCCAGTCGTGGCCGACCCTGGGGTTGCGGTGCTCATCTTGCTTTATTGGCCGAGGGAGCCGGCGCACAGCTTCCAGGTCATGTGGCCAGCATGACTAAGCCACTTCTGGCGAACCAGAGCAGAGCACGGAAACGCCATTTACCGTATTTTTCGCCCTATAGGACGCACTTTCCCCCCTCCAAAAATGAAGGGGAAATGTGTGTGCGTCCTACGGGGCAAATGCAGGCTTTCGCACCGACCCCTCTCGCTCTCCAGGCTTCGCGCAGCTCTCTGCAAGCCATGGGAGCCCGGCGCTGGGCTCCCACGGCTTGCGGAGAGCTGCCTGTTCTGGGGGCTGGGGGGGAAAAAATATTTTCCCCCCTTTATTTCCCCCCCAAAAAACTAGGTGCGCCTTATGGGCCAGTGCGTCCTATGGGGCGAAAAATACGGTACCTTCTCACTGGAGCGGTACCTATTTATCTACTTGCACACTTTGACATGCTTTCGAACTGCTAGGTTGGCAGGAGCAGTAGATAAATGGGAGCTCACCCTGTCGCGGGGATTCAAATCGCCTTCTGATCGGCAAGTCCTAGGCTCTGTGGTTTAACCCACAGCACCACCCGAATCCCAGTGGTTAGTATAGCTTAAATAAAGAGTGGTTAGTAATAATATTTTTTATTTGTACCCCATCCTCCCCAGCCAGAGCCAGGCTCAGGGCGGCTAACATCATAAAACTAATTACAGGTAGGTAGCCGTGTTGGTCTGCCGTAGTCGAAACAAAATAAAAAAATTCCTTCCAGTAGCACCTTAGAGACCAACTAAGTTAGTTATTGGTATGAGCTTTCATGTGCATGCACACTTCTTCAGATACACTGGAACAGAAGTCACCAGACCCTTATATATAGTGAGAGGATGGGGAGGGGTACTACTCAGAAGGGTGGTAGGAATGGGCGATTGGATGATAGGTGTGGTAAACCTGTTGACTGTTAACAACTGCAATTGGTCTTACAGAAAAACTAAGACAGTATACAAAGAACATAAGAACAGGCAATCAATTAAAATACATCTCAAAATTAGTTCAGAGCAAATTAAAATCTGGACAGATGGCAGTCCACAGGTAAAATTGAGAGTGGTTAATATTCTCTAAGGCCAACTGTTACCACTGGTCTTATAAAGGACCTGTGAGCAGGCTAGGAGGCCTCTTTAATGCTTGTTCTTATACAGAAAGAAGAATCAGACTGAACCCCGACCAAATGCCTGACGGAACAGCTCCGTCTTGCAGGCCCTGTGGAAGGATGTCAAATCCTGCAGGGCCCTGGTCCCTTGTGAGATAGCATTCCACCAGGCCGGGGCCACAGCCAAAAAGTATTAGTCATGGATAGCTTTATCCTCAATGAAATTTGCCCGATTCCATTTTAAAGCCAGTGGGATAGGTGAGATTAGACCAGACATTTAAAAATCCCACCTTTAGCATCATTGTATAGGAATTTGAGTGGCCTGAAACAATATTGTTAACATGGAAACAGCACAGAACTAATGAATGCACATGAAATTAAGTACTTTACATGGGGTAGTCATGTGGCAAGTGCCCCCTAAAATATAGGTGTCTCGTGTGAACCCAACACAGCCAGTCAGTCAACACAGCAATGTGTCTAATAATCATCCGAAGAAGACAGGTAATCCTCGTTTTATAAATAAAATGTTAAGTAGCACATCAGACAAGTGGAACAGTAAGCAGGCATTGAGAAAAATGCCACTGGGATCCTGTGATAGTTGTACACCATTCTGGCTTAATGTCAACTGTACAGTCCCCTGTCAGAAAGCATTTTGTATTTAGTTATCACACATCTGAATTGCTTTTCATTCTAGCTCTCAAAGTCCACAATACTTAGATGCCTGTATTGCTATTATATAATAGCAAAGTACCAAAGCAGAAAACTGCTCCAAATGTTTATCCCATACACATCTATAAATTTGGAATGCTAGGCTGGGAAGTAGGCTTTTGCTTCCAACCCAGTCCATGCACAAAGACTGATATGAAAGGATCAGGGGCAGGTTTCTACCTTCTCCAGTAAAAGACTATCCCCCCCCCATGGTTCCATATTTTGAGACCTATTTGCCGAAGTGAGTTTCTTTAGCCACCTCCTGCACCCAGGGGTGCTTTCTAGAGAAATCCTTCATACCCTACAGGGAGTTTCTACCTAAGATTCCAGGAAACTGACTTCTCCTTGGCCCATTATGCTACATGACTTCCAGTTTGCTGTGCAGTCCATAGTGTTGCCTTCACATACTGAAAGTGGTCAGGTTTTAGAAAGAAAAGCACCTATTCTTACAGAAGACAACCCTTGTGTTTCCAAGCGGGACAGTGGTCACAGCTTAATGGTGCGATGAATATTTTCAAAGTCCCTAATGCCCGATCCTTGATAAACTCCACCTGGAAGAATTTGTATGGGCACACCTTGCTTTATTCTAAACAGCAGCCCTGCAGTGTAGATTACGCTAGCAAAAAATAGCACATCCAAAGTCATCCAGAAAGCTTCAGTGCTGAGTGGGGATCTGAAACGATGTCCCCCTGACCCAAGTTCAATGCCACATCTCAATATTGGTTCTGGGTTAGGGAGAAACATTGTCATTAGAATGGATGATAGTAGGCTAGGGGGACTATGGGTTAGTCCCAGTACAAGAAAGTCTTGGCCAACCTGGTGCTCTTAAGACCTTTCAGTCTAGGGCAGGCATAGGCAAACTCGGCCCTCCAGCTGTTTCGGGACTACAACTCCCATCATCCCTAGCTAAAAGGACCAGTGTTCAGGGATGATGGGAATTGTAGCCTCAAAACATCTGGAGGGTCGAGTTTGGGGTGGGTGCTTGGTCTAGGGCTCCCACCAGTCCTGGAATGCACTGCTGCACTGGCTGGAGCTGATGGGAGTTGTAGTCCAAAACAACCAGAAAGCACCAGGCTGGCTAAGCTAGCACAAGGCAACTCCTTATTTTGTTTTGTAATTTTTGCTTTAACCAGGAATGTAGGCAGCTGCCATCTGGACATGATGTGAAAGCCAGCACTGAAGCACATGGGCTGTTCTGTTTACACTTGCAGCATATCAGTGGAAATTTCCACATGATGGCTCTGTTCCATCAGCCACTCAAGATGTGATTTTTATCAGAGGCCACCATAACCGGGCATTGGCGTTTACCTTATTTATTTGAAACATTTTTATACCAACCTTTTAAAAAACCCAGAGTGCTTTAACATTTGACAATAAAACCAGTCCATTAAAACATAAGAAATGCAGTTGAAACAGCAACATCCACAGTAACCAGACAATTCAAAATGACATTGGTATCAGTGACCAGGATAGGCCTGGGTGAACTCGTTTCAATGCTCCAGAAATTGTTCCACAAACTAGAAAAGGCCCTGCCCACCTCCTGAAACCCTGGCCTACCTGGCAGCAAGTCAGTGTGCCGTTGAAAGTCCGAGGGCCAATCCACACACATGAAGCCCAGAGTCCAAAGGTCAGAAACTGAGGTTCAGGGGCAGTCCAAGTCACCAAATCTGAAGTCCAGGAGTGAGGATACAGGCCAAACCCAAAGCACAATGCCATAGAGGCTCTGAAGCACCCAAGTCCCTCAACATGGACAGCTGAGCAGACACAGCACCTCAGCTCTGCTTCCATCTTTGTATTCTACATGCTGATTGCAGCATCTGGGCTTAACGAGGCATGTGATCCTCACCTGTTCTGAGCCTGCTCCAGCTGAGGAATCACATAGTGAGCCTGGCCAGCTAGGGAGCTGGGCTGTGGGTTATTGCCTGCCCCAGCCTCCTACCTAGAGAGTCTCTTCTGCTGCTCCCTACGCTTCAGTCTGCCTTGTTTGTGGAGACAGGGGCTCTTCTGGCTCTGGTAATGGGTCCTGCTGATCTGGTTCCTGTGCACTGACCTCCAGCCCCTCACCATTCTCCATCACCCAGTGAGTACTTCCTACACCAACCTCAGCTTCCCCATTCCCAACATGCCTCGGTGTGTCCCAATCCCAGCAACACCCCTTGCTGGGATTTTCCTCCTCCTCCCAGTTCATGACACCCTGGTTACCACCAGAGGGAATTCTTCAGGATATGGCACCACCAGGATGGCCTTTTCGGTTGTAGCCCCTCGCTTGTGGAATGAAGTAACGTAGAGATTTAACAGCCAGAATTGAAACCAACAGAGTGAGAAAGGTTCCTTTAAAGGTATATATTTGAAGAAATGGATAAATCTGCTAGATATACTATGTTGCACTTAACCATTACCCCCACTTCAAAAGATGTGGCAGCAGTGACATTTATTTATTTATTGCATTTTTATCCCACCTTTCCTCTATGGAGCGCGAGGTGGCATGTATAGTTCTCCACCTCTGCATTTTATCCCCACAACAACCCTGTGAGGTAGGTTAGGCTGAGAGCCAATGGCTGGCCTAAGATCACCCAGTGAACTTCATGGCTAAGCCCTGGTCTCCCAGGTCTTAATCCAACACTCTAACCACTACACCACACTGCCTCTCTGGCATGTCTGGATTCAGCTTCTGCCTGATGCCGAACATTTAAAGTGACACTGCATATCTCCACAATGAGGGCAGGGCTGCCCAGGCAGGATTTTTTGTGCTTCTTCCCATCCTTGCTGTTTTGTTCTGTCACTGATATTTGATGCTTATTTTTACATTCATTAACTAACCATCATTTCATGAAACAATCAGATGTCTGCAGTGACAGTCAACAATCAGTCAGAACTGATAATGAACAGAAGCCACACATTTAAGTAAAGCATATGCATTTTATACATCCATTTCCGAATGTCTGGAATTGAACTTTTTTTTTTAAGGAGTCACTGTTCTAGCTGGCAGCTAGGGACCATTTTGCAAATACGCACATGGTGGCTATGTATTTTGTTGGAACCTGAGTGTTGTCAGCAGATTCAGGAACTGAAATTGGAAGAAAACAGGAGTATGGACACAACAGGCTCTACATCCAGGTAAAAGGTAAAGCGACCCCTGACCATTAGGTCCAGTCGTGGCCGACTCTGGGGTTGCAGCACTCATCTCGCTTTTTTGGCCGAATGAGCCGGCGTACAGCTTCCGGGTCATGTGGCCAGCATGACTAAGCTGCTTCTGGCGAACCAGAGCAGCGCACGGAAATGCCGTTTACCTTCCCGCCGGAGCGGTACCTATTTATCTACTTGCACTCTGACGTGCTTTCGAACTGCTAGGTTGGCAGGAGCAGGGACCGAGCAACAGGAGCTCACCCCGTCACAGGGATTCGAACTGCTGACCTTCTGATCGGCAAGTCCTAGGCTCTGTGGTTTAACCCACAGCACCACCTGCATCCAGGTGTTGTTGTTTAGTCGTTTAGTCGTGTCCGACTCTTCGTGACCCCATGGACCAGAGAACGCCAGGCACCTCTGTCCTCCACTGCCTCCCGCAGTTTGGTCAAACTCATGCTGGTAACCTCGAAAACACTATCCAACCATCTCGTCCTCTGCCGTCCCCTTCTCCTTGTGCCCTCCATCTTTCCCAACATCAGGGTCTTCTCCAGGGAGTCTTCTCTTCTCATGAGGTGGCCAAAGTACTGGAGCCTCAGCTTCACAATCTGTCCTTCCAGTGAGCACTCAGGGTTGATTTCCTTCAGTATGGAGAGGTTTGATCTTCTTGCAGTCCATGGGACTCTCAAGAGTCTCCTCCAGCACCATAATTCAAAAGCATCAATTCTTCGGCGATCAGCCTTCTTTATGGTCCAGCTCTCACTTCCATACATCACTACTGGGAAAACCATAGCTTTAACTATACGAACCTTTGTTGGCAAGGTGATGTCTCTACTTCTCAAGATGCTGTCTAGGCCTGTCATTGCCCTTCTCCCAAGAAGCAGGCGTCTTTTAATTTCGTGGCTGCTGTCACCATCTGCAGTGATCATTGAGCCCAAGAAAGTAAAATCTCTCATTACCTCCATTTCTTCCCCTTCTATTTGCCAGGAGGTGATGGGACCAGTGGCCATGATCTCCGTTTTTTTGATGTTGAGCTTCAGACCATGTTGAGCATCCAGGTAGGAAACTTTAAAAATGAAACCTAATATTACTCAGAGTATTGGAACCAATAACATATTTAAGCAGGAGCAGAGCAGCTGCTTTGAATCCAGTGTGGCAAGATGCCTGCCTATGGTCCCTGACTGCACAAACATTGCTCCAGTCTTAGATCTGAACTTTCCTTCAGCCTGAGGAATAAATGGTGCTGGTGCTGCTGTCACTGTTGATCAGCTGTTTGGCTGCCAGAGTGATTTGCTATTAAACAGCTGCTTACTGCCAAACAACTGCCTTGTGATTAAAGCAGCAATATTCTCCCATCACCCACACTGCAAGATAAATTCCAAGCAAGTTTTGGCAAAAACTCATGCAGCGACCACTTGAGTAATGCTAAGAATATAATCTCTTCACATTAATACAGTAATGATAATTACTTGTCATTACTTGTATCATCATCATCATTATTTATCTATCTAGAGACCGATGTCCGACCCTCATCAGAAGTGATCTCAGAGCAGATCACCACAATCTAAAATACAACAAATCAATTAAAATGGAAAATAAAATATATTATCAGACCTTTCTACCTTTTCATTAATAGAGTGTTCCAAGTGGTCCACATAAATTATTGTAGTAAAACTAATGAAAACTCAGTAACAACAAATTGAGGGGAGGTCCTGTAGTTCAGTGGCAGTAAATATGCTTTGAAGGCAAGAAGATCGAAGGATCCCTACACGGCATTTTCAGTTAAAAGGCAATCGGCAAAGCTAGGAGTGGAAAAATCCATCCCTCAGACCTTGGAGCAAAGCGGGTAGGATTCAATATGTGTTCATTTATGTGACCACTACTATCCTCACACTAGAGATGAGATTCCCAAGCAAAGAGTGCCTTTGTCTCAGGCAGGGGTAAGGAAACTGTGGTCCTCCAGATGTTATTGGAATCCAGTTCCCCTCATCCGATGCTGGCTGGGGTTGATGGGAGGTGGATTCCAACAACATCTGGACAGCCACAGGTTCCCTATCTCTGGCCTAAACCTATGCCCACTGTGTGAATGAAAGAGGTGAGATTTCCACCAGTCTTTTAGTGCAGCTGTGTGTGTTTTTCTTCTTTAATTAAGGTAAGTACTTACCTAACTAACAAGGTTGTTATGTGGATGCTGCTTTGAGCTCCTGGGTGGAAAGGCAAAATCCTGATCCTAACACACATACACATGTATGTAGTTTAAGCCCAAGGCTGCAATCCTAACCATACTTACCTGAGAACAAGCTCCACTGAACATAGTGGGATGTATTTATAAGAAAGTGTGCCTAGGAATGAACAACATCTCTCACTTGAAAGCCCACAGTACCCTGTGCTGAATTGTGGCCTTTGCTTTCTGAGAAATCAACCAAATATACAAAATAAACCAAATGTACAACAACAAAACAGTGCATTGTAATGTATTACATGCACACTGTTGGTACCTGGAGCCTGAAATAGGAAGCTGGGTCCCTATCACTTCAGGTCAATCTGATCAAGGAATGAGTGTCTGGGAAGATATCAGCACAGAGTCCTCTGCACTGCCAAGAAGGGGGTAGGGAAAGAGAGCCCCAAGGCAGAATGTGCCCTTGCCTGTTTCCTTTTTGTTTTGAGAATTGCCTTCAGAAGCCTATAAAAAGTTCAGATATTTCTAAATGTGGTGTGGTTGGGCGTGTGTGTGGGGAGGGTGTTTTTTGTTTTGTTTTGTTTTCTTTGCTGCCATACATGTTTTCCACCCATAATTGTTTTAATACAAACTACGAAAGGTTTTAAGACATACAAACTAGGAAAGGTTTTTTTACACCAGAAACAAAATTTCTCAAAGTGATGGAAAGTTTTATTAACAGAGCACTATTGTATGGAATAAGAGAGTTCCCAAATCAAGAAGTTATATATTTATTAATTGGGGCGGGGACATATTACTGATGCCACAGTTCTAAACTTTTTCACAATGAGTTCACACACAGGGCTGGATTCAACTAAATACTTGTGCTAGTGGGAATCAGCACAATGAGGCTTCAAGGTATGCAGACCCTCCAAGTGTCCCTGTTTTCCAGGGACAGTCCCTGATTTACAGAAGCCATCCCGGTTTCTGATTTCATCCTGGAATGTCTCGCTTTTCCTTAGCTTAGGATATCCCTTTTTTTAAAGGAGAAATGTTGGAGGGTATGGAGTTATCCAACTCCCGAGTTGTCTGAAGACAGCCCTGTACAGGGAAGTTGTTTAATGTTTTATTATGTTTGTTATATATGTTGGAAGCCACCCAGAGTGACTGGGACAACCCAGTCAGATGGGCAGGGTATAAATAGTAAAATTATTATTATGGAACAGGACATCCCTATTTTCACAGGGAAAATGTTGGAGGGTATGGGTAGGTGGTAGTGCACATACCTTGCATATAGACACTCAGGTTTGCTCCTGGGCACTTCTGGTTGGCTTAAACCCCTTGAAAGAAGCGAATAAAAACCCAGCTAAAATAGTTTTTAAAAACAGTACAGAAACAACTGAAAATGGGTTTCAAAACAAGACAACATGAAGTCAGAGACCTTTTCATTAAGCTAGGAAAGCTTGGTTTGTCTCTTTAGAAGACAGTCTTATGTATATTCATAAACCCAACCAAGGTCCTAGGTTAATGTACCCTGCCACTCAATAGGCCTAAGGATATCTTTTGCAGTTGCTTTTAGTTCTCCTCAAGCCCCATAGACTCATTCTCCTATAGTCTCCAAGTTGTATGCGTAATCTTCTCTGCCTTTGGGAAACACTCATTACCTTTCTGTGTCCTCACCAGAAGAATTTGACGAGCTCCAAGTTCACAACACCTTAAAGGGTGGCATTGTTTTCGAAGACAGCTCAGCCACTGCAATGAGGCCTCACTTAGGTTGCGGTTGACTTGAGGCACACCTTCATTTCAAAGTTACCTGTAAAAAAACACACACACACACACACACACACACACACAAAGCCTGCTACCTATAAAAATAGCCCTGGTGTTTGGCATGAATACCTGTTAAATATCTTTTCAAAGTATGCCTAGCACACCCTTAATTGCTTTCAAGAGCTCTCTGGCACTTTTTGTCTAGGGCCAATTCGTTCCTACGTGCAGAAATGCAGAGCTCTCAAAGTCAAGCCACTCCCTTGGCTCATGCAAGGAACCTCTGCTCTACCCATTGTGACACTGAAATGTACATGGTATGTATTTACTATGTGAATTTTTAAATGGCTGAATACCAAAGGTACATCTTCCCCCTACTCTTTAAAGAAGGAATGGGATAAAGGCAGGGGGCTCCTCCAGATGACACGTTTATTGAGCATCCTTCCTAACTGGTTTGCACAACACTTATGTGTAGCTGAGTTTGTATTCTCTCTTTATTGAGCTTTCATTCTGATTTGCTTGCAGGGCAGTTATACAACAACAAACATTTGTCCTGCATTCACTTGTGGGGCATTCATACATCTTCCTGTTAGCCATTTGTTCATGCCACACTTTTTGATGCATTTCCCCAGTGCCCTTCAAACTGCAAAAAGTCTGATTCTTCTTCAACATGGATTTGTTGCATGAGGTTGACAGAGCCCTTTATAATACTAATTTAATAATAACAATTTATTATTTATACCCCGCCCATCTGGCTGGGTTTCCCCAGCCACTCTGGGCGGCTTCCAACAAAACATTAAAATACAAGAATTCATCAGCTATTAAAAGCTTCCCTAAACAGGACTGCCTTCAGATGTCTTCTAAAAAATAAGAATAATTTAATCGGATTTAACTGCTCCAGGTGTGCACTTGGATCTCTACCACAAAATAGTCTGGAGCCACCCATAACACATACCCATGAACAGGAGGAGATGGAGAGCAGGGTGACTCTGGTTTTACCCTTCCACCTTTGCTCTTGAAAAGACATGCACACAGCTTGCAGATTGACTCCTGGTTGCCTCTTGACCCTCCTGCTTCAGTCAAGCTGTCCACTTTTCTTCCTGGTATGTTTACTCAATCAACCGTACGTCTGGTATTTTTTTTAGAGCAAATGCTTCAGGGTTTCCTCCCATCACCACAGAACTACTACAGTGCCTTCCCTTTTTTTAACCTCTACACAATAGCATTCTGAAGCTTAAATAAAGCAACAGGAAGGTTCTAACCAGGGACTTATTTGAACACCCTTCCAGCCACAAACACCACATGCTGAGGGCAGTTGTGTGCAGGCCAATGCCACATGGAGAAGTCAGTGTGGGTCAGCATTTTTGCAGACTGCTATGAATGGTTCTCATCTTGAGAGCAAGTCCTAACTGCTCTAGGTTAAGAATCCAAGATGCCTAGGAGACATGTCTGTGCTCCTGGGAGAGTAAGAGAAGATAACAAGCCAACTGATTTCAATGCATTTTCTCTGGAGGATGTTGATTCTGTGTTCTGTCTTTAACTAAACTGAAATAACAGGTCTGACATCCTTTTGGTGGGGGTGGGAGTGGAGAAAAGCAACTGGATCCAGTTTGTCCTTTTGATTGATTTCCCAGCATCAGCACTGAACTCACTGACAACTGGGAGCCAAAAAAATCAGCTTAGCTCAACCCAACATGCTGATAACTAAGTTGCGCTGCAGCTATCTGCCAAAGCAGAGGTTTCCTCCAAAATGATTTCTCTTTTTTTGATGTGTATGCACGTGTGTGTGTGTGTGTGTGTGTGAGAGAGAGAGAGAGAGAGAGAGAGAGAGAGAGAGAGAGAGAATCTCTTTACCCAGACAGAAAAGTATGATAAGAGGTAAGCTCTATGTACAAAGCAGTCGTGCTCAAATTCCAGTGTTAAAGTACTGCCGTATCGCTCTCACTTTTGACCTGTTCTGAGATATGCCCTTAAGATCTTGTCGTTACATTCTCCAAAGCAAAATAAGTTTAATTTCCTATTAAGAATGGATACCAAGGAGTCACTGGAAAACAGGGTTGTTGATACTATTTCAAGTTGCTGCTTAGGGCCACCAACAGGTGAGCAAGTGGCTTCAGGCATTTGAAATAGATGCAATGCCTCCTCCTTTCATGTAGCGATTCTTGAGCATTTTGCAGTAAACTGCTAAAAGCACTGAGAATTATACTAGGGAAAGGGTATAATACAGAGATTCCCAAACTTATTTGGCCTACTGCCCCCTTTTTTGGGGGGGGGGAATACTCAGCACCCCCTGGAGATCTCCCTTCTTTAAGCAAACAAACAGAAAGATGCAGACAAATTTGAGTTGTTTATTTGTTTTCTCTTCTTTCTTTATGCTTCCACCCCTCTTATTTTTATTCAATGTCCCTCCAGTTGCAGTGGAGGTTACTACTGCCCCCGTGAATCATTCCAGTGTCCCCCCAGGAGGTGGTATCACCCACTTTGAGAAATGCTGCTTAAGAGGAAGGGTGAGAGGTAAGGAGCTGGCCACTCAGGGATCACTTCCCATCAGCTGCAAAATCAGGAAAACCAAAGGTTTTGTCACTTGTGACTGGAAAATCAAAATATCCCCCCCATCTCTCTCTCTCTCTCTCTCTCTCTCTCTCTCTCTCTCTCTCTCACACACACACACACACACACACACACTAAACAATTATCTGCTCCCCTTTAACAGTGTCTCAAATATGCCACCAAAGGGTATCTCATAGCAAGGTGGCTCCTAAGTTGCTCTTCACTCAGAAACACAGCTGCATCAAGGAGGACTGCCTTTTTCACCCTCCCCCAAATTGTGCAGATGTTTTCCTGACATGTCCAAGTGTCCCTCCCAAGCAATGTTTTCCAATGTGTTGAAATCAGCCCTCTCAAGTTATGCTTCTCCTCCAAAGCAGAAGCTCTGACCTGAAATAGTAACATCTAAAAATATTCACTTGCCCTGGTCGGTTCCTCCACATTTTTCAACAAGCCCAATGGACAGGATTTTGTGCTTTACTTATTAGCAAGGGCTTTTTTTAAAAAAATGAATATTTATTAGCATTTTCAACAACAAACATAACAAAAATAAACAGAAAAAAGTAACAAAAATACAAAAAAAACTTTAAAAAGCAATTAAAAACATATACAATTTCAATTGCTTATTTTCATATAACTTCTTTCTCAGACCTCCTCACACCTCCCCTTCTTGTATTCCAATTCAATTGTTATTCCAGCAAATTCTTATTACTTATTTCTCAACCTTCGGTTAATAATTTTTACATATTATGGGGGGGGGGGCGGACTTCCTTTTTAACCCTTCGCCGCTCGTTCCTAATTCAACAAAATTTTCTTTAAATTCCAAATTTCATATTTACTCACGGGTTCTTATTTTTAGGTCCAAATGTTCCAAGGAAAAAGGCAGCGCTTCTCCGACAATGGCATGCGGCTTCGCTCCGCAGAAGTAGCAGTCTACTCACAGCACAGCACCGCGCCGTACCCCGTCCCCGTTCCGTAGCCTTTAAAAAGGCTCCTTCGCAGTTTGGGGGGGCGCAAATGGTGCCTGCCGAGTCACCACGCTCACAGGCATCTGCGCCTGTGATTTTTGAGGGTCCCCGCTTCGCCGCCGCGGACAAGACCCGATCCTGCGGAGCCGATTCCCGCCGAAGCTCAGAGGGAATCCACCATTAGTCGATGGCGCTAACCCGGAAGGTTTCATTAGCAAGGGCTTTTTGTTAAATAATAAGCTGATCAATAAAGCATCAAACCATCGCCAAGCAGGAACCTTCTTTAGTGAGGGGCAGCTCTTATCTGAGCTTTTATAACGGGGGTGTGAGAAATAGTCCCCAGACAAGCAGAAGGTTCACACAGTTCAACGTAGTGTCTCAACCCCTAGGCTAGTCAAGGAACTACAGTAGGGTGAAGAGTGCTGCAGTATGGGAGAATGGGAGCCGGTTGTTCACCTGATGCACACCTCATCCTGTGTTCTTACAGGCACCTTGAGATATACCCCAGTTTGATAACTGAAGTTTGGTTCACACAGATACATGCGACGTTTGATGGATTCATTCAACATTTGAATATGCGAGTGGCAGTCCTGTATGGTGAAATGGTTTGTTTCACCATTGAAAACTGGTGAAACAAACTTTCTACCTGTGGTGTTAAATCTGGGGGTGAGCATAGTAATAATTTGGTACTGTAGTCATTGATCAGTGATTGCGATAGCACAAAGCTTCCCTGAGAAAGAACAGGCCTTGAGCCATGGGTGTAGCCAGGATTTTTGTTAGGGAGGGCAGGACTTGGGGGGCAGAACCCACATGATTGGTCAGTTAATTAAGTATTTCTATTGTTTTACTTGATGGGGGGCGCAGCTGCCCCCTGGCTACGCCTGTGCCTTGAGCTGGTCCTGGTAGCCATGAATAGGGTGGGGAAAACCTTAGCTCAGTGCATAGGAGCCAACTCCTAGGGGCTGAGGTCCCTTCGCCCCCCTCCAATAAAATATTTGAGAGGACTGAGCCCCCCAAAAGATGGGCTTTGCCATTCAAATAGCGTGCATGTGTGCTGCATCTTGTGATCAGTTATGTGATGTTGGGCTTACCTGGGCCTCCTCAATATTTTGTTTAAGTTGGCACTCTTAGTTCAGTGACAAGAGCATATGCTTTGAATTCTGAAGATACTAGGAGAACTGTTGGTGGTCCAAATGCACCAATGTAGTTTCCTCTAACTGTTATGGACCCCATCAGTCTCAACATGTATTAGTCATTGGTGAGGGATAATAGGAATGAAGAGTCCCACATTATCTGGAAAGCACTGTAAAGGCCTGTAGTGAGCAACACTAAGCTGGATGGACAAATAGTCTGCCAGTGCAGTATATTGGGGTCTCGGGGCCTCTTCTTGAGTATCCAAGACATACCAGAAATCAGTAGATTTCAATGCAAAGGAAGATGCCTTTAAGGCCACAGCAAGAAACAAATTGACATTCCGGCAACGCAGCCATCTTTCGGTCCCTGCATGCTGCACATAGTGCAATAGTGAAGGAATGGACACAGGAGAGCAGCAACTGTTAAAGGTGATGACCTTCAGATGAGCTATTGAACTGACCTCTGTTCTGGTGGCTGTCCAGGTAGAGATTAAGAATTCCACAGAGCACTGTTTGCAGAACACCATCTTCTGCTTCAAATTTTCTGCTAATGCAGGTTTGGGTTTCAAAAGCCGAACTAGCAGTCCCAAAGGAAGAAGCGCCCCGGTTCACTTGATGGAACGCTACAAGAGCAAAACAAGCCGAAACCTGTTGTTGTTGTTTTAAATGGTTAAATATTAGCCCAGGTCACTAAGCTGAATGCAACCACCTGTATTTGATGATGGAGGCTGAGATAAGGAAGCCTCAACAATACAAATGCAACCGGTGGAGAGGCCAGTTTGGGCAGGATGAATTGGAGGAAGTCCCAATTGCACCCAGAAATGCCACATATACAAATGCACCAAAGATGCTGACATTCAGGAGCACCTGAAGAACTTGGGGTGGGGGACCTCAGGCCTGGGTGGCTAAATGTGGCCCTGCACACCTCTCTATCTGGCCCTGAGGACTCTCCCCAGCCACACCCTTTACTGGCCATGCTACACACCATCCACCAGTGCTTTTGCCTGGCTGGAATATGTCCTTCAGCTCTGACAATCCCTCTTGCTTCCCTGGATAAGAATAATAGAATCATAGAATTGTAAACTTGGAAGGGACCATAAGGATCAACCCCCTGAAATGAAGGAATCTTTTGCCCAATGTGGGGCTTGAACCCACAATCCTGAGACTGAGAGTCTACCAACTGAGCTATCACAGAGGATGGCGTGGGGTGTGAGAATGCTTGCAGAAACAAATTTAGTCATTGCTCGACCACCTTTTTCCTCTGGCCATGCCCACCAGCTGCATGTGGTCCCCAGAAGCTTGTGGAGAAGGGAAATATATATTTTTTATTTTTATAACTTTCCATTTCATTTCTATACCACTTTATATTTTTAAGGAAATAATAATAATCTCACAATGAATTAAAATATTTAATAATAATAATAATAATAATAATAATAATAATATCCCACCCTCCCCGGCTAAACTGGGCTCAGGGAGGCTAACATCAAAGTATATAATACATTAAAACATAAAATCCAAATGAAACAATCCAGAATAAAACATTACTGAAGAAAGTCAAACTTAAAGTATACATTCAAAGCAACAAAATTAGCAGGAAACTAAAACGTTTTCTTAAAGATTTCCAAATAAAAAAAAATGACAAAGGTGAATTACAACCACGGAATGCGCATTTAACACAGCAAAGTTACCAAAAATGAAAAGAAAAATTCCTTAAACATTTCAAAATAAAACATGACTAAAGGAAATATAAAATACAAATAATTAACAAGAGAATAAAATATTATCTCAAGCATATCTGCTGTTGTTGCAGCCAATCCTGCTCATGGTGGTTCATGGCGGGCAATGGCTGTGGAAGCTCAGGCTCACTTGGGTCTGCATGAAGCGAAAGCCAAGGTGGCCGGCGTCCCCCAGGCTGTAGAAGGCTTCCCACCTCTGAATTGGGCCAAGCTACATTTTGTCAATGAGTTTTTTTAAGAATGACATCAGGTGCCTGGATCACCTCCAAATATTTTAACCAGAAGAAGCTGATCTGCCATGCTTTTTTAACCTTGCAAGTTTCAACCTGGCAATAATCCTTCGTAACAAGAGGTGAAAACTGGAGCAGGGGCACTGAGGCTGGGAATGATAAAGAGAATCTGAAACTGGTGAAAAGTTAAAAGCTATCTACATCCCTTTCCAGACATTCTCCTTTCTTTCCAAAGAGAAATTAAAATTGCATCTTTTTTTTTTTTTAATTGCCACCGAAATGACATTGTACGCTGGATTAAAATGCTGAGCCCACCTTTAATTTCCTCCTCTTTACATGCAAGTTCATGACTGGCAGGTTGTGTCGCCCTGTTCTTATCATGTTAAAGGCCACCATGGCAAAAAGCCAGAAAGCGCTTTCATAGTCTTTTGACACGGTGCTGGGGATTTTTCTTGTCTGAATAGCAAGGCCTTATTCTCCCCGTTTCCTCTGTTCCCCATTATATAGCCCAGCAGCCATTCAAATCAAATAATGGTGTGTTGTGTTTTGTTTGTTGGCTCTGAACACACCAGCAGCAGTGAAGATGTGTGGGGCGCACTCACAATCCTTGGAAACGGTTGATGAAATACAAACTCTTGGGGAGGCGTGCGGTGCGGGTGGAAGCACACAAAAGGCGGGTGTCAAAAGGGTCACTTTATTGAGCCACAGGGCTTTTGATTCCGGCCACCAGTACGAAAGGACGACTTGCTGTGAGACATCAAAAGGAAACAACCTCTCCCGAACGCTTTCTGTCACGGCTTGTGCAAACAGCAATGTCACAGAAATGTTAGATGCTTGAGAGCCATGTGCCGCACTACCAGAGCCAAATCACAAGGCACCTTCTGCCATTACACACAGACACAACCCAAGCCTGCAATCCTAAACTCCCATTACTGGGGAATAAACCCTACCAAACTTGGTAGGGCTTCTAAGAAAGCATGTACAGGCTTGCAAATGACTTCTAAACTCAAGGTCTTCCATAGGCTGTGACCCACTGACATTTCGAATTTTTGGAAAGTTCTGCTCTGCATGCAAACTGAATGGGGCACTTTTGGCCGGCGGGGAGGCAGCCCGAGGCAGTGGGGAGAGGCAGGGCTTCAGCCAGTCCTGCAGCACCCTCATGAGATCCTGTGGGAAATTGTAGCATCCCATGCAATGGGAGTAGTAGAGGGTCAAGTGCAGGGGTCCCCAAACTAAGGCCCGCGGGCCGGATAAGGCCCAAGGGACTCGTTTTTCCGGCCTGCAGCAACCCCTGCCGCCCGGTGCCACTGGCCGCTTTTACCGGCACTGCGCGGCTGCCCACTTCTGGGTTGGAGGAGCATCGGAAATAGCTTGTGCGCATGCGCATGTGTTATTTCCGGTGCACATCCAGGTTGGAGAAGGCCCGTGCACATGCACACAAGCTATTTCCGGTGCTCCTCCGACCTGGAAGTGTGCCGGAAATAGCATGTGCGCACGCGTATGGGCACGTGCTCCCCTGCCCTCCGCGCGAGTGGCGCTGGAGATACCGGCCCGAGGCGCAATAAGTTTGCTTACCCCTGGTCAATTGCTTAAAAGCCTCAGCCACAAAGAGGCTGGGGCCATTTTGCCCTGCGTGCTTTCCCACTCGCTTAGTGAGGCCTTGTTAGGGCCTGTCTGTGCTCTTTGGGTCACTGGCTAACAGGTCCAGAAATGATTCCCCCCCCCCCAACCTCAGTTGGCTCTGGGTTTCCCACCTCTTTCCCTTAGTGAGCACTTCATCATGCTAGGCATTCTCAATCTTCTGCCACTACTTCATGCACAAACAGCATTGGGCAGGATCAGACTAGCAAGGATGTCCCCATAAAGGGCCTGGAGGGGATGATCGGTTCAAGGCATGGTCCTAGCTCGGATGGGGCACTGCCTGGCTGAGAGTGGACCTCTCCCCCAGATGCCCAGTGGGATCCTGGGTGCTTGGCTTGCCCCACAGCGGGGTCTGACACTGTGGCCAGCTCCCATGGGCTGGTTGGGTGCTTCCCAACCATCAAACAAAATGCCACTCCAATAGCAAGGGCTGGCTGGAATGAAGACTTTCCCTTTGCCCTCGTGCCATGCCAGCCCCACTGACCTGCCATATAATCAATAAAGCTGGACTTGTTTTCACTCAACACTCTTGAGCATCATGTGCCATTCCTACAAAAACCACGAGCCACAAACCTGAGATTCCCTGGTTGGTTAAGCAACTTCAAGGTCCTTGCTCTCCAATCTTATTGTTCTTTATCCTTCTACCAGACAGCCATTCAAGTGGAGAATGCCTCCAAACAGAGGGCAGCGCTCTGGAAAGTAGGACACGTGGCCGTGCTGGCTATATCTCGCGTAAAAATGGGATTCTGGTTTCCAATCTACTTAATTTAGTTTTCACAGCATCAAATAAGTAGGACAACTGTCTAAGTGGCTCATTTGTGCCAGTTTTCTCCTTCTCCTTCTTTATACAACTGTTCATGTTTGGATCGGAAGCACAGGAAGTGTGTACAGAAAGGCCTCTTCCTCCCCGATTTATGAAAGCTTTTCTTGGATAGAATGCCAGGCTGCGCTTGAAAAAAATCACATTGGCATCAATAATATAAGCAGCATCATAGGCATATACTTCTTACCAAGCATAAGCGTAGCCAAGAGGGGGCAGAGGGGACAGCTGCCCTCCCCCGCCCCAGATCAAGTAAAACAATAGAAATACTTAACTAACTGACCAATCCTGCTCCCCTCTAACAAAAGTCCTGGCTATGCCCATGTTACAAAGCCACATACAAAAACACACACAAAAAGCAAACCTCAAGTCAGTAGGCCAAAAGAATGGGGTGCAATGGGTTAGCAAACATCTTCTGCTGGAGGATATACTCTTTTCTTCCCTTTTCTGCATTATGCTAACACCGCTTCTTTCTTTCTTTTTCTCCACTCAGCAGGCTGCCAAGGAAGGGGCAAATCATTTGAAATTAAGCTAAGGGCTATATGAAATCCTAGGGTAAATGATTGCCCGTCCCTGATGTTATGCAAGGGACTCCTTCACTTTCCCGATGCAAGCCTACCTCCCCCCCCAAAAGAAATATGGCACTGAACAAAAGCTTCCTATTAGCTCCAACAATTTTCCCCTCAAGCCTAATTCTCAGCAAAGGAAGGGAAGGAGGTGAACAGTATAAGCTAGATAGGGAGGCCCCACAGTTCCCCGTCTAGTTGCATCAATATTCTGATTCGGTATACATGCTTGACTGGTTGTGATAATGGTCCCAAGAGACTGCCACCACTCAGTTTGCCCCTATCACATAGATTAGGAGAAAGAACTTTCCTTTCTAATTGAGACTTTCAAAGCATGTAAGTGATGGAAAATCTGAAAGACACCTGTGGCTGCTGGGTGCTTTGCTGAAGTTAAAGTACCTTCTGGAAGTTTCAGTTACAGATAGGTAGCCGTGTTGGTCTGCCATAGTCAAAACAAAAAAAATTCCTTCCAGTAGCACCTTAAAGACCAACTAAGTTAGTTCTTGGTATGAGCTTTCGTGTGCATGCAGTGTGTATCTGAAGAAGTGTGCATGCACACGAAAGCTCATACCAAGAACTAACTTAGTTGGTCTTTAAGGTGCTACTGGAAGGAATTTTTTTGTTTTGACTTCTGGAAGTTTGTTTATCAAATTTCTTACCTGTCCTTCACTGCACTGGCCCACATCCAGCCCACTGCAGCCTCCAAGCTGGTCTGGTACCTGATGTGCCTCTCCTGATTCAGATGAGAGATGGGGGTGGGGGGAGAGAGATGGTGACACTTCATTCCAAATTCCCTGCTGACAGCACTCAGCAGTTCGAGATACAGTGGTACCTCGGGTTACATACACTTCAGGTCACAGATGCTTCAGGTTACAGACTCCGCTAACCCAGAAATATTACCTTGGGTTAAGAACTTTGCTTCAGGATGAGAACAGAAATCATGCTCCGGCGGCACGGAGTTTCAGGTTAAGAACGGACCTCCGGAACAAATTAAGTACTTAACCTGAGGTACCACTGTAAATGTTAAATAGCATGGTGGAAAAGATGAAACCACATAGGATGCCACTGGACAATTCCCATAGTTCTTACGATCAACCAACCCCCCCAGCTCCCCAAGTCTACTCTGAACTCCATTTTGTGCTCATTACATCTCTACAGTTTGTGCCTCACTTTTGGTGTTGCTTTGCTGGCAACCCAGTTCCTATCCTTGTCAGTGGGAGGAGGTTTGTAGCTCAGTGCATATGCTTTCCACACAAATGTTACCATTGTTTGCAGGGAGAGCTAGGGAAGAATCCCATATGAAACTCTGGAGAGAAACCCCAACAGTCAATGTAGAGACAATGCTGAATATTGGCTGAACCACTCAATTGACTTGGTGTAAGCTCGGCCAGCCCTGCTATTAGGCAGAGAAAGCAGCCTCCTTAGGTGGCAGATGCGGATGGATAGAGAACAGATACTGTGTGAATTAAGCAGCTTGCCCTGTGCCTCTTAAGCTTGCCTGCTGGCCTCCTCCGGTGTGGTGGAGGCTCTGTCCCATTACCAGTGCTGAAGTAAGTTTCACCTGCCAGTCCTAGGCTTGCCATGTGTCCGGAATTTCCCAGACATATCTGGAATACTGCAGTTTGAAGCAGTGTCTGGGCGAAAATTGCAAAAAAAACAACAACAAAAAGTCCGGGAAAATCCGGATGTGTGGCAACCCATGTCGGCCGTGTCGTTTGGGGCAATTTCTGTTTAAAATTGCTCAAAAACTTCAATTTTTTTGCAGCCTCTTGTGTTCTTATGAGACAGTATGGAAGGTGAGCATGACTTGCAAATGTTGCTCTGTATTTTTTATGGGTGCTTGGCCTTTTAAAAAATAAAGGCTAAGAGATATAAGATAGCACGGCTATAAGCAGAAGGCTTGTGCAAGTTCAGAAGTGCTGTGAACTAGAACAAATCATGTAACCTCCTCATTTTCTTTTATTACACCAGGCAGGTACACTTGAAAATGTACTGGGCATGAGTAATAAATTAACTAAATATCAGTGTTGTCCAAGTAATCTGCCAGCATTGAGGAGGGCAGATTGATAGATAGGTAAAAGCAAAAGGGTACATTATCATTAAGCTGCAATTACATTCTCTGGTTGGAGCTATCTAAAAATGTAGCAGAACCTGGAGCAGAGAAAAGTGACAGATGCTACAAGGAAAAAGGGGGGGGAACCACCCTTGATTTCACAGCAAACTTCTTTTTTATATAATTAATGTAAAACGGCAGTTAGTAACCATTCCAGTTACTCCTCCACAGTGCAATCCTATGTTCCGCTTATTCTGAAGCAAGCTGCATTGGATTCACTGGCGCTTACTCCCAGGTAAAGGTGCATAAGCTTGTATGCTGAGACCATTAACAGTGCAATCATATGTATACGTGTCTACTCAGAAAAAAGGCCAGTGGTTTTCAGAAGGTGTGGTCCCAGTGAAGCTGGCACAGGGTTGCAATCAAAATGGATTAATGTGACACACCAGCTAGAAGGGCTTAATTTCCTTGAGTGCTGCTGTGGTGTGCAGGCTTGTGAGTTAGAGAAACATGGTGCCTAGGGTGTTCTAGGACAGTAGGGTAGTGCAGATGTTAAAAATGCATCTTTCAACCTCAGATCTACTTTCTACTCATAAAATGTACATGATAATGAGGTAAGGAATTTCTTTCACCTTGCTGAGAAAAAAAGGACATGTAAATAAATTGAAAATGAAGTGGTGTTGTTGTTGTTGTCTGACTTATCCAATAGCTTTTATTTGTCATGTCTGCTGCTGTTTTATTTTTTGTATGTAAATTTATTTTAGCTATATATTACTTGGACATTTGGGGATATAAAACCCAATAAACAATAGCTCAGGCCGTGTTGAGCACAACCAAATACTGGCTTCCATTCATATTGTATTTTCAACAAGCTTTAAACCAAGTCAGCGGCTGGCTTCATAGGCAAGTTACACCTGGAAAGAATGCAGCCACCCATCCTTCAACCATCAGTTGCAGGAACACCTGCTTGGGACTGTGTATGGCACAGGACAGTATCCACCAAGAAAGTTCCTTTAGATCAGACTTTCCCAACCTGATGCCATCCAATTGCTTTGGACTACATTCCCCATCAGGCCCAGCCGGAATGACCAGTGGTTGTGGGCCATGGGAATTGTAGTCCAGCAACATCTGGATGTCACAGGAGGCTACGATGACAAATTCCAGATGTTAAGAGAGCTGGCTCAAGATATGGAACAGCAAACGCCTGCCCTACCCTTGTTGATTAGCCATAGTACCCTAGGTTAGTCAAGTTGTTTTGGCACCTGAAGCAGATAAATCACCCAAATGACTCTCCTGCTCCCAGTCAGTAAAAACACAACAATGAATTAAATAATTAACAATTTGCTGTCCTTTTATAGCACCCCAAATCATCTACCTGAGGCGGCTCCTTCACTCTGCCTCACAGGAAGGCTGCCCAGACTAGCACTGCGGGCTATTTAAACTCACTGCAGAATAACCCCAAGACAAATTGGAAAGTTTCGTTGTGACCTCCCCTAGCACCAATCAACATCAGTGAAAGTGTCAGCCTAGAAAATTAATAAATCTATAAACAGCAGGAAGAACCTTCCTTTAAGAGGTTAAAGCAGGAAACATCTTACTTTCTGCAAAAATTTACTGACAGTGCCTCATCCTGACTGAAAACCACAGGAGGCCATTTGTGTTGAAAATAGGAAAGAGGAATTCTGGCCATTTTGCAAGGAACTCGAGGAGCTGTCTCATTTTGCTGATTCTTGAAGCTGCCTCAGCATTTGGTAACCTAATATCTCGGTATCGCTTAAACATTATGCTAATGAAAGGCTTTTGTGCAACTGCTTTACATTAAGCCTTGCCCACAGGAAAGTACAAGTTGTCATGTATTATTATTATTATTATTTTAAGAAGACAGATGGCAACTGTTATTTGTGAACAAGCCTCCGACTCAGCCCAGTTCTCCTCAAATCCAAGCTGCTCCCCTGCAGTGGCAGCGGCGCGGAGACGGCAGCCAGAGGGAGGCTGCCAAAACCCACTGGCTGCCTATGGCGCTCTGTTGCTCTTCGAGATTTCACAGGATGCGCTGCCGAGAAAGTGGCTGCGTGAAAGCTCCTACGGGGGGCCAAGCCACCGAGCTTCCTGGAGGAAGTGGTTGCTCATCACTCTAACCTGAGAAAAGAGGAAAGATGATTGGCTGCAACTCAGTCCTTCACCAGCCCCCAGTAGCACCTCAACTCTGGGCACCAGGAGACCACAGGAATATCCACCACACAGATTGAAACTTTTCCATTGCCCACTCCAGCTCCCTTCTGCTTGTGCCTCTGCTTCCCAACCCCTTTATGTTCTGCAAGATGCCTATGCTCTTGGCTTCTAGGGCCGGCCACTTGATTTCCAGACAGCTGTTCCAGGACATCAGTACTTGTCTCATGTCTTCCCCAGCCCTCAATAGCCCATTGGCTTTGCTCCACTCCCTTGGTGCCGTTTTGCCACAGCTTTGACACAAGGGTGAGGGACTTCTAGATGTTTTTGGACTCCAGTTCCCATCACTCCTGGCCATTGGCATGCTGGCTGGGGTTGAGAGGAGTTGGGATCCAACAGGCTCCCCATCCCGGTTTTACCATATCACCTCCTATGGTCAGAAGGCATCAAGGAAGGACAACAGGTCAGCTCAGTGGTAGAGCCAGGATGTCTCAAGTTCAATCCCCAGCATCTTCAGGTAGCGTTGGGAGATGCTTCTGCCTGAAGCCTTGGAGAGCTGCTGCCAGTCAGTGTAAATAATGCTGAGGAAGATGGACCAAAGCTCCAACTCGGTATAAGGCAGCTTCCTATATTCCTAAATACAGGGCCAGGCCAGCCATTAAGCAGGATGAAGCCTCAAGGGGCGGACAGGACACACCACTCTTGCCTTTTGGTGGCACTGAAGTCCCCCAGTGGTCACTATTGGGACTGCTCCTTTTTAACTTGTTCATAAATGACTTGGAGTGAACTGATTACGCCCAATTGTTCAGGTTGGTAAGAACAACAAGGGATTGTGAGGAGCTCCAAAAGGATCTCTCCAGGCTGGGTGAATGGGCATTCAAATGGTGAATGCTGTTCAATGTAAGCAAGTATATATATTGGAGCAAAAACTCCTAACCATATACCATATACCAACACGGCAGCTGCAGGCACACAAGTGTCTAGAGAGGCTTTACCTGGCCCCCCACTGAATTCAGACTTAAAACAAGTGGGGTCTGGCCTGCTGGCTAAATTTGGCCCTCCTGGGCTCCCCATTTGGCCCATGTCATGTATCTGTTTCAGGCAAGCCACAACCACTTGCTTTATATCTGATGTTGTTGATGAAGTCTGACATGGGGTGGGGAAGGGCCAAAGGGGGCTTTGCAGGCACTGTCAATTGGGGGTGCCTGCAAAGCACTTTGTGCAGTACTTCCCAAGCAGCAGATAACTAGCTGATCGTTGACCTTTTGGAAGTGCTGCCAAAAGGGCTATGCAATCCCTGTGCTTGGGAAGTCTGCGTAAAGGGATTGTAGAAACAAAACAAAATAAAAGTGCAGTGCTTCCCAAATGTGCAACAAGCTCTTTGACTGGTGTCACTCATCTGAATCACTATGACGTCAAATAAGATAATGATTTTGATGCAAAATCTGCATGCATGATTTACCCCTGTGGCATAGGACAATATGGATTTGGATTACATGGGTTACAATAGCTCACATGTGCACCATTTGTTGAATGGGCACTGGTGTTATAGTTTTTCTCATGAGTTAAACCCCGCCCCCACTTCCTCGCCCTAATAGTACAACGCTGGTCATGCAGATCAGAATCACCATCTGTACAATTCCTTGTACAATTCGTTTCAACAGTTCAGTGGTTAGTTGGACAGAGAGCTGGTGGCAAGGCATCACCTGATCGTAGTGACCTCTAAGCCTACCTCCCTTGGTGTTATCTGGATCACTTGCCCCATAATGTGTCCTTGTTGGGGCAGGAGGGCTCCTAAGTTGCTTTAATTAAGTTCAACTTGAAGTAATATAAATATACCATTTTTTCCATGCAGCACAACTTCAGACCACAGTTCTAGTACACTTTGAAGAAAGGTCTTCTAAAGTACAGGACATTTTTCCACATAAATATGTTTTAAATCTTAACATTCACTCTTAAAACACATTTATGTGGAAATAAGTCCTGTTGGTTTTAAGCAGCTTTCTTCCAAATAAGTAAACACTAAGAGCGAGGTGAAGGTTACAGTAACACTGCAAGGGACATATAAAACATTTGGATAATCAGCTGCAAGAGCTATATTTACACTGGGTTACTTTGACATAGAGTTGCATAGGAAGCAAAGTGATAAATAACAAAGACTTGCTGGCAACTCAATATTCACCATGTTTAATCAGAAGTCCTGTTGATTTCAATGGGGTTAACCTCCAAACAGGCAAAGTTAGGATTATGGCCTTAAGTAGCAAAATCCACATAAGGATTCAATTATGAACACATTTATGCAATGACGTTTTACAATTTAAAATGTAGTAAGTATTTGAGACCCCAGCATTGCCTTGCGATTTGTTCTGGCAAACCGTTATGGTCAAAGCAATCTGTAAACATTCGGGGCAACTCTAAGGAAGAGCAGCTTTCTGCTCATGGAGTCCTATGGAAAGTTGTCACCCTAAATATAGTAAACTCTATGCCTGTTTTCTGAGATCGGTTACACTATATAATGCAACAGGGCTTAATCAAAGATATAAGTTGGTAGGACTGCTGCCTTAGTTGGAAGTGGATTCCACTAGAATTTGCAAAGTGTACTTCTGTATAACGGTGATTAGCATGGATGGCCGAATCCTGTACATACACATAGGAAGGCCACTTATGCATTGCCGGGGTGGGGGATGGGGGACCAAACAAAGGAAATGCCTCACCAAAAGACACACTTGTTTGAAAGTGGAACAGTCTCCCTCAGGAAGTGGTGGACTCTCCTTCCTTGGAGGTCTTTAAGCAGAGGTTGGATGGCCATCTGTCATGGATGCTTTAGCTGAGATTCCTGCATTGCAGGGATTGGACTGGATTGACCCCTGGGATGCCTTCCAACTCTAAGATTCTGTGATAAAATGTGCATGCACAAATTTATATGTATACACTCACAATCTACTATATATCTTGAAAAGTTTTTGTTTGCTCAGAATTTGGATGTCTCTTAATGAACGCATTTTGCATGACGGTTCCTGAGAATAAAGAGCAGGTTTTCATTGTATGTTTGGATGCAGCTGGACACCATTTGGAATCAAGATGGCAGACCAAACCTTTCAAAACTGCACTGAACTTTTGGTTTCTTAGCACTCCTGAGGAAATACTGGATACAAAGCTGCTAGTTAGAAACAATCACTATCCTTTAGATAGAAATGCAATGGGTGGGATTCAACATCATGCTATTACGAATGTTCCACCAGCACAGGAATTTCAGCTGCTTCCCCCTGTGCACTCTTCTGGGGGTTCCCCCAACCCACCCCAGTCAATTTCAGGGGGCATGCAGAAGGAAGTCCATTGCACGTGTGGAAGTTCTTAAGCAGGGCTCAGGAAGTGAATCCTGCCCAACACATTTCACCAGGGTACAAAAAACTAGCCAAATGACCTGTAGGCCTGCTCAATCTGCTGCCCATGTACTAATTGTATACAAGCAATTCAATACTCCTACTGCTCTTCCTTCTTAGGATTTGTTCTCTTTAAAATGTGTTTGGATTAGCTAGCCCTTCAAATAGAAGACTGTAAATGAAGACACATAGACACTGTTTTGGGCTGGCTCTACCATTAGACAGAATGAGATGGCCTCCTTAGGCAGCTATTTCTGGGTGTCATGAGACAGCAGACAGCTCTTAGTAATTTGATGGTTGTATTTTTTTTTCCTGCCAGGAAGGGGCAGAGGAGCATGTGGGATTTTCAAAATCATGTCTTGGGCAAGCCCGCAACACACATTTTCATAACTGCCCCCTCTTTTCTAACTTTGAAAAGGTTGTAGACTGACTTTTCTTTAGCTGACCAAACCCTGATCAAGGTAAACGTAAAGGACCCCTAGACGGTTAAAGGTAAAGGGTAAAGGGACCATTAACTGGACCATTAGGTCCAGTTGTGACCGACTCTGGGGTTGTGGCACTCATCTCGCTTTATTGGCCGAGGGAGTTGGCATACTGCTTCCGGGTCATGTGGCCAGCATGACTAAGCCACTTCTGGCGAACCAGAGCAGCGCACGGAAATGCCATTTACCTTCCCGCCGGAGTGGTACCTATTTATCTACTTGCACTGGCATGCTTTCGAAATGCTAGGTTGGCAGAAGCAGGGACCGAGCAACGGTTGCTCACCCCGTCGCGGGGATTCGAACCGCTGACCTGCACAACCCACAGCGCCACCTGCATCCCTCCTAGATGGTTAATTCCAGATAAATTCTACTAAGGGGTGTGGCGCTCATCTCCCTTTCCAGCCAAGGGAGCTGGTGCTTTCCGGGTCATGTGGCCAGCATGACTAAACCACTTCTGGTGCAACGGGACACTGTGATGGAAACCAGAGCACACAGAAATGCCGTTTACCTTCCCGTCACTGTGGTACATATTTATCTACTTGCACTGGCATGCTTTCAAAATGCTAGGTTGGCAGACGTTGGGACAGAGCAACAGGAGCTCACCCCATTGGGCGGATTCAAATGGCCGACCTTCCAATCGGCAAGCCCAAGAGGCACAGTGGTTTAGACCATAGCACCACCCTGATAGTCTTTGTTAAACTCCTTCATAAAACTCTTAATGTCATTTTCTGCAATAGTTTGGGTCACTATGTTGAGGCAAAGCACTTGTTCATAATGCCACCAAGTAAAATGAAAACATTTGACATCGTCTTTCCAGAACAAGCCACTGCCTAGCTTGTAAAAAAGAAGAGGAAAAATAAAGTTATTGAATGTTTTCAATAAAGAGCTTGGTTGCATTATAGATAAGCGCTGTGCTTCAATGGCTGAATCTGAAATTAAAATGCATGCTGGGAAACATTAATAACACAACTTCACTCACTACTGATATATTTATGTTCATTTATTCCAGCTGTTATGTCAGGCCAAACACCCTAGAGAATGTAAAGAAGGCATTGGAAACCATTCAGTTACATTCAACCCGTTTTAACAGGTTCCAGGTCTCTTAATTAGTTTAAAGAGGACCTTCTGCCAACTGCGGCTGTTGAAAACACTCAAAAGAGAAACAGTGACCTCTTCTGGATTTTGTAAAGAAGTCAAAATTGTATTTGGCAAGCGTCTGATATAATATTAATCTAAGACAGGGGTCTGCAACCTTTAAGACAAAAAGAGCCACTTGGACCCGTTTCCGAAGAAAAAGAAACTGGGAGCCGCAAAACCATTGCGACATTTAAAACAAATATATCTCCGGAGCCGCGATCTGACAGCGGGTGGGAAGGTGACGTCAGGACGGTGCGTGACTAACCGCCCGCATGCGACGTCACAGCCAGTACAGCGCCCACCACAGTGGGGAGTGTCGGGGCACACAATGCGTCTCCTCCCTCACTAGTATCCGCCCTGGAGCCGCGGCAAAGGTGTAAAAGAGCCACATGCGGCTCCGGAGCCGCGGGTTGCTGACCCCTGATCTAAGAGGAGGGTTTTATTTGCTCTCCTCTATGGGAGAAAAATGTAAATAAAGGATGTCAAACACATTTCATGTTGACAAAGGATGTTGTTTTTGAAAACTGACTCTTTTATTAATTAAGAAACATCTTCATCTTGGGAAAGCCAGGAAACCATACAGCTTCAAAGCATGCAGAGCTTCAAAGCCAGATATAAAGACTAAACAATTAGTTGAAAAACACTCATCTCCCTCTTTCAAGTGAAGATTAACTTGATTTACTGGCCCAGTTATTGGACCAGAATTGCTAGATTATACAAACAAAACGCCTTGGCATGGTTTGGCGGTTACATTTCACTCCAATACAAAGGACCAAATAGAGAGTGCATTCAAATGTTAAATGTTCATGTGAGCATCACCAAAGCTCTGACTCCCCCCTACCTCCATGCTCCCTTATGCTAGTGGTTCACAGGGAAGCCATAAAACTTATAACATGGTTGGGGCAGATGATGCAAAGTGCCTTGATTCCATCATTGCAATGGCCACTAAAGTCAGAAGATTAGGAGTACATGAATTAGACTTACCCTGAATCACATCATTGGTCCCTATAGCTCAATACTGTCTACAATGACTGCCAGTGGTTCCCCAGAGGTTCAGACAGGAGACATTCCCAGCCCTCCTGGAGATGCTAGGTATCGAAACTGGGACCTTCTGCATACAAAGCAAATGCTATTTCTCTGAGCATGAAAATCTACCCACTGGGCCTCTCTGCTTTATCTACCAAATTTAACTTGTTCAATTCACCACCTACAGATGGGACACCACGTCTTCAGCTCAAACAACACATTACGTTATGTATGCATTCTTCTAAAGTGTGCACAAAACTGGCCATTTCCTTTTCAAAAACTACAACAGCCATTTGGGCCCATTGACAGAGATGTTACTACTGTACTTTCCTCTCCAAGCGCTTTCCCAGCCAAAAATCACACACACACACACACTTTTCCCTTAAAGGTGCTGCTTACTGCAAATCCCTAAGATTCCAGGAATACAGATCCTACCTGATCCCAACAGCATTTACACTGTTCTGTTTTATTTTGCTTTGCATTTCCCAACTCTCTAATTAATATGCAAAACTTTCTTTGGCTAGAAATTATCAAAGCATTTGTTCCAGTTTCAATCCTACTTTAACACAAACCGCACATTCCAGACCAAAAGACATTTTTATTTATTTGTATGTATTTATTATTCCATTTATATCCTATCTTTATTCATCCCTGTGGGGGTTCAAACCCTGGTCTTCCAGGTCATAACCCAATACTCTAACCACTATGCTACACTGGCTCTATAGGAAGAAATAAAAAAATGCTCTAAGATTGTTCTGGATCCCAGTTAGCCACTTACTTTCCTTTAGTTATTCAATCCATTTTTCAAAAAAACCCACCAATTTTCTACTATCTGCCTATGATTGTTCTAGGAAAAACTATATTCAGGACACAGTCTTGTATTTGACCATTGCTGGCTGAGGATTTGACAGAAACTCAGCACCATAAGCAGAATGCCAGGGATGGTGCAGACATGACAGATATGCTGATGAAATCTGACATCAGCAGAATAGTGGGGCTTGTGTAGGTTTTCTGCCAGTGAAGATCTGCCTGTGGATGGGATGGGAGTCAGGATGGGGTGGCCCAGAGAAGTGCAGAGTTACCTGATATGCTATACTCCTCTAGGCTCCAGTGACCATGTCATAAACAGCCAAAGATGCAAAGAGTTTCCCTCCTGCTGACACCAGTGGGAGATAAACTTCTTTAAAAAGATAAAAGGGGAAAAGAAAACCTCCTTGTGTCAATGACCATCCTGCTCACTTTGCTGGGTCAGGCATAGGATATGGTGTAACTCATCACCCAATCGCAGCACACCAGGTAAATAAATCCTGCATAGGGAGACTGCAGCTGAAGGCATGTCCCCACTTGCCCCATGCCTAGAGCTCCCAGAGGCCAGTGTTGGTGATGGGGAAACCGGGAAAGAGGTGGGGGGTTTTGCAGACACAGGAGTGGTTTCCAGAGACCTGTTTGTTGGGCATTTGGTCTCATTGGTTTGTACGACATTTCTGCAGAGGTTATACAACACTGCCATCAAGTGGGAATTATCCCACACTTTCTACTGCTTCCCCCCCCATCACATTTCTTACTGCAAAAAGCCTACTTTTTAAGCGTGAGAAGCCTGTAGTGCTGTTGCTGTTTACCACGATGTACCCATCTTCTTGGAAGGGGGTTAAGAAGAAGGGCCACGCTATTTCACGAAGGAGCATAATTGGCATCTATTCAAATGTGTGAGAGAGCCAAAAGTGATGCCAGTCTGGAAGCGTCCACAGAGAACCGGCTTCCAGAACATATGGGGGAACTTGAGTACCTCACTTCTAGGGGGAACCTCGAAACCCAACAATAACTCCCACTCTGATCCAACAACCACATCGCACACAGGCAAGCAAAGGAAGTAGGAAACACTGGCTGCAAAGTGTGACAATTGTGACCCATTTGTTCTATGTGAACTTTTCTTTTAAAATATATATCCCACTTTTTTTGAGGAACTTCCTCCACAAATGAGGAACTGCCCTCCTTGCGGAGAGCTGCCTATTTTGTGACCGCAACATGAAGCTGTAATAAAAAGACTATAAATCTATCAACTGCTTGTTAAATTCTTATCCGTGAAGTTATCAAAGGGAGGGGAGGACTTTCCGAGCCTGACACTCTGTGTTGTGCCATCCTATTCTGTGGCGTTCCCACCCCAGCACTGCTTGTGAGCAGCATAAGAAAAATGGAGCCCCTGCCTGGAGGGATGCTGGTAGAAGGAGGAAAGTTGTTGTTGCTGCCTGATGGTTTTGGGTAAGGTTACCAGATGTTTTTCCAATGAATCCGGGGACACTTTTCAACTTCAATGGATTTTGTATGGGGACTGATCTGTAAATCTGGGGACTGTCCCTAGGAAATGGGGATGTCTGGTTACCTTAGTTTTGGGTGCGGTGGCATTCTTTCATATGTTGTGTGGGGGTGTATCAGAATATACCCCTGCGCAGCATGCAAAAGAATGGCACAGTGCCCAAAAGCATGTCCTTTTCACTGTGAGTTCACTGGCTTCCTCTGTGTATGGTTCGTGTGTGGTGGATTTTGGCTATGTGTTCACGGATGCAGGGGTCTATCTTCTGCTTTTATGCTATTTTTGAATTTTCTGTTTTGTGTGTTTTCTCTTCTACTCCTGGGCTGAGCATGTATAGCCATCCTACCTGCTTAGCAGAATGCTGCTGACAGACCTATGCATTTATTGATTGATTGATTGATTGATTGATTGAGTAGCCAGTTATTTTAATGATTATTCCATACTGCTTTTAAAAAAATATTTTGTTATATTGCTGTGCACTGCCCTGATATTTTGTGAGAGGGCAGACTATGAATATGTCCATAAATATAAAATAGAAGTGATGCAACTTTACTCCTGGTGCAATTGCTATGTAAGATTGTTCTGCTAATCTTCTGTTTATTAGAAGCTGTCATTATAATTTGCCCATATCGCTTTAATGAAAATTCCTCAGTTGTTAAAATATTCCACCTTGAGGACAGATGTGTTTTCAATGAGAATTTGCCTTTATCGAAACACCATGAGCTCACAGCACTGATTAAATTATTACATGTTGTGAAAGGCAAAATAAATGTCTTCTTTCTTGATTTTCTTTCATGTTTCACCTATATGGCCCTTTCATAGCATGCCATTATGTTGCTGTCTGAAAAGTTTTATTGTTGTATGTACATTGCTTAGGATAGTCTTTTTTTAAAAAAGTGGCTAATGCATTTTTCTAAATAAATAAAATAAATGTGGGATCTACTTTTTTTGAAACATTAAACTCATTCTTAGCTACTTGCCCTGCAGCTTTTGATCACTGTGTGATATGCCGCTGTGTAACTAACTGACGGGTATACAATTTTATCTTAATGTTACACAAAGGCTAATTACATAGCAACAGTTACTAGCCTGCTGCTTTTCTTCTGACATGTTTGACAGATGGGTCACACATGCGAAATACTTTTTTTTTTAAGTTTCTATCCATCAACAGCTTAGCTACCAACTTTGAAAACTGCCTCTCGATTTTATATTGCAAGTTCTTGCAATGTAACCATTTTTACTGGAATATTTTTACTGAGTTTTGTTTTGTTTCAATTCGTCAACTCCAGTCTGTTGTTAAGGAAAAGAAAAGAGAATTGGAAGGCAACAGCGTTGCACAACGAAAGGTGAAAAGTTTATGCTCTCCCTTTCCCCCCGTGTGTGTGGTTGTCGCTGAGATTTCCAGTTGGATCACCAGAATATTTGTTGGCAGAAACTGGAGCAAACTTATGTAACAATCTGCACTTTCTCATGCTAAATGCCGAACTTCAAAGGCATGTTTAATGTATCGCGGGTGCATAATCTAAACACATCATGTATTCAGCTGGCATGTTCACAAATCCCTATGCCACAGAAGTACTGAGAACTAAAAAGAACGAACTTGTAGATGGCATAAGGAACCCTGATCAGCTTCTGAACTGGCTGATAGAACATGGCATTTTTACACCGGAGAAAAAAATGGTCTTATCCTACTACAGAACAAGAACTGCAAAGAACTCCCGGGTCCTGGATATATTAGTTTCTCAAGGTGAGCGAGCTTGCAGGCTCTTTTTTTATCCATGTCTGAAACAGATTGAGCCACAGCTATATAACAACATGAGGAGTTATGTCTGCAATGTGAATGAAAGAATTGGTGATGCCAGAAGGCAACTGATAGGGTATCTACTGGAGAAAGATAAAGGGTGGGTTCAAAAGGGTAAAGATCCTCACCAAGAAAAGAAGGATAGCCCCAGACATGTTTTATCCAAGCCAAAAAAGCTGACTCAGATAAAACGTAAAGTAAAACAGGATTCAGCTGCTGTGAAATCCCAAGACAATTCTTTCAATTCTCTTTCTGTCTTTGATTCTGTGGCTAAAGGTAATCTTTCCTATTTAGAAAAGATCTTAAAAGAGAATGATATTAACGCAGTAAACTCTGAAGATGAAACCCTCCTACACATTGCAGCAGCTCACGGGCATACAGAAATAATTGACTATCTAATCGGCAGAGGGGCTAAGCTGGAAGTTAAGGATAAGAAAGGAAGAACCCCGCTACACAGAGCTGCTGAGAGAGGTCACGGCGAAGCTATGAAAATGCTGCTCCAATCGGGTGCCAACATGTACACCTTGGATCAGGAAGGCAAGAGCCCCCTTCATTTGGCCCATCAGAACCACCACACCCATGTTCTGAAGAGCATCCTGAAAGAAGAGGCGAGGCAACACAAGAACCAACACAACTTCCTGCACATGGCTGCTCTCAGAGATGACAGTGAGCTGGTGCAAGCCATCCTAAAGAATGGCGCTTTGAAGGATGCCAAGGATGAGAGAGGACAGACCGCTTTGGGCTATGCTGTGTCTCGAGGGTTTGAGAAGACTGTCCGGGTTCTCCTGGAAGCTGGAGCCAACATTGATTCCAGCATCATCGATGTAGCCTTTAACAGCAACAGTCAATCTCTCTTCAAGTTATTGCTGGACTATTCCAAAGGCATGTCGCCGGCTACGATGGTGTCAGCTCTCTTTAAAGCCGTTCAAAAGGACCTGCATGGCATCGTAGCAGCTTTAATTGACAAAGGTACCAACAAAAATGCGCTCGATGAAGCGCAGTACACACCACTGCTTGTGGCATGTGAGATGGGCAAGACTGAGTCAGCAAAAGTTCTCATTGAAAAGGGAGCGAGCCTGACGGACAAGACCCCAGACTCAAGCAGTGCTTTACATCTGGCAGTTCAAGCTGGAGCCTCCTCCATTGCAAAGATGCTTCTGAGCAAAGGATTGGATGCCAACATTGCCGGGCAGGGAGATCAGACCCCCCTCCATGTGGCCGCATTGCACAATAAGGGAGGGCTAGTTGACTTATTAATTGACGGAGGTGCGAAAACTGATTCGGTCACTAAAGAACTGCTCACTCCCTTGCACGTTGCAAGTTATAAGGGCCATGTGGAAGTTGTGCAAAAGCTGCTGCGGCGAAAGGCTAATGTCAACGTTAAGGATAAGCAGGCAAAGACAGCTCTGCATCTTGCCGCTGAAGCAGGAAACCCTGCTATGGTAGAACTGCTGCTGAACTACAATGCTGACTCCAATGCAACAGACAAGGAGAAAAAGACCCCGCTTCATCTTGCAGCCATGGGAGGTCATCTTAACGCAGTAAAAGCACTGTTAGCGAAGAAGTCCAGGTTTGGTGCCAAAGACATGGACGGATGCACATCTATCCACTATGCCACCATCAATGGGAATGTGGAGATACTACAGGCCCTTCTGGCTGCTGGCAAGAATAAAAATATCGATGACAAAAATATTTGGAGGAAGACACCACTACATCTTGCAGCAGAACACGGACACAGCGACCTAATACATTTCTTCTTGAGCAACGGTTCAGCCATTAATGCTCTGGACAACAATAAGGACACACCATTGCATTGTGCTTGCAGAGCCGGTCATTTCAACTGTGTGAGTGCACTGGTCAGCTGGTCTGAGGGGGGTAAAGCAAATCTACAAGCCACAAATAGCCTGAAGAAGACTCCACTTCAAGTAGCAGAATCCAGCCCAACTGAAAGCCAGGCTCAAATTGTTACTCTTTTGAAAAAGAAAATGTTATTGATAAGATAAATGTGCTAAGAAGAAACTATGTAAGAAGCACAAGTTGTTTCTTATTGGTGTCTAGTGCCTTGTTCTCACCTGTGTCTGGGCTGCCCTATTTCAGGGTCAATGCAGGAAATCAGTGGTTGGAACTCTTTATTATTATTTTAAATCAAAATCTTAAAGGAGGGAGGGTTCCTATAAACAAGCCCACAAAAGGTCCTATCCTTAAGAAAACAACTAGTCTGTCCACTGGAGGCGGTTGGCAGAAGTGTTTCATTCCTGCCGAAGCAAGCCTCTCTGCATTCCTACAGAGGCAGGGCTTCCCTCACCTGCCAGCGCACTTGGTTTCTATTCTGAGCACAGAGGAGGAATGGGGCCCTCATCCCTCCTTCTCCTCAAGCCTACTCACTTGCCTGCATGCAATTCCATACTGCCTACAGGTACTAGGCTAGTCCTTAAATACAGTCATGGAAAGGTTAACCTTTTCCTGTAATGGCACCCAGCACACGGAATGCCATTCCATGGAGGGACTAAGCTATCTCCCTCCTTGCCAGTGTTGTTTTGGTTTGCTCTTCAAAATTATTTGGTTGGATTACCGCTTAGCATTAAATTTTAGTTTTAGATTGCCTGCCTATCTCTTATTGTTCCTGATTTGTTTTGATGTTTTATTGTTGTGTGCTGTTTTATTACAATTGATATTAGCTGCTTTGGACATAAGCTTGTCGGGGTGTGGTTGGGATTACAGATATTACTGTACTAGGAGGGTTCTGCCCATGGGTGTAGCCAGGATTTATGTTAGGGAGGGCAGGACATTGTTGGAGGGGCAGAACTGACGTGATTGGTCAGTTTGTTAAGTATTTATATTGTTTTACTTGATGGGGGGGGGGGAAGGGGGGAGCTGCCCCCTCTTGGCTACACCCATGGTTCTGCCCTCCCTGCTCATTCCATTTGGCAACACCCAATGCCCCCACATTAACCCCCTTTTTCTTTCCTTTTTCACCCCATGCAATTACGAAACCTCCATTTCACCTTCCCAACTATACTTTTGAAACAGCTACTCTCTTTTGTTCTGCAGCCCAACTTTGCACCTATTTCCACCCGTTTCCCCCTATGTCCATGCCTCCCCCTCCATTTGGGCACCCCTATTCACACAGGCCCCCCCATGCCTCCTCTTCTCTCCTATTCTGTAGTCCCATTTGCACACATACTCTCATGATTATATGTTATTGTATCTTTAAAACCTGGGACGCGGGTGGTGCTGTGGTCTAAACCACAGAGCCCAAGGCTTGCTGATCAGAAGGTTGGTGGTTCGAATCCCTGCGATAGGGTGAGCTCCCGTTGCTCGGTCCCTGCTCCTGCCAACCTAGCAGTTCGAAAGTTCATCAAAGTGCAAGTAGATAAATAGGCACCGCTCCAGCGGGAAGGTAAATGGTGTTTCCATGTGCTGCTCTGGTTCGCCAGAAGCGGGCAAGTCATGCTGGCCACATGACCCGGAAGCTGTCTGCCGACAAATGCAGGCTTCCTCGGTCAGTAAAGCGAGATGAAGCGCCGCAACCCCAGAGTTGGCCACGATGACCTCACGGTCAGGGGTCCCTTTACCTTTACTTTATCTTTAAAACAAACAAAATTTTAAGAGAAGGTATGTCAGTTAGCTTGTTCAGTTAGAGAAGGTTAAGTTTATGGTTGTTGTTTACCGGTATATATGGGTGTTTGCTTGATAATAAAATATCTGAATTACTGCATTGAATCTGGAACTTCATGTCGAAGGCAATACATGGCAAGAGTGAAACACTCTATGGGAACATACTATGAAAAATTTGTGAGATCCACATCCATTATCTCTCTCATATACGGTAGCTGAGGAGTGGAAGAAGGAAAGTAAGTGAAGAAGTGGGGGCTCTGAAAGGGGGAAAGTGACGATTTTAAGCAATGGCAGAAGTTTGAACAAAGCAAGGATGGAGAAACACCGAGAGTATTACTTGTTTCATAAAATTTCTACATTGCAAAAACAACAAAAACCTTCAAAACAATTTACAAAAAAAGATAAAACCAAATCTGTACTTGATGGTTGTACCTGTTCTTCCTGCTATATTGTTTATTTATGGAATTTGGGTCCCATTATTCCTTCAACAAGCTCAGAAGAAGCTTACATCAGAATAAAGCTGAGTCATGCTGACACCATTTAATGCAGGTGACATGCTGTCTGCTCTCACACAATTCTTGGTGCCTTAACAACTTTATAGTTGATAAGCTGAAAAGCTACTCCCAAATTTATTATTTCAGTCCCCTCTTTAGTTGTAAATATGAAATTTCTTGTTAAGGATCTGCGAAGTGCGTTTTACAAATCTCCTATACCTGAGCAATAGGGCAATACAGCGGTACCTCGGGTTAAGAACTTACAGTAATTCGTTCCAGAGGTCTGTTCTTAACCTGAAACCATTCTTAGCCTGAGGTACCACTTTAGCTAATGGGGCCTCCTGCTGCCGCGCGATTTCTGTTCTCATCCTGAAGCAAAGTTCTTAACCCGAGGTAATATTTCTGGGTAAGTGGAGTCTGTAACCTGAAGCGTATTTAACCTAAAGCGTATTTAACCCGAGGTACCATTGTAATCTAACATAGGCAGTGGCTACTGGCGGTGACAGAGGTATTTTAAACTGAATTCTAAGTAGGACCGGAATGTTACTTTTCTCCCGAGTGAGAGCTTTCCTTCAACTTCTATCCTTTGCTTTTGATCACCATCCATGGCTTGCAACCAGAAGAGGTCATTTTATCCCGTTTTAATTTCTCCCTGAGGACTCCCACTTTCCCTGCAAAATTCTGCTTTTTGTATGGTTACGTTGCGCTTTTAAGTTTTCATTTTGGAAGCTTCCCCTTGTCATCCAGCTATGTGTGTGTGTGTGTATAGAGACAAGAACATACCCTATTCTATTCTTCCTACCCTGCTTCTTCTCTCTTCCCATCGCGGTCCGCTTCCTATCAAGCTCTCTTCCTATTCCCACCTCGCGCACCCCACCGCCAAGCCCGCCGATTCCCCGTTAGAGCTTGAGGGCAAAAAGAAGGGCGCCCGCAGCTTCGCAGCTTCGTGCAGCGCATGCTCACAACTCTCTATGGTTGAAACGCATTCCCTGGGCCGGCCTTGGACTCCCCGTTTCCTGTTTTGTTCCCGCGACTTCCGGTGTCGGCGGCTGCGGCGTCGGCGGGCGGGTGTCGGCATGGAGGCCATGGAGGAGCTCGACGTGGACGTCGAGGGGGACGCAACGGCGGGGGGCGCCGGGGAAGCGGAGGCGGGGTGAGTGCCGGGAGAGGCAGGCTTCGGCCTTCAGCCCGGGCCCCGCGCGCTTCATGCCAGGCTCCCAACGGCAGCCTCTTCGTTGGCGGCGGCTGCCTCAGGCGGGCCATGGCTCTGACCGGGGGCTTCTGTCGTCTCAGCGCCTGGGCTGGGCCTCTGGCAGGGGCCTTTCGCGGTGGGAGGGAGGTTTCTTTTTCCTCCCGCATCTTTATGGAAGTGCTCAGATCTCGCTCTGGCCTCACAGCCGCGGCCCTTAAGTCTGCCTAAAAGAGGAAGAGAACGTGTATCCTACACCCGAGTGTCTTCCTCATGTGAGCAAGGCATGCCTCCCCGTTCTTCTGGAGCCAAGACAGAGAGTGGTCTGCTTGGCACCCTCACGCGAGGAAGTGTCATACCCTCCCGACATTTCTCCGATTAAAACAGGGACATCCTATTCCAGGTCCTCCAACATTTCTCCCGTTAAAACAGGGACATCCTATTCCAGGGCCTCCAACATTTCTCCCGTTAAAACAGGGACATCCTATTCCAGGTCCTCCAACATTTCTCCGGTTAAAACAGGGACATCCTATTCCAGGTCCTCCATCATTTCTCCGGTTAAAACAGGGACATCCTATTCCAGGCCCTCCCAACATTTCTCCCGTTAAAACAGGGACATCCTATTCCAGGTCCTCCATCATTTCTCCGGTTAAAACAGGGACATCCTATTCCAGGCCCTCCCAACATTTCTCCCGTTAAAACAGGGACATCCTATTCCAGGTCCTCCATCATTTCTCCGGTTAAAACAGGGACATCCTATTCCAGGTCCTCCAACATTTCTCCGATTAAAACAGGGACATCCTATTCCAGGTTCTCCCAACATTTCTCCCGTTAAAATAGGGACATCCTATTCCAGGTCCTCCAACATTTCTCCCGTTAAAACAGGGACATCCTATTCCAGGTCCTCCAACATTTCTCCGGTTAAAACAGGGACATCCTATTCCAGGTCCTCCATCATTTCTCCGGTTAAAACAGGGACATCCTATTCCAGGTCCTCCAACATTTCTCCGGTTAAAATAGGGACATCCTATTCCAGGTCCTCCAACATTTCTCCCGTTAAAACAGGGACATCCTATTCCAGGCCCTCCCAACATTTCTCCCGTTAAAATAGGGACATCCTATTCCAGGCCCTCCCAACTTTTCTCCGGTTAAAACAAGGGTGTCCTAAGGAAAAGCGAGACATTCTGGGATCAAATCAGAAACCGGAATGGTTTCTGTAATTCCAGGACTGTCCCTGGAAAATAGGGACACTTGTAGGGTCTGTGATGTTCCCCTCAACAGTATGCAGGTGGTCCAGGAGAATGACATGAATGAACTCCACAAGAGTAATTTCTGACCTGACCTACCTAACAGCTGGTGGGTGGTTTTCTCTCCTGGAAATCTTCTGGAGGAGAAATGAAACAAGAGTTCTGACACCTTGAAGACATTTAATGGATTTATTATAGCAGAAGTTCTTATGGACTTCAGTCTCACTTCATTAGATGCGTTGAGTGCCATCAGTTGCTTGCATGCATACTTCGTGGGGGGGGGGGGGGCTTCTAAAGTAGCAAGATCAGAGGAATATGAAATGCAATGTCAGTTAGGGTTTCAGTGTGTGTAAGCACAGTCGTGGGTTAGCCACTGCTGACTTAGATTAATTCCATCCTAATTTTGACACACACCAATGCATAGTCACAGCACTGTCAAAAATGTTTAAATCAGTATCCTTCCTTTCAGTTTAGATGGTTCTGTCTGTAGTGCAGGTGCCACAAGAATAAGTATGAACTTTCTACATTAGTTCCTCTAATGTAGATCACTTCCCCTCCCATATATTTGACAAAGGGAGGACTTTTTTTTTTAAATGAACACTTCCTGAGTCTCAGGATTTGATTTCCTACTTGTGAGAATTGTGAGGTAAAGCATCATATGGATACATCATATAATAGCTTAAAAATTTTCTCTGCTTAAATGTTTTACACCTCAAATTTAATATTTCTTGTACTAGCAAAAGGGGAGTATAGGATTGGGTGAAAAGCTTTGAAGCATTGCAACATGTTACATTTACCAAGCATTAAAATGCTGGTAGAATTTCAGCTTCTGAGAGGATCAGTTTTTAAAGTATATGGCTTTTTTATTTCATTTCAGAAGCTATGAAAATCCTTCATCCAGCTTACTCCAAGATCATTACCTTGATTCAACTTGGCGAACTGATATGGGTCTTGTAAGTGTCCTATGAAATGGGCTGTTAACTGAGAGAATGACCAACTTTTTGAAGACATCTTAAGAGGTCTTTCTATCATAATCACTTCAAAAAAAAAGTTGGGATTCGAAGGGCATAATAGAAATACAACTTGTGCTGTTCCATGGAAACATACTGAAGTCTTTGAACGATCTGTGTTCCCAGCTAGCTGTGTAAAACAGCTGATTGGAACCTGGATTTTCTATACACAGATCTTCAAGTGCTTGCACAAGGAGTATTGCTGATCTGTACATGACAAGGGACCTCCAGATTTCAGCCATGAAATATAAAGAGGTGTCATTCCTGTGTTCTTTACGATGTGCTTATTGAAATTCTTTTCCATGTTCTTTTATCACAGTTTTTAAGAAAGGTATTGGATTTTTGGTGCACTTGAGATTTCTGTTAATCTTTTAAATTCATTAATTGTCACAAATTCCCTGGGAGATTTTGAAAATTTACTTCTTCAGTTCAGCTCTGCATCTGAAAATGAGAAGTATTAGCCTCTTTTCTGGGGTTGGTGTTGGAATTAATATATAAAACAAGTGTTCCATAACTTATGTTTTTCTCCTAGCCATGGAGTCTTGATAGCACAATTAGTGAAGAAAACAGGACTGCCATTGAGAAGATGTTGTTGGAAGAAGAGTATCCTTTACTTATTAATCAGCATGACAAAATAGAATCCTCACCCAAGTAAGAAATTAAGCTGTAGTGCAGGATTATAATCAATAGGCTACACTTTGTGATTAGAAATTGCTCCCTGACTACCTGATGGAAACTCTCATTAATCACCAAGGTGCCAGACATCTCTGGCTTCTTTAACAAGAGAGCCTTGCTGTTTCTATCCTTCTACTTGTGTCTGATTAATAATTAAGGTCTGGTGAATTAACATGGCTCAGTCAGCAGGTTTTTGTGCCCTTTGAGTAGTCCTTTGTTTTTTATTCGTTTTCAATTACAGTCCAATAATAGCCTCATTATAACAACACCAATTTATAATACAGTTATTAATACCATTCATTCAAATACCAAATTATATAATTTAGATAAAGTGGCCCTCTGCATGCTAAATTTGATGATTTTCTTTATTTCTGCAATCCAAAATCTTATTAGTTTCAGCAACATTCCAGTAGTAATAATAATCCCTTATACAGCAACTGCAGTATTAATAACTTCTATTTGTGTTGACACATTAAATGATTTATAAAACTGCAAGTGAGGAACTCAAAATTATATCCTTGTTCTTCCTGTGTATGGCAGTTATTCTGTCCGTGGTTCTTCTTCCTGTCCTTGTAAGATATTATGTCTTTCTTTTCCCCAATTGTTGCTGTTATCCATCATGCCTTGGGTGGAGCTGATATCCCAGTGTTGTTCCATAAATTTTTGCATCCCTCCATCCCGTGCTTCATTGTTTTGCACGAAGAGCTTTAACAACTCCTGCAAAAGTTGCTCTGTCCCAGTAAAGACTGTTGTCACCATTTTTCCTCTCAGCCTGGGAAGAAGAGTGGTCTGTCGATCTGCAGATGACTCAATAAAGAACCTTATCAGTTCCTTGGCAGTTTGCAGACTCCTTTCACCCTTCCTTTCAACTGAAGATATATGAGCAACTATACATCCAATTAAATTCCAAGCCCTCTTAGCATTATTCAGTTCACTTTGTAAATAATAAAGACATTAGAGGGTTTTCTGCAGGCAAAGTGCTTTTGTTCTCACCGCCTCCCTGCCCCCCGCATTCCATGCCAGAGCGAGAGCCAGGTACCGAGACGAACTGCAAGTGAAGCCCATTCCCCTCATCCCTGGGCAGAATTTGCAAGGATGATTACCCGTAATCATCCTTGTTTTTCCTTTGCCAACAATATCCTGATGTCATGGGGGCTGCCTTCATTAAGGCAGAGTGCGGAAGCCCAAAAAAACCTTTTCATGTGTTTATTTCTTTGAAGTTATCCCAAGACAAATGTCTAAAATAAGTTTCAGGAAATTTTGCCCCTTTTGGTTTTTCTTTTGTTTGTTTGTAATTTTGTAACCCCAAAACAGCTGAGCTTAGCTCATATTAATTTAAGAACAGTGACTTATTTCAAGAAACAGCTTTTAAATTCTCATGTTATTGTTCTTATTTAAATGGGCTTGTAACTTTTGAAAGATAATTTTCAAGGTTACTGTGGTGAGTGCTTGCTATTTCTCTCTCTCTGTTCTTCCTCCAACCTGTTACTGAAAGTTGCACAGTTGGTATCAATTTTCTGGCTTTAAACTGTAATCGTATACATGCTTAATAGGGAGTAAGCCTCATTGGACATAGTTTGACTTCTGACCTTTGTATTTCTCTGCATTAAATAATGTTCTACTGGTGTTTGTTGTTAGTTTATAGCTAATCCATGTACTACAACTTACAATCCATTGGACTGCAGTTACAGATTTTTGGTATGATAAATTATTAATTATGAAAACAGTAGCATGCAAAGAACCTCATTAACAGTACTTTAGAAAATCCTTAATGAATTCCAGATACTATCTATCTAGCAAATCCCTTCCAGAAAAAATTTGGCATGAACTGAAGGAAAGTGATAAAAAGTGCACAAAAAGGTAATGTGGTGTGTAATATTTCAAAGAGGGGGGAATTTGTGTTAAAAAGACTCGCCATCTTTACAAACTTGCCTTTGTCTTGTTTTGCACTTTACAGCCACAAGAAAGAAGCAAAAGTAACGTATGTACTTCTAATGTCACGGCTAAGTATTAAGTGATTGTACTGAATATCTGAATACCTTTAGGACTCACGTTGATGCTTTTTAAAAAAAAAAAAACCCTGCAAAAATTGCATTTTTTACGCTGGTTTCTTTGTTGCATACCCTGACGCTACCTCCTGCTTCTTTTAAAAAATCTAGTTTTCTATTTAGGCAGTTGACTAAAATGCCTATACCCAGTTTCGAAGTATATTTATGTACATGTTATTTCTAGTGATTTCTTTTTTTAAAATGTATGTTTAGATACCGTTTCCTGGCATCTTTTTGTTTTACACAAAGGCATTTTGCTTTATTTTTATGTAAGGATACGCTCACCTACAAAATCAGCTAGTGGATCGCTAAAGTGGACAGTGAAAGAAAAAGAACTATTTGAACAAGGACTGGTAAATATTTCCTGTGGTTAATGTTTTTAGTAGTAAATGCCATTAGAAGTGGAAATCTCAATGTTCTTTAGGTAATTAAAAGTGTTTAAGGTACATTTGTACTGCATGGCATGTTATTTGTTTTAAAATGTAACAAAGTGTTATACAGTGTACCTTTAGTGAAGAATTTTAATACTAAAATAGTTTCATGCTGGATGAGATTCCTATGCAGCCAACATGAATTTTTAGATGAAGTGGATTACTCATGTATGATATTTGTGCCTAGCTACTTAATGGGATTTTTTTAGCCATGGGCTCAAGTACTTTTCCTTTTCCTTCACTTTCTCAAAACTCTTACCTGCTATCTTAACACACTTCTCTTGGTAAAAAGCTGCCCCAGAGTGGGAGAGAAAGAGGTTTTTAGTGAGCAAGTAACTTAGATGGGGTAAAAACAAAGCAGTGGAAGCTTCAGATACGATATTAAATTGATTTGTTTTGACTTAAGAGTTGAAGTCATGTTTATTTTCCATTAGGCTAAATTTGGCAGAAGATGGACAAAAATTGCCATGATGATTGGAAGTCGCAATGTTCTCCAAGTAAAGAGCTTTGCCAGGCAGTACTTTAAGAACAAGGTAAACTTGATATAACAACTTTCAGTTGACAGAATGACTTGGTAGCAAATCTTGCCAACAGATTACTAAAAAAGGATCACTTCGTTTGAAGCTTTCTTCGTTAGTCTCCCACAGCAAATGATTTTTGGATTCATTTTTAATTTCCTGTAATATTGACCGCCTGCATTTTTTCAAAAAGGGCTTTTAAATTTGATTAAACTTTAAGGGATAACTCTACCGTTCTTTGTCCACTGTCAACAAAGATCAACAGGGTTATCCCCTATCAACTTTGCTCAGACATGAGCAGCTGAGGTCCATAAGAGGAGGACTCTTACTCTACATCACCATACTGTACTGCTAAATTTACTAAATTTACTTCTTAAAGTCTGAAGCAAGAAGCACATATTTTTCTTTTCCACAGTCAAAAACAGCTGGATAAGTTTTTAGCTGGCAAATGCTGAGCTGTGATAGAAATTCGTATTATTATTTGGTTTGATAAGCTGTGTGTTTCCCTTGTGAATGTCGTTATCTGGTGAATGTCATTCACCAAAATTGGCAAAATTAAAGGTCTTTTGCAAGAGGGCCCAGTTTTTATTAAGAAATTTAAGGAAACAACAAACAAACATGACTTAAAATTAATAAATGTCTCTTTTTAACTACTGTTATTCATCTAGACTTTCTTCCTTTGTCATCCTTAACTCGTTTTAATGTACTTTTCTGTTAAGGCAAAAACGGATGGCTCAGAAAAAGTGGAACTGCAGCAGTATATCAATGTTCCTCTTCCCAGCGTCAATCAGGATAATGAAGGGAAGGTGGTGTCATGGGCACTCTTAAGAGGTCGGGCAGACCCTAATCTAAATGCAGTGAAAATTGAAAAATTATCAGATGATGAGGAAGTAGATATTACAGATGAGGTGGATGAGCTACTTTGCAATGTGCCACAGCAAGAAGCTGGAAAGTCTGATTTATTAGATATTCCAAAAAGTCCATCAGGAGAGAGCAGCTGGACAGAGCCTATCTTGGATTCTGCTGGACACATGCCTTCAGTTCTGTTAACATCAAGATTAATTCCAAAGCCAGAGCACAGCACAGTTGAGAGTCTAGAGACTGCAATGTCATGCTCTGAGAACAGTGGTCATGGAACCATGGTTTCAGAAAATCAGAAATGTGATGGGAAAGGAATTTCTGATGATACCGATTGGTTTCCTAATCCAGAGAATTGCAGAGAACAGACAGACTTCACTGAAAACAGTTTTCTTTTCCATCCTTCCAACCAACTGGAAGAGGAAAATCAGATAGATGCAGAGGAGCTCAAGCCACCAGATCAAGAAGTAGAAATAGATAGACAAACAGTACTAGAAGAAGAAAAGCAGGCAATACCAGAATTTTTTGTGGGACGACAAGCCAAAACACCTGAGCGCTACCTGAAAATTAGAAACTATATTTTGGATCAGTGGTAAGCAATATAAGCCTGTTGGAAAATTATACAGTAAGGGGAATGTATGCAAAGCAACGGTGTGGATATTTAATATCCTTCCTTTATGCAATCCATTTTCCACAAGTGATAGCCAGTTCCTTTATTGACTGCAGCTGGTTGATTGTATCTTCCTCCTTTGGAGCTTGACCAGGGTGGGTCATTGGTTAGCTCAAAATTACACATGTTGTGTGTTGGTTGCTTAGCCCCCAAAGTAGGGAACCTGCCAGACCCTTGTCATTTAGCCCATAAGGCTGTGTTGGCCAAGCCACATCCACATGTCCTACACCTGATGTCATATATGATGTCATGTATGAGGCATGAAAAAAATGTGATTCAACCAAAACGGAGCCCTGCACACAGCAAGACAAGGAAAGTAGCTGATTGTCAGGGCTCACATAATGCATTGCCTTTACCTTCATGGTTTGATTTCAAAGCATGTGGTCAAAAATGGGACATCTGACATGAGGTGATGGATAGGTAGGCAGCTGTGCCCACTTGTTAATACTTGGCCCATGGGGGGGTTGGGAGATAAGGCTCTGGCCTAGCCCATGATAGACGACTTCTGACCCAGGTGGGCAAATCTCTGCATGAGTGGAATGGTTCATGTTTAATGGACTCCTTCTACTCCCACTAATGGGATACATCAAGAAATATCAAATGCTGCTAACTTAATTGCCCAGGTAATGCTTTATTTTATCATTTGTGGTGGTCTTTTATTATAGGGAAAGAATCAAACCAAAATATCTGAACAAGACTTCAGTACGCCCAGGGCTGAAGAACTGTGGGGATGTTAACTGTATAGGACGGATACACACATACCTGGAGCTAATAGGAGCAATTAACTTTGGTTGTGGTAGGAAGAAAACTTCAGTCTGTTCATTTAGTTTTATATTTTTATTCTGCTTTTTCACAAGAGTCTCCAAAATTGCTTGTAATGTTCATCAGTTCTATTGTAACACATTTACTATATAGAAACTAAAACCAGAAAATAAATGGGCCATGGGAAGCATATAGGGGCACATTTAGAAACATATATTTTAAAATTCTGAACAGAAAGAGATGGAAAACATGACCAGTGTGGTTGTTGGTTGAGGCAGAAGTTAGTCCAGAAGGTGCCCTGTGGCAATCCTTCACTTACTCTTAATTATAAATTTTACTCCAAATATTGTCCTTCTACGTTGTAGCCTATACACCAGATTTAAATAATGTGCTTATGTAAAAAAAAGGGGGGGAGGACTACTGTTTAATATTCCTGTTATTTTGAGTCTCTTATGGTTACCATGGCTGTAGTGGTGTCTAGAAACATGTGACTTTCTTGGACAGGTGATGATTAGTCCTCCTAAGTGTTAGATCTGTTGCCATGGCAGCAGACTGTGGCCAGCTAACCTCCTTTGACTGCCTGCATAGATGCTCAGAATCTACATGTAGCTTTGTTTTTACTCAAGTTCCTTGTCTGTGGGAAAGCTAGAACAAAAAGCAAAGCTTCAAGCTCAAACCTATCCTCCAGTCATGGTCAAATGGATCCCCCCAAGAACCACAGAAAGAAGTTGTACTGGGTCAGCTAAGAACTGAACATAGCTGAATGGAACATAGTTGAATGGCAAGGGGAAGCTCTGCCATTATGTGACCCAGTTTGCTTGTCACATTAAGTAATGCTTCTAAACAAACTATGGTTTGAATACTGTGAACAAGCAACATGCTAGTTCACACTGTGCAAAAGACTTACTAAACGTCCCTGAGGGGGATCTGCACCATTTGGGCCTAGCTTCATTTTTGTATAAAGCCATTCAATATTTTTTCACATTAAAAAAGGACAACTCTTTGTCCTTTTTTTTCTTTCTTTTCTTTTAAAGCTTTGAGACATAATTGGACCGGTACTATATATTCAGTGAATAGAAGCTAAGAGACACCTGCTGAAATAGTGTACTGTTCAATATGGCCTAAATGCCACTGCCACCTGATATCATTCATGTTTTTTCCTCTTAATTTTCCTTCTAGTGTTGTCTGTGTAGCCCCCTTGGCTTGGTTGGCTCAGGTGGCTAAACATTAGGTGGCATTATTGTTTTGTTTGTGAGACACTTACTTAGCCATGTCATCACTTTCATTTTGTGAAGAACAATTTAAATGATTTATCTTTAACTCTTGGTGATTAGAATCTAAAGCCATCATTTGCTTGTGAAAACCAGGTCCCTCACTTCTTACGCATCTGAGTTAGTTCTCTTGCTCATTTCTACAGAGCAGGCGATATATAATAGACCACAGCAAGTTGACAAAATTCGACCCAGAGAAGGCAAAGACACTATAGAAGCATATCAGCTTGTGCAGCGTCTACAGTCTATGGTACGATGGAAATGTAATTTATGTGCCACATTTCTTCTTTTACTGCCTTTTGATCACATTCATGCAGTGTGTGACTATAGTATTGCTGATTGGGAAGCCAACTAGAGTACCTTTTCTCACAAACATTGCTTAGATCTTTCTGGGCTAAATAAATTATGTATTGGAGTTCTGCTCATACTACTATTTTTGTATGGGGCTTTTTAAATTATACATTGCTTTCAGGAAAGAATGTTTGTCAAATACATAAAAAGTGGCTCTTTGGATCCAGTGCATTTCACTTCATTGACTGAAACCAAATAAACCGTCTTTTAAGAAATCAAGTGAATAGGAAAGAAATGTATATGCAAGGTGTGTGTTTATGTGTACTGAGTATCTCTACCATAAGTAGAAACCTTACAAATGATTGGTGCATAGAAGCAGAAGTATTGGATGCTGTGCTTTATGGAGTGAATAAATGGTAGTGCTGGTTCTTTAATTCTTATAAAGCATATTTCTACACTATCTATTGCCAACTTGGAATTGACCCACATCATTTTGGAGTACAGTAATGCAATGTTCACTATGGGCCCAGGTGGCTGATGGCTTAACCTTGACACAAGTTCAAAAAGTAGGTTCAGACCAGTCCAAGTAGACCAGTGATCTGTATTCAGAAGCTTATTGTGAGCATGCCCATCCACATTCTGCTACTCCACAACAATATGTGAATTGCTTATACAAATACTGCTGAGTTTATGCCCTTGAACAGACCTGCACATGTGTTTCTGTTTGCCACAGCGTACAAGGAGACGGCGTGTCAGAGACCCCTGGGGAAACTGGTGTGATGCCAAAGATTTGGAAGGACAGACTTTTGAGGTAACATCACTTTTAAACTTTTCTGATATTTTTCAACTCCTCGCGAAAGTCAAGCTGTTCCTGCAGTGAAACGCTTTTATTTAATTATGTGAGCTGTGACTGTAACCCACCCTTTGAGGTTTCAGGGTGGCTTACAAAAATTTAAACCTAAGTAAAAATGCTAAAATATTGCAAAATAAAACTAAAAAGTTCCACATTTTGTAACCTTTCCTTTTAGGGAAGTTGCTCCAGCTCCTTGATCATTTTGTTATTGTGTCCTAAAACATGATTCAAGAGCCATTGACCTAAAGTTCAGAACCAGAGGTCATCCATGAAATTTATATGCTGTAGGTTTAAAACAGGCAAAAGCATGATATGCTTCATGTAATGTGTAGAGTAAACTGTTGCAGCAGTAGCATAAGTAAATAGATTTAAAGTTCGTGAATGAAAGGTCTTCATGTAAATAGGAGATAAAATACTTGGGTTTGGGACTTCTGTGTTTCGAACCAGCATACTTCTTAACATCAAATACCACTGAGAAGCCATCTTTCCTGTTTCACGAGCTTCCCTAGAACATCTAGTTGGCTACTCTGAGTGCTGAAGTAGGTGAACTTTCAGTTTGACATACTATAGCTATACAGTGGTCTTAACAGAAGCACTATGTAGCAGGTAGGAAGGAAGGCCCTTGCCTAGAGGTGGAGTGTCAAAATCTTATGCTGTTTCATAGTTTGCTTGAACTTGGAACAGTAAATGGGAAAGTGAAGGAAGTTCTTCCAGCTTTCTATAAAAACAAACAAAAGAGCTACTTTTGGTCTTGGTTCCCTGAGGCCCATCTTAACAGTGACAGCAGCACCTACTAAATTCAGGACAACTGAGGTTCAGTGTGCTTAAGCCCACTGATTGAGCTTCAGGCTGTTTTAACTAATCAAGATGTTTTGTTCTTAGCACCTTTCTGCTGAGGATCTAGCTAAGAAGAGAGAAGAGGAGAAGCTGAAACCACGGAAAGCATCTAAAGGACAAAGGCAGCCCAAAAGGTTTACATTTTTGTATATGCCTACAATATATTTTAGAAAAAGTAGCTTATGTTACTTTCAGTATAATTTCTGCTTATCAGCACACTTACATTGTACTACTTCACTGAGCCTAAAGCGCAGTTCACAAATGCGGAGATACTCCTGTGACTCTTAAAAACTACCACATAAGTCTACAGGTTCAAACAATTTGCTACTTTTGTGTATAGTAATTAAAACTACAATAGAATAAATGTGATTTTTTAAAAATGAGTTTTCCCCTTTATTAATTCTATATTTTCAGAGCAATTTTCTTTCATTTTATAGTTCATTTGATCCCTTTCAGCTGATCCCTTGCTGTTCCTTCACAGAAGAAAAACCAGTAAGTATGAGTTAATAAATAAGCAAGAGCACACCTTTGTTTACTTAAGCAGGCTTTCCTTATCATTTTTATCTTTTCAGGAGCCATTCCAAGTAACGGTAGCTGCAGAGGCACTTCTCATCATGGATTTGGTAAGAACTATACTTTATACCCATTTTCCCGATTTGTTTGGTTCACTTCAAAGCACAAAGGGAAGGCTTGATCTATACCAAAACCACAATTACCCTCCATATTGCTGCTGTTGAGACTACTGCTATACCATCTGCACCCTTTAACTGGCCAAGCTTTTTTTTTCTGGTTTACCTAAGGCATGGGTGATGGCTGTAACAGCCCATAATTTCTTGTTTCTGTAGAAGATGATAACCCTGAGAAAATATCTAACCAGGTATGGGAATAAGCTGTCATAAATGTGATGCTGCTGCACAACAGTATAATGCTTCTTAAGAGCATGGGTGATTAGTCATGCCAGAAGAGAAACTCATAATGTTAATATAATCACCTGCAAGGGAAAAGTAAATTCTATCTTTTAATACCTTTCTTGCTGAAATGGGGGAATATTTGTACTTTTGCTTTTTTCATCTGTTGTTGATCCATAAGTAACTGTTGGAGCCTCAAGGGCACTATTTAGTGTTTATCCTACTAACTAAGTAAAGATGGCTGTGTAATTTTTGATCTTCACAGTCCCTTATGGGAGCAACTGGCTTGATTTTTATCAGCACTGGCAAAAATGTCCAGGTAATAACCTGGTTTAGCCCCAGGAAAAGGGAGGGAGTACATAAAGCACTGAACCACAGTTTAGGGTTGGATCTAAGTGCAGCATCTGTGTAATTATTGGTGATAAAGCAGAGGTATGAAGAGCTTTCAGGGTGTGGGTGGGTGGGGTTATCATACATGGTTTCACTACCGAACTCTTTAAGATATCCAAATGATTTTTTCTTATGTCTTTAGCATGCCCATGTTTCAATGGCAGAAGTAATAGGACTGCTAGGTGGAAGATACTCTGAAACTGATGGAATAGTTGAAGTAAGTATCATGCATGTTTAAAATACAGTAACATGGCTCCCAGAATGTGGAATGCCCTTCACCTCAGAGGAATGGCTGGTGCTCACTGTATTGCCCTTTCAGCACTAGCTAAGACCAATCTACTTTTCCAAGGTTTTATGGAATTTTTTTTTGAAACTACAGTATTTTTAAAAACTTTATTATTATTATTATTTGGTTTTATCTGCTCCTTTGGGACATTATTATAATATTTATGGTTTAATATGTTTGTAACCTGCAGTAATAAACATAAACACAAAACAGCCTTAATCTAGTCTAGTGCAATAGGCATTAAACCAGCCTATTACGAGGACCAGATCTTAGTACCTGCTCACGTACCTAATCCCCCAGAGGGATTAGAGGGAAACAGGATTTTCTTATGATTTATGGGAGCATCTTTGAGTAGACTGGATTAACCCCAGAGGCAATTGCAGCATCCATATATAAGCATCCTTTAAGCATCTTACTATATCCTTGTAATACTTTTCCTGGAGTCAGTATGGAATCCAGGAAGCTGCTAGTTTTTTGAACAATGGAGCAATCCTACACCCAAGAAGCTGGTTCGAAGCAAGGTGTGAGTGAAGCTGGTGAAAAGTATACCAGATTTAAACTCTCTTCAGGAGCAGGGCTACATATGGCTGACTTGGCTTAAGTGTAGCAGAGGGGAAACAAGCCTTTAAGATAGTGTTTGAGTTATATCACCTTTTTTGCTCTCTTAACTGTAATCTCTTGCCATGCCAGTTTAAGTTCAGCCAGGCTCTGGGGGGAATATGCCAGCCTATCTCTTGCTGGACCACAAGGATGAGGAGTTATGTCAGCATACCCTTGACTACCCTGAGACGTTATGCTGGATCCTAGCCCTGTTCATCCAAGCAGATCTTGCTCTATCAGATTGCTCCCTATGTGTATTGTCCTCAAGAATCAAACACTACACCACCACTGAATTGTAAGGCCTCCAATCTGATTGGTTCATTACAGATTTGCGCAGCAGAACCGTGCAATAGCCTCAGTACAGGATTGCAGTGTGAGATGGACCCAGTATCTCAAACACAGGCATCAGAGACACTTGCTGCTAGAGGTTACAGTATTATTGGGTGGTATCATTCTCACCCTGCCTTTGACCCTAATCCTTCAATACGAGATATTGATACGCAGGCAAAATACCAGGTAACAACCACTACCCCCTGATGTGTGTGTGTGTGTGTATATATATACAAGGGGACTGCTTTGTTGATGTTTAATTTAATAATGTTGAGAAAAGGAAAACTAGAAATTATGTAAATGGTAATATTTCAAAGTACTATCCAAATAATTTATCGACCCTTTAAAGTGACTGCTTCTAATTGTAAGACGGGGGGGTTTTCAGAAAGCAAGTTTGCATTGCATTCTTGATTATTTTCATAAACACAAACTTAAAAAAAATAAAATTATTGCCCTTTTATATTTTTCCATACAGAGCTATTTCTCCAGAGGTGGGTCAATGTTTGTTGGTGTGATCATAAGTCCTTATAATCGAAATAACCCTCTTCCGCATTCCCAGATTACTTGTCTGGTAATCAGTGATGAGACCAGTCCTGATGGATCCTATCGTAAGTGTTTTTTAAAATTTTTTCCTAATGCCTATCTGCTTCCTATCTTCATCATTTAAGTTACATTTTGAAAGAGGAAAAATTCGGTGACTGGTAAGACAAGGGAAATAATATATATAATTTTAAAGAAAGAATAAATATAATACAATAGGCTGCAGCCTTAACCCTGGTTACTTCCAAGTAAGTCCCATTGGATCCAGTAGGGCTTCCTTCTGTGCATACATGGTTAGGATTAGAAACTTTTGGAATATAAGATTTGCACTGTAAATAATATGGGGGTGTTTTACTGGAACGGAGACCATAATGTTAATCCTCACGGAGAGCAATCACTGCATGTTTTAGGGGGTTGTGGTAAGGGTGTATTTTAATAAATGAAAATAGCAATAGCACAAGATGATCAGAAATCAAGGATTCATTTGAATCACTCTGTTAAGAAGAGAAATGTTTTTGGGCGATACTCTAACCCGATAGTTAGAGTGAAATTGTTGAGATTAGTGAATCTAAGTAATTTATGTTGACTGACTGCAGTGAATCTACTCTGCAGTAGATGGATATTGCCTTCTGTGTGTAGCATTCCATGGCCTGGTTGGGATGGAACCATGGAGTCAGGATTTAGGGGTTCAGATAGCACAGATTCCTCACACCCACCTCATGCATGCAAATTCCCCAACCCCCCTCTACCCAGATGCTGAAAGGTAAATTAAGAACACTTCTGAGTTTGTTTTAACTAGAGTTAATAACGATAACCTGTAGATAGAAGGGTCAGGTAGGGAAGGAAATTCATGCACATGGGGTGGGGGTGAGGCAGCACGTAGATTTGAGACTATTCCCTGAACACTAGGTCCTGTTACAATTAATCTGGCCCAACTGTTTAACCTTGTGCTCCTCGTTTCTACTTGTATACAACTTCCCTCTATGCTGCAAATTATTGCTTATCCTATAAGTGGGGAGGGGGGGAACCTCATCAGTATCCATGAAATGTCTGAGGGTCTGTAAGTATAGGAAGCACTTTTTTCTGAATTTGAATAATCTAGTTAAACCTGAATCTTAGAAAATATTATTATTCACAAAGCAATTTTGATAAATGTGAGGAAAAAATCTTTTAAAAATAGAAATCTGATCATATGGAATAGGGTGAAAATCTAAAAGTGCTGAAGTTAGTCTTTAATCTCTCAGTGACAAAGCCGGTCTTGAAATCCCTCTTTTGATATTATCATTAATACTTTTTTTAGCAGATATCCTGAGCATGCGGACAATTGGAGTTTGAATAAATGAAAATGCAGATTTATCTTGCTGTGGAAAGAGGGGGAGGGGGAAAAAGTAATGTGAATTTCAGCCATTGAAGGTTTACATCTGCAGAATGTTGTGCATATAAGAGAGAGAGAGAAACGGCCTAGTGCTCTCCAGATACGTTGAACTACAACTCCTATCAGCCCTGGGGTAATGGAATTTATAGTACAAAACATATGGAGGGCACCCAGTTGGGGGAGCCTGGCCTAAACAGACATTTGTCATGTGATACAGGACCAGAAATAGAAGTCCAGAGCACTTTGAATGAACAAGAGTTGACCCGTGCTTCAGATCAGAGTCTTACTTTGCATTCAAACAAATATTTCTACTTCACAAAATATTGCTGTTAAACCTAATTCTGGGATTGAAGCTACTTCAGGCTACAACTAGGCTAAATGGGCTCACTCTTGACAGTACATTGCTGTTTTATGTGCACATATTTTGCTCTTCCCAGGGATGTAAGATACGCATGTCAAAAAGTAGGAAGTGTAATATTCCATGCATAATATGTTTTAATGGCTTGCAGGCCTGCCATACAAGTTTGAAGTGGGACAGATGTTGGAAGAACCTAAATGGGAATTAGTACTGGAAAAAACACGATGGATAATTGAAAAATACAGGATGTCTCATAGGTGTGTGGCTGCTTGCATTTCAGAATCTTGTAGTAAGCCAGTTCCAAATTACTGTATTTGCATTTCAATAGAGAATGTTTTTATATATTGACTGATACAGTGTTGTCATATTTTTCCAACAGCTGGGTGCCCATGGATAAAATCTTCCATAGAGATTCAGATTTGACCTGTCTGCATAAGGTAATAATTGTAAATACATTTGCTTCTTGCCTATAAATACCTAAAGAAGTCTAATCTTGTCTAGTTATAATAGAAACCTTAAATATTCGTGGAAGCAACAGGCATATGCAAAAGCTACCCAAATGTAACTAATGTTTGTTGGCTACTAATGTTTTGTGTTTTCCTCCAGGGTAGCTTGTCATTTTGGTTTTTGCAAATAGGTTTCAAAATGTTTTCATAAAAATGTCTTTTGATTTAATTGTTACATTTGAGGATGGGCTACAAAGTAGGATGTTTTCCTGTCATGGGCATCATTTTAGGTGCCTGTCTCTTAATAGTGGAATGGGTGTCTTACATAGGCAGTGAAAAACAAATTTTAGATGGTGCTGTGTGGAATTGTTTTTCTTGGACTGTTAGATAGAGATATCCACAAATTAGAGGAGTTCTTTTGCTTTGGTCACTTTTGCATGGATTTTGGTAAAGGATACTTAGAGAGTTATGAACGTTTGTGACAAGTTGCACATATAATAGTACATGTTAGTAAGTTTTAAAGTTCAAATGTGTTAACACACTGTAGGATTATTCACTCCTTTGACAGTTCTTTGAACAGAAGCCAGCTGTTGAATGAATGAAAGATCTGTGTAAATGGTCAGATAAAGTTCAATTAGTGCTAACATGTATAAAGCAAGTCCTCAGGGTATTCGGATTAAGGAATACCAATAGATTTGTGATGGCTTTTCTTCCTAAATGTTGCTTCAATGCTGGTTTGTTTGTTTTTTCTTCGATCTGAAACTAGTTGTTGGAGTGTATGAGGAAGACTCTAGGAAATGTGGCAAATAGTTTCATCGCTGAAGAATTCCTGGCACAGCTAGAAAACTTATTCCTTTCAACATACAATAGTGAGAAATGGAATGATACTACTGAAGAAAATAGCATGTGTCCAAATGACCTGCCAGTATGATAGTGCTGAAAAGAATAAATGCTCACTTTATTATAAAGTGTCCATTCTTGAACGTGACAGCATCCACTGCGGGTCAAGAAAATGACTGTTACTGAAAGACAGTGTGAAACAATCATGACAAACTATCTGATCTCTGACATAACTTCTAATCTTCTGAAATTATGGTTGTGTTGCAAAGAGTTGAATGAACTACTTGGCAGCCCACCACTTGGATAAAACAGTTGTGCCATTTGTTACCCCAAATAGCTGAAGTGATAGTGTTCTGCTTGGACCAAGAGCTATTAGAAATTTGATGTTAACATAAATTAGTTATATTGCCTACCTTGTGCATTTTAGGGAACACCCCTGTGTTATTTATTTCAATGTCTAATGTATCTGCAAGCACATTTTGTCCAGTGGATAAACTGAATTGTATTGGATATTGCTGAAATCGGGAAAGGATGGAAAACCACAAGACAACAGTGATATGATTTCTCATTGAGCATCTCAGCCTTGAGTTTCTCACTTGATTCGTGCCCAGCCCATTCAAGAGGCTTACTGCTTGCAACAGAAGTCTGCAGTAGCAAAACAATATTGGACTAATAAATCCTTCATATCAAATTCTTCTATCCAGATTAATTGTATAGCTTTGCAGAGTTTGGGTGGCCTTGTTCATTTCTCAAGAACTAGGGAAAGAAGGCTGAGACTTTCCAAACAGAAATTATGAATTGTGCTTAAAACATTCCCTTGACCTTTGGGTATCACAACTCAGAATATGTACTAAATATGAAAGACATACAAAGGAGTAAGAAATTTTCTGAAGGATTATAGAACTTTATTCTTGAATCCCAGGTGGACTTTTTTTTTATTTTTACCCTGTGGAAGTTATGGATGAATGTGCAACATGTTCCACTTTAGCCTCTTTAGTTCAGTATTAGAATATATTTGACTCAGTAATCATCTGCATGCAAGGGACCCTGTATCATAGTGCACTAGGTGTATTTGCATTGCTTTTGAAATATTACCTGTTACTTGACTCCTTAGACCATTACGACTTCCAAGTTGCATGTGATCCAATGCCTCATCTTCCCCATTGAAATTCTAGCATTATTGCTAAATAATATCTGGGAATTCCTCTGGATTGGAATATCCAAAACCATAGTTTATGTTTTACAGAGTTATGTGATAATCATATTGCAGCTTCTAAATTTTATTGTTTACATCCTTATTGTAAATCTGCATATTGCCATATGACAGCAATGTAAATATTGTATATTTGTACAGAAGAGAATTACTGGACTATTTGACCCTCATATAAAAGCACAATACAGGTATATTTGCCCGTGATGTCTTTATCAGGAATTGAGAAGGATTTTATCATTAAAACAATGCAAAGAACTCTTCTTGCTCACATTGCCCCTTCAATAAATTGTGTGAAGATGATTTCAATGTTGTTTGGCTTCAAATTAGTATTTCTGTACATTAAAAAATTGAAAAAAGTCCCACAAACATTGCAGATTTGTTTGTTTTTCTCTCATAGATTTGCATTTAGGAGCATCATTTTGTATCAAACCATTAAGTGCTAAATGTTCTGGGGTTCAGCTAAACAGTACAAGATCAATTTCAATTTCTAATTGCACATATTTCAAACTTTGGGTCAAAAAGCCAGGCAGACTTCGTTGCTTGTTCATTGTGTGTAAATACTAAGGTTTTGCACCGGCCACAAGATTTGGTTTTCATCCTGATTTGGCATTTATTTGGAAATTGGACAGTTTCATAGTTTGTCTGAGTCAGTTCTGGGTCCAAAGTTGCTTTAGAAAAATGAAGCTAATTCCCCCTATCGTTAATCAAAAGTGACTGAGGATTTTTTTCTCCTTTTCTTTTCACAGAATTAGATAATATCTTTAGGCAAAGTAGCCCCTCCAGAGTGCATATAGCCTGCCAAATCAGACAAATTGGTCAGGGATTTATTGTGCTGGGCACCTTTACAATTTGATATATTTTTTTAAAAAGAGAAACATCTATAGTTTTTTTTTGGGGGGGGGGATTGGATGAAATCTACAGGTATGACAGACTCTTCTGAAGGAATGTATGCTGCTAAATTGCATAAGGATCACTCCAGTGGTTTTTTCTGAAAGGGGAAACCATTTTACAGTTTGGGAAAGGTACCCCTCAGGTAAGAAACCTGCCCAGTCACAGACAAAGGGGACTTTGTGGTAGGCACATTTAAAGTTGATTTTTGTGGAGGAGAACTATACATTGCAACCACTTGGTTTGGTGTGCAATGGTTTTTAATGGAAACAGCACACATCAAAAAAGTGCCCCATGGAAAGTAACCTGCAAAATTTCAAGCAAACAGCTCTAGCAAAGAGCACAGGACAGAAAGGAGCAAGGAGATAAATTTGACATCCCTTCACCAAAGCACTGTGATTGGAGAGCCTTGGTATAATAATTCCCTCTGATTTCAAGTTAGGCGTGTCTGTCACAAAAGAGCTCTCCACGTCCTGGTGTTATGTCAACCCTTGGGGAAAATGCTTCAATTTCTGGAGACACAAGGCCATAGTTTAACATCTCAATTTCTGAAGTGTTTCATCAGTCCTCTGTTCAGGATACACTGAAGAGATGCCCCTTTGGTTCAGACAAGCCCAGAATCTTCCTGAAGCAGCCCCACTTTGGTTCTTCATTTGGGAGTTACCTGAATTGTTTGCACATCCCTAGTAAATATTCCGTCGTTACAGCATTTAGCCCTCTCTCCCATAGGAAAAGAATCAGTTTCTAAACAATTATGAGCAGGCTGTTTGCAGTATCTCTTTGTGAGGGCTTTATTTTGCAAAGCAAAATAAACCATATGACATCTTTATTTTACAACATCTGAAGATGAGAATTATCACTTCTTAGAACCATACATTCTGGCACCAGTGAGCAAGTTCAGGCTATTTTTATTTTCCTACTAATTTCTTCTTTCGGGGGGGGGGGGGGATTAAAATTTCGTGTAAATATTACAATGGCTGAAATTAGCTGTGGTTGAAACCTGAATGAAGCCAGCAGAGGGAGCTATGTGACAACTAATTTAAAGGAGTGACTCCTTAATTTATAGTAATGTCCTAGTTATCTCAAACACATTGAAATACTTTTGTCTTTGCAATTACTAGTACCTACATAGAATCATAGTTGGAAGGTGGTATATAGTCCGAACTCTTGCAATTCAGGAATCTTTCACCCACTGTGGAGGCTTATATGGACAGAAATGCTCTTTCTAGAATTACAGCAGTAAAGTGCTGAAGTAGTTAGCATTTTACCAGTGATTGCAGCTACTTGATTCTAACCCTCTGATTTCTGCTAATAATAATAATAATTATTATTATAAAACAACCACCCATCTGACTCGGTGTCACCAAGCAAAATATTAAAAACACAATAAAAAAATCAACCATTAAACAGTTCCCTGAATAGGACTGCCTTTAGATGTCTTCTAAAAGTCATAAATACAGTGGTACCTCGGGTTAAGAACTTAATTTGTTCTAGAGGTCTGTTCTTAACCTGAAACTGTTCTTAACCTGAAGCACCACTTTAGCTAATGGAGTTGCCCGCTGCCGCCGTGCCGCCACTGGCGCGCGATTTCTGTTCTCACCCTGAAGTAAAGTTCTTAACCCGAGGTACTATTTCTGGGTTAGCAGAGTCTGTAACCTGAAGCGTCTGTAACCCGAGGTACCATTGTAGTTGTTTATCTGTTTGACATCTGATGGGAGGGCGTTCCACAGGTGTATCTCCAAACCAGAGAATTTGGACCTAAGCAAATTCAAGGCTGCACCTGAGTTCTGTTAAAGGTAAAGGTAAAGGTACCCCTGCCCGTACAGGCCAGTCTTGACAGACTCTGGGGTTGTGCGCCCATCTCACTTAAGAGGCCAGGGGCCAGCGCTGTCCGGAGACACTTCCGGGTCACGTGGCCAGCGTGACATCGCTGCTCTGGCGAGCCAGAGCCGCACACGGAAACACCGTTTACCTTCCCGCTGGTAAGCGGTCCCTATTTATCTACTTGCACCCGGAGGTGCTTTCGAACTGCTAGGTTGGCAGGCGCTGGGACCGAGCAGCGGGAGCGCACCCCGCCGCAGGGATTCGAACCGCCGACCTTTCGATTGGCAAGTCCTAGGCGCTGAGGCTTTAACCCACAGCGCCACCTGCGTCCCTTGAGTTCTGTTAGGTTCTAACTAAAATTTAGGCTGCAAAATGAGCTTCAAACTGTTTCGCTGACCCTCCCCTTAGAAGGAGGTCGCCATCCAAAGACTGGGGAGAGATTCCCAGCCATCAGGGGACATAGGTGTCTTTGTTTTTCGTCCACTCTGTTGCCCAGTAATAGGCTTGCTCACTCACAGTAATTAAGCTGGTCAAAATTCACAGCACTAGTCTCTTAACTCAGTAATAAAAGGCTTACATAAGCTTGGCATCAGTGTGTCAAAAGATAAAGAGGCCGGAAAAGATAAGGCGTGTAATAAGCAGGAAGTCATCCAAACCGTCATGACTCATTTTATAAGCCTCTGACCTAATGGAGGTGAGACACAGGAAGATGAGAGGCAAGAAAAGTGGTTCAGTGGCTGTCGCTTTTTGGACATGCAGCTGAATATTAGATCAGAAGTGCAGTAACAACAAGCAAATGATCAGATGTGTAGTAACATTTACTCAAATCCTAGGTAGTAGGCTTAATGAGGAGTGGTAACTGGTTGCATTAAATCTAAATAGGTGTGTTTGTGGGGTGGTGGTGACTAGTGAGATGGGTTCTTCTGTTCCTCTGCCAGGCTGGAAGCCACAGCACTGCAGCTTCATCCTGCACTTAACATGGCAGCACAAAAAGGCCAAGAGACCTTCTGTGTGAAGGTGCTTCCCCATGCCAGCCCTTGCGTTTTCCAGCAACTTGATGCTAGTGTGTGGCATGGTATGCCACTCACGCATGCACCCAGAGCTTGTTACGTCAATAGTCTGGGACAGGAACTGTCTTGGGTTTCAAAATAGCATTAAAGAAAGGTGGAAAAGTCAAGGATACAGAGTTTAAGGGTGATTAGCAGTTTGTAGCCAGCTACTGGACCAGGCATTCCCAACCTTTGGCCCTCCAGACGTTTTGGACTACAATTCCCATCATCCCTGACCACTGGTCCTGTTAGCTAGGGATCATGGGAGTTGTAGGCCAAAACATCTAAACATCTGGAGGGCTGCAGGTTGGGGATGCCTGTGCTGGACCAATGCTTCAGAGTTATTTAGGCTGCAAGCCAGTGCACAGTTACCTGGGAGGAAATCCCACAGAACTCTGTGGCAAAGCCTTCTGATGGATGGGATTCAGCTATTAGAAATATTCCTGATGTGTTCTCCATCAGATAATGTAATTGAGAAAAGTCTCTATGTTTTTTAGCTGAAATTTATTTTGAAAGGAGCTTTCTGGAGATAAAATGGTGTTGTCGGTAGGGCAAAATTCTACCAGTTCTTTCTAAGGGCTAAAGCATGACCCAGGTGTGTCAAGTTTTTTAATACTTAGGGTGATCTTTCACTTAAGTGTTGCTTAGAATTAATGAACCTAACTTATGCCGTTCATTGAATTCTATGCGTCTGATTAAACTCCACCCTTAGTGTGTCCTAGGTGAGATTTGCACCACTGAGCCGCATGTTCTTGACCACTGTGGTTGTTTCCAGACAGAAGCTTAATATTTGAGAAAATATGAATTGGCATTTTGATTCAGATGATGTATGGATGTGCCAAGGCTGCAGTAAACACCCATCTGCAAGCCCCCTGTATTATAATGGTCTCTTAAATGGTATTGTCTTCCATGGATTATTCTTTCATGGGAACAGAAGGGGAGTTTGTAAAAACGAATTAGGCTTGCCTAATCATAGTTCAGGATTGGATTGAGTCCAAAGTATAGTATTATCCAGGATTCATGTAGAATGAGATGTATTTACCAAGCCAATTGCATCTTCCAATTAATTATGGTTCTCACTCGTTGCTGAGTGACTTGTAAAAAGGAAGCAGAATGGAGACCAAGCCATCTCATTCACTTCTCGACTTCACCCACTCTTGTAAAAGTAGATATATGGATCTGGACTTGTTAAGCCAGAATAAGATAAATTGCACACATACTGACAAGCTGCATGGTTAAAACAATTTGGAAAGCGTTTACAGTGAGCCTTGCCATGTGTGGATTCAGTTAAGAGCACATCCTGGGGAAACCCCATAGAAAGAACAGCGTGATATTGTTGCAAATACCTTACTTATTTATATGAATTCTTATCCACTCTGTACCACAAAGGCCCAGGAAGGGCTACAACAATAAAATACACCATTATAAAACAAAACAGTGACAAACCACAAGAAAAGTGTAAAAGCTATTAAAAACAGTTCCACATATAAAAAGGAAGGAAGGTTTGTTTCCAATGCTGGTCTTTGGAGACTCATTGAAGTTAATGAACGTGGCTGCCTGAGATTCATGAATTTCAATAGGCCTACTCTGAGTGGGACTAGCAACCCAAACATTTAATTTCATATATAAAGTGCTTAAAAATAGTTTGAATGCAGATGCAAGCTGGCATACATATTTCCACTTAAAGGCTTGTTGAAAGAAGATCTCCAGCAGGCGCTGTAAAGATGGTGCCAAAAGACAGACAGCCAATGTTATTCTCTGATCCTGGTGATAGGATCAGAACCACTGTAAAACTGCCTCCTATACTCATCTCACAAGGACTTATCCACACCTCTGTTTGCCCCATTGCTTTTGCCTGGGGGAACCCGATCTTTAGCGCAGAATCGGAATAAACAGCAATCAGGTTTTCTGTGGATTGCTGTTTGTTCCAATTTAGCACTAAAGAGTGAGTTTCCCAGGGGGAAGTGGTGGGGCAAAGACAAAACCACTTGGATTTGCGCCTAGAAAGTGCAAGTCAAACAGAAAACCACTTGGACCTGTGCTTTCTAGGAACAGGACAAGTAGAAGTGTGGAGTAGCCCTTAGCTGGCTCATAAGGATACCAGGAGCAATGGCATCAAATATCACTAAGATAGTGAGTAAGAATAACAGTGTGACACTCACCCTCACTTTCTTCCAATAAAGGCCAACCATCTGGCCAGGGCTGATTCAGTTCCACAGTCAGGCCTGAACCCAAATTGGAGTAGGCCAATCTACTCTTAGATGAAACATCATTTGCCATTGTTGCACCATAGCTCTCTCAATCAGCTTTCCTCCAGTGTCGGTATTTAAGATCGGGTAGTTCTTCTCAGAAACCGAGAGGTCCAGGCAGTGCTTTTTCAGGAGTACCTGGGTTTCAAGATGACCAGGGCTACTATCTCCTGCAAAGTTGCATTGACCACCCCCTAGATCCCCCTGGCCACCCCCCTTGGGAAGATTTGATAAACCAAGAGGGGCAAGAATCAAGGAAACACATTGTTTGCTCCGTCATCATGTCATCTGACCCCCAGCAGCTGAAACTGGTCCCACGATGGTTCTGTAGACCTTGCACTGGACATCTCACTGAAGATGTAAATGTGGCATCAGGATTGCTATGAAGGCGAGTAACTTTACCCTGAGTACCTTATAAACAGATCACAGCGGGCTTCTGAAGGGTCTAAAACTCCCCGGAGTAGATGTTAACAGGCCCTGGACATTGAGAGCACTTGGTGTTTTACATGGTAAATTTGTGGAAGAAATAAGACTGATCTCTCCACCCCTTTCCATCTGTTTTCTTCTGCTGGCGATGTACTGTTGGTATATTCTAGACTTTGGCTTGTTTGCCTCCATATGTACTTCAGAAATAATAATACTCAACATTTGCATAATGCTTTCAAGGTACTTCATAAGCATCATGAACCTGCAATCGGTGAAACAAACTTGAAAAGTAAGTTATTATAATTATTTCCCCATACTACAGATGAGGGAACTGCTGATGACTGAGTGAGTGGCCTGCTAAAGGCCACCTATTGACTTCCTCAAACCGGGGACTTCCTGGTGGCAGTCAGTCATTTAATTACCATGCTATAGTGCCAAAGTGGCAGAATAGACAAGTACCTTCTCATATTCCTCCTATATATCTGGTGGGATATATGCTTGGTGGATGGGGGCGCCGTGCAAAATAGAAAACCAGTACCGTGGTCGAATTTTCCTCCATGACGTGCTAGGTTTCTGTTTGCAGGGAGGGCTTTTTATTTTATTTTAAAGAAGACAGAGGACCTTTTGCTTGCAGTGGTGCAGTCAGTTCTGCCACTTTAGCAGTTTGTCACTTTATCCTGCTATGTGAGTACACCAGGCCTGTGTCCAGGGGCTCATTTTGATGGCAATAAATCTCTGATGAAGTATGAAATGATCCTGTTGTCCTGCTTCTCAGCTCTCTGGCTGCTGTTTCCGGTTACTCCTCTTTTTTTACTGTCACTCCCTAGACACCTTTCATCAGCAGAAGAACCCTAATAACTTTGCCTGGTATTCCCCTAGCATTTCCTGGCCCCACCCCTATTTTCTACCTACTCTCCAGAGAATGTTGGTATCTGTGATGTAAAAACACACCCAGACGGATCATAGAAAGAGTCGTCTCCTGTGGAAAGATTTCCATGGCTCCAGAAACTATGAGTACCTGCCCTCCGTACATTTTGGAGGGTATATTCACTGGGGTTGATGAGAATTGTGGTCCAAATTTCTGGAGAGCACACAGTTGGGGAAGATAAATGGAAGGATATTCAAGAGCTGGTTTTGGATATATTTCGTCCCAAACCAATATATGCCAGAGTCAGTTCTACGAATTAACTGGATATGTACTTTACCCCGAGCCTTTAAAAAAGAAAGAGCAGAGTCTTTTGTTAGTGATTTCTCAGTGCACAACAGAAAGCATGTTAGAGCAACCTTTAGCACACATCCACCAGCTCTGCAGAGGTTGTGTAAACTTGGTCTTGGGTGACTTGTGACAGTGGTAAGCGGAAGACAGGTTTTCTTACAGTGCAAAAACCCCTTAGAAATCAGAATCCCATTGAGTTCAGTGGGGGTTCATTCCCAAATAAGTGGCATTGCAGCCTTAAAGAGTGCATGTGTGTGTTTAATTCTGTGTATATGCACTATTTTATTCTAGAATCAATGGAGCCTGAGTACTTTTTCCCCTATGCAGTCCACACACATTCCAGATCTACTGCATATTTCTGCCCCCTAGAAAGGGGCTTCCTGAGAAACTGGTTTATTTCAAAAAAATAAAAGCTCATTCCAGGTTGGTTCTGCAGTTTGTCCATTTGAAAAGAGGTGAAAACAGACATCAGCAGTCCTGACAATGGGGGGGGGGTGTGTGCCCACGTCTACACCTGCCCAATGACATTGTGGGTGGGCGTATGCCAGGATGCCAATCACCACTTCCTTCTTCAGTCATCTGGGGCATGTGCATGGAGGAAAAGGCATGAATAACCCAACCAAGGGGAGGGTTTGAGATGCTTATCAAGTAACCATGCCCATCTTTGTGGGAGGTAAGATCTAGAATAATTTGGACTTAAACTAAGTGGAAAACAGCATGTTGAGGATAAGTATGAATAATTCTGGATTGAGAGAAACCTGCATTTTCCCGCCATAAACGGGTTAGTGTGTATGCAGCCTATAGTTATCACCTTGTCATCTCGCCATGTCAAATTTGGCCCGCAGGGGGCAAGGAAGATAAGTGCCTGTCAGCTGATCCCTAACATATGAGCAAGTGGGAACTTTGACTGGCCAGCCCTATTGGAAGTTCAGTAGGGACCAATCCAAAGGCAGGAGCTTCTCCAACTTTGTGTGGAGCAGTTTGGAGGACCCTGAAGAACTGAATGGGAGGGAACTGCTTAAAACCAAAGTGCATGTATGGAGGTCCATATGCAGCTCTTTGAATCATGTCCCACATCTGAGATCTCAGCAGTCAAAGGGTGGCAGTTTTCGTTGTGTTTTTTGACCACTTTGAGATCTGTAGCCCCCACCCAAGCTGCTGTCTCCATGGTTCCTTTGGGGGGAGGATGACTATTTAACCAGACATGCCTGCTGCTTAGATCTTAGCCTCTCTGTCTGCTAGAATGCCACCTATGAAGTAATTACTCAGAGTTTTGATTGCAAAATGCCTCCTGAAACTTCCCTGATGATATTAATCATTGTATTTTTAACTTTGCAAAGCTCAAGTGAAAGTTGCTGTGTCTTTTATTGTCTAAGCTTGGAAAATTTCAAAAGGAGCAGGTTATGTAGTGACCATCCACAAGGAGCAGAAACATGTTTTGTTTTAAAATGAGATAAATAGCCAACCCATCAAGGATGTGCAATAACACCAATTTTGAAGATCGTATTGGATAACAAGAACCCTACAGGAAAGACTAGCTAACCGTATGCCCTCACGGTTTGACAAAATAATGGACCTATGGACCCCTGGAGTAATGTGTTTTTTGTGTATACAGGGCAGGTTTGGATGGTCATAGCAGAGGACAATGGTAAAGAATCCTGAAACCTAATAGAAAAAGAAACTGTAATTGGTGTTATTGTGTTAAAACAGCCAATATGGTGCCCTCCAAGCGTTGAAACTACAACTCCCATTAGCCCCAGTGAGTACAGCCATGCTGCCCAGAGATGATGGGAGTTGTAGGCCAAAACACTTGGAGAGCACCCTGGTCAACAAAGGCTGAATGCCCCTCACTGATATCATAGGGTTATTTGTGCTGTTGTTTTCAATCTTAATCCTGCTCCCCTGATGTAATTTCAGGACTGGACAGGGCCTCTCCATGAGGGTCAAGGCAACAGAGATCCATGGTATGGAGAACAGCATTTCCTAAGAGATGATTGTGAAATGAGGGCCACTTCACACATTACACACAGGGAAAGCCCAATATGACATTCGCAGGGCACACTTAAAATAGGGAACTATGGCCAGTCACAGCTACCCCAATCCACACTTTTGGTGTACTGTACGGTTGAATTTTATTAGGTATACACTTTTAAAAAGTGATAGAAGGCAGTGAAACCCACATTAGAGGAAGGCAGTTACCGTGGCTGGGGATGGGAGTTGTCATCCCAACAAAATCTACAGAGGACCAGGTTGGGATTGGCTGCTTTGGGCATTCCAAAAATTTTAGGTATAACACTGCTTCCAGAACTGTCCTATTGTCTGCTCACCCCCTCTGACTTTCTTACCATAGTCTGGTGGAATATCCATGGAAATGGCTCAGCATTACATCTTGAATCACTTGACACATAATGAGGATTCTAAAAAAAAAAAAGACAGAGAAAAGAAAAGGGGGTTTTCTGGAGGCTGTGATCTTTTCCACTTTACATCCTGACGACTATGAGTACTGACCACTGGAGCTACTGTTTGTCTTCCCTGTTTAGTAGGTCTCCTGAGCTGAACAGAACGGAGGCTGACTGGGCTTGGCCTCACAGTAGCCTCTTACCCAGCACTTATGCAGAGTTTGGCCCATGGGGTAGGCACGTTTCTATTTGCAAGAGCTTAATGTAGTATTGGTTTCTGTGTTTCTGGCATGATGTGCTTCCTCCTTCAGTGGGAGGAAAGAAAAGCAGGTGGTGGTGGTGGAAGTCTTGGCCATTATTTCTGGAATTACCTCACTTGTGATTACCAGGAGGCGAGGCTGAGGGTAGGGAAGTATGAGAAGGCAGAGAGTTGCTGCCACTCCCTACTGAAGAAGGCGCAGCTCTCTTGGTCTGTGGGTTTTCTGTGTCACCACACACGTGCTTTGTTTGAGCGTCACCAGCCAGACTGGTTGGGCAGGTCCGATGGTAGAAAGAGAGGCAGCTGTCCCGCCCTATCACTCAGAAACCGGGAGGCTCTTGTTGTGGATGTGTCTTGTCTTCAGGCTGCTGTGTTGCCCTGTCTCTCCCTAAAGACCTCTTTTGCTCATCCTCCATGGAGTCTGCTTTGGGGGCTGCCCTCGTGTTGATGCTTGTGGCCACGTCGGCCGCCCAGAACGACTGCTTTTGCCCAACGAATAACCTGGCGTCTTGCAGTTCGGAGTCCGGCAGCTGCATCTGTACGGCACGCGTTTCGAACCAGAGGCTGGACTGTTCAACGCTGACTCCAAAATGTCTGCTGATGAAGGCGGAAATAAAAACCAAAAGAGGCAGAAGTTTTACCAGGCCCGAACATGGGTTTGTGGACAACGATGGACTTTATAACCCAGAATGTGATGCCATGGGCTTCTTCAAAGCCAGGCAGTGCAACCAGACAGATACTTGTTGGTGTGTGAACAGCGCTGGGGTAAGGAGGACGGACAAGGGGGATCTCAACATGAGGTGCAACGAGCTGGTCAGAACAAGCTGGATCTACATTGAGATGAAGCACAAAGAGCGAAAAACTCCCTTGTCTGAATCTGAAGTGGCAAACAGCTTCCGACAGCTCATTGAAAACCGCTATATGCTCCATCCAAAGTTCATCACAGCTGTTGAGTACAAGGAGCCATTAATCCATATCGACCTAAAGCAGAACATTTCGGACAAGTCTTACAAAGATGTAGACATTGCAGATGTAGCTTACTACTTTGAAAAAGACATCCAGGGTAAACCCATTTTCCCACCCGATAATATGTTTGGTCTCTATGTCAATGACGAACCTCTAGATATTGAAGAAATCCTAGTATACTATGTTGATGACAAACCCCCAGAGTTCTCTATGCAGCGCCTGACAGCGGGCATCATTGCAGTGGTGGTGGTGGTAGTCCTGGCCATTGTTGTTGGGATAACTGTGCTTGTGGTTACCAGGAGGCGGAAGACGGGCAAGTATGAGAAGGTTGAGATTAAAGAGATGGGAGAAATGCGAAAAGGACAACATGCATAAGTGCCTTAATTTGACTGTAGAACTAAGATGACATGGGCGGAATGGAAAGAAGAAAACAAGATTGCTACCATGTCTTTTGAAGGTGGGGAGGGCACTTGGTTTTCTTTTTTAAATTAATGTTTAATCAAAGATAAAAGAAACAGCTTTGTAAAACGTCCACAATTCCAGGTTGGAAAATATTGGGATATAGTTAGCATTTCCCTTTAACTATAATGTACTATGTGATAATAATAATAATAATTTGAGATGAATATCAATGTGTTAGGGACAAAATCCCTGTACTGTACCCGCTCCTGAACTTTTCCAGATCTGTAGTTTTTTAAGAAAACAATGTTCTGTAGCTACACGGTTAGTTTAATTTATTTTAACTGCATTTCTACATCTTTTTGGGGTGTGTTTATGTGTAGCTATCCCCCAATCCCCCGCCCTGTTCTCTTTGGCCCATGCTGCTAAGGTGTGTGTGTTCTGTCTGTGCATTTGAGACAGACTTTCTATTATTAAAAGTGTTGGAAAGGTTCCCTTCTTCCATTTAAACCTGATTGTTTTTTGTCTCGGATCTAAAATATTTCTTTTGTAAAATAGTAATACCTTCTGTGAACAAATGTCAGCGTTTACCATGGAACTGGTGTGTGTCTGTGTGTTTGTGTGTTTGTGTGTGTGTTTCTAATGTAATCTTCATTGAAATAAATTTTCTTAACTTTAAACTGTTGCTAAGTTTCATGCTGTGATTCTAAAGGATTTTTCCTCCCAGCATAGATCAGGCTGCCTGTGGTCCTTAACTATCTTCTGGTGTTTTACTGTAGGGGTAAGCTTTTTCTGTCCTTGCTGAATTCCAGCTCTGGGAAAACTACTTGCCAGTCATGTACTGGGTGGTGTAATATAATCAAACCATTGCCAGCCATTGCCATTTCTTGGAAAGTATCACCCGTTTTCATCTGGTGACAGCAGCTGCTGGTAGTAAGTGCACTGTTTGCTATCTAATCTTTGCCATCACAGTCTAGCTGGCAAGAAACCCCCGAAAACCTCTCTACTGTTTTAATAGACCTAAAATGACTCAGTACAACATAGTTGCATAGGCTATAGAGTGTACTCCTCTTGTTAACTAACTTGTCCAGGCAAAATAGGACCTTTCATGCTATTGTGACACTTTAGATAGGTCATCTTAGCCACAAAGGCTCTCCCCCAAAGCAGTAAGTCACTACAAGCTATTAAAATTGTCATTACAAACTATGGTAGTCGTTACAGGCCACCACAATCTTTGCACCATAATTTGTAACCACTGCTGCTGAATGAACAAGCACTCCTCCATATAGCTGTGAGTCACATATAGCTGTAAGCACAATGTTCCTTCGTTGTAGAGGCTGTCAAGTCAGAGGTACCCAAGTGATCTTAGAGCTTCTTTAAGATGTTCTGCAGAAAGGTTGCAGAATAGTTGAGAACATCTGTACTTGGTCCTGCTCTTAATTTTTTCTTTTTTCTGACAACAGATATCAAGGCTATTTTGACCAGGGACAGAGTTATCAAATAAGCTAACAATGCCCCGGGCCCATGGTTTTCATAATGTGGGTGGCAATGTTGCGAACATACAGAATGCTCCTATTTCACTCCCCCAACAAACAAGCGGGAGCAACAAACCTTGGTTTAGTGTTATGTCCAAACCAGGGATTGTGGTTTGTTTTGTTCCAAACAAACCATGACCATGATTTGAAGCCAAGGTTTGCTATTTACTCACCAATTGTGGTTTATAAGTTTTGTTCAGAATTTTATTTTGTTCAGAATTTTATTTTTGTTTTAAAATATATTCTTTGTATGCATCTCCGGATAAGATCAAATAACACACCTGATACACGAAACAAACCACAATCCCTGGATTGGACATAACATTAAACCAAGGATTGTGGTTTGTTGCTTCTGCTGCTAGCAGGGAGGACTAAAGTAATCAATGTTCATGGTAAACTATTGGCCATGTGACTTACTATGAATTGTAAATGTAGCCAATGTATCCAATGAGTAAGAAAACTAATGAGTAAGAAAACAAGTGTAAGTAATCATAATTGTTTCAAAAAAGCAGAAAAAATAATTGAGATTTGATGGGTTAGGAGAAGACTTTTGTTTCTGTGTGAGAGAGTAGACTAGGCCATGCATAGCTACAGATGTATCAAAGTTTCTATAATTAATTAACCCCATCTAAAAGTGGATGGGCTTTGGTATTTCTGTGTATGCCGTCAAGACTCAGTTGTATATGCTGCTAAGGGATAGAGAAAGCTCAGAGGTCATAAATGGGGAGGGATACAGTATATGCCAGCAATTAATCAAAAGAACAGAAAGATTAATTGCAGCAAGACATGCAGTGAACATCTCTGGCCATATGCCATTCTAGCTGGCATAAAGACGCAGGAAGAAACTGACTTTGACAAACTCCACGTCCTTTCTGAGTCAGGTTGCATTCCTTTCTTGCAATTTCAACCTTCTCACCACTCCTACTTTTCCTCCTTTACGTACCTGTGGCTGTTATTATCACATTCATTTTTAACCGGGACCTTGTGATGACTACCAGTGTTTTACCAATAATGTTCACAGAGATATTTTAATTTCATGGGAAGTGCATGAAAGGGAACCATAGACTGTGAGAAAATTCAACTTACCCTTTCAATATGCTGAGTTGTAGACCGACTTCAATCCATACTTGAGTGAGTACTCATAGGACGAAGAAGCTATCCAATTACATCACCCACACACTCAGATCAAGTTCATTAGAGGTCTTAGCACAGACCCATTCCAGTGTGCAATGAAATCAACCTGCAACCTGCTCTATGATAAATTAATCCATAATAGGCATTGGAAAAGACAAACAATTTACTGAGGCAGGCATGCTGATGGATAGCTGAAAGGGCTGGCTAGAGGTGGGTTTGGGGAAAACCACTTTTATTGTATGTTATTAGACCCCAAAACTGAAAATAACACTACAGGAGAATCCTAGAAGCTCTCTCCTCGGTCTTTAGCCTTAACAACTTTTGTGTACTAGCAACTCTTGCTTTAATAGCCGGCCACAGTTCACACTCCTTGAAATTGTTTATTCTTTTTCAATGAATTCATGGTTAAAGCCTCTCTGTCCTGCTTCTACTGTAATCTGGTGTAGTCATTTGTGTGAGTGGAAACAGCTCTTACCAGGACATCATTGGAGGTTGGTTGACTAGGGGGCATGGGGCACTGCCCTCAGCCAGCCCTCTTCACCTGCATCCAGTGGCGTAGCGTGGGTTGTCAGCACCCGGGGCAAGGCAAGTAATTTGCGCCCCCTAACCCGTGGGTGTTAGCAGGGGGCAGAGAGCTGCGAGTGCGAGCGCCCCCCCGATGTTGCGGCCAGTGCGGCCGGCCCCCCCTGCACCCCCCACGCTACGCCACTGCCTGCATCCCTACAGTCCAGGGGGTGACCGGAGCTGTTAGCTGCCTCTTCTTTAGCCTCAGCTTTGCCCCTGTAGAACTCAGCAGGAAGGAGGAGAAGGGGGGCAAAAGTAGAATTAGTTGACTAAGACTGAGCCTTCAGTTGGCTCCCAACTTTACACCCCACCAGTTCCAATAAGCACTAGACACCATCAATGGAACTCTTGGGCATGACAGTTTCTAGCCTGTCATTCAGTTGGGGAGAATTACCAGAACACACACACGATTCAGCTTTTGGTGTACCACCTGCCTTTTGAACATTGGCTGTGGGTGTCAAAAACTGAACTTGATGCTAGGCCTTGGGTTCACACAATTGGCTGATCACAGGCCAGGATGTAGTGCAGAGGGTTCTCAAATGCTTTTCCTGTGGCTACTATACATCCAGTGGGTCATGTTCTACTTCTCTGATCTATGTCACCCAAAAGCTGCTTTGTTCATGCTTACCCAGTGGGCAACATTCACTTGCTCTATGAATGTGGACAGTCAAAATGGTTGCCTCATTAAACATGATCTAGTTGTCGTTAGAGCTGAAACCAGCCAACAAAAAATATTTCACTTTAATCAGCACATAGTAATAGGTTTTGCACCCAGTTTCAGTAATAAGAAAAAACAGTGATGATTGTTTTATTGAAGAATGAAAGCCTCTTTTTTATTATTTAAAGAAACATTATAATATGAAGAACCCATGAGCAGGATTTGAACTATGAGCAAAAGGAATAATTAGAAATTATTGCATTGTGATTATAATATAAGAGACAGAAGATAGGGTGCAGCAAGGGGCCGAAATAAAAAAAGGGGAAGTTGATAAAACAAAAGAAAAAATTATTATGTATTGGAATTACATGTGAAATTTGTGGAAATTTAATAAACATATTCATGCTTTCTGATGAATTGGAATCTGGCACACAGAAGTTTGGGTGACAATAAATTTAATAGTTGTTGAGGTGTAAGAAAACACTGTTGTTACCAGTGCAATCATACTGTATATAATGTAAAGTGATCTCACCACACTGGAAATGGTTTTCTTGTCCTTTGACATGCTTAGGAAATATATAGATATATCTAATCACAAGTGCTTTACAAAAAAGCTAGGTACATGACAGTTGGAACAGTTTAAGTAATTAAATAATCGTGATAAAATACTGATAAACACTACATAATTCATATCTTAGGGTTTTAACCACTTCTTCAGAGAATGGGTTGTAATATTAACAAATTGCCCCCTCAATTCCCTATTCCTTAATTGGGATGGTTAATACTATTACAGCAATAATCTTTCCCATGCAGGTACAATTACCCTTTTCAAAGCCTTCCCATTGATCTGTTTCAGGGTTTTGATAAATTTCTAAGTGCCGCAATTACTTCATTTTAATGCTAAAATTAATCTTGAGATGTTACAATTGCCTATCAGAGCAGGAAGACTTGACTTTCCCAGGTTTTATATATATTTATATATATTGTTTGGCAGCCAGAGCACTATTCCTTATGCCACAGTTTTGCCTCGTTAAAATTTTGCACACGCTGAATAAGCTGACAAGATCCTCATTTTATTTTCATGAAGGTCTTTGCTCCCTGAGGGACAATACACTTAGAATCCTACTCCAGTACACTTCACTACCTAGGAAACAATTATGGGGAGACACATGGTTGTTATCTAAATGAGAGGCAGAATGAGAATAGATTTGTAATCCTCCTCTGAGGTTTTAGAGATGGACCCCAAAAGAACCGGTGACATTTGCTCCCATTATTTCTCAGGCAATTTTTATTTGGAATAAACGTCTGTCCCCACTAGACTTGTATGTGTGTGTGTAAAAAAAAAATTGTCTTTTTTCTCACCGGAGGAAATATGCTGAACAACAGTATAATAATTGGATCTTTCTAGTAAATGGCCTATTTGAATGGGGTCCCCAGTGCACAAAGGGTGGGGGGAGGGGAATCCTAGTTCTAATTCTCTCTCTAACCTCTGTCATTCCCTGAATATTTACACAGATACAGTACAGTTTCTTTGTACAAAAATGTTAAAATCTGTTAATTCTTTCTGGGGACTATTGAACAATATCTGCAAGCATAAAAAGGTAGAGAAAAAAACAATAAGTTTTCACCTGTAATCTTTTAGTAAGCTATCACACTGAGGGACCTGGCAGCCAGGAAAAGTTTGTATTTTAGGTGTATTGTATAAACAGCACTCCTTGGAGGTAAGGTAAATTCCATTTGGGCTTGCATTTACAAAAGCCATGTATCTGTCATACAAAGGGACTGCAATTGTTTTAGCAACATTTTATTCAGCCATTTCAGGGTTTTTCACACATACTCTCCAAATCCGCATTTTGACATCCATAATCCTATGAAATTTTAAGTTTGGAATTCCTACGCATTTCAGCAAAATACAATTTCAGCTCCTCCTGCTTTTTTTTGCCTTTTCTAGACACGGTGTTTGATAGGCAAAGCAGGCCTCCTGTTAATGAAATGCAGATGGTGTTTTTCTATTTTCTTTTCTCTTTATCTCAGTAGCAAAATGCTCGAAGCATATTTTAAAGGGCTGCTATATTCCTGGATATACCTCAGAGCTTGCCCTTGGTAAAACCCGTAGCAGCCAAGGTCTATGTACAATATAAGGTGTCAGGTTTTTTGTATAGAAAATAATGTTAGTTCAATTGTCCAAAGGTTGACCTAAGGCCAGAGTCTCTTGGGAACTTTATTTTAAAAAGCTCTTTTTGATCCTTTCCTCAAAATAAAAGGTGCTATGTCTTCATTAAAATTCATGAACAGCCACAGCTTTAATAACTACTTATGTCTGTAGATCTAGCTGCCTATTTAAAGAAAACCAGCACTTACACGTTTCTAATTGTATGACTATACATGTTACATTTTTATATTAAGAGGTATTCACTGTTGGATTTCAATGAAGCTATCCTGTAATTACTCATGCTACATTTGGTGACGACTTCAGAATATTAATATGTAGGATTGCCAGTCAGGGGTGTTTTAGAAAAGCAGGGTGCATAATGTGAATTTAGTACCATAACATAAGCTTCATACACCCACAATTGACAGAGTATCTGTGCAGCAGCCACATTCGGATGGCAAGCTAAACCATAGTTTAGTGTGACAAGAATGAGTCACAGCAAGCTGAGCCTCTGGCATGTTTGAAATGGCATGTCAGAACCTTTCACTCTTCCATTAACCACAGTTTAGTGTGTTTCCCTAAACCAAATTGTTGTTCATTTTAACTGTGGTTGTTTAAACAAGTCAACTTCATAGCCCATGGTTTTAAGGTGCCTTGTTTCAAACAAACCATTATTAACAGCAAACACAGTTGTTTGTTGTTTCTCACAATATGAGAAGCTGGAGCTAAGGCCAAATGGATGTGAATTCCGCATAGCCAGGCTGGAAGAGGGGCAAGCCTGAGGCTCACTGTGGCTCGTTCTGGTTTAGCAATTTCCAAAGAAGGATTCGGTATCAATATCAGCAATTGCCAGGTGATTATGCCAAACTGTCCTTGCTGCCATTTTGAATCTGGCTCTGCCCTATTTTAAGAACACAGGAAGAGCCTGGTTGATCAGGCCAATGGCTCATCTAGTCCAGCTTCCTGTTCTCACACTGGCCAACTATGGGAAAGCCTTAAAGGAGGACATGAGAACAAGAAGTCTCTCAGGGTGGGTGTCATACGCCCTGTGGAGACATCTTGGCAGGGCTGGTCCAAGGGGGATGACGAATGGGAAGAGTGCCTGGCATCGGGGATGGGCCAAGTGGTCTGTTGGGAGAAAGCACCACCCCAGTGGCATTGGATGTTCCAGCTGTGGGAGAGCCATCTGATCCAGTCTCCACCCTGCCGTGAAGCTTTTCCCACCTCAAGGAAGGTTTCCGAGCCTAGGTCGGACCATGAGATGGATGCACTGCTCCATCTCTAAGGACATTCCATTGGCCATGTCAGCACCAGCAGAGCCAGTCTACTTGCAGGAGCGCCTGCTTGCCTGCCCAGTCTTTGGTAAGAGAACAAACACAAATTACCGCACCTGCCCTGCTCTTCAAAAGGTGGGTCAAGCATGTGTGTCAAGTGTTGAGACATCTTAGCCATTCGTCTTAGAGCACCTTTGAACTCCTGACCTGTGTACCTGTAACCTGACCTATTTTTAGACCCTGCAGAGAATTTTGGAATAAAGCCTTTGGCAATAAAGTTGAAAGTTCAAGTACTGTGTCTAGGAGTGGGAGCCAAAACAGTGGGTTTCAGTAATTTTCAGTTGTCTCTGGTGAGAACTCTGGTATCTGAACCAGGCCAGCCTGCAAATGTGAAGGTGTGGACTGTAATCCTAGGTGCATTCGAAAGCACATTTAAAAAAAATGGCTTCCCCTAAAGAAACCTGGGAACTGTCATTTAACCCCTGCAGCTACAATTTCCCAGCACCCTGAACAAATGAGAGTTCCCAGGATTCTTTGGGAGAAGCAATAGGCTTTAATATATGGTGTGGATGCGAGCCTATACTTGTTTGCCCTGGAGTATGCCCCATTGAGTTCAGTGGAACTTTCCCCCAGAAAGGAGCGTATAAGATTCAGTCTGAGTAGCGGGTGCTAAATGAACCAGGGAATTTTAGTGTCAGGACTGGCAGCTTGACAGCTGCAGCTAATATTTTATTGCAAGCCTCATAATTTTATGCCACAATTATTTTTTTAAGAAACTCAGCTCCCAGAGCTACTTATTTCAGGTTCATGGGCAATATCTCCTTTCTTGTTTGCAAATGTCATCTTCAAAAGCAATGCATAAATATATCTCTAAATATTCAAAATCTCAGTTCCAAATCTGTAGAGTAAACCTGTTCCTTACTGCTCTATAAATATTTCACAGTGGTTTAACATTCTTATTATTTTATGAATACTTAATGAAAGATAAGCATTTTTTTGAAAATAGAGGAGCTAATGACTTGTAAGGTTATGCCATCCGTCTGGCTGAAGGGCTGACAGGATGCAAACATGACTTGACAATGGAGATAGTGTTGTTTGCTGTTTCCAAGATTCCCTAGAAAAACTATCACGGCTTCATATTTCTGAATAAGGCACAGGAGAATTAAACCCACCGCAGTCCTTTTAAGGTGATTTGAGGGCCCTAGTTCAGTTCCCAAAATAGTCCCCCCTTCCTCCCAAAAGGAACAAATGGAATAAAGTCTCACAAAATAAGTCTTGTGGTTTATTATCACAAAAGCTTTCATGGGCTAGAAAAAGTACTTGTCTGTTCAGCTGCACAATCATCAGCAAACCACAAATGAAAAGCATTTCCCCAACCCTGATAAACAAAAGGAAAACACCATGAGCATGTGTAGTTTCACATTTTAAACTCACTTAACTTGTCCTTGTTTTTGCTCACTTCCTACCTTAGGCTATTCACCTACTCTCAGCCTAACCTACGTCATAATGCCTGTTGTGAAGATACAGAAGAGGGTGTAATACGGCTGCAAAAGGGAATTTAGTGCTTGCATCATTTATTTTGTTTACATATTTATAAACCATACTTTCCAATGAAAGATCACAAGGTGGCGTTTTGAGTTTGCTCCCAGGTTGGTGGGGGACTGTGGAAAGCAGAGTGATCTGCTTTCATGAGCCGCTTTGGGCAGGGGTTTGCGGCGCTGCCAAGTTCTCCATGGGGAACTTAGTAGCACAGCTGAACCCGACAGGATCACTCTCATTGCCACTGACAAGAAGCCTCCCTTGCCGGGGCACTTTAAGGCCCCTGATTGTGCAAAGGCAGCTGTTTTTCTATCAGCCCCACTCCTCATGTTGCAGCTGTGGGGCAGGTGGGCATGGTTTGGGGGAAATGGCTTTTTGTCCCAAACTGGAACCCATGCTGAGCTAAATTAGTCCTGCAGGTCAGAGGTTTCCCACCCCTGAGCTGAGTGAGCCTAGTGCATGCTCTGGATCCTGCAGCCACTGAAAAGTACCCTCTTCACACAATGGTCCATTATGGCATAATTTGGCCAACCACTGGTCTGTCTTCCCCTAATTTTGAAATCCAGATGTCCAGAAGGAGAAAAAATCTCTGTCTTCCCTTGCAACAAGAAAGGCTGTTGAAGAGCCACCGTTTAAACGTTTCTTCCATTTGATTTCTCCAGTACCCCTGGGCTATGGGAAAGCCACCACACGTGGACATTTATTTCCCAGTGTTACTTAGTTGCATGTAAATGCACTTGCAATATGTGTGTGCCCTTTTGAGGGTAGTGTAAGTGCCCCAACACACTTCTGAACCACCCATCGCTGGTGTACTAATGGAAATATCGGCAGATCCGCATCTGGCAAGCATGGGCGTAGCCAGGACTTTTGCTGGGGAAGGGGGCGCAATACCGACGAGATTGGTCAGTTAGTTAAGTATTTCTATTGTTTTATTTGATCTGGGCGGCATAGCTGCACCCCCTTGGCTACGCCCATGCTGACAAGCACATTTAGAAACCTGGTTCTACACATGCCACCGAATATGGCACATTTCTGCATTGCAGGGGGTTGGCCTGGATGACCCTCGGGGTCCCTTCGTTACAATTCTATGACTGCATTCCATCACTCCGGACTGCCGGTAGATAGGTGCAGAATCACAGCTCTGAATCTCCTCCACGCTCAATTCGCTGACAGTAAACACAGCGGCTGGAGGCGGCCTTCTCTCGGTCGCGAAACAAGGAAACTCCGCCACCGATTGGCTCCCTCCCCAGCCCGGAAGGAAAGGCAAGCGGCCGCCCCAGCCGTAGAGCGCAGGGGGAAGAGGCCTGGTGCACGGGGAGGACGAAGGGCGCGCCTCTCCGCGGCCAAAGGGTCCCAGAGGTCACCATTGCGTCTTTACGCGCAGCGCCCCTTCTTCTCTCCAGGGCTGGGCGGACGGCTAGTAAGGGTAAAGCGCTGGTATCTCAAGCCCCCCCCCCCCATCACGTCTTTACTTGCTGGAGGGATCGCCGAAGCAGGGGATCTTGCTCCTCTCCCTCCCCCCCCCCCCCGCGCCTCGTCTCCGACTTGAGCTTTTGGCAACCTCGCCTCCTCCTCCTGGAACCAGTTTGTTCTGTTGCGGCTGGTAGGTGACGGGAGTGGCGATGGCGGGGGAAAGGCAGTTATAAGGAGGCGTCTCGCTTGCTCTCTATTGGCTCAGGTTTCCCTGCTGCTGTGTCTTCTTCGGAAGGCGTTTCCCCTTCCTGCCCTCGCAGCGTCTCCTGTTGACGTTGGCCAAAGAGGCTCAGGTGGCGCAGGTAGGCGGCGGGTCAGTCCCCCCGCGGCTCTTCTGCGCCAAGGGAAACCTGGGTTCTCTCGCATGGCTTGAGGCGCAGGAGAGAGGGTGTGCGTGCCCTCGAGCCTAGGAGCTGAAGGAGACCCTGGGGCACCAGTTGCGATGGGTGCTTCTGGAGCCACAGGGGCCTGTAGCTGGAAAGATCTTGGAAGTTAAAAGCGTGCGAAATTTATTTAGCCAAGCAATACGTTGCATCGTCTCTCTGGTCCCTCAGGCCTCCACATTGTGACTGCTTCTGTGGGACAAAGCCACCCAAGTCACAAGGCGAACCTGCATTTCCTCTGATATGGTTATATAGCATATAGCAGATAATATGGTTTAGGATTCCCACCTAATCCAGCCATTCATTGCTGGTTTTAATTAGCAATGGAAATTTGACTTGAAATTTAAGTGAGAAATATCTATTCTATGAGGGAAAGAAGAATGCCTCTACTTCCGGGAAAAAACACCTGCCTGCTCCTCATTTTGCGTGCCCCTTTTTTGACATTTGGATAGTCAGCCTTAGTTAAAGCCTCACCTATTTCGTTGTGTCATTCTCTCCATGCAATTGTCTCTGGGTTTGAATATGACGGCCAGATATTCCCTCACAGGGAGTTGGCTCCTGATACAGTCAGTACATGAACTTTCATGAGGGTGTTTTCCATGGGACACAAGTGCATTGTTAATGGATCTGTCCTGGACTGGATAGTGCCAGACTTTTGACTTCTCAGGCTAGATTAACCTGGTGCCCTGTAGATTTGGACTGTAACTCCCATCAGTCCCAGCTACCACAGCTGTGTTGGCAGTGTTGCGGATGGGAATTGTAGCCCAGAACTTATGGAGGGCACCAGGTTGGGGGAGGCTGGGCTAGTTGGTAAACAAAGCAGGGGGTTAGCTGCTAGTATACTACTTCGTGCTTATATAGCACTTCAGAAAGCTCAGAGCATTTTACTTGGAATCTCTCAATAATCCTTACAACAACTCTGCCAGGTAGATCAATATTACTATCTCCATCTTGCAGATGGAGAATAGGGGGTGAAGATGAGAGATTGTGGCTTGCATAAAGACACCTAGTGATTTAGTGATGGAAGTGATATTTGGAAACTTTGAAAGGGAAGCCAAATCAGAGAGTTAAGGGAAGGGGTTGACTGTTGGCCCGAGGGAAGGAGTTTGCTGCTGACACTGAACAGAGAACAAGATAAAAAGGGTGGACAGAGGGCCATGGGCTACGGATGCCAAGGAAGTTGCGTGTGTGCCGAATTTCATGTGGTGGGTTGTATTCAACTATCTTTTATTCAGAGTAGGCATCTTTAAATTAATGGCTGCAATTAACTTAGGTCCAGTAATTTAAGTGAGTACAAGTTAATTACTCTGAGTAAACAGTAGTTGACAGCAACCCAGTGATTTGAAGTAATCAGCCAGAGAAATGGTCAGCTAAAGATCAGAAGTGGGACCTGCATTTACTGCAGTGGGATATTACAGCCAAATCAACTTTTTCAACTCTGCAGTCACTTCATTGTATCCCAAATTTTGGTTGGAAACCAAGGTGTCACATATGGAAAATAAGTGCCAGTGGCTGTGGTCAGGATTCTTACATTGGTTCCAACCCTTGATGTTCTTATAGGGACCACATATTCTCTCCCACTCTATGTGTAAATGGGGTTTGCATACAATTCACACAAGTTTAAAAAATGGGGTGGATGTATTATATAAGTCCTACTCATGCAGGTGTGTCCTGTTGGGAGAAAAGAGTGCAAGGCTCACTCCCACACATTGCTGTGTACTAACTGGTTACCTGAACTATGTGTGATGTAGCTCATGGATGTAAAGATTCTGTGTGACCCATTGGCTTAGTTTGGACTATTTTTCTGGGCTTCCGAAACTGTGGTTTGGCCCAAAGTGGGGAAAGTCTATCATAATAGTTTGTGAACTTGGGAACTAGCAATGGGATAGGGGGAACTGTACTCGTTTTGACCCTCTTTTCCTCTTCAGTGTGGATTTTTTTCATGTTTAATAGTGTGTCTGTTCAGCGCTTCATTTCTGGCTTTTACTAAGCCTGAGTTCCCTATTATATCTGGAGAATTTTGGCTTATTGTCAGATATTATCCTGGTTGCTAACTAACTGACAGATTTACACAGTTTTGGACCCACAACTCTGGCTTTTTGTAAATCAGAAATGAAGCAGAACAGTGGAAAGGGTGTAGGTATTTGGCCCTGGCTCCTGCTCCTAATTTAATAAACCATAGTTTTTGAAACCTGGAACAATTATCTGAACTAGGCCATTGTCCCCAGCAACAGCTCCCAGCACTTCGGGAGAACCATGCTGAGGTTTTCCCAGTACCCAGTACTGAGTTCTAGTGAATACACACCCTTAAAGAGCACAGTGTCTTATAGCGTTATCATTTGCTATTGCATCATTTAAAAATATATACTCTTGATTTACATTTCTAGGTGTAACACGTGAGAGAGAGAGATGGCTGCTCTTAGTGGCTCAAGAAACTGTCTTTTAACTAGATTTACATCTTTGGCCTGTTGGGGAAAGTGCATTAATCCTTATAAGTTTTCTAGTGAAGCATTGAACAGACACCAACATCAAGTGACTAAGTGCCAATCATGGAACAAAAGTAAAAACAGAAGGTGCTACTTAATGACTGAAAGTTCCAACACCTACAGTAACCTCATTAATAAAAGTCAAGTGCGGTTTTTGAACCCTAAGAACGCAGGAATTTTCAACGTTGCACACAGCTCTTCTAGGAGGCCTTGTATTCTCTCTGAACAAAGGGCAAAAGGACTTTCTTTTCAAAAATCTCGACACTTGACTGCTTCTCACAATGTCCAGATTCACAGGCCTTTTCACAGATCTTCAGCACTGAAGGCGGCTCCCGTTCCAATCTTGTGGATTCTATTGAAGCCAGTTCAGAAACTATTTGCTGTCATCCTTGGGAGGTAAACATTAATATTGCTCTGCTACACACTATAGCAGTATAGAGTATACTACATTGTTGCAATGTAAATTTAGATGCAAGCTTAATAGGATACTTTGCAAACTTCACATGAGACTGTCTGGCATGCTCATAATGTTGCAAAGGAGCCTTGCAAATACAGTGGTACCTCAGTTTAAGTACTTAATTCGTTCCAGAGGTCCGTACTTAACCTGAAACTGTTCTTAACCTGAAGCACCACTTTAGCTAATGGGGCCTCCTGCAGGAGCCCGATTTCTGTTTTTATCCTGAAGCAAAGTTCTTAACCTGAAGCACTACTTCTGCGTTAGCGGAGTCTTTAACCTGAAGCGTATGTAACCTGAAGCGTATGTAACCTGAGGTACCATTGTAGATGGTGAAAGCTCGCTTTTTGCGAGAATGACTGCTGATTTTGTGTCTCTGCTCACCTCATCCTCTCACCTGCTTTAAAGCCTGGTGAGGTAGCTTGGAAGAACATGTGTAACTTGGATAAAAAAGGGTAAAGTACATTCCTATGCTGTTTCCCAAACTATGTGAATATTCTACCTCTATCCTCCAGCAAATGATGCTAGAATAGCACTGTGGTACTTTCTGGTCCCTTGCCCTCCCTCCCAGTACTGAGGGATAATGCCTCCTGGCTCTAGGCACTAGGTTGATAGTACGGTACCACTTTTGATTCTTGTAAAGAGGATGGGGCAGGGGCTGTAGCAAGGAGAGAGTGAGTATTGTCCATTCTTGGCCTGGAACCATGATAGATCGCACCTCTGTTTCTGTGCTTTCCCATGAAAGCAGCCCCTGCCCCTGCTTTGGGGATATGTTTTGTTTTTATTGATTTTCATTTACCTTAGTCAAGTTTTAATTACTTGAAAGGCCAACTGCTTCCTTGATTTGAAATCTGTGAAGCTCTCAAACACCTCTGAAGTGGAGTATGCAACTCTTTTCATCACTTTGGTGGGAAGGTGGGAAAAAAAGCAGAAGAAATAAACATGCTTTAAATATGCTTGGTTTGAAATGGCATAAACTTGGTGGCTTAGGTGCGGAGTGTTCTTCCTGTGCTTTTAGTTCTATACTGTCTGAGCAGTGCCTTTTTCTCTTAAATGCCACCAGCAGTTAGGCACTTTATTATCCTTTAAAAACATTTCCTCTTTATAATAAAATAAAATTTAGAATGTTTTTAATTGTGTTGCCAAGACACACCTTGTTGTGTAATTTCCACCAAGGAAATAGTTGCGTCTCTCAAGTTTTTAACAGTGACTCAGCGCAGTGAGTTTCATTCCTAGCTTGCAGACCAATCGGTTAACGAAATTTGGATCTTGGTAATGCACTTCTAATATTAGGAGCACATCCTCATTTCTAGTCACCTTTTAAAAGGTAATTCGGCTACTAATCTCCAATCTAGATATCATGTGCACATCAGAGGGCTGCTGCAGCACTGTCCCCATGCATGTACTATCCTGCTGAGGAAGCCACACCTTTGCAAACTTCCTGGGAAAGGAGTGGAAGGTTCTCAGAATCTGGGGCACTGCATATATAGGCCTGCGTCGCCCTTGGATTTATGAGCGGTGGTAAGGGCATGTGTCTGATGCTTCACCTTGTAAGCTGTTTTTCTGGATTGGAGGTTGAGTAATTTGGGCTTAAGAATAGGTCAATCACAAAGCATGCATCTAGTTTTCTAGTACAGTGGTACCTCTGGTTACGAACTTAATTGGTTCTTAACCTGAGGTACCACTTTAGCTAATGGGGCCTCCCGCTGCTGCCGCGCTACCAATGCGCGATTTCTCTTCTCATCCTGGGGCAAAGTTCTTAACCTGAGGTACTACGTCCGGGTTAGCGGAGGCTGTAACCTGAAGAGTTTGTAACCCGAGATGATTGTAACCCGAGGTACCACTGTATGTGTGTGTGTATATATATATAGTTCATGATCCAGAAAGTTGAGGCTCGTAGTAGTGCAGTAGAATTTTTGACTTTGAAGAGCTGACTCCTTTACTTCCCCATGCCATGTAACAAATCGCTTTTGAAAATCATCCTTAGTTTTGGAAGTCCTCAGGTTTGCCTTGTGTCATAGAGGGAGGACTTCTGTTTGAGGAAAACAAGTATAAAATCTCCCTTGGAGCTGCTTTTACAGTGTTCTGGATTCTGGCCATAAACTTTACATATTCGCTATGCAGGCCAAAGCATCAAATGATGCTCCACTTGTGCTTTTGCAATATGGATCTTCTGTTGCTGCTCAAGGAACCATCTATTAAATTTAAATTGTATATACAAGTTGGACCCTGTGGAAAACCATCGTGGTATATGTGGCAAATCCCATCCCTTATTAAACCTTTTCTTTGTTATTAAATGAACACATTTTTCTTACTGTAAATAAGGTGTCTCACTGTTTTGAAACTTGGTTCTTTTTCTTATTATTCTCCAGAGCAGAATGTTGTTTTTTTAAAATAGAATATAATAGTTAATGTTTTCTCAGCCTTTAAATATGCATTAGATTTTTGTTTTGGCTTCCCTTTTGCATTCTCAAAGGCTTCATTGTAGCCAGATTTTAGATCTGTAGAAATTAACTTTAAAAAAAAAAAGTTTAGAAGGAGAATAGCATTAGATTATTTAAACTGCTGTTTGGTTCCTCAAATTTCAATTGAGCAATCTCCCACTTTTTTTTTTGTATACAGTGCAGCCTCAGGTTATGTTCTGTCCTGCTTACGAACACTTCAGGTAATGAGCTCCACTAACCCGGAAGTAGGTGCTCCTGGTAGCGAACTTTGCCCCGGGATGAGAATGGAAGTCGCGTGGTGGCAGCATGGCACAAGAGGGAGGCCCCATTAGCGAAAGCGCACCTCAGGTTAAGAACAGTTTCTGGTTAAGAACGGACCTCCGGGACAAATTAAGTTAGTAACTGGAGGTACGACTGTAATATCCTGCTACTTGCCTGGCATTATATTAGCTGACTTTTGCTTCCTCTTCATTTGAAATGGAAGTTCTTTCTGTACAAACATGTGCATGCTACGTAGGTACTGCACCATCTCTCCCTATTTATTTATTTGTTCTTGAAATCCATCTTTTTTTTAAACTCACCTTCTCAGCCTATGACTCGCCTTAACCTGGACAGCTTAAAAGCTGCCTGATCCACCTATGTACAGAAGCAAGACTTTGTGTAGATCCCTAGCTTTGTGGGCAGCTGTATGCAGAAATGGGTCCTGGGTTCCTGTCCAGCTGTAGATATGTGCACATAACCTTTTAAATCCCAAATATGATGCTGCCCATTTGTTTGATGAGAGTGATGGTGGTTCCACACTCTCTGTTTGCCATATCTTCCTCCTGTTTACATCTCATTCAGCTTTCCTCCTTCTCTGCACCAGCTCTCTCCCTCACCCCTTCTTGTTGTGCTTATGCCCTCAGCTGCCTTTCCTCATCTCTCAGACTCCTCATAACGCACAGCTAACCAATCTCCTTAGTTTGGGAGGCCCCACACTCTCTAGGTGTCAGAGACCAAGCTGAGGAGTACTGCTCTGATGAGGAGTGGTGGGACCCTCCCCCTGCTCCTGATCAGGATCCTGAAGCTGCTCTAGAGCAGTAAAGATTTGAAACAGTGGTTTGCAGAGGGGCATAGTTCTGATGACTAAAGTTGGGAAGAAATGGGGGGTGAACAGCAAAGCGAAGAAGAACAGGAAGAGAGAGAGTTAACAGACTCTCTCTCTCGCTGGAAAATATTCAGCATATCAGTCACGTAGAGCAGATAAGATAGCTACACAAAAAGCATGGCGAAATGGTGGTTGCGAGAGGGGGGAAGTGGGGGGAAGCCTTAATTGGTAACACCTTCAATTCTGATAATGAATGCTTTGTTCTTTTGCTGTGATCATTAAAGACTCTTTAAATGGTAAGGGACTCTTCACTTTGTCCTGCTTATCTACGGCCAAAGGGGGGGGGGGAGGAAGCCAAGTCCCCGGAGCCTGACACCGGGTTAACCAGAAAACCCCCCTAATTCTCCATTTCTCTCATGTGTACAAGAATGTGCAGCATATCCGTTTTACTCTTGTAGAGTGAGGTATCAAAGTGAACACTGCTGCAGCCTCATAGCTTGTTGTATCAGTGTCACATTAAACCATAACTAAAGACAACTAACAATGTTAACTATGGTTTAATGTGAGAACTCCACATGTTAGTATATACCACTGAAAGGTTTTGCTCTGCTCTTTTTCTGTTTCTGCTGCTGCTAAACTTACAGGAAAGAGTCTGGCTTGTTGTTACGTCCAAACCCTATGGTTGCTTTCTTTCCAAATAAACCATGTGGCAATCAAGGTTTGCTCTTGGCATACCACTTGTGGTTGACACACCAAGAGCCTCAGGTTGGGCACTCAAAACAAGCCAGACCATGGTTTGTTTCCTGCTGGCACAGCAGGCGAAAGAACTTTGGGGCATCATTCACTAGCACGCCATTTGTTTGCATTAAGCAGAGAAGCTTGTCTGTTAAGTTTTGACATTTATAACACATGCTGGTAGCACTGATGAGGGTGCAGCAGTCGGGGACACTTGTGATTCGCTCTGGCTTCCTCGAACTTTGCTATATTTGTGCCTTACAGGAGCATAAGAAAATGGTGGAGGGCACTTCCTCCAAACAAGAAGGAGCTGTTTAAAGAAGCTGCAAGAAGAAATAAATGGAAGATAGCCCTGGGCCTGTGCACTTTAGGACTTGTATTTATCCTGTTTTATTTTACTCACTTGGAAGAGACACCAATCACTGGGCGTTCTCGGCTTCTGGTGTTTCGGAAAGACCATTTTGCTGAATTGTCCCAGATGGAGTATGCCATGGTGGGTAGCTGTTCAAAAAAAGCAAACAATAATAATAATAATCCCCCTGCCCCACTTAGCAGTAACTGAGATGACTCACAGTAACAGTTCAGGGTCTCCAGCTTGAGACCCTTATTAATGCACAATGCTGGTGATTGAAGATGGGAACTTGTATGAAGCATATATCCTGTTTTCTGGCCTTCCCACATAGCTGAGGGAATTTTTCTTCCATTTATGGAGTGTTGGCAGTGCAAGGATTGAGAATATCTGTTTTACTGCTTGTTACATGAGGAAGATGAATATTGCTTGTTAGTAAATAATATATGTATATATAATTGCTGATGTATTCCATGTCATTAGGTCACCTTTCCTGAGTTAAATATTTTGCTCAAGCACATCTTTCAATTTTATTCCCTAAATGGATATCGTACAGCAGGGCATGTCATTTTAGGGGGTGAAATTAAATTTTTGCAAATTTCTTCCATGAGGGGGTCTTAAAAATACATTTTTGGGTGCGAGGGATTCAAATCTGCTGTTATATTTGTGATTGGACACTTTTTAGCTTGCTAAGACTACGTTTGCTTAAGAAGCAAATAAACTGCTTTTGGAAAGCCAAAGAATTTTAATTTTGCCTTCTGAAAGTGTCAGGTAAAATCATAGTCAAAACAAAAAAAAATTCCTTCCAGTAGCACCTTAAAGACCAACTAAGTTAGTTCTTGGTATGAGCTTTCGTGTGCATGCACACTTCTTCAGATACACTTCTTCAGGTATCTGAAGAAGTGTGCATGCACACGAAAGCTCATACCAAGAACTAACTTAGTTGGTCTTTAAGGTGCTACTGGAAGGAATTTTTTTTGTTTAGACTATGACAGACCAACACGGCTACCTATCTGTAACAGGTAAAATCATAAATATACATAATATAAGTAAACAAGAATAATATTAAAATATAAGTGCTTGGCAATCATTTTAAAATTATTTCTATGCAATATTACACACATTTTATTTACCAAACAAAATTAGATTAATGTAACCAAAATATCTTTTGAATTCCCAAGACATTCTACAACTTTTTAGCACCCTTCATTTGGGGAATTTGGGAGTTGAAAAATTCATCATGCTCTAATAGTATGGTGGATGTCTCCTCCCTGCTCTGAATTAGATTGCGTCATATGTTTTTTTTATTTATACTGACCTCTCTTCCATGGATATTCATGCATATTGTATCTCTTAATTGCAATTTTACTTGCCTTGAATCGGTCAGTATGCTGCATCTTCTTTTTCTTCCAGTGGGTTGAAGAGTTTAAAAGCAGAATGTTGCCTGAAACAGACCCCCGTTACCAGGAGGTCAAAAAAGTCTTTTTGCATTTGGTTGACAGCAACAAGGATTTTCCAGGATTCTCTGAGTTCAAGTGGACTATCCATGTGGTGGAGGGGCCAGACATTAATGCTGTTGTGCTTCCAGTAAGTAAAAATCAAACACCAAAGGTGAGATGTAATAATTTGGAAAAAAGCTACTAACAGCGCATTCCTGTTGTCCTTGGGAGGACGTCCTAGAGGCTGAAGGATTTTGTGCATCTCCCTCTTGGCAGTGAGGGTGGGGGTGGGGGGGTCTTAGCTCAGAGGCAGAGCATCTCCCTTGCTCTTCCAGATTCAGTCCCTGGCTTCTGCAGGCGGGGCTGGGAATTTCACCAAATCTGAATCCCTGGGGAGCCTCTGCCAGCCTCTGCCAGCAGACTTGGTACCGCTGTCCTTTCTCTGCCCTTATTGCTTTCACAGTAGAGAGGGCAAAAAGGTGTTGGGGAGAAGAGGAGCTTCTGGGATCCAGCCTCCCCCAATCCACATACATGGGTTGAGAGAAAACATGTCCTGAAGTTTGCGTGCTGATTTTCCCTCCTTTTCTGACCAACGTGCAGGAAAGTCTCCCTTCCTCACCTCGCCCCCCAAAAGAAGTGCGCTGACCAAAAGGAGAAATAAAGAAGAAACACAACTTCTCTTTTTTCCCCTCCATTCTGTCTCTCACCCCCTCTCCCAATTTTTCTGCTCTGCTGGTGCTGGCCTGGCTGAGCTCTGGGTTCACCCCCACCCCCACCCCCACATTGGATTGCTCTGTGAAACAATTTGTTTGCAGTATTATTTTTCCTCTCTTTGCCTGCAGAATGGACAACTGTTTGTTTTCACTGGTATGCTATCTGCTGTGTCAGATATCAATGAGCTGTCTTTCATTCTGGGACATGAACTTGCTCATGCTGTTCTGGGACACGGGGTATGTATCCTGTTTTAAATAGTGACGTTGGCAAAGCCCTCTGAAACGAAACACATGCTTGTAGCCATAAGTGACCAATGTGGAGACCACCATATTTGACTGGGATTATCCAGCGATGCTCACAGCCTGCCTCTTAGGGCTAGTAAGCTTTGCTCCAAACTCTGCATCTGTGATGTTAATTGAACTGACATAGTCAGAAGTTAGGGGTGTGTTGTACAACTGAATAGCTCTTTATAGGCCTTCCTTACCCAGGGTTGGTGCTTTCCAGCATCCAGTGCTTCTTCTGCCAGTATTGTGGCTTCATACAGTGTTTCTCCAATTGGATCTCCAGTTGGACTACAACTCCCATAATCCTTAGCTAGCAGGATGTGATGGGAGTTGTAGTCCAGCAACAGCTGACAAACCAAGTTGGAGAAGTAACAGCAACTTCTGCGTCTTCACGTTTTGTAAAAGGGGTCGGTAGACAGCGCATCGTTTTGAAACAGAAAACCTTAAATATCCATGCGCAAGATTAGGACATAAATAGGTGGTTTTTAAATACTGTTTTCCTTGTTTTAAGGCAGAGAAGGCGAGCCTGATGCATTTTGTGGATTTCGTGCTCCTCATTCTTCTCATAATGATTTGGGCTGTTTGCCCTGTAGACAGCTTAGCAATCGTAGGCCACTGGCTCCAAGCTTGGTTTCAAGAGGTAAGATGATCACCGTTCTACAGAGCATTCGTCTAGCTCCTGCATCGGGGGTGTTCTTTGTGGGGGGAGGTTTCTGTATTACAGGACACAATGCTTCATTTAATAGACTATGGACCTGATCTAGCAGTAAACTTACGGTCTTAAGTCAGCTTGTGTGTTGGCTCTAAGAAGGGGAAAGAAACTGCAGTTCAGCCTGGGTGAGTAGCTGATTATAAGTCCTAGCTTGCCTTTTCCCCATGGGAAGCAGGTCTTGATCTCACTGTTTTAAAAATAAGATGGAGTCGCAACAAAGGTAGGTCATTTTGTGGGTGTATTATGCACACTGTCATAGGTGTGGTTTGTTTGTTTGTTTTTTAAAAACACCACTGGATTGATTCACGAAAGACATATATATTGCCTTCTAGTTTGTAAACTTCAGACTGTTGTGAGCCAGGAATGAACGCTAGGAAATGGAAGTACTTTGTTATTTCCCTGGCCGCTGCTCTGAGCCAGTAAACATTTTTCTTATAAATTCGTTCTGCTGGCCCTGGACATACTACTGAGTGGGGCATACTTACCTAGAATCAATAATTTAAATTCTACTGTAGCATTCATCACCCACAATGTTCAATCTCTGGAGGATGGCATGCATCTTGCAATAGAACTTCCTTCTCCTTTTATACCTTTGCATTTTTAAAGGTTAGCTTGATCACCCGGAAAACGATTTAAAATGCAATATTGTTCTTTGTACATCTGTTGAGCCAATATTGTGCTATTTTAATATGCTTGGGTGAAATCCACAGATCTCCCCAAGTGATCCGAGAACCTCGGATGCCCTGAGATCCTTCCACTTGGCTTTCTTTCTTTCTTTCTTTCTTTCTTTCTTTCTTTCTTTCTTTCTTTTTCTTTTGCTCCGTGCTACAAGGCTCATTAACCAGGAACTGAGAAGAGAATAAATGGTCCTGCTCTCCCTGCAAAGTTTCTTATTACACTTGAACTTCCTGCCAGTCAGGAATAAAATCAGAGATGTAGGAAAAGGCAGTTCAGTAACCTAACCTAAAATGGCTGAGGGAACTGTCAGGATGATCAATGATACTTCAGCACCAGGCTTGCTTTATAGTACACAAGTTGCCAAACCCAGTTCTTCGCTCTCTGTCACATTTGGCAGTTTCTTTCCCTTCACGTTCCAGAAGTGTAAAATGCCTGTGGTAGCTCTTTTCTTTTTAAAAAGGGAGGTGCCTGGAAAAGTTCTGAGGTTGCAGAAACGTGGTGATTTTATTCTTGCTGTTTCTTGGTTTCCACAGCTGTCTGGGCTGAGTACGGTGCTGCTCCCTCTAGCAATATTCCATATTATCCTCTCAAGTCAATGTTGTAACTTTGTATTATCACTCTGACAACCGGAAGTCAATAAGTCACATAATTAAATGTGATTTCTGGTGACCCACAAGGCACTGAGCAAGACCATTTTGCGGTACCTCTTTGAAAAGATTGGCTTCTCAAATTATATTTTTTTATTTCATTTGGTAGTGTTCATAAACCACCTTTCGTTGTGAAAAATAAGGCGGTTTACAAAATAAAAGCTCTACAGTTAAGTAACAATATAACATAGTTTGTGCCCTGTAATAACCATGTGGCCAGGTAGGTTTTTTTTACCAACTAGTGAAAATGTATTATTGCAAGATTAATACGTGATTTTTTTGAAAAACTGCGTCCTCAGAGCACCAAATTAAAAAGGTCCCAATTCTACCATTGTCAGTGTCACTGAGAGACTCTGGAAGGGGAGTAAGTTTATGAAACCTGTGGTCCGTGCAAAATATGAGGTATTTCAAATGCAGCTGGAAATATGGTATCAATTCAAATGGACTCTGGTCCATTACAGAACTAGCGCAAGGGCCCCTGTGGCCCTGCAGGTGGTTTCTGACCACTGGGTATCAGACTGGGGCTGATGGGAGTTGGAGTCTATCCCCATCTGAAGGCCCCATGTGCTCCCCATGCCTATAGGGTTAAAACGAAACAAAATTTGGCAGTATTGTCAAATATCAGGCGGGAAAATCAGGTTTTTTGTTTGTTTGTTTTTAAAGGGAACAAACATGGAAACTGAATAAACTCTATTACAGCTGAGGAGAGTCTTGAGGCTGTAATAAGGCATGTCCATCTTTCATATCCACAATTTACTTTCAGCTGGGCTACTACACAGAAAACCTGCTATACAAGTCTTTTGCTGTCATAATTGCAGTGTGAGGCCTTACAATGTGTGGGTAATTTCCCATGACATTTTGGGAACTGGGCGGCAGGCAGATTGGAGCTGGGCAAGGCTTTCTTTGGGGCGAGACAGTGCCTCTTCTACAGTCATCCTAAGTTGTTACCATCCGCCCTCATCACTGCTTTCTCTGACTTCGATCTCTGTGCTCTGCTGTCACCGCCAGTCGTTGGTTTACACTGTATTATAATTCATGGATATTTGCATTACATTTTGCATTGAAAAGCTTTAATATGAGGGAGAAAGCACTCTGCATATGCTCCAAGGTGCTTTTTTCCTTAAGACCTCCGCCATGGATTTAAAGGTGAACACATATTGCGGTGCCTCAGTGTTTTTTGTAACCATCTGTAAAATGGGACCAATGACAGCTAAATGGTCTAAATGCAATAAAGCACATAGATGTCTCTTTATCTGTATCTGATGTGTCTGTAGAATACCTCACTGCTTTTATTATCAAAACCCATCTGGCTGCATGCATTTTAGTTTTCTTTTTCACCTGTGGCTAGCTCTGGCCTCTTGTCATTATTTGCCAGGCCATGCAAATACTCCCCACTTAGCGGCACCCACTACAGTGGTGCCCCGCAAGACGAATGCCTCGCTAAATGAAAAACCCGCAAGACGAAAGGTTTTTCCGATTTTTAGCGGCTTCGCAAAACGAATTTCCCTATGGGCTTGCTTCACAAGACGAAAGTCCATAGGGAAATCTCCGGGGACAGCGGGGAAGCGCAGCGCGCCTTCTCCTCTGTTCCTGGACCTGTCCTGAAGGCTTGCGGTGGGAGGTCCAGGAACAGAGGAGAAGGCGCGCAGCGCTTCTCCTCTGTTCCCGGGGTTTACGGTGGGAGGAGGGTTTTTCCTCCCCACCGCCAACATTCAGAACAGCATTCTGAATGTTGGCGGTGGGGAGGAAAGCCCTCCTCCCACCGCAAGCCTTCAGGACAGGTCTGGGAACAGAGGGGAAGGCGCGCAGCACTTCTCCTCTGTTCCCGGACCTGTCTTGAAGACTTGCGGTGGGAGGAAGGTTTTCCTCCCCGCCGCCAACGTTCAGAAGGCTGTTCTGAAGGCTGGCGGTGGGAAGAAAAGCCCTTCTCCCCTGCCAGCCTTCAGAAGAGTTCCCCGCAGGGCTCTCCAAGCTGCGGATAGCAGCCTGCTGCCCCTATCCGCAGCTTGGAGAGCCCTGCGGGGAAGTCCTGCAGGGCTCCCCAAGCTGCGAATGTCAGCCCCGCGCGAGGGGCGCTCTTCTTCAGAGCGCCCCGCGCGCCGGGCAGCAGGCTGCTATCCGCAGCCTAGGCAGCCCTGCGGGAACTCTTCTGAAGGCTGGCGGCGGGAGAAGGGCTTTTCTTCCCACCGCCAGCCTTCAGAAGGCTGTTCTGAAGGCTGGCGGTGGGAAGAAAAGCCCTTCTCCCCTGCCAGCCTTCAGAAGAGTTCCCCGCAGGGCTCTCCAAGCTGCGGATAGCAGCCTGCTGCCCCTATCCGCAGCTTGGAGAGCCCTGCGGGGAAGTCCTGCAGGGCTCCCCAAGCTGCGAATGTCAGCCCCGCGCGAGGGGCGCTCTTCTTCAGAGCGCCCCGCGCGCCGGGCAGCAGGCTGCTATCCGCAGCCTAGGCAGCCCTGCGGGAACTCTTCTGAAGGCTGGCGGCGGGAGAAGGGCTTTTCTTCCCACCGCCAGCCTTCAGAAGGCTGTTCTGAAGGCTGGCGGTGGGGAGAAAAGTCCTTCTCCCCCCCCGTCAGCCTTCAGAGGAGGTCCGGGGACTGTCCTCGGACCTGGTCTGAAGGCGGTCTCCCTAGGAACACATTAATTGATTTTCAATGCATTCCTATGGGAAACCGTGCTTCGCAAGACGAAAAATTCGCAAGAAGAAAAAAATTGCGGAACGAATTAATTTCGTCTTGCGAGGCACCACTGTACTTCACTCTATAAAATGCTGGAGCACATCCTATCATTCTGTCTACTGTAGACCAGAGAGAGAGAGAAAAGTGAAGAAGCACCACTGGCATGCATGGCTTTTATTGGAACCAAACTCTAGAATGCAGCAGGTCCTCAGCCAGGCTGCTAATGCAACTGCTGATTTAACTGCTTCCTAAATTCCCCAGGAAAAATGTACATCTACAGCGTCTTCTCTAACCCCTTTACAGAAAGAGCAGGAGGGAGAACGTTTCTGCTGAAACTTGTCTGTTTGTTGCATGTAAGTTAGGAAAATGCTTACTTTGGTTTCAGAAACTGGCAAGAACAAAGTTCTGATGTCTCTTTCCTTTCCCTTCTAGTTGCTGTTCAATAGGCCATATAGCAGGACATTGGAAGCGGAGGCTGACAAAATTGGGCTTTGGTTTGCTGCTAAGGTAATAATAGTTTTTGGCAGCAGAATAGAAAAAGTTCCTTTGCTTCATTTTAAGTAGGCAGTGTTTTTCACAAATGGTTTTCTGTGTATAGTTGTAACACCTTAAATAAATGGGTCTTTCCCTTGCCGTCTGCTGTATTAGGCTTTTAGTCTTGTTTTAAATGTATTTGCTGTTTTGTGTTTTTAAATGTTTTTGATTGTCTTGTGTGTAACCATGAGATGGTTGCTTGGAATGTGATTAATAAAAATGCTATTATGAATAATAATTTGGGATTTCAGTATGAGGCTCATCAAAATACAAAAAATCCTTACCATTTCATATGTACAGGAATAGGATAACTGTACCACCACTGCCACCTAGTGTTAGTATTATTATTAGAATTTATTATTAGAACACACACAAACTAGTTAGCTTGACTGCTGGGAGAGGAACAAAGTTAGTGGACCACTTATTTTCACAGGCATTTTTGCAAACAGTGCTGTTCACAAAAACTTTTATTCCTCTGGGTGAAAATCCATCAAGCTTCTTTCTAGGGTTTACGATATTGCCAATGCTTATTGGTTTGTTGCAATTATTTATATTTGGCCTTTGAGGATACAGAAAAGTAGGAAGCATTTACGCCCAAAGGAGAGAATGATGCTTCAGCATATAGTTAAAGGGTGTCTGGATGAGGGAAAACGGCCTTTATCATATTTATTTATTTGCTTGTTTGCTTTTTCACCTCACTTTCCTCCATTCTGCAACAAAGGGCAGCTTCATATAACAAATTGTTTAAACTACCCTCTTCAATGAAATATAAAACATAAATAACAAATTACCCCCTTATAATAGATACCATAGTGCAGCTGCATTAATAACCAAGGGCCATAGGTGCTGGCTCCTAGGGACTGAGACACTTCCACCCCCCCCCATGTGTTTTGTGTTCAGAGGGCTGTATGCACGATGTCAGGATGTCGCACAACATCTCCTCAATCTCCTGGAGAAGCTGGTGCCTCAGATAAGGGCTCACATCTCCCCAGAACACAGTAATATTTATTATTCAAATGCCTGGAGCATCTTTAACCTGGTGTGTGTGTATCTCTCAGTTCTGCGTCCGCAGCTATGGAGACCTCTAATTTGCCCTGGAGAGTTGTGGGTTTCAGACCATCTCAGCCTAGGAAGCTATCTGAGTACTAAGCCAAAACAAGGGAAAGAGTTAATCAGATCTTTATTGGAAAAGTGTAGTCGCTGAGAAAAATATTTGAAAAGAAATGTAAGATGAGAAATTTCAGTCTATGAGAAAGAGACGCTTTGTAGTTGTAATACAGAACTACTTGTTCGAAAAGGGAGAAAGAATGAAAGCACTGGAGACCTGTGTTGCAGTTATCAACTTGAACTTGTAACAACACCAATTGAAACAGAGGACAGCCTGGTTCACATGTCACAGTGAGCCATACAGGGACCATGTAAATGTTTTGGTTGCTGGAGAGACTCAGATCTGTGGAATCAGTGCTGCTACAAATGCTTTGATTGTTAACCAAAACTCTTTAAAAACAACTCTCTTTCTGTGTGTGTGTGTGTGCGCGCGCGCGCATTAATTCAGAGAAGTATTGGGTTTTAAGCCAAATACAGATTTATTTAAAAATAAGCTCTTCCCTTCTTTCCTTCCGTGGCATGTTTATTTGTCTCAAGCACTTTATAAGTCTGTTTCCATTTCATCCATTTTGCTACAGCAGCTCCTTCTTTGCCTGTAAAGGTCAAGAACTTAACCCAGATGGTTTTGCTTCTATTAGCATAATTGGTATCTCCTCCTCTTGCATTGGCATATGTGCAGAAATGCCACCTGTTCCGTTTCAAGAGTTGTTTGCATTTGCAGGCACTGTGCAGTTTCCCCATGACTCGAGTTCCAGTCTTCAATACCTTTATTTGTTAAAAAATAAAAAATCAGTATAGGTTGTTGTTGTTTAAAAAAACAATTTCCCAGTGTTAGTTTGCTAATGTTAAGCCGTTCTTCCTTTTACTCTTCCTTTAGCATTTAGCATATGCTACGGAACCCAGTAGTTCCATAATTTTAATTTTAATACCATTAGCAAGCTCCAGCCTTTCATTTGATATAAATGCTCATTTATTTTACTTTTTTCTCTTTCCCATGGTTTTCTTCTTTAACCATGGAAGTAAAACAGTTTCCCCTTGATCATTGATATCATAACATTTATGATACTTTGCCACTTACATTTCTCTTCTAGAAAATGTATTTTTCTGCTGCCAGCTCTGACTATTATCATCTCAGGTTTCACGCATTGTTTAGAGTTGCATCTGAACCAGCTCACCTGCGAAGCACTTTTTTGCTCGGCCCAGAAATTAACAACTTGATTTTATTTCGTTAAGCTCCCAAGAGTTTCAGAGCACTGAAGACGTAGAGAAACCTACTTATCTAACTGTGCTTTTTCTCTGCTTTTGATGTGAAGGAAAAGGCCATTGATGTTTAGAAGCATCTTAAGATTGCAGTTCAGTATCTTTCTGAAATATCACCTTCTCTTTCTTTCTAGGCTTGTATGGATGTAAGAGCAAGTTCTGTATTCTGGCAGAAAATGGAGCTAGCTGAGACTCTTACAGGGCAACCAAGAGTGCCAGAATGGTTTTCTACACACCCCTCCCATGAGAATCGAGCTGAGCATTTGGACAGACTTATTCCAGAGGTGAGGTGGTTTGGGAGTTTTGGTGTGTTTAAACTGAGTATCATTTTTCACATGTCTGTCCCATCCTTCTTTGAGTTGCCAAGGGCAGTGTGTATATATAGGATTGATTTCGCACACTCACACACTCCAAATCTAATAGTCATTATGAGTTGCTTTCTTAGCTGGCAATTTTCTAAGACAAAGATACCGTCGAAATACTTGCTGTATATTGCTTAGATTTACTGAAATCTATCTTGGTCCCCCCAAGCTGCAGACCTTCAGCTTTCTCGCAGGAACAGATGTGCCTCTCTCTTCAGCAACTCTTATCCTGTTCCCATTTCCTATGTATCATTTATACATTTTCAAACTGCTTTGTAATCTTTGCCCTCAAATGATGCTGTCATTGTTCATATTTCAGTCATGTCTAGGGCCATACAATAATCCTATGGCAAAGGTGAAATTTGAAACCAGACCTCTTAGTCCAGGCTAAATGTTACCTAGTATTGGAGCACAAGTTTGTCTGTAAGTAATCTTAATGGAGTGCTTCAATCTCAATGCTTTTGGATTTTTAGCAGTGGACGCCAGTCCAGGCGATTATGAACAAGCTGTTCCTAAGCTTCTGTCAAATCTGCCATTTCATAGGATTTGATCTCAAGTGCAACTGCTTGTCTCTTGGGCCCTAACTCACAGGCACTAACTAATAACTGGCTTGCATGCAATGTTAAACCATATTTAAACAGAAACTAATGTAGAAGGGACGCGGGTGGCGCTGTGGGTTAAACCACAGAGTCTAGGACTTGCAGATCAGAAGGTCGTGGTTCGAATCCCCGCGACGGGTGAGCTCCCGTTGCTCGGTCCCTGCTCCTGCCAACCTAGCAGTTCAAAAGCACATCAGAGTGCAAGTAGATAAATAGGTACCGCTCTGGCGGGAAGGTAAACGGCGTTTCCGTGCGCTGCTCTGGTTCGCCAGAAGCGGCTTAGTCATGCTGACCACATGACCCAGAAGCTGTATGCCAGCTCGCTTGGCCACTAAAGCGAGATGAGCGCTATAACCCCAGAGTTGACAACGACTGGACCTAATGGTCAGGGGTCCCTTTACCTTTACTGGTTAATGCAGAGCATCATGACACATGCAGCTAATAAAGTGCAAACTTCACCCCTCCTCTATTCCTGCTGCTGTTGCACCGCCATGTGACAACTTGCAGAAAACAACATCAAACCTTGCGTTATGTGAAATACATTCGACAAACACACTAGACGTAACCGGCTGTGCATTCACATAAACAATACTCTTCTATATATTCTTATCACAATATCAAATGTTTATCTTGCACATAAACAACGCATAAAGCGCAATAACATAGACGGAAGTCCCAATAAATCAGTTCATTCATAAAGACCAAATATCTGCTGGTTTCTGTTCCACATTTGTTCATAAAGTCCAAATTGGAGCCTACTAAAGTTCCACAGTGTTGACAAGGATTTCCGGAATAATGCCTTGTTTCGCTCTCATGGGCTTCATCAGTGGTACATATTCTAAGTAATATAAATGAATATAATGTCATGATTCAACATATTTTAACAAATTAAAATTATATAAACAATTGTGCTAGAGAAGTACGTACCATATATGAAGTATCAAGATAATAGAACTTATAACATAGTGGTTTCTGCAGTGAACAACAACTGTTACAATGTAAGATTATATAGACAGGCGCAGCATTGATTTTAGTTACAGGTGACAGCAATCTGCAGCTGTAAGGTTTTCTTCTTAAAGTGACCCCTTTAAAACAACAAATGCAAAACAAACTTTATCCATAGACAGGTGTTATACATACAAGCATTAGTAATGACTCATAGAAAGCAACTATAATCAATTTCAGTATTCAAACCTGAGGGATGCAAAGAATCAGGTAGGAAAATAAATCTAGTTTCTTTCTGCATAAGAATTTTCTTTGCTCGTTCTACAGGACCTAGATATACCCAAATTACGAAAAATGTCATATCTTCATCTGAATGTGACGCTGTACTAAAGGAGCGTCAATGAAGCAGGAGTTGGGAAAGAGCAAATCAAACACCTGTTTGCATTAAACTATAGGTTGTTTTTTAAAAAAAACATTAGAGGGGCCTTAATATTTTAGGAGTAATGTTTTCTCTTCACATTCTGTTTCTGATTTCATGGTACTCTTGGCTTGAGTCCATACCAGTGAATCCCTGGTGCAGTATAATACTTATTAGTGCTGTGGTCCCCAGTCTTTTGCAGCAAACATTTCCTGAACCTTGTATGCTATGTCTTGTTTGTTCTGTAATAGCAACTTTTCTCATCATAAATTGGTTTACTGTTTAGGGATGAGATGAAAACCAATTTATACAGAGCAAGTTATGTACTCCTTTTTATATGTTTCTAAATATGCTGTTTTGAAAGGCATCAGTTGACATGCTTAGTGTTTTCTCCTTTTTTTTTAATGAGAACAACTACCAAATCTGAAAATAGAGTGCAAATTGCAAATACACATATTAGATGCAGAGTCTGCAAAATAATGGTGATATATAATGAAACAAATTTATATACAAATTGGCCAGTACAGACATAATCTTAGAGGGCAAGAAGATAATTTATATTGGTTATCTTCCAGTCTCCTCTTCAGTCAAATATTTCTGTGACAGGAATAGTAAGTGGATCACTAGAAGTGTGACATGAAGGATCTTCTCGCTCTGCTCACTCTCCTAGCTAGCAGTATCTGGAAAGTTCATTAACCGTTTTTGTTGTCCTTGGATTTAGGAAGAGAGTTGTGGTTTGCATGTTCTCCTTTAGAAATGGCTTGTATATTGTGTGTTTTGTTTGCTGACAGTTAGTTAAACTGAAGGTTGCTCTGCTTTATTTGGAGACATAGTTCATTTTTGTTTTATTCCATAATGTTGCATGTTTACATATAGATTTGCTTTAACCAGTCTTTGTTCCACAAATCATAAGCTGTCTCACAGATGAGAAAACACACCATGACTCCCCACCCCCTCCCTCAGCTTGCTTTGTTTTCGAGCTTAATGAATGTCTGGGGTGGGGTGGCTGAACAAACATGGTTAAGCAAATTTTATGGATTTGGAGATAATGCCAAACCATAGTTAAAACAAACCATGGTTCTGTATCAACAACAAACCACAGCTTCACTTCATGTTTTGTTGGCAACTCCCATTAGCCTTTGGGCTGGATTGAATGTTCAAACCATACGTAGGCCAAACAAACTACGGCTTAGTGTTTGCGCGAAACCGCTCAGTATAGCTTACAATTCTTACAAACTCCTTAGGATGTCAGAAATTATGATTAGGCAGTTTTTGATGATGATGATGATGGTGTGTATACTAGCGTTCATCCAAGACTGGTTCTCAGGTGGTTCATAACACGTCTGGTATAGTATGCTAAGGGTTGAGTCAGGCATTTGATTCTAAGGAGGCGGTTGATGAAGAAGTTGAGATGATCAGTAGAGAAGCTGACTCTGGAATAGAAATGCAGCCTGCTATGGATTGCTTTGTACTCCATCCGAAGTCCCAGTGGGTTTAGGAGCTGGCATAGCTCCTTGATATCCAAGTGGCTGTTGCGGCTGGAAATGCCTTTGCCCAGCTTCACCTCTTCCTGAAGTACCAACACCTCCCACAAGAACTGGCCCAACAGTTGCCATTGATATTAGGCAGATGCCTTATTTTTTAGCATGAGCTTAAAGCATTTTTGTTTAGGCAAGTCTACCCTAGTTTTTAATTATTTGTTTTTAACAGTAAACTGCTTAGAGGTTTTGCTACAATCAAGTGGTATGCAACTTTTGTCACATAAGAAGAAGAAGTTGTGATTGTCACCAAAAGGCCTGCTCTGTGTACACTTGTCAATGACACGAAACCAGGGCTTTTTCCGTGACAGTACCCTGGTTGTGGGACTCTCTCTTTGTAGTTCAGCTGGTCTTGCCTTTGGTGGCTTTTAAGCAGGCAGTCAGGACCTTTTTATTTTGCCAGCTTTTCTTGGTTCTTAAGTGGTTGTTAAGTTTTCTCTCTTGATGCTATTTTGTATTTTTGTTGATTTGTTTTTTAATGCTGGGGGTGGAGTGAGTCTGGGGGAAAGCAGAGAGAGAGAGAGAGAGAGAGAGAGAGAGAGAGAGAGAGAGAGAGAGATTGAGATTTAGTAGGGCCACAGTTGCTGCATATGCACATCCCAGTAAACCATGGTTAATGGCTTGCTGAGAGTGTGCCAATTGCTTTCGCTTCATTCTTTCTCTCTAGCAAGTGGGAGCAGCAGACCATAGCCCTCTGCTTACTTTTATACTTGAACCAAGGATCATGGTTTGTTGTTGTGCCTAGTTTTTAATTATTTCATGACCAACAAGTGGTCCCTTGTTTGCAAACACAGCCATTCGACCACAAGGCTTATGATACCTTCATCATCTTAAGTACCATGCCTTCTTTCTACAAATCTACTGATCGAACTATATAGCGTGAGAAGAGGAAATACAGAATTTCCTAGAGATGACCTAAAGTATTTCTCTCCCCAACCCCCCATATATGAGGTATTGGTATTGGAGCCTTCCAGGATTAAAAGCAAGTGCTGACTCTTATTGAAAAGCTGTGAGATCCATTCTTCCTGCAAGGCTGACTGTTTTCAAAGCACTGACACATTTATGTAAAGAAAAGCCATTCCTGGCTTACCTTGAGCTGTGCAGCAGGAAGTGGAAAGGGGTTTTAAATTGGGCATGGGAAGGGAGGAACATTGGTTTTCAGGGTGGTTGGGGAGATATTTTAAAATGTAAAGTTAGGTTTCAGAGATTTAGGATGAGAAGGAAGTCAGATGGGAAATTTAACACATGGATAGTCAAAGGTAGAAAATGCAGAGAACCAATAATTTTAAATGCTCTTTTTGGGATGACTTTAGGTTGCTGTCGGACCCATGAGTAAAAAGCCCCCTGGTTAAGCAGCTGCATTAATGGTGTTAGGGAGGGGTTCCTATGAAGGAATGCTCATTGCATTAATTTCAGATTTGTCCAAATAGTATATATCACATAATTTCACTGCAGCTTTCAAGGAAACATATGTGTGTTGGGTGCATGACCATTTCCTCCTTAGAGTTGATAATGCAAAATGTGCCATTTAAAAAGAAATTAATTGAAAATCCAGAGGAATGCATGCATAACTGTCTGTGCTGCTACACGTGTGTGCATGAGAGAGATAGACAGAGGGAATAGCAGAGATATATTTCAGTTTTGTATCTCTCAGTGGTAAGATGAAGATTTTCCAAACTGTGGATTATAGCTACTTAAATTATGATGAGTGGAATGTTGAAAGCAGCTATAGTTGATACTGAAGTCTAGGAAATATTCTGTTGTGAGCTTTAAAACACAAACAAAGCATATTTTTATTTACTGTTCTCTTTCATATGATGTCACTTTGTGAATTCCATTCTAAACTAAGTGTTCAGTGTTTGGGGAAAGATTTTCAAAAGCAAAAAGTGGCATTTACATCTCATTGAATATGGCTATGTCGCGCTTTGTCGTTGCCTGGGAAAAGCTGTCCCTTGGGTTTCATTCACATGCCGGCCTTTTAAAAGGTAATTGTACTTCCTGGCTACCAAATCCCTAAGTAGTTGCGGTGACTTTCCCCCTACATCCATAATTAATGCAATTGTGGCATCTGCATTGGGGGTCATAAGAATATGTCACAGAACACAATATACTGATTCTGTGGGGCTGCTGCCACGAGATACTAGACAGTTGAACTTTCCATAGGCATGATTTACATGGTAGGACTTGCATCTGTCATTTTAGAAGTTCTCTCAAATGCCACAGCTCTTTCTGCTGAGAAGCTCAGATTGTGTATGCATGTGATTGGGGACTTACCAGTGGGAAAGAAATCGTTGCCTGGTCCCTAACAAAAATGCTGCTCTACCTGGTATTTGCTAACCCTTATCTCAGGATAGTTCTAGGCATTTCAGGCAAATCACATTGCTGTGTCCCTTTGCATGCCCATCCAGATTAAAGGTCATGAAGGCGCTGTGCTGAACCATTTTAGGGCTTTGTTACAGAGGCAGGGATAAAGACACACAGAGCCTCAGCCCAGTCATGTCTTTCCCCTTAATTCCTCTGCAACACAAGCAATACTGTGTTCTTGGTCAAGCAGTACAGCCTGATCATGTTTCCAAGTTACATGTTGATAAAATCATTTTGCCACTGGAAACACAGCTGAGGCCTCTCTATCTTGTGACCAGGGACCACTTGCTCTGTTTTGAATTGTGCCCTTCGAGGACTGACTCTCTTTTTTCTGGCATGCCTCCTTGAACATGCCAGTACAGGCAGAAATTCATCCAGAGCAGCTTTTCCTAGCAGCCTCTTTACCTTTCGTCTGGCTGCTTTCATTGCAAGGGCTCCCAGTGACAGCAGCTCCTGATGGGCAATCTGGTTTTCCAAATCTCTTCCATAGGTATTCCCCAAACGTGACAAAATCCTGCTCAGCATCTTATCTGGCATTTAGCATAATGGTTAGAGCATACAGTCAGGGCTTGTTCCAAAGCAGTGGTCATTCCATCCTAGGGTAGCAAGGATAACTTTATGGAGCGCCCACCCACTTGCTAACGGCCATCGCTGCTGAGGCCTACGTATCCCCCTTGGATGTGGAGATATGAGCTCAAGTGGCTGCCCTGTAGATTTTTTCCAGGGGGGTGCTCTTGTGGAATGCAGCTGTGGTTGCCACCCCCCCAACTGAGTTGGCAGGGATCTGCAAGTGTGAGGTCTTAGCTTTGGCTCTGAGGCCCTGACCATGCAGACGTTGGGCAGGACTATGTCTTGATGTCTATGGAAACTGGTGTTAACCTTGAGTAGGATGTTGGGGTCTGGTTCCAGGAGCACTTGGTTGGGATGAAAGGTGCATAGCTCCTCCTTGGCTGAATTGATACGTGCCTTAATGAGATTGCCTGTGTCATTTAAAACTTTAGAATTTAAAACGACTCTCAGTTTAGCATTATGTGCAAACTAGGGATTTTAGATTTAAATAAAGAGCTATCAGTTCAGGCAGCTTCATACCCCCTTGTTTGAAGATGACTTGTTTAGAAACAGGCCTGAATACGCTGCAAGTCAGATTTCTCAGTAGGAAACGTGTGAATAATTTTGGACAACATGGAAGAATAAAAGAAATGCAGATTGTACCTTTAGAGGAGAGATTTTCCTCAATACCACAAAAGGGGAGGGAAGTGTTAAATACCCGCTCTGTATTGGTGTGATCCCTAAAATAATCACCCCCCCCCGCAATGCTATCTGCCTGTTAAAAAACCTGCATGTTAAACTCAAAGGCACTTCTTTATTTAGGGGCCAGTGGTGTAAATAGACTGTCCCTGTTTGACAGGAGTAGGACATAAAGGTAATCTTAAAACAAAACAACACAGTATAATTGTCCAATGTTCTGAAGCACAAGTATTGGCTATAAAGTATGCTCCAGGTTTTAGATAATTTATGGAGAAGCTGCTTGCTCTGTACAAATATCACTCATTCTCAGTCCAGATTTCACGTTGCTTGTGACACAGACAAACTCAAAGGTAAATATTTTACTAGCTGGTATAATTGAATTGGCCTTGAAACTGCACGAGGCTAGAAAACCTAACATTTTCAGAATTGGAAGAAAAAAACACCCCTTTGCTTGGATTATACGATGTGTACCTACTGTACAGTAACGAACAGGCTGTCAACTAAAGATTGCATTTGTGAGAATATGTATTTTCTCAGGAAACCTGTTAGAAGAGAATGTGGCCACTTTTATTTCTACTTCTAAAGCATTCTTGTTCTAAATTACCTGGCAAACCCTCTCAAAGCTGCATATTTTTAAAGCAGCTTGCCTTTCCATAGTATTTTCTTGTTTTTGTTTAAAAAAATCTGATAAAGTAGATTACTTTGAGGACAGAATTCACACTTTCCCCATGAGTTCTGTGGGTTTCCTTCCCTCAAGTGCTTTCTTGCTATGAATGAGACATGATAGAGCAAACGCCCAGATGATCTTCCGTGGTGCATTCTAAGTATATTGCTGTGCACAAGTCATTTGGCTGTGTTTTCTAAATAATATCCAGTCTTTGCTTCAGGGGGAAAGATGCGGATATTTTACATGAGTGAGAAAGAGAAGTTCACCATCACATAATAGGAACAAGCTACATAAAGAAACTTCCACCATGAGCTCCCGTGGCCAAAGAATTAAATTGAAAAATATTGACTTATAGGTCACTACTTTAGTGTACTTAAACATACAATAAATTAATGTGTTTTCACGCTATCTAAAGCACATTTCCCCCCAGGGTATGGCCTTAGGCTACACTTAGTGAGTAACCCCCATTGAACTAAATAGAACCAAGTAAACATGCCTGGGATTGAATTGCTATTGTTATTTCTGCCATATATTCATATGAGGGGATCTCTGCTGTTGCAGCACACTTTAGGTCACGCTGCCACCTATTAGCAGGTCCTGACCCCACCAGTTACAAAGCAGCAGCATATGTTGCCAGTAATGCCAGCGCACTGCTGGCCTTAAGCAAAACATCAGTAGCCAAGGAAGGGCACTCCCTTAATGAGACTTAACTTTTCCCATAGCGGTTGGAAATTGCTGCAAATATTACTCTGTCTGGAGTGTGGCTGAGGGAGGGGCCGTGCTGAGCTCACCCCTCCCTCAACCGTGCCTGTAGTCTTCATCTTGTATTTAATGGAGTATGAATCAGTGTGGCGGGTGTTTAATCAGCCACCTTTCGCCCCCTCTAACTGCTTGATGTGGAATAAGAAAGCAAAAGGAGGGGAATCCACCTCCACGGGGTACGAATGTTTTCTCTGAACCGTCTTGTGGCTCTTGATGGTTTTCCTTCTACATGCACCAGTGTTTTAGATAAGTTAAAGCAGAGACAGGGGAGATAGACACCATATAGTTAAAAGAGAGAGGAGGGGGAGAAGCGTAGAGATTTAAAAATGCTAAATTAGTTTAAAAGCGGATTACATTGCCCTTTTCAAGATACAACCTAAATCTTTAGATTTCTACTTGGCTTGAATAATGCTGTTTGACATTAATGCAGTCTTGCAGTGGCTTCTGTTCAGCAAGAAGAACAAGAGGAAACTCTGCCATTGCGAATATCTGTTAAGGAATTGATTGGTTGCTGAAGTGGAAACGGCTTGATATACATCTTGTGAATTTCTATGGGCGATATTCGGAGGGCCATCTGGAAAACAAAGTTACATTTTTTAGAAGAAAAATGTACTCGCAGCAGGGGAGGAAGGAGATGGGAGCATAGTAAAAATAAATAAACGATGTCAGAGGGGTATGTGAGACCCTCAGCTCAGAGTGGTTTTGGTGATGAGTCAACCATTCTTTTTCCACCTTTGGATTGTGCAAATAAATAAATTAAAAGTTGTTTGGCTGGAACTTGTTTTCAAAAGCTGGTGTTTGTTTCTTGGCTAGTTTTAGAAAATAGCATTTATTTACATACTAAAAAAAAAAGGCATTTTTTTTTGTGAGGAGAAATATGGCTTCAATAGCCAGCTGTATGAGGGAAGCTTTTTATTCCTCTGTATCTAGGGCAGTGTTTCCCAACCTTGGGCCTCCAGCTGTTTTTGAACTACAATTCCCATCATCCCTGACCACTGGTCTTGCTAGCTAGGGATGATGGGAGTTGTAGTCCAAAAACAGCTGGAGGCCCAAGGTTGGGAAACACTGATCTAGGGGAAGTCACACAGACACAAAATGATTCTAAAATTTAAACTTAAAATAAAAATTGCTTCCTCATGCCAGCCAGAATTGTCTGTGTACTTAACTATGGCAACAGGAGATGGTCTCTTTGTGTTCCAGTGATGTGTATTATAAGAGGGGTAGGCTGTGGCATTGAGAGCATGATTGGTTTGTGTAAACAGGTGATGTCTAAACTACAGTGAGGGTTTCTGCAAAATGCCAGCAGAAGCTACCTAAGCTTGACCATGAATCTATTGTGAAGGTGGGGCGAGTGGGTCTTTATGGCATTTGCTTGATAAAGGCGCTCCACTTTTGCAACTCTCACTGCTCTGTAATATGGCTGGCACCTACCCTTTTCTGCAGTGGCTCCTCGCTTGTGGAATGCTCTCCCCAGGGTGGCTCACCTGGTGCCTTCATTACATATATTACATATATTGAGGTGATAGGCAAAAACATTCCAATCTATTGCCTTTTAAACTGTGTGTAGGTTTTTTTTTATTGTTTTGGTTTGTTGCTATGTTAAGTATTTTGTGTTTTTATATTGTAAAATGTGATCCTTGGATGAAGGGCAGTAAGAAATTTAACAATTTTTTTTTTAAAAAAATAAAAAATAGCCACCACCTAAAGACTTGGTTATGTGTCCTGGCTTTCAGTAATATCTGGCACCGATATGAATGATTTTTGGTTGACTGGTTGTGACTTACCTGCCTGGCTTTTAATAACTGTGTTGTGAATTTGAAACTCTTTTAGTAAGTAACCCTTCTGAAGTCGCTGTGCAGTGAAGTTGGGTAAGAAATGTTTTGAATGGGTTTATTTTTTTTTAAAAAAAGCTTGATTGCACAGCATGTATTTAAGCCACTTTGCAGCACCATAGCTGAATCAACTTTGAGTAATGTTGCAGTGATGCAAATACGGTTTGATGCTTGAGCAGATGATGAAACATTCAGATCCTTATTTTTAACTCTGCACAGATACACTGTGCCAACAGCATGCCAGTCTGGACAATTCCAGTTTGCCCATCATGTCAGTGCCATTTAGAACAATATGGGATAGCGTGATAAGAATTTCATGACCAGCTTGACTTTTAAGGAACCAACTTATTGGAAGCATTTCTCTCTTTTTTTACTCTTAAAACATTCAGCATGCTTTCATGCGCAGCCAAAAAAGGAATTGCTTGAACTCAGCTGGAGGACAAGGAGAGGACAGAGGGTGAAGAAAGAGCTGTGAGTGGAGGGTGGACTTTTCCCATCCTTCCAACCCCATGGGAAATTCAACAAACCTGCTGTGGTCCATGCCCCCCAGGGGTTCCATGGATGGGGGTGGGAGGACTGGGAACAGAAAACAATTTCCCCAATGCAATAAAATAAATGCATGCATAATTGTTTTCGTGCATGGATGCATTTTCCTGGGAAGGGTTTCCATCAGCTTTCATCAGATTCTCAAAGGGGGTCTGTGACCGCCTCCAAAAAATCTTAAAAACCACTGCTATAGAGTCGTCTGCTATATATGTATGCCTGTATTTTTATATTTTAATTAGCTGATTATAAATTATTAAAGCTATTCAAATAAAGTTTTGTAATTTAACACTGGCATCAAACCAGTGGGTTTCTTCTGGGTCAGAGAAGTATTTTTTGGTCCATGATGTGATTACATATTAATGACATTGTTTCCCTCGGAGGCCTCTGTTTCAGTGGACACAGTGGATTGGATCCAGAGAAAATGGGGCAGTAGGGAGCCAAAGAAAGCTGACTTCCCTGCCCCTTCTTCCTCCCCACCCCGCCATCCCTAGCTCTCCACAAAGTCTCCCCTAAGGGTTGGGAGTCCTGCTGAATTGGAAGGTAGCCTGGGCAGGAAGGGAGGCAGTCTTCAAAATCAGACTGAGGCAGTATGTTTAAGCAACCAGTATAAAACTTTATGCAGCCAAAAGGATCCAGTGAACTCCCAAGTGCACAAACCCTGACCACTCGTTAAATTGCTCTATATTTCATTAGTCTTTGCATTGTAGCAATCCTGGGAAGAAGCTGGTCATTTCCATTTTAAAAAAACTGGAGTTCGTTCTCCCACGTGGTAACTTTCTTTCTTTGGTCTTTTTGTTGTTGCCGCTGCAGGTAATTAAAATCAGGGAGCACTGCAATTGCCCAGCTTTGCCTGGACAGGATCCACGCTTTGCTTTCAAACTGGCCAAGCAACAAATTCTGCAGTCGTCTAAAAACGAGGGAAGCCTAAACCTCACTCACGATGCCCTTTACAGAACAAAGGAGAAGACACACGTGGACATAGTAGCTGGGAAATAACTCTGCAGGTGAAGGCAGAAATGCTTCCTGGATTAACGTTATCCAAATTCTCAAGGCAAGTACTGTGCTTTTCAGGAAACTGCTTCAGAAATTTGAAATGGCCAGACTGACAGGCAGTGCTATTAATTTATGGCCACAATTTTTGACAGTGATGCGCCTCTGGAACTCAGCTCTTGAATGGATTTGCAGAAGAATGCATCATATGCATAAGGAACACGAGGAGCAGTTTCCGTGATGGAAGAGAACAGGAAACCTCTGTCTGCATGGGGGGGCGGGGGTATTCAGCAGTGCCCCATATGGCACTCGTATACATCCTGCGTGTATAACCAGGCTGCAATAGCAAATCCTTTTGTACACCGAAATGCTAGTCTGACTGTCAGAACTATGTCTTTTCCCAATCATGTTATAATCTCCTCCACCCCCCACCCCCATTTCCCAATGGATGTCTCAAAGGGATGTCCAGCTGAGTGTGGTGGGGAGGGAAGGGAGGGCTGCATACTGGACAAATGGAAACATTGCTTCTGTCTAAATGTCTATCCAAGGGCAGTTCTTGCAATGCAGTTTTAAGTTGTATCCCAGGGCTCAAGTTGGATATAAACCTGTCCCTTTGTCGCAAATAATTAAATAGTATCCCTTACCTGTGTAAATCCTCTTGAATTTGTTGCAAGCTCGGTTAGTTTTGTCCAATGATATTTATAAAATATTGGTAAGAATTCGCTGCCTTTTACAAGGATCAAGATGCAATAAACTGACCAGTGGTCTGGTTCGAATATCACCTAATTGGTTGACCTGCTGTTGGGAATTCCCTCTCTTTTGTACTCTCTAAAAGACAGATTGAGTCAACATTTCACTTTGAAGCAATCCCAAAGGACTGTGGAGTTAACCTTACAATGTAAACATGTTTGTAAGGCACAAGACAAAATTTTATTGGATAAAATCTGACATACTGCACTAAGGAGTGCGGTAGATTATTTGTCGGTGTCATTTAAGTAAACAGAATACCACTTGGAAAGGTTAAATTAGTTACAGTAGACTTTGTCCTGGTCAGATCAGTGCTTGAAAACCCAGTGATTGATGCTCAAGGAAACTCCCTGGAGTTGGATGATGTGCTGTGAGGTGCCTGCTAGTGATTTATAAAGCAGCAAGGCATACCACTAAGCCACATGGTCCAGACTCAGTGATACCCCCCCCCCCCGTTTCCTTGGGTAAATGTTTTGAGGCATAACTTCACTGATGTCTCTTACTGGACCATAATACTCCTTTGCTCCTTGTTGTCCTTGCAGAGTTCCTCATTTTCACCACATGTTCCTGTTCTCTTGCATATGCCTGCATTAAAGTCTCAGCCATGGTTGCTAGACTGCATTTTGCTGCTATCCAACACTGAAACAGTTCTCTGAGTTCTATCCTTTCTATGGACTGCAAACTATTGGGAAATATACCCCCCCCCCCACGTTTGCTTACTCTGGAAAACTGAAATTCCTCCGCTTCATACTGTAGAACAAATATTAAATAAGAATTACTTGACACAGTACATCAGAGAAAGGCCCATGGCTTTCCACCTTTGGTTAACAGCATGGTCCCATAACATTTAAAAGTTATTTGTATGTTCTTATATGAAAACCTGGGGAAATGTGAGATGATGGAAGCTTTATTCCCCCCCAACACAATGAAAATGTAAAAACATGAAAAAATGCCACATACACAATATTTTTGCACAATAGTTCCTCAAGTAGGGGTCCCTGCTTCCATGTCCCCACTAATTGTAGAGCACCGCAGTGCCACAAATCTTATAGTCACAAAATCTGCAAATAGATGCCAGCTCAGATCCCATAGATGCCAGCTCAGATCCTAATAGCATAGTGAAGAGGGCCAGATGAGGCTTCAGATCGACCTCAACTTTTAAGGGAGGAAGACTATCTTCCATTACTTAAGAAAGCTAGGGGTTGCCCCCTGTCACCCCTTCTGCTACCCAACAAGCTTTCAGGAGGTCAGTCTCTCTGCCATCTACCATTAGATTGCAGCCATAGTCGTGCCCACTAATTTCAGTGGGTCTTTTCTGAGTCTGACTTGGTTGGGTTTCTCCCATACTCGTGGAACAAACTGAAGGAGATGAAAAGTTGCTTTTAATTATTGCGAAGACTTCCATGAAATTCAGAATTGGCAGCTTTGGATCTTTCATATACTGCTTCAGACAAAAACCCCCTGAAACGATCATGAACCTTCAGTCGCAGAACCAATAAGACTGCAGTGTTTTATTAGACATAGAGATGGAATCCAAAGCAGTCCCCTTGTTAAGGGCAGAGCTGCCTTGTCTTGTGAGACAGCACACCATATTTTTGCTTTTAAATTGCCTCTTTGTTTTGATTTCACTAAAAGAAAGCATCCAGTATCGACTGGACAAGTGTGAACTAACAAGCTCGTAAGTTGTAGTTTGTTTACTGACTTCAGCTGAAGAACACCAGCTCTCTGAGCAGTGCCAACACCTACCTAATTTATCTTTATTTGTAGGAGGTATTTTCAAGGTTGGCTCTGCCTCTGATTGCCAGACCTGATTCTTTGTGTCTTGATTTAGTGCATACTGCTCCTAAGCCATGTATAGATCAGTATGCACGATGCCGGCAACAGGTAAAAGCTCACCTTGACCATCTCCTGCCACTTCATTCTTTTCATTTGTAGTGACAGGAGATGTTTGTTTTTTAAACAGAAAAGCTCGAAAATTTGGCCACTGTCACATAAAGTAAACAGAAAAAAACACACTACGATAGTTCTCCTCACCCCCAGATTTGTACAACTTCTTATCTCATTGAGGAACATGTTGCAGGTGAATTGCTGTACAGCACAAAAGGCAACTAATTGCAAAGGCCTTTGTGAATGTGCAGAGTTTTTACTTGGTTTTTAAAGTCACTCAGCATCCCAGAAAGCTGGTGGCACTACCAAGAATGCCTTGTCCTTGTATGGCACCTGCGAAAGTCAGTTCTTGAAATTTATTGTGTTTTCAGCTACATACTGAGGAGGCTATTGTTTAAAGTGCCTAGGCTCCAAGCTGTTTACAGTTGTAAAGGTGACACCCAGCACCTCCTAAAAGGGAGCATGGAAAACGCCTCACATAATGCAGACTGGACAGTGCCAAAATAATGTGCTCAGTCTTTTCCAACAATCAGATAGCTGCATTTTGGTCCAATTGAGGTTTCTGGGCATTTTTGTGGGCTTCCCCAGGTAAACTCTGCTACAGGAGTCTAGTGAGGAAGTTAGTTAAGCATGAATAACTGGCTAGGTCTGGCCTTTCCAGGGAAAGACATGGCTGGTGGTGAGAGCTGGGTGAGGGTACCATCTTAAATGGATGAGGGAGGAAGAAGTGCCTATACATAACATTAAACTTCTAAATAATGTGTGTTCTTATGTGTGCTCTTCCCATTTTCAGAGGTTTTTAGTGCCGCTAGGCAAGCTTCCAGGTATATATTTTATTTAAAAAAGGACTTTACATTTCTGCAATATGTGTTACTCTGTGTCCTCAGAGTAATTCCAGTCTTTACTGCCCTCTGTGATAGGATTGAATTGTAACTCGTATGAATGAGCCATTACTGTTTCAGCTTAGAACAGGGGTTGGCAAGGTTTACCTCGCTTGGGCCGCTTCACTCCAGTGGAGATCCCTCTGTAGGCTGGATCGTGTGTGTGCGTGAGCATGCACGGCCATGATTTCCGGCATCTGAGCATGCACAGATGTGATTTCAGGCAATGTGGAAGCGAGTCCCCGCACTGCATTGCGCCGAGCCAGTTTAGCACAGCGCGGAGGGACTCGTTGGTTGGGAAGTTTGGTTCGGGGGCCAGTTAAACAACCCCCGTGGGCCGCTTGTGGCCCTGGGCCATAGGTTGCCTACCTATGAAGAAGGAAATCACCCTACAAAGAAAGAAGCAACAGGCAAGTTGACCATAGCCTTATTACAAGGTTTAGCATTTCACAGTTGCCTGCATATCCTGTGCAGCCTTTGTTTGAGTATTTGTTTGCTGGGAGCAGACTAGAATAATTGTAGGATCATCTAGTGCAGCCCCCTGCAATGCAGGACCCTCTTGCCCAGAGTCCGCCCCCGCCCCCGCTAATGGTTCAAAGAACATGTGGAGGCAGCAGAAGTGGCTGTGCTGCTTTCCCACCAGAAATTGCACTTTTTGACCCAAAGGTATTTGTGTCAGGCAGTGCTTGTTGAGAAAATGAAACAAATGACAAAGTTACCCCCTTTCCTGGTCTCCAATCTCATTCTTTGACCTCCCCCTACACTTTTCCTAGGGCTTGTCCCCACCGGGCTTTGGTGACGATGTTTTCGAGGCCATTTGACCTGTAAAATCAACTTTCCTTAAGTACCTTTGCTACTTCAGTCTTCTTGCCAAAATAAATTAAGAGCCTTGTTATGTTCCGAAAGCATGAAAAAGCCTTTAGCAAAAGCTAGAAACTATCATTTTGACCCTTAATGGAATCACTTCTAAAATCCCCGCTAAGGAACAATCACCTCGATTTATTGCAATGCATCTCCAAGGCACAATAAAAGCAAGAGTTGCCATGTTGGCCCATAAGAAAACAAAACCAAACCCTCCGTTACTTTGCTTAGGATCCACTAAAGTGCCACAAAAATAGTAACAAAGCTCTTTAGTTCTCTGGAATTCATCAGGTGAAATATTAGGAAGTGGAATGAATGAGGAAAAATAAAAAGCAAGAAAATAATAATAAAAAGGCTGGATGTTTAGGCTCACTTCCGACATGAAGACTGCAAATTCAATAGGAGTATCCAAGGTGTTATAGGGATCAATCGCACACTAGGGGAGTGGTGTGTGTGTGTGCGTCCCCAAGAATCCTGTATCTTACAATATTTGGTCTACACAGGACGCCTACAGTTGCTTGCAAGATTAACCAACATAACCAGAAAGTTTTGAGAAGAGAAGACTCCCTGGTAAAGACCCTGACATTGGGAAAGATTGAGGGCACAAGGAGAAGGTGACAACAGAGGGTGAGATGGTTGGACAGTGTTCTCGAAGCTACCAGCATGAGTTTGACCAAACTGTGGGAGGCAGTGGAAGGCAGAAGTGCCTGGTGCACTCTGGTCCATGGGGTCACGAAGAGTTGGACACGACTAAATGACTAAACAACAACAACAACGATAACAAACCAGAAAGTGTAAAGTAGCCATTAAATTCGAAGCCTTGCTGAATTACTTTCTCTTTGTTCCTGTATAAGATCTTAGTAGTACTTGGTTATGTGACCTTTTTGTATTCAGTTGCAGGTGGAAGGGATAAAGGATTTTCTGTGCATCCAAAAAGGAAGAAGGAAAGTGTTGTGCAACAGAATACCTTGTAAAATAACCTTGTTTGTTTCTTTCCTTGTTACTGCCTTTTCAACTCTTCTTCATGTGCTCCCTCCATCCCCAGATCTGGCTGGATGATTATGAATTTTATTCCAATATGCAGGTATTCTAGGAAACTTAGAAATTCTGTTTCATAACTAGGCAGGCTAGAAGAAGAGACCAACTCTTCACTCAGTGTGGCAAACAGAAAGCCAAATATATTTATTCAAATGACTCCAGTTGATTTGTCAATGCAGTTATAATGCTGTTCTTACTATAACACTATTCTTATATGATTTTCTATGTACCATATAGCTATCTTATACCACTTTATGTGCCTGTTTTGCTTCAAAGGTCATAATATCTTCCATGGGAAGGTAATAACATGTGTACAGCATTACACCAATGGATTTGTTTCAGTTACAGCCTTGAGTCTGTGCTCTTTAATCACTGGTTATACTTTACTCCCTGAACCACTGGGTTGCTAATCTGGAAATGTGAACCTGTATTAAATCACCAAATTTAACACAAGTTACCACAAGACATTGGGGCAGTTGAATGTGTAGAGGACAAAATAATAGGAGAGTGGGAGCTCAGGTAAGATGAGGAAAGGCTTGGGTATAGATAAAGCCTGGAATCTAAATAGCACAGAGTGAGGATTTTATCCATATTCTGTCCCCACCCATGTATCTCCATTTCCCTCTACAGTCTCATGAGAAACACCCGTTTTCTGGAAGGTAAGGACAAGCAATGTGATGTTACAGCACCATCAGGTTAATGAGAAGGGAGGATTCGAGCGCCATATGGTAGCAGCAAGAGCAACTGACAGTTGTTAAATGTGCTGAGTGCCTGATAAGCCTGAGATACACCCAGCAAGATCCCAGCATCCTTGCATCCATTTTGAGAGGTCCAGTACGTTTTTGACTTCTGTTTCTGAAGCAGCAAGAGGCAGCTCCAGAAAGCCCGCAGAAAGCCGTGATTTCTATCCCAAATATCAAATGAAAGTTGGTCACAATGAATATTTCTGTCCCTTTGACGGCTTAATTTCTAGGACATCCCTGTCATATTCCATTCAGCTCTCTGCCTGCCAGTGTGATCCTCCTGCGATTCCTCCAAATCACTCTTTCCTACTCATGTTGTAGCCTGTTTACCCCATTATCGGGTAGTTGCTGCGAACAATGTAGCACTTAGGTGGCCTCTGCCCTCCTCAAACACTTCCTCCCCCACTGTCTTCTGCATTTGGTTTAAAGCTTGAGGTAATTAAATTTCTCTCTTTTTCCCTCTAGCAACATTGATCTATATTGGATATTTAGACTCCAGAGAATCAAAGCTCTTTATTCCTGCCTGGAATATGTTGCCCTCAGATTTATTCCCTACGTGCATGGAATGAATGAGGAAGGACTAATGTACTGGAGTCATAGCAGCAAGATTTGTTAACCACAAGATGGCAGTTTGACTGCCTCGGCTAGACTTTTGTAATTGATGCATCGAAGCAGCCTCAGATTTTAGTCTGGCTTTGGCAGAGGATCCTGAGCATCTTCCTTTGGGGCTTTTAAATGGTTTGAAAAGTAAGACTTGGCTTTCAGTATTAAGGCTGCCATGTTCTTTGGGAATGCATTGTATGGGACATAGTATATTTCTGATGGCCTGTATATTTCCGGGAACTTTTCAGATCCACTCTTGCTTCATCAACTGTGAAATGTCTGTAGGTGATCTGTTTGTGCAGAATTACATCTGCCATTTAATAGAAGATTAGGAATGTAGAATAACTGCCTTGGATTCACATATCTCAAGAGATGTGCTAATAACAGTAGGGTTATTATAAGTATCTTTTTTAAGTATTCCAGGGCATTGTAGTTAAAAGATAATATATTAAAACAAGCATAAATGAGAGTAAGCACCATGGTATACAGTGGATTTTAGCCCATGTTGGACTTACTCAGAGTAGGCCCATTCATATTAATGGGCATGGCAAACTTATGCCCATTATTTTCAGTGGGTCTACTCTGAATGAAACTCAGTGGGTCTTGTTTCCATAGGATTGTGTTGGATGCTAGTCTTATTTTCTCTAAAGAAAATACTCCCCTTTCCAGCATAGGAACTAGGCTCTTTTCGTCAACTCCCCTGTTCTCCTCTCCCACCCAGTAAAGTGAGGAAGTTGAGTGCAACCATTCTGTAGCAAGTCTTCCAAGGTCATCTAATACATGGGGATGCTGTATCAAGCTGCTGTCATTGGGTTAGGGCTAGCATTACGTATTCCTATCCTGACCATGAGATCAAAAATGCTCTCAAACAAGTGGCTCAGACTAGGACGTGTCATGGGTGCTTTTTGTTTGTTTAACTGTTACTACTTTGGTTAAAAAAGAAATGGCACTCAAGACACGTTCTATTGTTAGCTGCTCGCTTCAGAACAAAAGAAGAAGAGACCTTGAAGGGAAACTAAAGTGTTATAAAAGCCAGGCACAGGGAACCTGCCTATGCTATTTATTCATTCAGAGTGATTTACTCTACCAAATGCCTCTTGAAACTTAAAGGTTCACAAATCCCATCATTTGGAAATGACAGTAGTTCAGCAGACAGGTATTAGGTTTTTCTTGTCCACCATATGTGTGTGTGTTTTAAAGAGAGATTATTAGCCTATTTATTTAAGTATTTTGAAAATTTCTAAACTGTTCCTTCATCCAGAATGGATTCTAGTGCCCTGTTCTTAAAAATCAAATTCCAATACAATATTAAAGCAATGACAAAAAACAAACAAACACCAAAACATCTGACACTGAAAACTTTACAAGCAGCAGTACACTTTAAAAACCTTAGCTTCCTTAGCTAACTTGCCAAGCGCAGAATATAGAAGACACAATTTTGACATGGGTTCTCGATGAAGGAAAAAAGCAAACAAAAGGAGTAATTCAAGAAATACACTGAAATACTGCTGGGATGGTTTCTTTCATGCCTGTAGCTTTCCCCCTATATTTTCAATGTGATGATAATTCCAGTGACAAATGTGGAAGGTCAGGCACCAAGACACAGGTGGAAATTTATAACTTGCGGCCCCAAAGGACTGATGGTCCTTTAAATGAACTACCCTTAAGAAAGTACTCCCTTATACTTTATTTTTTAAAAAATAAAAAACCCACAGAACAAAACCTTCTGTAGAACAGTTGTGGCAGTTACTGTTCCTTTCATAAATGCAGTCTGGTTGTGGCTGTTGTCTCTCCTGCCTCCCCTGCCATTTTGATTTACACCACTGCTTGGTTGAGTAGAAGTCTTCCTCTTATTTATGACAGTAACTGAACTTTGTACTATGGATTTAATTTGGGATGTGAACTAAAATATTTTCCTGGCTTTGGGTATAATCCTTCACTGTTTGCTGGCATTCTTGAAGATGAGATCTGAGTGAGTGTTTTAAGGAACAATCTCTGAGGAAAACTCCTCAAATTACATATGTATTCTGGATGAATACATGTTTGACTCTGAGTAGCGCACAGTAAGATGAATCTATCCATCATACATGTTTAGTGTAAAAACCTATATTTGCTTTTCTTTCTATCCGTACAGATTCGATCACCATAGCTGGTTTGTCATTTGCTAAATACATGGGCTCAGCTCTCCGCGACCCCAGCTCATCAGTTACCAAGTGAGCAGGCTGTCATAGAAGCTACGCATATCATTTATTACTGTCAGGTATCCAGAGATCAGAATCTTCCCAGAGCTTCTTATCCTTTGATGGCTTGGAAATAGAATGACTAGGAAAATCTTGTGCATGAGAATAGGAAATGCGAAGCCTGAAATCCTGCAGGAGTTGGGCCAAAAATGGGGTTGGATAAGCTTGATTTAATTTCAGTTTTGCAACCTATTCTGTCGTTTAAAATTTGCTCTGCATAATGCGTCTTGGCTGTTTCCGGGAAAAACCTAATGCAATACCAACGTTTCAGTAGGAACAGGTTTGGCCTCCAGAATGATTGAAATGGCATGTAATCACAGAAGCTGGAATGTAACTTGCTTCTGAGAGGCTGTGGCTGTATCTATGATGGGGGTCATGAAATATGCTGGTTCACCTTGTGACTGTGTCCCTGGAGGTAGTTGGGATACATCATGTGGAAGAAAATGCACATACCTGATCTGCTCCTTCACTGTAAGTTTTTGAACTAGATGACCCTTTGGCTCCCTTCCAACTCTCTACAATTCTATGATTACTGGATGCCCATTGATAAAAGTTGATTTTGACTTGGGCTGGAATTTTATTTACGCAGATGTTCGTTCTTATTTATATAGATTTAGCCATGCAGGTCTCCATAAGTCCCTCAAAGTGATTTACAGAATAAAACAATAACATTGTGCCATATAAGAAAGGAATCAAATACCATTATTAAACATTAATACGAGCAGCACATTAAAGCCGACAAACTTAAATGTTCATAGGACCCAATTCCTAGAGGCCAAGGTAGCTTCACCCCCCCTAAAATATTTGATGGGGCCACCAGACTTCCCCAAATTTGATGGACAGACAGTGCCATTCAAATTGTGCATGTGTGTCGCATCTTGTGGGGTGGGGCTTACCTGCCCCCCCCCCAGTATTTTATTCATGTTGGCACCCCTGTAAAGGTTACAGAAGACTTGGCAGAAAAGGTCTAAACCAGAAACTTGAATTTAACTCAGATATAGACTGTGCGATAGTAAAGGAATTGCTGCTATATATAGTGAACAACTAGCTTCAAATAAAAGCCGCATTCTGGGCAAGCTGAAATTTCCAAACTGTATTCAAGGGTGAGCCCTACATATAGTGTATTATACGGTAGTAGTCAATATTCAGTAATTCAACAGTGATTTTTGGAGGCAAATGCTTCTAATACATTATATTTTAACAATATGGTTTCATTATTGCTTTTCTAAGATGGAATAGTGTAGTCTTAACTTCCTCAGTCATTTGTCTTTCTTTCATCTGATGTGCCTCTGCTTAATAGACTATAGGAATAGGAAAGCATTCCCCCCCATCAAAGAAATATGTAAACACTGGAAATGTCAGTATAACCTGACACGAGTTGTTTAAATACAGTAGTCTGCACTTTTCTTGTTATTTTCCCATTCTGCCATGTGGCCAACTGATAACCAGCAGTTTGTCTCTGACTATTTGTTGTTGTTTAGTCGTTTAGTCGTGTCCGACTCTTCGTGACCCCATGGACCAGAGCATGCCAGGCACTTCTGTCTTCCACTGCCTCCTGCAGTCTGGTCAAACTCATGCTGGTAGCTTTGAGAACACTGTCCAACCATCTCATCCTCTGTCGTCCCCTTCTCCTTGTGCCCTTCATCTTTCCCAACATCAGGCTCTTTTCCAGGGAGTCTTCTCTTCTCATCAGGTGGCCAAAGTATTGGAGCCTCAGCTTCAGGATCTGTCTCTGACTATTACCCTACTTGAACCATCACCCCTTGACTGAAATGCTCGTTTTTGACATCGCAGCACAATATGCTCTGAGTTGCACCTTAAGCCACTTCTCTTGCTTCTCCCAGTTTTGCTTTCTCTTTCTCTTTCTGCATGGGGGAGAACTAACCAGCTCTGCTTACTGAAGTGTGTTTGCTCAGCAAGAAGCCACTGGACTTCCAAACAGAAATTACTGGGGATTTTCCATTTAGGTTGCTTATTGCAGACTGAAAGCTCTTTAAGCATATATTGATAGTTGCTCAGTTTTATCAATACACCTTAAGACATCCCTAATGCTGTGAATGCTCCTTTTGGAGTCCCTGCAGCCCGTCAGTGCAATGATCTATTGCACTGCACATATTGGAATAGCAATGTCTCCATTGGGCCCCAGGATTCAGTTAATTGTCTTCTGTCACATGAGACACCCAGGGATGTTATCTCAACCATTTGGAACTTGGTGCAGGTCAATTGGTTGTGTTTTGCAAATGCTAAGATGGTCTGCTTACAGGTGCTGGTTTTAAGGATACCTTTGCACAATACTTGCATGATTAGTGATACAGTTCCCTTAACAAACAGTATTTTTCCAAAAGCAGGAACCCAAACTTCCAACGCTTCTGTATTTTTCTGAGCTCCTATGTCAATGACCAAGCAGCATGATCCACTGTAAACATCCCATTAACCTAACATGTGACATCTATGGAGGGTTTTATTCACTTAGCTTGAAGCAACTCAACAAAGAGTATACCCTCTGCTTGGCAATCATATCACGATTTGATAAATACAAAGCTGTTCTTGTTCTCTTTCTCTCTTTAACAAAATGGCTAATTATACCCCTCCATTTCCATCTTACTGCTCGTAATTAGATTCTTCTTAAACAAACCAGCTCTTCCCTGGTGCCCCTCAAACGCATGAGAGGTGGTTATCATGCACTCCAATACCACTTGTTATCTTCCCTCATGTCAACCCTTTTGGCTCATTAATAGCTCTACTTTTGCTCTTGCCCAAATTCCCAGTCCACTTCTCCACATCTTTCAGTGACAGCGGAAATGTGTTTCTGAGGCAAAGGAGCCTCCTCCTCCACCACCCTATTGCTCCTTCTTATAATTATATGTATGCAGTTTCTCAGACGTGCATAGGATGTCCTGAACATTGGATGGTGCCAATTTCAAGCATCAAGTTGGAGGCCAAGAGAGAGGGTTACAGGGTCTCTACCTCAAATAATGGAATCCATATAATCCATAAATTAATATCCGTAGCATTCTACCTGCATTAACGCTGAATATCTCTGCACTTCTCAAATCCTAAATGATCCATTGGCATACTTTTTTGCGTGCTAATTTTAGCTAATAGCTATCTAGCTGGAAGAAATGAATTACCTTCAAGGTGTATGTTATGCCTCTCACACATTGCCGACATGGTGGGCTGTTTAAGTCCAGCGTAACATGCAGTCACACTGTTTTTATTCTTCTTGCACTTCATGCCGTGTTCCCTGTGAAGATGCATTGACTTAGTTTCATTTTCACATTTTACCAGTGTGTGTACAGCCTTGCATTTAAATAGTCTCATTTCCTTTTGATGCAGTGACATCTACTCAGGAGAGGCACCATCTGACTGTCCTGAAAATTTAGCGATGTCACAAGTCATAATGGAAAATCGAAAGCGCTGCGTTCTTGGGAGAGCTTGTTGGCTGGGCGTGCTGCTGTGTGCTGCTTCGTGGAAAATTGGGGGGGGGGGCTTTCTGAATGATCAGTTTCTAATGCATTAAATGCACAGTTTTTGTTCTGAGTCCACCCAGGTTGCACTTCATTTTCAAAAAGATCGCTTTCCCCCAGAGTAACATGTGCGGTATTTTTGTACTTGGAGGAACAACACATAGCTGTCTTCTGGTTACAAGTTTCATTGCTATAGTGATGGGCATGAGGAATGCAGTGATGGAGTGTCATGGGATCCTATTGAAAACATGCCCTCCAACATTTCTCTGATAAAAATAAGGATGTCCTATTTAATAATAATAATAATAATAATAATAATAATAATAATAATAAACCCCACCCATCTGACTGGGTTGTTCCAGCCCTCTGGATGGCTTCCAACATATATAAAAAACATAATGAAACATTAAACATTAAAAAACTTCCCCATATAGGGGTGTCTCCAGCTGTCTTCTAAAGGCTGTATAGTTACTTAACTTTTTGGCCCAAGGGTTGCATAACTCCACACCCTCCAACATTTCTCTGATGAAGAAATTCCTTAGGGACATCCTAAGGAATAGTGGGACATTCCAGGTTCAAATCAGAAACCAGGATGGCTTCTGTAAATCCAGGCTTGTCAGACGCAGCTCCCTCATTCTTGTGGCTCTTGTTTTGTGCTTTTTGATCTTGCCACCGGTTTGTATGTTCTCCTCTGATACTCCATTTCTCGGACAGCAAGAATAACACCAATAAATTCGAAACCTGAATCTTGGGAACAGAATGTGTTATATTATAACAAACTGAAATAGGTAAACCTTCCTTTTGTGTACCTTGATAGCAAAGCCTGGTACAGTCGATTTGGATTATTTGGTTACAGAATACTTAAAAGACTTATTTATGGGTTCACGGCGAATTAGTAAGGCACACCAAATGCATGCTGGTTGTGGAGGGGGAGCAGGGAGACAATATTCACTTAGCAGCCTTCTGTGCAATGTTTGGCATTGATTAAAATTGCCCAGTGTGGCAAGGGGAATCAAAGGAGAAACAAGCAAGGTAAAACAGACCTTGGGATGCAGTCGACAGAGAAAGCCTGAGTTTTACTCTGCTGGGTCCCAGAAAATGCCCAGATTTCAACAAAGGATTGCCTCCAGCTTCCTTGTATATGTATGTGGGATACATAGCTCTTGCAGTGCCCTGCAGCATCTATAATGCCATGGAAACAGCAAGCACTTCCAAAACAGTAAATGTCAGCCCTCTAACAGCAAGCCATGAAGATTTAGGAGCTTTCACAAAGAAATTATAGTTCCCTGCCATCCTGTCTGCATTTTTTCAAAGTGAGCTATATCAAAATATGGATGTGAGACTGGTGCACCCCCCCCCAAATGCTGGGCTAGTTCCATGGCTTTCAAATCATATCTCTGTAAACCTAGGAGCGTTGTGTTATTGTGTTCTTAAAGCAGTCTGCACTATTTGAATATAAAACATTGGGGTTTTTTTGTGGGGCTCTAGGAACCTTCTGTCTCCTCTGGAAGGCATGCCCAATAGTTAATACCTTCTGGGCAGCTATAACCGGCCTGACATCTGTGGGTATAGGTTTATATATTATTATTATTATTATTATTATTATTATTATTATTATTATTATTATTAATGCTGCTATTATGGTAACACTGTGCACATGGGTCCATCTTTATGCCTTCTCTCATTTTCCAAGGGTGACAAGTCTTCAGTTGTGCTGAAACCACATGTTGGTTGCCACATGGCCCGTAGTAGCAGAAGGGTGCTATTTTTCTGTATGTTCTTTTCATTAATATATGCATTTTTGCAGACTTTAGTATGTGGATTTTTCTACATATTATTTGCTTGATAAACTGCAGTGGAAGATTTAGAGAAGTGTGAATCTTGAAGAATGGCTGCGTTTTAGTTTATGCATTGTTTCAGAAAGTACGAATTACATAGGTTTGCCTTAAAATGAAAACTGCGTAGAATTGCTCCCTAATACCTAGTGAGAAGTAAATGTGTTTCATGTGTTCAGCCAGCGCATGCCTTTTTGCTTAGTTTTTCAAAATCAATTTACGTGCTTTTTGGAGCATGAGTGAATTTTTAAGCGCCTTAACTCTTTTCTTAAAGTGAAACCTTTTGATCCTAGATATATTGATAGATATCCCTTGAACTGCTTTCTAATCCACTGCTAAACTTGTTCCTCTCTCCATTTATTCATATTTGGCTGCTTGCAAGTATCTTGGTTTATTTGTATTGCCTTGCATGTTCCATACATACTGCGTGGCTTCCATGGCTAAGTCGGTGTTGGAAAAGGTGAGTGTTTAATGCTGCTTTTAACAAGATCTGATAGCTTAAGTCCCTGGTGGAATTATTTGACAAGCCCTGCGTGGGCACGTTTTATTATCATTATTAATTGTTGCTGTGTGAGTCAGGATTGAAGAGTGGTAAGACAAACTCACCTGCCTGCCTTCATTCTCTTTGCTTTCAATCCTGCGCCTTTGATTAGCCTTCCTTTCAGCCATGTGCATTTTTGTCTTATATTAAAGGTTACAAAAAGCTAATTACTGTGCAGAGAAGGTTACTGGTACATTTTCTAAAATATAACTTGTGTGTCTGACCTTGCATGTACTTGTACCGTTCTCTGTTATTTTTCATGTCAGGATGGCAAACAGGAATGATAATAGGGAAAGCAGATGCCACCTAGATTGGCTGTTGTAAGTGATGTGGGAGACGTGAATAAAGATAGGGCACAGGCACTCTTTCTTAATTTCCCATCTGCATCTTTCTTCTACAAAGGGCCTCCTGTATGATTAATATTACTGCATTGCTTTTGGAATGATAAACCAGGAAAATATATATCTGCAAACCAGAGGTAGCACACCTGGTACACTCCACATGCTGTAGACTACAAATCCCGCAGTTCTTTCTTATGCTGGCTGGGGCCAATGGAAGACAAATTCCACACCTGGCAGGCATCACCTGAGCAGCTGCTCATGCATAGCTACAGCTCAATGTTAAAGCATCTTACTTGTATGCAGCAGGTCCCAGGTACAATCCCTGCCATCTCTAGGTAGGGCTGGGAATGTCCCCTGTCTGAAAACTAGAAAAGTGCTGCCAGTCAGTGCAAAGGCAAAAAGGTAAAGGACCCCTGGATGGTTAAGTCCAGCCAAAGGCGACTATGGGGTGCAGTGCTCATCTTGCTATCAGGCTGAGGGAGCCGGCGTTTGTCCACAGACAGCTTTCTGTGTCAAGTGGCCAGCATGACTAAACCACTTCTGACGCAACAGAACACCGTGACGGAAACCAGAGCGCATGGCAATGCCGTTCACCTTCCTGCTGCAGCGGTACCTATTTATCTACTTGCACTGGTGTGCTTTCAAACTGCTAGGTTGCCAGGAGCTGGGACAGAGCAATGGGAGCTCACCCCATTGCGGGGATTTGAATTGTCAACGGCCAGCCCAAGAGGCTCAGTGGTTTAGACCACAGCGCAACCTGCATCAGTGTAGATAAAACCGAGCTAGATGAACCCATTGTGTGACTCAGTATGGTATGTGTGTGTTCTTCTTCCCATTTAACATTTCCTTGATGCTTGACAGCCTCCTTAGCTGGCTGTACTTCTGAGTTGTGGGGGGCAGGGAACCCATGGAACGAGTTACCTCAGGATGGTTTTAAATGAAGTGTGGAAAGCCAAGGAGGGTAGCTACTCAGCACCCAAGATCAGTGCAGTCATTGGTTTTGCTTTTAAGGGTAATACTTCATTTTACCATTCAATAAAACACTTCTCTATTTGTTTATTTAAAACTAACACACACACACACACACACACACAGAGAGAGAGAGAGAGAGAGAGAGAGAGAGAGAGAGAGATCTGAGCACCTGGAAAGGCTGCAGAGTGCAGACCGCTAGAGATATACAGTGGTAACTTGGGTTAAGTACTTAATTTGTTCCAGAGGTCCATTCTTAACCTGAAACTGTTCTTAACCTGAAGCACCACTTTAGCTAATGGGGCCTCCTGCTGCTGCCACGCCACCGGAGCCCAATTTCTGTTCTTATGCTGAAGCAAATTTCTTAACCTGAAGCACTATTTCTGGGTTAGCAGAGTCTGTAACCTGAAGCGTATGTAACCTGAAGCGTATGTAACCCAAAGTATCACTGTAGAATCATAGAGATGGGAGGGATCCTGAGGATCATCTAGTCCAACCCCCTGCAATGCAGGAATAAGCAGCTGTCCCGTACGAGGATCGAACCTGCGACCTTGGTGCTACCAACACCACACTCTAACCAACTGAGCTATCCAGAAGTAGAATAATAGAAAGGGCACTTTCAAACAACCCTTGGCAACTGTAAAAGTAAATTTACAATAAAGCATGCCCTACTGATTTTTTTCTATCCCCTTTGATGATTTTCAATGCAATTTATTTCTGCATTAATTGATGCAGAATGGTTAAAGAAAAGTAGAAATGGTTAAATGAAACTGGGATCTTGACGGATAAATGACCTGCCTGATCAAGTATAGGACAGTCCCTTGTGTTCACAAGAAAATGGTTTAACTTAATGATGAGCGGCAGTACTATGATGTCACTGGTACTAATCCCCACAAGGTGTGTAAGCCGATACATGTGCTAACAATGATGCTATACTGTAATGCCATGTTCATCATTTTCTATGCTGCTCAGGTGCGCATCCCTCAAGAGCATTTATGTTTTCCAGGAGTGCAGGGCCATAAGGTCTGGACCTGGAAATCCTACTGCTTCACAAGTGCTAACTTTGAGGGCTGGGGCTGCTCTCATTTCTTGCTCTCCTCTAATCTTGCAGACCCTTGGATAATGAGACGATGCTGGTGCAAGTCAAAAGAGAAAGTTGCCCTTGGTCTTTAACAGCTCATTAAGGACAAATAGGCTTTTAGCTAATGAAAATCTAGCATTTGTATTAAAGGCTTCATAATGATATATAGTCAGAGGTGCTATACTATCCTGGGTAATTGGGAATTTTATTTGTCTTTTTCTTCTGGGGGAGCATCGTAGACAATATTGGAGTTGTTCTAAACTAAAATAATTAATTGGGCTATAAAATGTAAGTACCCAGAGCTTTTGGGGATAGAGAAGCAGCTACTGCGTGAACATTAATGCTTCTCTTAGTGCTGACCTGAGATATGACCAGGGCATTATGAATTGGCCAAGTACACATTAAATAATGCATATGAAAAGAAGCACTCCATGGGGGGGGGGGGGGGAAAGGGGAATGAAGTTATTTTCTCTTGTTAAGGAGAAGAAGGCACATAAAGGCAAAGGGCATGCTATTTCCATGGGACAACTCTGGAATTGACACAGTCATAATGGATTTCACTCATACAATGTGATCCACCAGGATTGCAGGAGCCCTTTTACAAATGAACAGCAGAGTCCACTCCATTCACACAAGATAATCTTTGTAGCTTTAGCAGTTGGAGAAGTGGAGAAAATCACTGGAGGACATTTCATTGACTATAGCAGGGTCAGGCCATGAACTGTCTTAAGGAAAGTCCTCCAGATGTTGTGTGCAACAGACCCATCTTTGGTGTGGAAGAGGCATGAACAGTGAAAATGGTTGGCTGTGAAAACGCTTGCAAGGTATTGAATTTTTGCTTTCACAAAATGGTAAAAATGGAAATAACAATTCTTCCATTTTATTATTATTTTTAAATGGTTTTAGAAGCCACACTGTCGTAAAATAAATAAATAACAAGGCTGAATACAGCATATAAAATCAAAACCAACAAAGGCTTCCATAAAAGACACAATAAATTCTGACCAGATTAGAAGGGAAATTAATGTTGCAAAGTCCTGTTCAAACAAGAAAGTCTTAAGATTCATCTGAATGGATCTGGTGAGGCATTGTATCACCAGAGGAAATGTAAGTCTTTTTTGGCTGAGTTTAAAGAGGTACTCTTTTCTTAACACCAAGGGTATGTTAATATCATTCATCATAGTACCACTCTCCTATGTAGCAGAAAAGCTATAGCTTAGTTACTACTAACAGTTAAGGTGATGCTCAGTTGTAGAAGGAGTCTTGAAAGAAATTAGCAACAGAGGTTATACTAGAGATGTTTTAAGCACCATAAAAAGCCACATATGAGGTCTTGGAAGCTTGGAATATGTTGTTTGCTTTGGAGCTCACAATTATGCAAAATCCTTTTCTCACCATTAGTGTGACATTCACAATCTGCCAGCACAAACCTCTAGTAGATTAAGCGAAATGGGTTTCTAAATTGTATGTTATTGACTTTTCAATTATGCAGGCAATGGTGGGAAAGCTACCAGAGGAGATATAGATTATAGGATCTCTGTCCCAAGGAAGATCTGCAAACAAAGAGAAGCAGAGCAGCCTGGGATCAGTCTGATGAATATTGATGGTGTGTTGAGGAGGTGCAAGGTGATGTATAGATAAATAAGCAATGTCCATGTGCCAAGGAACTGTTTGGTAGAGAGACAACAGTGGTATTAAAGAAGAAATCATCCTTGATGGCCATGGGAAGAGGGGGAAAAATCTTTATGGTTATGGTATTTAGCCTCTGAATGAACACATTGAAATCATCATGTAGTACAATTACTGGAACTTAATTCGTTTCTTTGTTGTGTCATTCTTCACATGGGCAAGCCTATTTTCCTTTTGTAATTACATTTGCTCGAAAACAGACACCCGAGTATAAGCTGACACTGGGATGACAAATGGACACAAATGGACCAAAGCAAACAAAGTATAGATTTGTTAACCCTTCATTCTCCCCTCTGTAAACTAGCAGTACCTTGGAAAGGGCCAGGTAGGAGGATAGTGCTTTCGTTCTGGCCAGTTGTTTGCTAAACCAACTCTATTATTGCACTCCAGAGAATGCCAAGCTGAATTCCAATTAAATCAGTGGGACATTGTAACCAATGGGTCACAATCAATTATTGCATATTTATACCTTCAACACACTACCCTGAGCAGTGAGATATTTCCCTTGGAGATATAAGAACCATTCTCATACAGACTTGCTCCAAAAGTTTATTATGAGAATGAAAGCTTATATTGACTAATTATTCCAATAGTTAATGCAGAACAGCATATGGGCATTGGTAGGAATCATGGGCACCTTTAACTTAATACATTCATACCTTAAGATATGAAAGAATCTAGTCTGAGAGAGGAAATAAAGTGGGTGAGCATAGCATTACAATATGATATCTCTATAAAATAGAGAATGTAATAGAATAATCATTTCTTTCTTGTACCCCAGCTACTCTGGGTAGCTTCTAAGAGAATATTATAAAGTCCCAGCTCCCTATAGAACAGTCTATGGTTGGACAGATGGATTTAGATCTGGACGCCAAAAGCGGGCTTGAGGTTTCTATGCCTGAAAACAGTAAGCTCTCTCCTTCTAAATCAGATCTTATGAACCCCAATACCCAGTGTCCTTGAGAGTGGTGGAGTTAAGGACTATGAGAAGTCATTGGAACCAAATATGCTTCTGAACCAATGGAAAAAATTGATCATAAATAGGATCTTGAATTTCACAGGAGTGTATGTGAAAGGGAGGGGCTTCATGATGTGGAAGGGGAAAATAAAAGAGGGTCTTTGGAAATAAGAGTTTGCAACTTTACTTCCAGATGTGTTCCAGGGCCGTCATCTTGCCTGCATTGCTAATTTTCATGTGCTACGGAGTAAAGATACAGTGGTACCTTGGGTTACAGATGCTTCAGGTTACATACGCTTCAGGTTACAGACTCTGCTAACCCAGAAATAGTACCTCGGGTTAAGAATTTTGCTTTAGGATGAGAACAGAAATCGTGCAGCGGCGGTGCAGTGGGAGCGGGAGGCCCCATTAGCTGAAGTGGTACCTCAGGTTAAAAACAGTTTCAGGTTAAGAATGGACCTCCAGAACGAATTAAGTTCTTAACCTGAGGTACCAGTGTACACTAAAATTCAATGCTAGCAATTAGCTGGTATAAAAGTGCTTTTTTTCTAAAAAAATGTTTACGGGTACTCTCACTTTCCTACTCATATTGAAATACTGCCCCTCAATGAGGTCAAACTTAGATTCACAAAATGTTTGGGGGTATGTGTACCCCTGCATCCCCCCCAAAAAAAGCACTGGGTATAAACATTTTAAAAAGAACTAGCACATTTACAAAAATTCCTCCCACCAATACAAGACCATACTAACCAGTTCTACTCTGGATCATGTGGCATCCAGCATTTTCCTATCTTCAGACAAGCCAATGGACAAGTTGGCTGACAAACTAGAAAGAAGCACTTGCCATAAAAAAGGTGGGAGGGGGAGAGAGAAAATCCAAAGTATGTTCCTGGGGAGAATGGTTTGCCCATGCTACCTGAGCTGCAGAATTAAAACGGAAAATATAATTAAGAGTTTAGACACAATAGGCATTGCATTTATGGGCAATTGCTAACCCAGCATACCATCGGTTGTGTAATAAGGCCAGGTGGGTTTTATAGCCCACAGAGTACAGTAATCACTTTCAAATGAGCTGCCTGGAGAGTATTATTGCATGATGTGAAAAAGAAATTATGGATCAAAATAATAAAACAGTCAGATGTGAACACTAACTAGGGTCATATTATGGCCATGGATGAATATGAACAATGCAAGTTAATCAGATGGCATTGATAGAGGATAAACGAAGAGGGCATGGGATTAGGACATGTGTATAAGCTTTATTTCTAATTCAGACTCAGATTCCTCAAGCTGATTTGACCTCTTTATACTCAGCGTTCAGTCAATGGTGATGACCAACTGTCTCACAACACTCAAAGGTATTTTGTAGAGCATTAGAAAAAGTTAAAATCCCCAAGTAGGGATATTGAAGCAAGTATGCACAGCTAGCTACCCCAACCTGGGTCCTACTTGCTTATTCCCTAGCCCTCTGACTCTAGTTATAGGTAGGTAGCTGTGTTGGTCTGCCGTAGTCGAAAGAAAATAAAAAAAATCCCTCCAGTAGCCCCTCAGAGACCAACTAAGTTTGTTATTGGTATGAGCTTTCGTCTGCATGCACACTTCTTCAGATACACTGAAACAGAAGTCACCAGATCCAATGTCTCTATTCAGAGCAATTGCAACTTGTTACCAAACTTAAAACCATGGAGAGACCTGGTCTGAATAGAGACATTGGATTCTTATCTCATTATACATGTTAAAGCTATTTTTAGCCATCTCACCCCTTGCTTTTTCCTGTAAGACCAATTGCAGTCGTTAACAGTCGTCAACAGGTTTACCACACCTATCAGCCAATCACCCATTCCCACCACCCTTCTGAGTTATACCCCTCCCCACCCTCTCACTATATATAAGGGTCTGGTGACTTCTGTTTCAGTGTACAGTGGTACCTCGGGTTACATACGCTTCAGGTTACAGACTCTGCTAACCCAGAAATAGTGCTTCAGGTTAAGAACTTTGCTTCAGGATGAGAACAGAAATTGTGCTCTGGTGGTGCGGCAGCAGCAGGAGGCCCCATTAGCTAAAGTGGTGCTTCAGGTTAAGACCAGTTTCAGGTTAAGTATGGACCTCCGGAACGAATTAAGTACTTAATCCGAGGTACCACTGTATCTGAAGAAGTGTGCATGAACACGAAAGCTCATACCAATAACAAACTTAGTTGGTCTTTTAGGTGCTACTGGAAGGATTTTTTAAATTTTTGTTTCCTCTGACTATAGATATCCTGCTCCCGTCCTCCAAGAGGAGGGGAGCTTCCCACTGGGTCAAAGAGACAGTATAATATGCCTGCCTTCTTTCAGGCTGTGTAAGGCACACCTAAGATGTAGGGGGTATGATCCACAGTGGCAGGGGAATGGGGGCGACACCGCAGTTGCCACTGTGCTGTAAGTGGGCTGGTTCACATGATATGGTAAGTCAAACTATGTATGCTGTATAGTAACTTGGATCCTCAATGGTCCTTTTTACTGTCACATTGCCCTAAGCCAAGGTCTGACTATGGGTTGTATCCAATGCTCAGAGTAGACCCATTGGGGTTAATAAGCATAACTAATTTAGCATTATTAATTTCAATAGATCTTGTCTGAGTAGAGCTTAGCTGGATAGCTGTGATTCATGCATTGGACTAGCTGACTCTTCCAGCTCTACAGTTCTATGATTCTAACCCTTAGTGTATTGTCCGAACCAGAGCCTCATGGCAAAGCAATGACCACAAGCTGTAGCCCAGATGTCTTCTTTGAATTTAAGCCACCTTCTTCTCATCTCTGCAACCCCTCCTTAGCTACTGTTGAAAAATCAGAGCGTGCTTTGCTAAACTAGTTTTGCAGACATCTCAAGGGATGTTTGGAACCAAGCACTTTACACTTTCATCCAGGCTTGCAAATAACTGTCCAGGCTTGTTGGAAGTGTAGAAATTGCTCCCCAGGTCAATGAGTTCCGGCTTAGACCCTCTGCAGGTCTCCAACAGGAATTTAGCCCATAAAAACAATAATACCAGGTTGAGTCAGACTCTGGCAGACATGCATGGTTTACTGAGTCAGCACTTTTCCTGCCAGAAACCTCTATCTTTTGTTCTGCAAGCAGCATTTTGTTAATCTTTTCATCCAGTTATTTGCAATAGCATCATAACATTGTAAAAGTTTAGCTGGACTCCCACTGGCAGGAGAGGAGAGGAGATTTGATCTGATCCTCTTCTCCTCCTACAGCCAGCAGTGCTGCCTTCCATGTTCTGCTGGAGGTTACCCCAATCCTCTAGAGCAGGTTTTTCAGGGGACACTGGAGACTGCAGGGAGACAGGGGAAAGCACTTGTTCGGAACTGACCATTCGTCAAGCACTGACTCTCATATCTAGGCACAAGATCTAGTTAGTGGGAGAAGACAGGACATGCCTGAAATGGAATAACTGAGAGCATCCCTAGGTATGAAAGAAGCATGATATTTTCTTAAGCAAACATACCATAACTTGTCTTTTTACATATAACCCACAAAGTTACAACGAAGGCCAACTGTGCCCTATGCATTTTAGTCTGCAAATTCATGTCCAGCATTTATTTTGTTGGTATGCACGTTACACTTTAAAGAACTCACCATTCCTTTCTAAAAGGCAAGGGCTAATACTGTTTGATACCGCATACTGTTTTTACAGTGATTCCATCCCACATCACACTGAGGTGGGGGTGGGACCTGGTGGTCCGAGTGTAACCCGGTCCCACTCGGAAGTGGAACCAATTTGTTGTTATTCCCAAAAGGAAAGCTTCTTTCTTTTTAGGAAATGTTCTTTTAAACATTTCTTAACTTGGTTATAGACCATCTCCCAGAATTCTTTTATTATTCTACAAGACCACCATGAGTGATAAAATGTACCAATTGTTTCTTTACATTTCCAGCATGGGTCACTTTTAGTTCTAAACATTTTAGCTAGTTTACTTGGCACCAAGGACCACCTGTGGATCATTTTTAAATGGTTCTCTTTTAACGCATAACTAGCAGTGAATTTTAAATTTATTTTCCACAAATGTTCCCACAGGTTCAGATCAATATTATGACCCACATCTTGTGCCCATTTGATCATAGATGATTTCATGAGTTCTTCTTTAGTTTCCCAATCCTATACATTTTAGATAAATTTTAACTCCATATCTTATTATTCCTTTTTTTGAATTATGATGGTTTTTCTGCAAATCTCAATTTCTTATCTACCTTAAATTTTGATTTGATGATAGTTTAGCCATGTTCTTTAATCTCTTCACCCCCCCCCCCAATTTCTGGTTCTCCTTCTGAAAGGTCTAACAAATCATGATAGGTACCCCAGTTATCACTCATATTACTATTTTTCCTTGTCTCAGCTTCTATTGGAGATAACCATCATCATGTTTTGTTTTCTAATAAAATTTTGTATTTTCCCACACCCTAATTAAGTTTTTTCTAATAACATGGTTGCAGAAGCTTTTATGTATTCCCACTTTACCATACCAAATACAGGCATGCCAGCCTTGTTTGGCATCAAGACCCTCCAAATCAAGCAACTGTGTGTTTTCTAGCAATATCCAGTCTTTTATCCAACACAGGCAGGCAGCTTCAAAATACAGTACAATTCCAAATCTGGGAGTGCAAAACCTCCTCTGTCTTTTATATCAATAAGAATCCTATGTTTTATCTTAGGTTTCTTTCCCCTCCAGATAAACTTAGACAGGTCTTTTCTCTTTTAGACATTGTGTATCATTAAGGATTGGGATTGTTTGGAATAAAAATAGCATTTTTGGGAGAATATTAATTTTTATCACTGAGATTCTCCCCATTAATGATAATTGCATTTTGTCCCATCCTGACAAGACAGAAGTACTGTTTTTGGGTGACAGGATGTGGGCAGGTGTGGAGGACTCCCTGGTCCTGAATGCGGTAACTGTGCCCCTGAAGGACCAGGTGTGCAGCCTGGGAGTCATTCTGGACTCACAGCTGTCCATGGAGGCGCAGGTCAATTCTGTGTCCAGGGCAGCTGGATCCATCTGGTACGCAGGCGGGGATCCTATCTGCCCGCAGACTGTCTCGCCAAAGTGGTGTATGCTCTGGCTATCTCTCGCTTGGACTACTGCAATGCGCTCTATGTGGGCCTACCTTTGAAGGTGACCTGGAAACTACAACTAATTCAGAATGTGGCAGCTAGACTGGTGACTGGGAGCAGCCATCGATACCACATAACACCAGTCTTGAAAGACCTACACTGGCTTCCAGTACTATTCCAAGCACAATTCAAAGTGTTGGTGCTGACCTTTAAAGCCCTAAATGGTATTGGTCCAGTATACCTGAAGGAGTGTCTCCACCCCCATCGTTCTGCCCGGACACTGAGGTCCAGTGCTGAGGGCCTTCTGGCGGTTCCGGTCTGCTGTGAAGGAAATGGCAGCGCACTCCGTGTCATTTATTAAAAGACGACACGGTCCAGGCTGCCAGGGTTTTGGGGGTGAGTGCAAGGGCTAGCCACCCCCAAAAAAACTCCCCATGGGAGAGTGGGGACTCCAGCTAGATGGGTGGGGTATAAATAAATTATTATTATTATTATTATTATTATTATTATTATTATTATTATATATCTAAATCTCTTTATCCCCTCCCCACATTTTCACATAGTTATCTTTGTAGATGTTGTGGCTGTTTGTTGATACCCACACTCCTAAATCACCATTTTCTCTATTTTCCAGCCAGTAAAGTCCCCTAATTTCATTTTAACTTGGTTATCTATGTTTTTAACTAACATTTTGGTTTTATCTTTATTTATTTTAAAACCTGCCAATTTTCCAAATTCATTTATTTCCTTTAATAATTCTAGTATACCTTCTAAAGGTTGTTCCATGGTTAATACAATACCATCTGCAAAAGCTTTTGTTTTATAATGTTGTTTGACCACTTTGAGGGTATGCTATAGCATACGAGCTATTGATATGGTCAAGCACCATGTTTCAAGTACCATCCAAAATGATCATGTAGTATCGACAAGAGGTGATGCTCTGTGCTATGACAGGGAAAGTAAATCCACGCTTTCAGTGATGTAGTTGAAGGTTCAAAATCAGCACCGCAGACACATACCTACCTTTCCCCACTGAATCTGAACAAGACATGCCCCGTGTTTCATTTTGCCTACTGCATAGCCTCATAGTTTCCTCCTGTAAGCCCCAACCACCCTAATCTGTTCCATAATTTATAAGGCAGCTGACCTTAGCATCAGCCAAGCTATTGAGCAAACACTGGAGAGTATTAAACTCCGTTTAGCCAGTGTTCTTGCAGAAGCCCTTGGAGTACATGAATACTGTTCAACACTCAAGTGGCTATCTGGGGACTGTTGCACTTGTCTTGCTAAAAACCATCCCATTGTCTTGCAAGGCTGACAGATTCATTCGTTACAGTTCCAAGAAAAGAGAAAGAGAGAGAGGGAGGGAGGGAGGGAGAGAGAGTGACCAATTGCCTCCTTTTCCACATCTACGGTTAAAGAGATAATGCAGATGTACCTAGCCCATGTTTAAGTACTCTGTTACTAAGGAAACAAACTTGTCAAGCATGAGCCATGTGGGAATAATGGTGATTTATTTAGAAAAGGGAAGGTTTGTCATTTTGAGCTCACTACTACAAAATTGCTTTTTGATTACCTTCAAGCTTATTGCATTGTCTTGTCACAATAAACTATGGAAACAAGTGGAAAGGTTAATAATTGTGGGATCTGTCCTTGTCAATTTCTTCTGAGGAAGGTCACCCAGCAGGCTCATGCCCCTGGTAGAACATGCTGGGAAAATACAAAAGGTCCCAAATAGGAAGATAGAACATCATCACTATTATTGCTATTGTATGTGAAATGACATGACCCATCAACAATGGGGGGGGGGGGGCTTACACCTGGATTTTCCAGATTCCTTCCATATGTCTTCTCTCCACCCCCTCCACACACAGTGGCATGAAATGGAATATTATTTAACAGAATTCTGGGCCAAAATGACAGGGCCCTGTCCATCTCTCTCAATAAAGCATTTCTGTTGTTTGTAAAAATATACACATTTGAACATAATGCTAAACCATGGCTTAGCATTTTGTGGTTTACCTGCAGCAAGCCTTGGACTTCCATGCTCCTTCCTTCACAAGGCATTGGAAGCATCTGCTTCTGCCTTACATTAGCCTCAGTTCAGTGTTATATCTAAACCCTAAACTGTGGTTAGCTTTGCCTATGTTTTCTTGAAGCGAGTCAGCTTCATAACCCATGGTTTGCAGTTAGTTGGTTTAAAAAAACTATAGTTAAGTTTATCAAGGTGCAAACTTTACAACAAGCTGTGATTAATCTAAAACATAAGCGAACATGTAGTGCCAGAGGAGGAGGGGAGAAATAGTGAAGCCTGTGACTTACGGTAGCTCATCCTTGTAATGTTAAATTATGGCTTATGGCTTTAAAGGTTAATAACATCAGCACCTTAGATTGGGCCTGGAAACAGATAGGTAGGTAATGTAACTGTTGTGGCTTCTCCCAAAGAACCTCATGAACTATAATTAGTTAAGGATGCTGTGAGTTGTTAGGATCCTGCTATTCCCCTCACAGAGCTACAGCTCACAGAGTTCCATCGGAAGAAAAGGGATTGATAGTTAAGCCATTTTGAGGGGAATAGGAGGTCTCTTAAAAACTCTCAGCACCCTTGACAAACCACAGTTGCCAGATTCCTTGGGGTGAGCCTACGTCTGTTTAAAGTGATATGATACTGCTTTAAATGTAGGGCTAGCTCATCCCATTTTGCTACTTGAGGCAAAATGGGAAGTACTGCGCTGCCCTGCCTTGCCACTGCCACCCTGCACTTTGCTGCCTGCCCCGCTGCCTGTGCTACCAGCAGAGAAGTGACACAGTCATCGGTACTGATTTCTCTTGAGATCTCTCACACACTCCATGAGACCTTGTGAGATTTCAGTGAGATTTCACTTGAAGTCAGTGCTTGTGCCAGTGCCACTCATCCACCAATGGCAGAGGTGGCGCCCATGGGGGCATCGCCTCAGAGGCTTTCAGTGCCCGAGGCAGCTGCTTCAGCTTGCTTCATGGGTGGGCCGGGTCTGCTTAAATTTATAGTGCAGATGCGGCCATAGTTCTGCAGGTTTCACTATAGTGCACTGACTTGCCAGCAAAAACTTGGAGTGTAAAGATCTGTAGCAGGTAGACTTTTTGCTGGCTTGTTTTAACAAACATTTGATAAATAAACAACTTGGATATATTCACCTTCTACCCAGGGGGCCAGGGAAATCAATGAACAAATTTAAGATTGACATAATTTAGTTGTATTTGAAAATCATTTTTATTTTAATCATTTTTGTGATTTCCCCAAAATTATGGGATTTGTTTTATGTGACTTACGTAGGAGTGCGTGAGAAGCATTTCCCCTACTGTGCACCTTGAGTGTGCGCTGCTCTGTTCATTTGGTCTGTCAGCGTCTAAGGCATGTTTTCTGATTATTCTTCAAAATGGTCATGTGGAGTCAGATTATATTTTTAAAAGGTTCCCTGCAGTCCCAGCATGCTTAGCTCCACTGAAAACCTTTGCATGGCTAGTACATTGAAAACTGCTGACTTTGGGAGAAAAAAATGACTCCTAACGGTCTACCAGGCAATGGTAGTTAATTTATATCCTGCTTCTCAGAAGAAAATGCATTTTTTAAAATGTTTGGATTGTTCTTGTACATTTTCCTTGAGAATTCTTGCACATTGACTTTTTAAAAAAATCACTTTTTTTTTTTAGCTTGGTTGCTCGCAAAATGGCTACCTCATACTTGGTAATGGTTAATTGGTCTTTGCCCTGCGGAAAGCAAAGACTATTGGGTGTTGCATCACTGTCTCAAAGCAAAGGTCATAAAAAGGGCTCCCTTCAGACTACAAACTGATAAGTCAAAAATAATTTGGTAGACAACCTCTTTTCATATTTGCGGGATTTACATGAGTGTCATGGTGTTAATATTGTTCTCAGTATGTGTGTGTGTATATATAAAATATCTGCCCAGCTGTTTTATGTAACAAGAAGACCTGTCTCTTAACCTAGATATTTGTCCACATTAAAGCATATTCTGTCATCGACTGTCAAACATCCTGTGAATATATTTTTAAAAGGCTTAAATGAATGTCAGGAGAAAAGAAAGCCCTAAAGCTAGACTTGATAATCCAGAGGATTCTTCCAACCATCTGCTGCCTAGCCTTGAAGGACACTATCAGGCTAATGGCTTCTCTGTTCCCACCCAGCATCATATTTATGGCAACTGTGATGTGTTAACTATTTTTAAACCTAGAAGTTCTGCTTTTACCTTAAGCAGTCATTTAAAAAATTGCATTCACTTGGCTGTCTTGACTTTGTGTCTGTGTGCTTATCTCAGAGTTCCCTGTTCGTATTTCATTTTGGAAGCAAGAAATCAGCCAACTATATGTGGCTAGAAGGGCTCATCCTGAGTACAATATGTCTGAAATCTGCAGAGCCAGAAGAATCTTGGGTAAGACAGGCATCTTAGATTTATGTCTAAACTGTTTTTTCCCTGATGGTCTAAAGATCTTTAGCCATTTCTTCCTCAAATTTTATCATGTTCACTCAATTTCTCTGCAGACATATGAAACTGTTTTACATAGATAATTGGTTACTCTTATTGTAATTCAGGTGTCACGGCGATAGCTTCTGTGGGTGCCAGTGTGCCCAGGAGAAGGGGCAGATTTCGGTCTTTCAAATTTCAGCAGCATCCTATGTAAGCCCAAAGTTTGGCACCCCCCACCCTCCACTCTGCTCAATTCACAATGGCATAATTGTGATACCATGCAGCCCCCTAAGCATGGCACAGAGTGCAGCAGAAACAGTTGTGCTGCCCTAAATCCACCTCTGCCAGTAGTACCTCCTGCATTGTAAGAAAAACACTAGGGCCTTATGTGAATAGTAAAACGTCTGGCATCTGGTGGGCGGGGCTTTTGTGTTGTGCTCTGGAATCAGCCCCTCCCTTCGGGCGTTCAGTTAGAGAGGCCAACTGTCATTCTTGCCTCATGATGCTGTTTTAGTTTCTCTCAGACAGTATGATACTGTGTTAAAATTTGTATTATTAAAGCTTTGTTTGACATGGGCTTACTTTGCTGAAAGAAAAGAAACTCTGCTGAAGAATGGTGGAATATCCTAAACTGGGTGAGGGAGGGGATATTCCCAGTCTGACAGGAGGATTGATTTTTTTTTTAAAAAAAAAAATCACCCCACCCTCCACAACATGCATTGACTATGACAGGTAAATATTCCCTCAAAAATCCACAATGCATGAGAGAGACTCTTATCTTTTCCTGCCCAGTTCCTATTTGCACTGGCTCAGCTACCCTTACCCTAAACACACCCCTTAAACATTTTCTCATATTGTTGGATGCAAGCATTGGACCCCACCCTCTCATCTGTGGATGAGTGTAGTGGTGTAGTTACCTCTCCCCACCCTTGATGGGGTAGCTGATGGTGGGGGAGGGGGGCATGTCTGGACTATTTTGGAACCTTATCTCTTTTTTGGGCTCTTTTGCTAGTGGCAGCCATGTTGTGTCATGGCACTCCCCACAGCAGCCATGTTGTATTATGGCATGTGGCCCACCCACATGGCCGCCATTTTGTGACTGGCAGCCAGCGCAGTTGTTTAAAATCTCAGATGTGCCCACTGGCACAAAAAAATGGCAACTTTTGGAGTGGCTCAAAATTGCTGACTTTTGTGACCACCTAGGAACTTAAGCGCACAAGTCTGTATCATATGAGGTAAAACCATTCAGAGAAGCAGCTCTGAATTAGGCTCTGCTAATGAATGCACAGTATGTTTAGGAAGTGGCTGAAGTCCCTCTTTGCTGCTGTCAATCAGCGTTAAGTGCCCTTTCATGCTCTCTTGTTGAGTTCTGCAAGGTGGGGCAAGAAAAAAATATTTCCTCACTTGTATCTGTCTTTAATCTCTTCCCTGCAGGGACTGCTTGCCTGATGTTTAAGCAGAAAATGAATAATACAAAGATAAGAAGATGCAGCATAAATTACTAATGGCAAATTAACAGCACATCCCCAGGACAACAGCAGTGGCAAGAACATGGACGACACCTGTTATGCTCCACGTTTAAGAGCACTTCGATGGAATTATTTATCAGCATAAGTAATTTCCATTAACTTTAACTGAATAAAAATGCAGAGAACACATTAATCACAGTATATTAAGTATTTCATTCAAATTAGCCCTAATTGCCAATCTTATTTGATGCACTAAATTTAGGTTGCTTAATACTTATTGTAATGAATATTTTAACCCAATTGTATTGCAGCATCCATGGCGGTATCCTGTCATTACTGGAGCCACATATTTGGAACTAATGGGTTTATGCAGTAATAAAAGTAATGGCAGACAGTATGGCTTTGTTTGTGATGGGGTGGTAAGCACTTAAGAGTTCCAGGGGACTCTAGGTCATGTTGAGCTGCTGTTTTTTAAAAAGTACATAGTATAGCATTAAGTAGCATCTTGTGTGTGGTTATAACGGGCAGCTGATTATTTCAAATTAAAAGCACTGACCATGCTGTGCACATGTATTGGACTATGTCTGCTGCTTATATTGTTCATTTCCTACACTACCATAAATGAAATTATGCCAAGACATCTAGGACAAAGCAACTGCAGCACTGCAGTTGTCATATCCTGAACGTCTTGGCATTTATTGATGCATAGAAAATTAACAATATAAGCAGCAGCTATAGTACTGCCAAGGTGCAGTAGACTGCCAAATGAATAGTGCTAGTATTGCCAAGCATGGTGGCATTAGGGACTGATTTCTTATTTCTTGTACCAATGTGACTGCTGCTCAGAGGAAAGAACTGTAGCAGACAGTTCAGGAGAGGATATAGACAGTTCCCAGTATCTTCTGAACCTGGCAGTCAGGTGATACCAGGCAGCCACTCCTGTCTGTAATAAATTCAGCAGATCTACTGCTTTCCTTTTAGTCTGTCTGAACAACATTGGTCATGGAGCACAACAGCCTATCCCTGTGTCTCCCACCCATCCATGGCTGCGACACTTTTTTGTTTTTGGCTCTAAGCTTTAACTGGCTTAACGGTAGCTCACTTATATATGGTACAAGAGTCTTTGCTGGGGAGAGAATTGGAACAGAACTCCTAATAGAAAACTCTTAGTATCTTTTCCAAACTACAGTATCTGTTCCAAACTACAGTTTCCACACCTGTGATAGAGGGGCGGTAGATGAAAAGTGAGATTTTTTTTTCAAGCTTACCATTTATTTATTTTATGAAAGTGAGGTATGGATATTTTCATGTCTAAGAGTTTTCTGTGGTATGATTGTATATTTACATCTCACTTCACTTACTGTACTATTTTATTGACTTGTTTTAGATCTAGGATCAATGAATTACGATATAGCTTTATATAAATTTACATATATTTTATCAGCTTGGTTAAATTTTAATTTATAATAAACTTTATTATACAGATGAGGGGGTGGAGACTTGCTGGGAAGCTAATACTGACTTTCTGGCACATTTAATTCTAAAACAAAACAGACATTCACATGCGGTTCTATTAATACTTGTCAGGAACAGAAATGTGCAAAGCAATTCTGAGCGGAAAACATTTTCTTTGCTGTTCTAGTGGAAATGCATCTTAGCAAACTTTCTGTACAATAACTGGCTACCGTAAAGAAATCTCGATAGCTTTGGCAATTTCAGTGCCTTGTTGGTATGCACTATGGGAGCCATCTGAGAAAAGGACCTTCTTTGCACCTTGTTGAGGCTGGGAACACTGCAATCTGGAAGTCAGACTGGAGTGCATGGGAGCAGCAATCTGCTCATTTTGAGAATGTTGTCATGAGAACACTGCTCCTCCTCCTCCACTTCTGAGTGCCTTAACAGAGTGCTGAGCATCTCAGTTGGCTTCCTCTCATTAAATGGTCTTAAACTGTAGCTGTTACATATGTAAGGTTCTATACTTAGGGAGGAAGAACCAGCTGTCCAAATATAAGTTGGGCTTGCCAGAGAAGGATTTAAGGCTCTTCATAGACCACAAGCTTACCATTGTGATGCAGCAGGAAAAACCCCTTAATGCTAGGTTGCATCAACAGAAGTATAGTGTCCTGATCAAGGGAAGTAATAGTCTCACTCTATTCTGCCTTGGTCAGACCACACCTGGAGTACTATGTCTAGTTCTGGGCACTACTATTTAAGAATGATATTGACAAGCTAGAATGTGCGCAGAGAAAGGCAACCAACATGATTTGGAAAACAAGTCTGATGAGGAACGGTTAAGGATGTTGGCTAAGTGTAGCCAGGAAAAGAGGAGACAGAGAGGAGATATGATAGCCACCTCCAAATATCTAAAAAGCTGCCACATGGCAGATGGAGGAAGCTTGTTTTTTCCTGCTCCGGTTCACCAGAAGTGGCTTAGTCATGCTGGCCACATGAACTGGAAGCTGTCTGCGGACAAACGCCAGCTCCCTCGGCCTGTAAAGCAAGATGAGCACTGCAACCCCAGAGTTGTCCACGACTGGACTTAACAGTCAGGGGTCCCTTTACTTTTACCTTTACAGGGTAGGACCCAAACTAAGAGAATTATTCATAAGTGTTTTTTTTTGTTGTTGTTTTATACCCTGCCTATCTGGATGGGTTTCCCCAGCAGCTCTGGGTGGCTTCCAGCAGAATATAAAAACATAATAAAACTAAACATCAGGAAGAACTTTCTGACAATAACAGTGGAACAGACTTCCTTGGAAGGCAGTGAACTCTCCTTCATTGGAGGATTTAAAGCACAAGTTGTATGGCTATCTGTCTTGGATGCCTTAGTTGAGAATCCTGCATTGTAGGTTGGGCTCCCTTCCAGCTCTACAATTCTATGATTTTATGAGATGCTTTTCTGCAGCACTCATCTCCACCTCATGTTTTTATTGGTATGTTTGAGTTCTAAACCATTTCCTCTATGGAAGGCTCTCTCCAGGGATATTTTTTCAGTGCTAAAGGTAAAGGTAAAGGTACCCCTGCCCGTACGGGCCAGTCTTGACAGACTCTGGGGTTGTGCGCCCATCTCACTCAAGAGGCCAGGGGCCAGCGCTGTCCGGAGACACTTCCGGGTCACGTGGCCAGCGTGACATCGCTGCTCTGGCGAGCCAGAGCCACACACGGAAACGCCGTTTACCTTCCCGCTGGTAAGCGGTCCCTATTTATCTACTTGCACCCGGAGGTGCTTTCGAACTGCTAGGTTGGCAGGCGCTGGGACCGAGCAGCGGGAGCGCACCCCGCCGCAGGGATTCGAACCGGCGACCTTTCGATCAGCAAGTCCTAGGCACTGAGGCTTTAACCCACAGCGCCACCTGCGTCCCACCCTTTTCAGTGCTAGGTGAAGACATTTTATAGTTTAATTGCCTCATATTGTGCTTTGCTTTGAATTATTTTGTTTTTTGCATGTTATAGTTTATTTATAATATAAGTTGCTTTGAGATGCTAATGCAAAGCGACTAATAAGTTAAATAAATAATAGTAACAACCTGCAAATAGTTAAAATGAACAAATTTTCTTGAACTATACTTAATGTAAAGCAGCACAGCAATTGCCCACAAAGAACAAAATGCATAAGTACTTGGTTTTAATGTATGAACATTGCAAATTTCTGAATCCAAAGAAAAAATGAGAAAATGGCTGCTTGCAAACTTTGTAGTCACCCAGTTCAAACTTCTATTCAATCCACCAATGTGCTGGGTACTTCTGAGCAAACCACTTCAGTCCCAAAAGCAGTCAGCCAACCACAGAAAATAGATATGGTACATGGCATCATATTGACATTTAGAACATAACAAAGGTTTCACTGTGGAACCTCCTACCAGCTTTCCCTCACTCATGTTTCATTCAGGTAACTTTGGGAAATAGAAAGAAGTGAGTCCGGAGGCTGATTCACACTAGACCTAATTTAGGGGCGGGATTACCGGTATTTCTTCAGCTACATAAGATGGCTTCCCTGATTTGATATTAATTCCCTTAATTATTTCTGATAGCAACTGGGAAACAAGGTGGCGTGGGTGGGTGTTGCCTTTCACTACAGAAAACACTTTAAGGTCTCAGACTTAATGATGAGCAGATGAAAATATATAGAAAGTTAAGGTAGATGGCAACACACAAGCAAAAACACAATAGCTCTTGGATGCATTTAAATGCCATTCTTTTCTTTCGTATAGCTTTTTATTTTCTGCAGTATAAGCCTGGACATTACTTCTACTGCCTATTACCAGACAACCCTTTGTTTTAAAGGAATGCCCCCCTTTCCTAAACATTACGGCTCCATAGAAGTAATGGATAGCCTTTATTATTGAACAAACCAACTCCTCAGCACTACATCAAGCAGAGGCTGAAGCTCCAGGGTTATACTTTGCAGTGGCCCTTATATCTGGGGATGTCGATCTGACAATCCTTCTTCATCTTCTGAAGTGGTTGCCTGTAAAGGGGCTATTGTATGGCCGTGGTTGAGCTTATAACTTGGATATATCCAACAAAGCCATCTAATTCTGAGAATAGAGAGGATTGATGGTTACAGTAAACGGTATAAAAGCTTTTGGAAATCCAAGGAGTTCTGGCTTGTGCACCTCATAACAAGATATAGCATTGCTGGACAGCTTCTTCATCATAATAACAGAAGCAAGGTAATGACCATCACCCCAGTCCTGCTAACTGACCCACTAAGGAATATATGGTTCTGTGTACACACAGCATCTTTACACCCTCCAGAATTTTTATTTATCATTTGAATATGTTACGCTGCCAAATCTTGTAGCTGTAATTGCAAACTATGAGGCAATGCATGATTATATTTTCTAATTTCACTCCCTGCCTTATCTCATTAATGCAAGCCTGAGGGAGAACATGCTCACTTCATCCTCCAGAGCCGTTAAATGTCCACTCTAGTTTTTGCTGTCATCAGGTGGTTCAAAAGAGCCAAATGTATACAATCCCTCCTTTTCCAGGTCTCTAGCCCGAGGGAATGGAAAGGGTAGTAAGGCAGCCGCTGGCCAGATGGGGTAGTCAGTTGCTTCAACAGATGGTCTCCCAATCTATTTTCTGACAAAGCTACTGTTGATCGCACTCCTATGAATTCAGTCCAGGAGGTCAAGAAACTAAGTTGCTATGGAAATTTTCCTTGCATAATTGCAAGTTGAAAACAGTTAGAATTCATGAGGCAATGCAACTCCATACTCGTCTCATTAAACAGGTGTTGCATGTTTCATACTAAGCAGATGCCATGTTACAAACACTAAAAACCAGCCTCTGGGTCAAGAAAGCATCTTAATTCAAGACATGATTTAAGGGCATTTCTAGGCTTCCTTGTCCTCAGTGGAATCTGAACATTCCGTGAAAGTTAACCTCCTATCTAAAAGGCTGTCCTGACAAACATCCAAACTTCTCCCTCATTGCAAGGGAATGCATCCTTCATAGCTACATTCATTTTGTATGTAACTACCTTGCATACTAACTACCCAGACAGATCTGCTTATTCTCTGAACGTATAGGGGGAGGGCTGTAGTTCAGTGGTAGAGCATCTGAGCTACATACAGAAGGACTCAGGTTCCATCCTCAGCATTTCAAAAGAACTGGAAGCGTCTCCTGTCTGAAGTCCTGAGAGCTGCAGCCAGTCAGTATAAACAATATGCAGCTAGATGGACCAATGATCTGACTCAGTATGAGGCAGCATTTTATGATCCCGCCATCATCACATTTCTCCTGGTTGTTGACAAGAGGCATTCTTATCCTCTAGAAATCTGAGGGCATCTGACAATGCAGAAAATTTGAAGAACCTTTGAAGAAACTTGGTCTGCAGCCCACCCTGAACCTTAGGATCTCGAGTCCCTGCAAATATCTGAGATCTTGCCCACTTTGAAACAGGTGAGTACTTCATTGCACTTAGGCTCCCATTGCAGCCTGCCGGAACCCTAATGTCCCTTTCCCTCCTTGTATGCAATGGTAACACTCCTTGCCTCCATCTCTCCACAGAGCAAGTCATGTCAAGCTGTTGGTTTAGTCCCCAATGATTGCTAGGCAGAGTTGAGAAAGCCTCCAGAGTGGTGCCTCCAGGAGCCACTGCCAGTCAGTGTAGACCAGGGATGGGAAACATGTGGCCTCCAAGATGTTGTTGGACTGCAACTTGCATGATCCCTAACAACTGGCCTTGTAGGTGGAGGGTGATGAGAGCTGTAGTCCAACAACAACTGGAGGAACACAGGTTTCCCCATCCCTGGTGGTAGACAATTGTGACCTAGATGGACCAGTGCTCTAATTCAGCTTCACGGGTGCTCAGGGCTTATCCTCACCTTTTGCCCCACTCTTTCTAGCCCCACAGGTCCATACTTTAAAGCTCTGTGTCCGAGTGCACCCACTTATTCCGCTCTGTAGTTTCCCCTGCAGGTCGAAGCAAACGGCACTTTGAGTTTTCTCCGTTTTCTCCGACTGAAAGCACAGAGGAAAGGTAAGTGTGGCCTCCCTCAGTCTGTGATTTGGTAGACTTGCAGGCACCACATGTTTTGACACACATTTGTCTTAGTTACAATTTGTACCTTTAAAATGTTAGGCACCCCCCCTGAAAAAACATAATGGGTGAGGTTAAGTATCCCTTACAGAGCAGGAGGTGAGAGAAAGTCACTGAAAAAATTCTTTTGGACAGCAGATTCAGGAACTAATAGCTCGTACCTTAGGTGCACTGTAAAACCTCCATATCTTATTACAGTGCAGTCAAGAGCTGAGCACTGTGTACCTTTGGTGGAGGTATGCCTACTTTTTCCTGTTAAAAAGTTGTGCTGTCAGGGAAATGGGGAGACATTTCACAGTGACTTAAATTTATCTCTCCAGCCCTTTTAGCCTGTAAAAATTGTTATCTAAAGATTTGTGGTGATTTATTGAAAAATAAAAATCTACCTCAGTGAAGCTAGCTTTCTTAAATTTCTTACGTGTTATTTCATAATCTGGATGGCATCTTTTCAATATCTTTATGGTAGCAGAGCACTAAGTCCAGCACACCAAATAAAAAGGGAACACAATATCTCAGAAATAAATCTAATTAAATTTATATAGAGGAATGCAAGGCATTTTATTTACACCAATATTAACAGGAGACCAAACAAAGAGCTTTTTCCTCCCTCCTGTGGTACTATACTCTTAAAGCTGTCATCCAGAAGCATCTTCTGTACTAAACGTTATGTAGCCATCCATTTTATACAGCTCTTTCCACTGCTAAGCTTCACTAAGTGTAGGAAGCTAATGTTGAATGTAGTGATGTTAGGACTACCTTGCTCTACAAATCAGCATGATAGACCATCATTCATTTGTATCAGAGTGAACTTTAAAACAACAAACCATGACATTTTGGGCATAAATGTACCAGCAGATAAATATGTCCACTATTTCCCTTTGTGGGTCAGGTGGTTTTGGGATTGGCTTTAGCTTGTCCTGGGCCCCTAAAAATCCGTACGAAAGAGAGTGAACTGTGTGACACCCCCCCCCCCCCCGCTATCAGTATGATGCTCACTTCTCCAGGGATGATGCTCAATGCAATGTATACATTATCAACTAACTATCCTTTAAGAGAAACAACTATAACCCAGGAGGTCACCTTGGTGGTGTGACTTGTCTGGAGAAGTTATTACTGATATGTAAGCTCCGAGACCTCATCCAAGGTGGATCTACACATAGGAAAAAATGCTATAAATAAGTCAGAAATTAGATAGTTATAACAAAAGAGGGAGGAAAACCCTATGGAAAACTGTGTACAGTGGTACCTCGCAAGACGAATGCCTCACAAGACGAAAAACGCGCAAGACGAAAGGGTTTTTCGTTTTTTGCGTTGCTTCGCAAGACGATTTTCCCTATGGGCTTGCTTCACAAGACGAAAACGTCTTGCGAGTTTGCTTCCTTTTTCTTAAAGCCGTTAATACCCAGCGAATCCGCGCTCCGCAAGACAACACAACTCGCGGAATGAATTAATTTCGTCTTGCGAGGCACCACTGTATAAAAATTTCCTGCTTTCTGGTGCCAGCTGCTGTTGTATGTTTCTAGTGCATTCAAATCATTGTTTCTTTATTAATTTAGCTGAGTCCCAGGAATGAAGTTTAATTCTACCATTAACTCCCCTTGTAGTGAATTTCTGTGTAAACAGCATACAACAACACACTCAGTTCCCCAGGTTCACAAATTTCTTGATCTCCAATAACTTGATTATTCAGTACTTGACAACTCTCAGTCAAATGTGTGAAAAATATCAGTGAAAAAGTATTGTGCATATGTTCTGTCTCCAATTACTTACTTATTTATTTCAATATTTTTACCCTGCTCTTCATCCCACAAAAAGTTTGCAGCTCAATTTGCAGGAATCAGGGAAAAGGTAGCCCCAACCCTCAGCCTTATAGAAGAGTTTGGATTTGATATCCTGCTTTATCACTACCCGAAGGAGTCTCAAAGTGGCTAACATTCTCCTTTCCCTTCCTCCCCCACAACAAACACTCTGTGAGGTGAGTGGGGCTAAGAGACTTCAAAGAAGTGTGACTGGCCCAAGGTCACCCAGCAGCTGCATGTGGAGGAGCGGGGAATCAAACCCAGTTCCCCAGATTACGAGACTACCGCTCTTAACCACTACACCACACTGGCTCTCTGAAAGACATGACAACAAAGGAAAAGGAATTGAGAAGGAGGAAGGTGTGTGTGGGGGGGGGGAAAGCAAACTCAACTACTAGCTCTTAGTTAAGACTTCTTGTAACAACCAGCTGAATTGGAAAGAGTTCAATGAGAGGAGGAGCTAAAAGTTGCTGGCCTCTTAGCTGAGCAGGTGAAGTGGCCCAGTAGACCTTGTGCACCCTGCCTACTATGGGCTGATGGAATGGCTGCTGCTATTTGGTAGCTCACCCATCATGCATCTGTTTGCTGGATACAACAGTTTTAAATAGATGTATGAATTGGCTCTAAATTAGGCTGGTGAAAGGGAAGCCAATGCAAAAGAAGCAGCAAGAGCTTGCTAGCAACCAATATTGTCGAAAAAAATGATCTTGGAATAAGATTGTAATTCATTTTTAGAGGCTGAAGTTAAAAGTTGCTCTCACAAGTAAAATAAGACATGATGTCAGTCTTGTGCAAGTGTGTCAGTCATACTTCTTCTTATCAAAGGTTACCCTCTACACTGCCATGGGGGCAGGGAGAATCTTAACTAGGAGATACTGAACTAGGATACTAAATTAGGGGATATTGAATAGGAAGCCTTTTTTTGTTGGTGCCTCATCATAGCAGAGAAGCATACACATGGAAAATGCAGCAATGGGGCATGATGGAACTATGGAAAAAATACTGCTACAGTGGTACCTCGGGTTACAAACAATTCAGGTTACAGACTCTGTTTACCTGAAAGTAGTACCATGGGTTAAGGACTTTACCTCAGGATGAGAACAGAAATCACGCGGCGGTGGCGCGGCAGCAGCGGGAGTCCCCATTAGCTAAAATGGTACCTCAGGTTAAGAACAATTTCAGGTTAATAACGGACCTCTGGAACGAATTAAGTTAGTAACCCGAGGTACCACTGTATATGTTACTGGGTGTGTGTGTCACTCTGCATGATTTCCTGGCCTGTGATTCTGTATCTAGTGAAGTTACAGAATCTAATAGAAGAATCTGTTTAAAAAGTCAAAGCAGTCTGTTTGTAAGGTATTGGTCTTAATGTGGTATGCATTGCCCCCTCACCTGGTTTGACATATCATCCTAGGGTGGAGAACAGGTAGGAGGTGGTCTGTGTGTCTGTGTAAAAGAGAGAGTTTTGGTTGCTACTGGAAGCTGGAAACACAAAGGCTTGTCTTGCTCTGGGCTGTGGCTTGGATAGGCAAGATATATTGGAGTGTTAATGCTGCAAGCCCTTCTATCCTGTGTTCAGGCTTTATGTGCAAAGGTTGTATATATATCCTAAAGACACCACAGTTTCCACTGATTTTCATTCTTGTGGTGACTCTCACAAGCCGATGCCTTCATGCATTTTGGAGCTGATTGGTAACATATCAAGCACCGTTGGACAGACACTGACTTGCTTCAGGGCCACCCATGACTGAGCAGTGGGAGTTGAACCTTCTTTGATCAAACACAATTCCCTGTCCATTGCCCCACCTCACTCATGCACCCTATTATGATGTGCTAGCACACAGCTGTGGCTCCTTTTAGAACCTAGTTTATTCACACTGGACAGCGTTTTTTGTTGAGAGAGAGGGAGAGGAAGTGGCTCCATCTGTACTCTGTCTGAAAAGTGCCAGCCAGCATCATTTCACCTACCAGCTGGAGTTGCCATTGGAGACCAGAAGACCCTTACAGCTGAAGCACTTTATAGGAAGGTTGGGACCTCTAATGTAAGACTGCAGTGTCAGCACTGGCAATGAATTCAGACCCCAATGTAGGCCTGGCAACCATGACATTCTGGGACAGAGGTGAAAGCCCTCAATGACTGAGCCAAGCTGACAATTAATTAAACCCTCATTAACAGCAAAGTGGCTCCTCACCCCCTCTCCCCTCCCGTTTAGGAATGTGATTTTTCTGTGTGAGGACGTAGTCTGCATATTTTATAGCTTGTGTACTTTAGACCTTCTTCTGATCTTTTGGAATGGCTGTGCGTGGCATATGTTCCCTGCAGATGGGAGCTGGGAAAAGAAAGGAAAATGCATATTCATTATTTTCAGTGTATGAAGGACATATTTCCTATAAAGGTGTTCTTTATAAACCATTATTAGGAGCCGGTAGATTGTTGGAAGGATTTCAACAACTATAGAGAATCACGGGTGCTAAAAGGCCAACAGCCTGCTATAGAACAGCCTTCCTGAACTTGTGCCCTCTAGATGTTGAGCAACACTGCTCTCACAAGCCCTGACCATTGACCATGCAGTCAGGGTCTGGAGTGCACCTTACTGGGGAAGGCCACTTTATAATAACCTATCACATCTTCTATCATTGGCAAAGCCATTTCCCACACAAGCGGTTTATTACTGTAGCGTCACTTGAGCCTAATTGTGCTCAACTGTAGGTGACACATGACTTTGTCTTAAGAGTGTATATAACTGGAAATGCAGGAAGTTGCCTTCAAATCAAGTCATGCCATTAGTCCATCTAGCTTCATACTGACAGGAAATGGCTCTCCAGGTTCAGAGAACAGCCTTCTTTCCCAGTCTGTCTGAAGATACCAGGGAATGAAGCCACCATGTTTGGCATGCAGAGCATGTGCTCTGCCACTGAACCATGTCTTTCCGAAAAACAGCCATTTACCCTAGGGCTGCTGAAGGCATAAGCTGCATTTCATCAGGCCCTGTAACCATTGCACCTGTTGTTTGTGTGCAAGTATAACAGCTTTCTTGCATTAAGAAAACAAAGTCTCCTTTTCCTTATCATGCCACACTTCTCCTGTTTTCATATTTCCAAAATATTGAATGGTGGAATATAATGCCTCTTGGGGAAGTGTGTTGAGCACCATGGCCATAGAATCATAGAGCTGGACTGTTCCTTACCTGAACTTCTCCTTCATTACTGGTCAGGAACGGTGGCCACTTATTGCTGTCTGCCCCAGTACAGCAGCAGCCTGGCACTCACTTGCAGAAACTCTTGTTAGAAAGTGTTGGCATCTCAAGTGAGTGAGCAGCAGCACCACAGATACTGATTTTCTATTAGTCCACCGCGTCTACTGCATATTGATTTTCTTATCCCCTCTCCCATGCTTTCCTCCAAGCCCCGCTTTCTCTGATTGATGGATCATTGATATTACCTGCTAAGAGGAGTTACAATTAAGCAGATGTTAGATAACTTCCCCCTGTATTTAATAGCACTCTTAATTCAATTGTATTCTTTACATTTCCTTTTCTGGCTATAGCCTTAACCAACTTTCATCCTGTGCATTCAACAAAAGAGGTGCTGATTACTGAAGGGAGACCCTTTTGCTAGAATCCAATCACCGCCACAGATCTATTGTAAGTTTTCTTACAGAAAGAGAAGTTTATTTTGCTGCTCACTTAGACACAACAAAGGAAAGCCATGTACAATGGATGGTTAACATTCACAAATCCATTCAAAGCCAGTGGCTTGGATCCAGAGATTCCACAAGTGGAACTCTGCTCATGGGATTTTCTCCACTGTTGGAAGTGGAGAGGGGAGTGATTTTAACCAATTTGTCCTACAGGGTTCCATGTGCCCCTTGAAAATCTGGAGGGTTGTGTGGGAAGCCTGAGTTAAAAGCTGTGGCCCTCCCAATGTAGTGCAGCAACTTCCATCATCCTTGGCCACTGTCCATTCTGGCTGGGGCTTACTGGGCACAAGAATGTCTGGATGGCCAAATGTTTGCTATTCCTGGCTTGGATGACTGATTCTCTCAAGGCACCTGTTTCTTTCCTCTGAGCCCTATACTTTCTTATGTGGCACTTCCTATTCTGTATTAGGGCTCTGGGTGTCATCTCATCTGATTTCTCCAGTGAACTGTTTCACTTGTGGATCCCAGGCATTAGGGCAAATGGTTCAATGTCCCACCAGCCTCCGTCTGCCTCACACAACTCCCACCTGCCTACCATCTTGCTTAGCATCCAGCCCAGGGAGTTGACATTGGCTGTCAGCTTCCTCTTCCTGAATGTTGCCATCACAGAACTCAGTAGGATGGAGGACGAGGCAAAACTGCCATTCACTCTGCTTGTCATTGGCTCCGGCTGTCATCTACTGTTGGCCTCACTGTCTTCTGCCCTACTGGTGCCAATGAGCATCAGCACCACCAGTTCTGGATTTCTGCATGATGGGCCAAGCTCACAACTTCTTGCTTTACAGTCGCTGCTCTCTCCCACCCTCAGCTGTTCTTCCCTCAAACTGTTGTTTGACCACTCAGAAGGAAGGGGTGGAGATATGGAATCTGCTGAAAGGAGTGTGTGGTAGCCTGATGAATATTCTCAGAAAGTTGATTTGAAGCAAACCAGCATATTGGTTGCCTTGTGGTGAAGCAATAGTTTGTGCACCTAACCACAAGTGCAGGTCATGAGTTGGTACATCTATGCATATTTCCCAAAAGCGTATTGAGTGAGGACATTAGCTAAACAACGGTCAGTATCATTTTCAGCCCATTTTCTGCCATCCCAGAAAGTTGTGAGGATTGGCACTTAATTACTATGCAACAATAGGCAGAAGCCAAATTAGCATTTCTGTCTCTGATGTCTATAGATGCTGTTGTTCCATAGTTTCCTCCCTGGCAAACTTTTGCATCCACAAAGCTTGCAGCAGTGCTGAAATCCCAGAACATATATTTAGCCCTTCTTGACAGGCTCCTAATTACAGAATGATTGATTGAGGCTGAGACTGCACCTGTCTGTGTGAAAATGTCTTCATATTGGTTTCACGACTTAAACCAGGAGAACCACAGAAGAATGATTATGAAATACAAGTGGCAACGTTCAGAGATGTACAGAACATTCACTCATTTCGATGTTCGGATCAAATGTAGTATTTTCACAGGAGCAAGGAACGGTATTTCCCCAAGCTCCTTAAATGTGCAAATGCTCTCCTTTTTTCAATGCTGTTTGCTGCAATTGTTTTACAGCAATCCCTACCTCCCCAACTGCCTGAAGCAGATTTGGAAACGCCAGAGAGAGCTCAGAGGAAGGAAGACTGAGAATGAATTTAACTCTTTTCTAGCTCCTGTTTGGATTAGTGATTAGTGGGTGCAGGATACTGACCCCTCTCTCTGAATCTACTTGTGCTTTCTCCACACCTAACCCATTGGCATGGTACACAGTGAGACTAACTTCTTCTAATATTTGCAGATAATACCTGATATATACCCTCCAATGCAATGAATGGAAAAACCATCTTCTGGGGCTGCACTTCCATGTGAGTCACTTGACCTGTGCAAGATTGTGGCCCTGGAGAAAAATGTTTTTCCCCCCAAACATGGCAGCCCCAAAATGTGCATTTGGAGGTGGCACACAAGATGATGGCTCCCCAAAAAGCTATTTTTTTCAGGGCAATATCATGTCTCCAAACTGTGTGGGAGCACAGTGTCCAAAATGGCCATCATGCTCTTGCAGGGAAAAACAGGATGCCCCCTTTCCCCAGGACAGTTAAGGGGTATGCTAATACACATAATCTACAGCACGGATGGGGAATTTGTAGACCTCCAAATATTGTTAGACTCCAATTCCCGTCAGCTTCAGCCAGCACAGAGCCTTACTAATGTCAGGCAGGTAAGAAGATGTGTCTGTGTGGTGAGGGTGTCGAATCAACATCCTAAATTCAGGTTGGGGAACTGAGGCCCTCCTGGTATTCTTAGACTACAACAATCATCCTTGCTGGTCATGGGCCATTCTCTAGACCAGCTCACAAAATCTGTCACAGGGTCATGGCAAATGTATATGAAATCAATTGCGGCTTCCTCATCTGACTTTGCCTTGCTGCATTTAAGTACATTCCATAATGAAGGAAACAAGCATAACATATGAGAAAGTAATTTGTCGCTGGCGTACCGTTCTTTGCTAGGGAGCTGCCACCTGCTGCCATTAAATAATCTGAGAACAAATCAATTATGTCCACTCAATATATAAACCATAATATTCCCAAGGCTAATCGCTTGAGCACATCTAAGTGTGTACGCACACAGACACAGCAAAGCAGAGGTATAAGAGAAAAGAAAGAATGGAATTAGTCACCAAAGGCAACCAGTCAGGAGAGCTGGTGGGGCAAAGGAACATGGGGAGCTGCCTTTATACCATTGGTCCATGGAGCTCAGTATTGTTTACACTGATTGGCAGAAGCTCTCTGAGGTCACAGAGTGGAGACGCTTCCAGTCTCATGTGGAGGTGTTAGAGATTGAAACTGGCACTTTCTGCATTCAAGGCAGGTGCTCTGACATTGAGCTGCATCCCCTCCCCTAAGAAAATATGTGGTCATCATGAGTAATTTAGGGCACATCTGGATTACCTTTTGTGTCGTGTTTCTAGGCACACACCTGCAATTTAAAGCACCATGTCCTTTCCCCTGTTTTTCTGGGCCTGACGGTTGCCATCAAGGTTGAGATAGTAGTGATCAGCAGTGGGTAGGGCTAGGGTGTGGGCCTCTGGAGATACCTCACAACGCTAACCCCTGATGACCCTGATGGTTACTTCTTGGTGGGGGGGGGGGGTGGAATGTAGGTGTTGGAAAACAAGGCAGAAGCAAATACATCCCTAGCATTTCTCCCAAGGGTGCCCCCAGAAACAAAGTATTTTGCAGGAGGGAGTCAAAAGCATGTTGATAATTTAGATCTGTGCAAGGAAAGTAGCTTAAAGGGCTCTGCTGCCCTAGCACAACAAATTCACTTTTAAATAGAAAAGGCTCCTCCAGAGGACCTGTTTATTGAACATTCATCCTAATTTGCTACCACAAAGCTTACATGGGAAGTTAGAATATTTATTTATTTATGCTTGCACTGCCACCCCCCCCCCCACCCGTGAATCCCTGGTAAACCAGCCTGTTCTTATTGTTTAGTCATTTAGTCGTGCCCGACTCTTCGTGACCCCATGGACCAGAGCACGCCAGGCACTCCTGTCTTCCACTGCCTTCCGCAGTCTGGTCAAACTCCTGCTGGTAGCTTTGAGAACACTGCCCAGCCATCTCGTCGTCTGTCGTCCCCTTCTCCTTGTGCCCTCAATCTTTCCCAACATCAGGATCTTTTCCAAGGAGTCTTCTCTTCTCATGAGGTGGCCAAAGTATTGAAGCCTCAGCTTCACGATCTGTCCTTCCAGTGAGCACTCAGGGCTGATTTTCTTAAGAATGGATACGTTTGATCTTCTTGCAGTCCATGGGACTCTCAAGAGTCTCCTCCAGCAACATAATTCAAAAGCATCAATTCAAAAGCATTGGTGATCAGCCTTCTTTATGATCCAGCCTACTCATGCACATAGAATGTTAATTATGCTTGACAAAAGAAGATCAAGACACATACAGTGGTACCTTGGGATACAAACATCTCGGGTTACAGACGCTTCAGGTTACAAAGTCCGCTAACCCGGAAGTAGTACCTTGGGTTATGACCTTTGCCACAGGGTGAGAACAGAAATCGTGCGGTGGCAGCTCGGCAGCAGCAGGAGGCCCCATTAGCTGAAGTAGTACCTCAGGTTAAGAAAAGTTTCAGGTTAAGAACGGACCTCTGGAATGAATTAAGTTTGTACCCCAAAGTACCACTGTAGAATGATTCTCATAGAATGTCGAAGAGCTATATGTTGTTGTTTTTTAATCTGTCCATCCAAGGTAGGGATTTGCTTTGGAAAGACAGCAGTTAAAACTGGGCTGAGGAGGAAGGAGGCAAATTAATATATGATATCTCTTAGACAGAGAGCTCCAGAAGCAGAATTCTTCTGTAATGTTTTGTTTCCTTTTTATTAAAAAAATCGAATTGATGTTCTGACTGTAGCTATGAACTCCTTTTTTTGCTGTCACTTTAATAAATGCACACTGGGTTCACCTCCCACGTAAGGCAAGCAAGCCCCATGAGTGTAGATGGGGAGACCTTTAAGAAAAGACCAATATTTGCATATCTATTATAAATGTACTCTTGTGTTATTCTTGTTTCATTAAAAATTTCTATTTGGATAATATGCAAGGTCAATACTGTCAGTGTTGTGGAAAATTCATTTATTTTTAAATTAAAGCTAAATACAGAAAAGCTACTTTCTGAAAGTGGTGTAAATCCAGGAGACCTCCACTGATATGAGTAGTGTTACTCTGGTCTGTGTCAGATCAGAATTTATGCTGGTATATTTATAGATTCTCAGAATATTGCATGAGGGGAAGCTAACATGGCAATTACATCAATTTACTTTCTCCAGGTAAACCTATTATTTAAAATACTTTTCCAAACCAATATTTCTGAACCCTGAAGCTCAGGTGTGTATTATTTCCCCATCCTTTACAACGGAAGAGCAGAACTCTCCATTCCATGTTACACTGAGTTTGTTGCTAGTTATGTTTCTTTGAAATGAATGGAGACCCCCACAGGAATTGTTCTTGTGCAGTCACTGAAAACAGAAGTCGGGGTGTGGATAAATATGAAAGGAAATATATAGGTCAAGTGCTCATTTGCTTTCTGATTGGAAATCAGATCCACTTAGGTGCAACCGGATGAGCTGGACAGGACAAGACTAAAGTAATTTGGCATAGTGAGAACTCATTAAACATTTTATTCTTTCATATGCCATAGACCAGTGCTTTTTGCACATTTAACTGTGCAGAAGCCACCAATAAAATGCTGTTGTTGCTTTGGAGTTATCAGCTGATTCTCTTACCCCAGTGACCAAACCTTCCTGCCTTCTAATGTTCTTCACCGAAAACTCAATGTTGGCATCTGTGAGCTCACTCATGAATCCAAATATCCATGAATTTGGATATTTGATTTAGCAGTCTGACATAACATGAACAGCCAGTGTGATACTTTTTGGTTGTGTGCTGTTGTATTGCAGAGCTATTTTAGCCTGGAAAAGAGGAGACTGAGAGGAGATATGAAAGCCATCTACAAATACCAAAAGGGCTGGAACACGGAACATGGAGCAAGCTTGTTTTCTCCTGCTCTGCAGGGTAGGATCCAAACCAATGGAATTCAGTTACAAGAAAGGAGAGTCCAACTAAACATCAGGAAGAACTTTCTGACAGTAAGAACTGTTCAACAGTGGAACGGTTCCCCTTGGGAGGTTGTGGACTCTCCTTCCTTGGAGCTTTTAAAGTGGAGGTCAGGTGGTCATCTGCCATGGATGCTTTAGCTAGCTGAGATTCCTGCATTGCAGGCGGTTGTACCAGGATGTTAAAACTGCAGTCAAAGAGAGATCCTTCAAGAAAGAGAACGCAAGTCTGGATATTCACAAAATAGCTTGTTGTGTGCAACATTTTATTGGTAAATGCAAGAGTCCTACTGTTTTCTAATGTCCAAACCCTGGCCAGCTGCTGGCAGAGGGTAACAGAGCAGCTAAGCCACTGCTTCACCAGCAGCTGCATTGCATTCAAGCATAGCAAAATATCAAGCACTAAAAACTTCCCAATACAGGGCTGCCTTCAGATGTCTTCTAAAAGTCAGATACCGTATTTGTCACCCCATAGGACGCACCTAGTTTTAGAGGGGGGGAAATAAAGAAAAAAAAATTATTTCCCCCCCCCAGCCCCCAGATCAGGCAGCTCTGCACAAGCCTTGGGAGACCAGCGCGACTTCCTGCCGGGCTCCCATGCCTTGCGGATATCTGCCAGCCACCCAACCCAGCTCCCTCCACCTGCCCAGTCTGGTGCAAAGAGAGTTTGCATTGTAGCCTGAGGATTGTAGCTGATCCAAATTTTTTGGACTTGAATACTGCAAAAACAGTCAGTTAGCATTGATTGCCTGGATAAAGCTGCAAAAGATGTTATTGAACTGTGAAACGATGAAGCACTTAATGAAAACAACAGATCTGAAATGCTGAGATTTGAATATCAGAGGATGCTGTAAATATTTATTTTCTTCTGAAAGATTTTGTGAGCAAAGATGTAGATTTTTACCAGATTGCAATAGCTTGATCATTGATTTCCCTAAAAAATAATTAGAAGTAGATGTATGCAATTATCATTCTTATAGTTAAATCTGATAAAAGTGTTTTTTGTTTAAGCCAATACATCTAAAGGTCTGCATTGGGCCCTGACTTATGGAGAAACAATATTGTCTATTTAACACCAGTAAACAGTGGTGGTTAAAATGATTATTTCTTTTCAATATTTCACCTGTGGGTTGAGAAATCCAATCTTCTACTTGGTTGTTATCAACAGGAACACAGAAGAATGAAAAGCTGTTTCTAAAGCCATAAAATCCATCCATTCCAATGACTTGGGAAGGTCAAGCTGTGAGCCTGGTAAGCAAAAGGACGGGAGTTCAAAGGACAGTTTTGAATACTAACGATGTGAATGAATTTAGTTGTAGCTATTAGTTGTTGTGTTGGCCTCCTTTAAAGGTAATGAGGGATTTTAATTCTCCCTGAGCTGAGACGCATCTTAAATATGTAATTTGAGATCCCTTTTCCTAGCCTAGGAAACGAACACTTTCTCTGATTAGCACGGAAGTGTATGAAGTTGCAGATGAATTCATGAGCAAGCTTTGCTGTAGGCAAGGAATGTATATAACAAACAGGCATCAGAAATGGACAAATGAATGAAATTAGTTATCAGTGTGGACCAGAGTAATGAAAAAAAGATATAGCAGGAGGTGCGTGCATAAAAAGACAGTCCTGTAAATAATCAGTAGGTGACCATGTAAACTTGACATGGTTTGGAGGGAGAAATATACATTTCTAATGGAACAAATTTTCATTTTCCACTTTACAATGGAAAAATATTTTAAGCAAGATAAATATTTTCCCCTCTTTGTATGCTGCAAGGCTCTCAGGGCAGCATTTAGAGAGGTTGCTCTAAATTTATACTCGCAGCAAGCCTATAAATGAGAGAGTGTTACTGAGCCCAGGTCAGCAAGGATTTTAATCCCGATTTACCTGCTCAGAGACTGGCACTGTTAATACTGCATCATGCTTGCACTACACTCTTTAGAGCTCATAGTACAAGTATTCTCTACTGCCCTGCACAGCTACTCAGAGCATTAAAACATTTGCCCGTGTCTGAGAACAATGAAAACACCTAACACAGTGGTTCCCAATTAGGGGTCCAGGGTCTGCCGGGAGTCCACAGAATGCACCCAGGGGGTCCGTGGCCCCATCCCTTGCCTCCCCCCAACTATTTTTTTGTCATTTTTGCATGGTAAAATCACATATTTTATGGCCTGGTTTTTTAGTATACCTAAAATCATTTGCTTATTCAAAGCCAATTCAAAAAATTGGTTTGCAGAGGTAACTACCATAGAGTTATCAAAATTTTCAAAAGTAGGGGGTCCATGGCTTGGCTTTTGAAAAATAGGGGGTCCTCAGTAATTGGGAACCTCTGATCTAACACACTTAAGATCTAAATTGCTAACCTCCACATTGTTATACTATAAGAATGACTTGTGCCTTTGGTCATTATGGCACAGAGACTCTTGAGAGAGTCCCAGCTCAGCCCCAGACCATGGTCTAAGGGCACACAGCTACTTTGCTAAAACTAAACAGACCTGGGAACTGACTTGATGGAAGCCTACCTTGGAATCCCATGTAGGCCATCTTGAGTTCCAAAGTAGAAGAAAGGTAGGTTATAATTATCTAACTAACGATGAAAAGCATTATTTTCTACTTGCCACCGTAAACCAATGATATTCTTCCAGTTAAGGAATGAAAGGCTATGGATAGCTGAACAGTCTTGAGGAAGCCATATTGTGGCAGATATTCACCTTTTTTAAGAAGAAAAATAACCATAAGAAATACTGGAAAGCTGCACAATGATGGTTGTTTTCACAATGGAAAATGGCTTCAAGGTGGGATTGATGACCAAGATGGTTACAATTAGCCTCCTTGGTGTGGAAAAGCCCTCAAAATGAAAGAGACTCTTTTTGGCCCCAGACTTCAGGAACCACAGAGAGTAGTTCTGTTTGCAACTTCTGTAGCAGAGCCACAAGGGGGCAACAAGCTCACATACATGCATAGCCTATATGGCGTAGCTTTCTGTCCTTGGAAGGGTGTGTAAGAGGACCAGTTAATATCCGAGGCACATGGAGGTTATCAGCCTGCTTGAAAAAGGAAGCTACATTCATTCGTATTTATAGGGTCTTCCTACACAGAACATTCAGAGTAACTTCAGCCATGCAATTTTGTAAAGCACCTCAGAGCTGTTCTAGGAAGCTTGACAAACCAACAGCATCACAGTTTTTCAACTCAGCCTATCACCCGTAGACATGGATGTCATTTCCCTCTGATAGTTTACTTTTATTGGAAGAACCTTAGACAATTAGAGTGAGGACCTTTAAGGCAGCTTTCCCCAACCTTGTGCCTTCCCAACATTTTGGACTATAACTCCCAAAATTTATAACCGCTGGATGTGTTGGTTGATAGAAATTGTAGTGAAAACTCATCAGGAGGGCACTGGCAGAAAGTGGAAGGCTGTTTTAAGGTGTGGTTGAAAGGGCGTCGATGCACATTTTTCTGGATTTGGCAGCATTTGTTTTCAAGGCTGAGCGGTACCCGTTTGTTTTCAAGGCTATGTCATACCCATTTTATCACACTTGAGAATACGTGGTTGGCTTCTCTCATGGACTATGTACACACCATTCATTGAAAGCATGTTTAAAAACATACACCCCACTAGGGGTGGCTAACCATTTTTTTTTTGCCCGAAAGTTGTAGACACCCTTGGCCAACCAATGCCAGTTCCGTGTGTGGCCACCTGAAACTATTGCACACTCTTACATACCCCCCCGCCCCCAAAACAAGCACACAGTCTCATCCTGCAGATCAGAATGATCAGATGAGGAAGGGGATTATCACTCCCCCTTAAGCAAATGATCAACCCATCTGTATCATGGGGCAGGGGTGAGTGGAGAGGTATGCATGCCTGTTATTTTTAGTTTTGGTGATGCTGCTAGCAAAACTGGTAAGTTATGGAAACCAGAAATGTGTGTGTGTGTGTGTGTGTGTGTGTGTGTGTGTAGAATCAGGTCCACATCCTGGGGGTAAGCCATTCCTGTCTCTTAAGGAATGCGCCACAAGCTCTTGATGATTCTGGTTGCCTTTTTCTGTCTTTTCCGCCTCTTAAGATGCCCTTTTATAGATGGGGTGACCAGAACTGTACATAGCATTCCAAATATAACTGCACCATAGATTTATAGAACGGCATTTTACCCTTCAGGCTACTTTTATTTTTAGCCTTCTACTTTATAATCCCTAACATAGACTTACTGCTGGCTGCACACCACACTGATGTTTTCATTGAGCTATCCAACATATAATGAAACAAAAAATGTAGTACAATGTGGTACCCAGAGTACAGCCTGCTGTCAGTCATCGCTGTGCTTAGAATTTCATATAGTACATTTGTCTTTCGTCTTTTCTTTTTCTGATTACCTGTTTACACACTTTTCTGTTTATGAAAACTTAATACTACGTGTCTTGGTACATTTCTGGTATTCCTTTGGAAAAACAGTGGCAAGATCAGAAATAGTGTATAGATTTTTAAGCGTATGTTTGGAACTAGGGATGTATGAAGGCATCGTTTTCTGCCCTGCCCTGTATTGGTCACGTGCAGCACTGTTTACCTTCTGCTGCAGTTTGTCTTCCACCAAAACCTACATTATTTGTCTCACTGTCTGCTGTGGTAAAATTATGAAACTTGTGTCATTTATGTAACTAATTATGCAAATCACATAGTCATTATGCTATTCCACCCCAGTCATTTCAAGGCAAATTGGGAGTGGGGCTGTAATCAATTGTATAAACTACTACAACTTGTGTTCCCTGCTGGTAGACAATTACCGTAACACATGTAATTCATCCCTGTCCCTGATATTTTGCTGTTTCAGTTGCAGTGATTTCAAATATCACTTCTCTGTATTCTGAATGGGTGCAGTTCACATGCCACTACTTCTTTTCATACCAATCTGTTCAGTTTTAACTGCCTTTCAGGACAATTCTTGCTTACAAAGGATGTTTGAAGTGTACACTAAAGCTGTAAAGTACAGACGCCACAAAGGCACATTTGCAAAGTAAACACTTTTTGTGATTATAACTGGCTAAAGCTCCATGTTGAGTGTACACTTGGTAACAAATTCAGGTCTGCCTCTAGCCCAAACCATGCATTTGTGTGCCTATGCTCATCAGCATGGGAGTGCGGATGTGCAGGCAGTGCCACCTTTTTGTCTTCATGTGAACAGCATGACTGTTGCTATAGAGACTTCATGCGTACAGCTTTGTGCTTGAAGGCTCCACCATTACAAATGGTAATGCTCCATGTGAAGACTAGAGGCCAGGGTAACTAGATGACTTCCTGTTCCTGTCCGGATAAACACAGGAGCAATAATGCCTGTACAGGGCTTCTGTGTCTTGCACAAAGCACCTTCCTGAGCTCCTCGGTGCAATGCCAGGATTCAGAGGGAAGAAATCAACTCCTCCAATTGACTGAGAAGAGCCTTGTCTCTCTCAGTTGCCTCAATATCAGAAACTTATGGGAACAGCTGAAGGTCACGTGACCAAACTGGCTTTGCTGATATTTCTGAGTTTAATTAATAAGACCACAGCAGTATGCTTTTGCTTGCTCTTCAAACAGAAAAAATCCTGCATCTGTCTCGGCACAAGGGCTCCAACCTAAAGGATCACAGGCTAAATTGTTATTTCCTTTGGCATTTTGCTCTCTGCAGCTGCTCCACCAGCAGAGTCTGCTGCCATTGTTGCAAAACAAACACATTGATACTCACAATTAAAACCAGTTTCAAAATGGACCTTAACTCCATCTCAGAGTTTGTGTACAGGGAAGCACTGCATCTGATGTATGCAACCACTCTGCAGGGAGCCTTTGTCACAGGTATTTGTTTTCGATGTGCTTGCCCAGCGTGATGCTCAATTTGAATTCTTCCCCTTAACACACAGCAATGGACAATCCCTCTCATTTCACTTCAGGCTCTTTTGCAAAGGCTGGATGGCACTGCTGGAAGCTAATCAGCATGATTTTTTTTACACTTCTCAGGGACCTCTTGGTAATCATTGTCATAATCATCCTTTCTAAAGGGGCCCCAATGTACTCCTAAACTCTGCAATGGATTATACTCGGTGAGTCATAGGGGGGAGGAGGGAAATAACTGTCTCTGCCAATACGTGTTTTGTTGTTTTCCCCCTGAATTCCACAGCTACCTGGGAGACACAGAAATAATCTGGCATTATGATTTTTTAACCCGCTTTAAAAAGTGCCCTTCTTTTTACTCTAAGGACAGATTTCGTATATGCAAGCGTCAGATAGCTTAAGCAATAAGAGCAATTCACATGACGCCTCGAATCCGCTGACAGATCAGTTCAGATCTAATCCACATTTAATTTCACAGTTGAATAAAAGAATTTTATTCTTTCTCTTTCACCCTAAAGACTATGTTGCATATAATAAATCCCATCTGGAATGAGATGGTTAGAATCTCTGGCGAGGAATATCTTCATGTAGCAGCTGCAGCTGAAACCTATGCATTGCCACCATAAGTTGGCATCACTATATTTTGGTGTGAATAAGGGTGTGACCCCTTTTTGGGTCTTCTAGTTGTTATGTACAAGCAGTGCTTTGGTCAGGGCCCATTTCTAGGGGTAGCCAATGTGCCATCCAGATGTTATCAGCTACAACTCCCATAATCTCAGACCATTACCATCCTTTCTGGGGCTGATGGAAGCTGGCACCCTACAACATCTGAAGAACACCACCTTAGCCACCTCTGCTGTAGACATAACTGAGTGTGTGTGCTTAGTCACCCAGCATTTTCTAACTTCTGGAACCAGCAAAACTTAAAGTTCTAGTATTCTCAGAAGATGGCAGCCTCAGTCAAGACAATCTCTTTTTTGTTTGTCGTCCCATAATTGAGCCCCTCATCGGACTTGAGTATGGTCTCTTCCATGGGAATTGAAAGCTCCTTCCTTGTTCAGTGTTGCTTCTCTTAAGCAGAGTGCACTAACACAGATTGCCACCCACCCATAATTCAAATAAAATTGCTTAATGTATTCCACTTACCCCGGGCTCACAAGCTAAATCCAAATCAGGGGTCTTTCTCTGGAGGATAAACGGCTTTCCTTCCACTTTTCTCTCTCCTTCTTCCCTACAAGGGTCTGAAGGGCAAACCCATTAAGATGTCAGATCTTCTTCTCCTCACTTGCCTGCCTATGATAACTGGCACCTCATGGCATATGTCTGAGGAAGAGTGATTTCTTCCGAGCATTTACTGAGAAGAGATGCAGTGATTTATTCTTATTAGTTGGGAGGCATCTATAATTCTGTACAGCACACAATCACATCCAACCTATGGAAAATTGTAGGTCGCAACAATACATCCCTGTTTGTGATAACGGGTCATCTATGCTTCTTACCTGTGCAGGTTGGGTGTCAGATGTGTGCCAGGTGCTGTGCAGGACCCCAAAGCGCTACAGTCTCAGAAGAGACTTGAAATTCATATTACACAGACAGGATAAAGGCAAAGGGAAACAACAGGGTTTGTCATGAAGGAACAAAGAGATGACACGTGTACAAGATCATTGGATACAGATTAGTTATTATTTAGCTATCCTATCATGGTGGAACCATGGTTTTTGTTTTGTGAACCACCCCAAGACCTCCGGGTATAGGGCAGTATATAAATTCAATAAACAAATTAATAATAAATAAATAAATAAAGCCATGGTGGTTACAGAGTAGAACAAAGGTGATAATCTAAGCAGGTGTGGAGAACCTTTGGCCAGTGGTTGTTGAATGACAAGTCCCATCAGACCCAGCAAGCACGTTCAGTGACCAGGGATGATGGGAGCTGTAGTTCAGCAACATCTGGAGGACCAAAAGTTCTAATCAATTGTTTGATGTGAATAGGACCACAGGAGGCTGCCTTATCCGACTGGCTGCCTCAGGGGTAGTCAATCTAGCATACTCCAGATGTTATTGGACTCCAAATTCTCATCACCCCCAGACAGCTTGAGCAGTGGTCAAAGATTATGAAGGTTACAGTCCATTGATATCTGGAGGGCTTCATGTTGTCTTTTCTTGTCTCTTCTAACAGCTTTCCAGCGTCTCAGGTAGAGGACTTTCATCTCAGGTGCTACCTGAGACCCTGCTTTTTTAGATGCCAGGGATCAAATCAAAGGCCAGTGTAATGGTTATAAGGGGTTACTTGTGCATAAGTTGCTGTTACTGCTGGTTAGATCGCCTGGTTAACCTTGCCTCGGCTGACAGCCTTTCGCTCCGTGGCCGTTCAGTCGCTTGCAGAATCCGTCAGTGGGCGCTTCTTGAACCTCTTCCAGCAAAGAAGTTGTTTGATGCCAAGTCTCCGCCTACTCTCCCTGCGCGGAAATCTTCTGCGCAGGGAAGGAGTGGGCAGAGGCGTGTGCTTTCCCCACTAGTTTCGGGCGAAGAGTCTCGGAGACCCCTCTCCGACTCCTCCATCTCCCTCCCTTCTCTACTGGTGTTGTGCTGATTTCATTCCCCTCTGCTGGTCCCCTCTCCTGCATCGCTCGGGAGCCTTGCCTCCAACTCTCGCTCCGATGTCAGTTCCCTGACAGCCAGCAAAAATCATGTGACACAAAAAACCAATAAGATCTTAAAGCTGCCAACCGTGGCCAAGTCTAACTTGTTTGGGTGCCAGCCAATATTTCTAAATAAGATAGCTTGTCTAATCCTGCTGGCGGAAGAATCTGCTTGCCATCTGGCCCAACCCTGACAACGTAGCCCTCACCTGTTGATCCAGTACAGCTGGCCTTAAAGAGACAGAAATGATATATACTATATCCTACAGATATCTTGTTGCAGTAAAAGCCTGTCCCAAAGACAGGCATAGGCCTGAGGAGATCAGGTGTCTAAGAAAATTAAGTAAACTCTTATTGTGTTAGATGTAATTCAGGTGCTTCAAGTCCTACCCACATGTGCAGTGAATGTAGGGAACTTGCTTGCCATTTGTCTGTCCCATTTGTCCATAAGAGAAATAGAGGAGATGACTGCAATTTGGTCTTGTGTTCCAATACGTTGCCTCTCTCGCTGGGGTTGAGGGTACAAGAAGATGTTACCCACTCACACACCTCCTGTTTTTCTAGGCATGTTAAGAGGGGTGTTGTTAAGTGGACATGTTCCAACTGTTTCAGAACTTTTTTCTTCTGCCGGGTTACAAATATTCCTGCACTTGGTGACCTGAATTGGCTGCTGGCTGCTCCCAAAAGTGTCACCTGAAGTTTTCCCAGTGATAATCTTCTGCTCTGTGTCTCATTCCCCCTAGTATCCTCCTGTACGTTAATTCATAAAGTTAAACAATTACCTCATGCGTAATATGCTATAATTGAACTGAATGGTTCACCAAGCCAAGCAAATGCAGATGAGGTTGGACCAAGTGCATCTGAACTATACAATAAAATAAGTGTAGCACAGTCCAAGTGCTCTTGGAATGCTGAAGCTGCAGGAAATGGAGTGGTGTGAGCTTGCCAGACACAGGCTGCTTCTTGTATTGGATATATATATATATATATATATATATATATATATATATATATATATGTATATGTATATATATATGTGTGTGTGTGTGTGTATATATATATATATATATATATATATATATATATATATATATAACCTTCTCCACACTCACTGAACCAGAAAACTGCAGGATTGTTTAATCTCAACGATGACTAGTGGAAATGACAGACCGGTTTTGCATTTCGTTTTTCACCTCAGCAAATATCAATTTATCATTAAATTCTGTTGTCATAATTTCAACATTTGCTGCATTGAGCCAAATATAGGTTTATTTCTGTGCACATTAATAAATGTCAAATTAACATAAATAGAGGGGAAAAGACATATTTTTTGTAGCTAGTTTTTAAAAAAATAAATAAATAAGATACATTGCCATTAAAACACCAACCATTATATCTTGACATGGTGTTTTTGTTTTTATACCAATGTCTGGAAATATTATTTACAATATTTCAGTTTTTGAATTTCTGCAGCTGTGACATTAATCCAATGTTCAAGATGACATTTTTAACAAGGGACTGGTTAGCTGTCTGAATGTACTTACCTAAGGTTGCAATCATATACTGTACTTGCTTGATTGGGAGGAAGCCCCATTGAACTCAATGGGACTTACTTTTGAGTAGGTATGTATAGGATTGTGCTGTTAGAAACTGCAGAAAGAATAGAGCTCTGTCCTACAGAAGAGCAAAAACAAGCGCAACACATTTTTAGTATTCTGTTTAAAAGCAAAAAAAATATGGTTATTGGATTTGTTTAACTGGAATACCTGGCTGGGATTTCCAGGAATTGTTCATTAGGCCATATTCATGAGTATGAACAGATTATATTTTGTGTATAAGACCACACATGGGAGATACTCATATAGTTCTACTGCCCAAATCCCAGAATGACACAGAGAAAAAATGTTTCTCCGACTCTGTAGCTTATATAGGGCTGAATATGATTTTTCAAATCAGTAGATCTTTCCCCCTAGTATAGTTGACTTCCCCAAAGTCCATCTTCTCCACTGGGTAAGACAAGGGATGTACAGTTCAGTCAATTCCTGGTCCATGTCAATTCCGCATCTGTTCATTAATAAGTCCTATCATCCTGTTGCTGCATTACAGAAATCTGCACAGAAATTGCATATCATATAAAAACTTATACATATTTATAAATGCATTTCCCCCCTAATATATGCATTTTATACATTTTGGCACTTTTTTGATCTGAGAACTGTGTTGCAAAATTCAAGGAAGTGCAAAATCCAAACGATAATTGCATTCTGATACATGTATTAATCCAGGAGATGTGAATTGGTTTGATTCACTTAACATTTTTTCCTTGCATCCCTAGGGAGAGAATGCCATGTTTCTAGCTGAGGTTTCAGACGAACAGGAAATGAGTAATTTCCTGAAGGCTAACAGGAAATTCTATATGCTTATCGCCACCTAAGTGCTTATGTATATATTAGTGTCTATGAACTGTTAGCATCAGAAATGTATAAATTGAAATGAATTGTTATTTTTAGAATCAGAAGCTGATTCGTTCAAACTTCTATTCTGGAACCAACGTTTTATTCTTTAGTGGAATCACATTGCATATTAAAATGTGTGTGTGTATTTATATGTATATGTGTAAATATATAAACACACACATGCACTTAAGTAGGACTGAACCAGTGTTCCAGTTGGGGCTGTGTATCTGCTGGGCCCACTATGACTAAAGCTTGGAAATGTGCTCTTCATAGTGCCACATCTGCAAACTGGCAGCTTCTCTGCCTTGAATTAATAACCAGACTTACCTCATTGTTTATTCCCTCTGCCACTTTGCATAACGCCAGTATGGCCTATATTTCCTAAGGGTGACTGGGGCGTTGCAACATTTCCCAGCCATACTTCTAAAGGGGCACTGGGTATGTGTTGCTGGATGATTTAGCCATTGAGTTTGGGTGCTCAGTCAAACAGAGCATGTTCTGTTACTTTTTTAAAATAGATGGCAGTTCTGTGCATCCAGAACAAGACATGCTGAGTTATTTAAAACGCCAGCATGTGACCATTTTGAGCTAAATTAACGCTGCAAACCTTTATTCAACATTAAATCAAATCACTGTTAATTTTGGAACTAATTAGCATTTCAGGCTGTTTTCATCTCTGCAGTGTGATGATTTTGTATATAATGCTACGTGATTGTGCAGAAGTACATAATTATCAAGCGGAATATATTGTCTCCTGCTGACATCTCACAAAAGGAGATTCTTCTAATGCAGGATGTTTGCAGCATCTCAATTCCTTTTTCGTTTCAATTTTTTTTTAAAAAAAAGAAAGCAAGGGTATAAGTCTAATGGGTGAGTGAGCTGCTGGGTTTACTGGTCCTAGTTCTGCTTCAATTAAATACTTAACACAAAGGTTTCATTTGATGCTGGTCACATAAACTGAGGTGAGGAAGATGCTGTGAGAGAAATTGTAATTGTAAGGATTCTGCTCTTTAAATTCCAAGGAGCCTGCACTGGACAAAATCTGATAGACTTGCATAAAGCTTCGGGGTTGTGTACAGTTTTGGTCTCCCCCCCATCCCTTTCAGGTAATTAATATTGAGCAAAATACCTATGTAGTCATGCGTGGTTGAATGATGCCTTTAAAACATGAGTGATAGTCTGCCCTGGGGCTTGTTTTGTGTTCTATGCAGAAATGCCATTTCAGGGTTCATTAAGGGAAAGAAAGGAGATTTTTGGTATGGCAAAGTCAGGATATTAAAAAGCCACCCTTGCATATACTCCAGTAGTATCAGCTTCGTTGAACACAATGAGACTTACTCCTGATGAGTCACAAGCTGTAAATAGAAAAGAAAGAGTTGCATATTGTTGGATCATTTGTATGTATGTGTTTAGATATCTCACAATAACGAGACCTATAGATGCCCCGGGAACATAACTGAACATAGTCTGAAACTATGGGAGCAAGCCCCATTGAGCACTTTGGGGCTTGTCTCTGAGTAGTACTGAACTGCCCTGATTTCCAGAGAGGTTTCCATGTTAGTGTATTGCAAGAAAAACAAGCCAAAAGCTTATGCCACGAGAAATGTTTTAGTTTCTAAGATGCCACAAGACTCTCTCTTGTTTTAATTTTGGTGTTCATCAGAACAAACATCCTGGCCTACCTTTCACCCTGGCATTTGTCCAGCTGTTTCTCCTGGACCATCACAACATTTGTTACCTTAAAATGTCAGGGCCAAGAAAATCTTCTGTAAATACGACGCAGGAAGAACGATTGTAGGAGTTGGTGAAACAATGAGAGACAAATAGAAAACTTAATATGGTACCTATTGATCAAGTACATATATGGGGGCCACCAGGTGGCGCATTGGAAGATGGCTGACAATAACATCTCTCCGACCCACACGAGGTAATAAAGAGGCTGCTATGGGAAGTATGCAGCCTTCCTAGCCCCCCCCCCAAGGATATGGGGGGACAGCCTTGCCAGCGACGTCCATAATGCAGCCCCGGATTCGAAAGAAGGGGGTGCAGGACGTTTGGCATTTGCCCTCGGTGGGTTCGGTGCTTCCTGACGCTATCTCCAATCAGCGCCCTGGTTCGCTTCAGCTCGAAAATATAATTGGAAATATATAATTGGAATGAAGCTGAAGCACTTACATGAAGCAAAGGTCGAGAGATAAGGTTGCTGATTAATGCATCTCTGTGTTTGGAGTGACGGGAGGAGACAAATAAATCAAGCGATGAACCACCATTACGAGACTGGTATGTGCGGAGCGAAAAAAGAGGGGGGGTGGTGGAGGAAAAAACTTTTATTTTCAGGCCGAATTGCTGCTATTAAGATGAATGTATTGCCAAAGATGTTGTTCTTGTTTCAAACATTGCAAATTGTGGACAAGACGGAGTGTTTCCGGAAGTGGCAGAGAGATATTTCTAAATTTGTCTGGCAGGGCAAAAAGCCCAGAATTAAGTATAAGATATTAACTGATGCGAAAGAAAGAGGGGGCTTCGCCCTGCCAGACTTAAAACTGTACTATGAAGCCGCAGCTTTCTGCTGGCTAAAAGACTGGCTACTTCTTGAAGACACTGATGTGTTGGATTTGGAAGGTTTTAACAATGCTTTTGGCTGGCATGCATACTTATGGTATGACAAAGTTAAGATCAATAAGGCCTTTAAGAACCATATTGTCAGGAAAGCAGTATTTAATGTCTGGACAAAATACAAAGACTTATTGGAAAATAAAACTCCGAGGTGGCTGTCCCCTCTGGAAGCCAAGGCCCGAAAAAGACCCAATATGGAGGCCAAATGGCCAAAATATTGGGAAATATTAAAAAAAGACGGTGACAATTGGAAATTGCAGAGTTTGGAGAAAATGGAGGGTAAAGTGCGAGACTGGTTACATTACGCCCAGATTAAAGAAGTTTTTAAAAATGACAAAAAAACTAGGGTTCCAGGTGGAGAAATCGAAGTTGGAGACAGAACTGTTGGAACCAAAGACTAAGGTACTATCAAGAATGTATAACCTGCTGCTAAAATGGAATACACAAGACGAACTGGTTAAATCTGCTATGATAAAGTGGGCACAGGATATTGGGCATAACATTATGTTTGAGGACTGGGAAAGGTTGTGGACCACTGGGCTGAACTTCACTGCATGTAATGCTTTGAAGGAAAATGTAATGAAAATGATATATAGATGGTACATGACCCCAGTTAAACTTGCCAAAATATACCATTTGTCTGATAATAAATGTTGGAAATGTAAGGAAAATGAAGGAACATTCTTTCACCTCTGGTGGACCTGCCCTAAAGTGAAGGCCTTCTGGGAAATGATATATAATGAGCTGAAAAAGGTATTTAAGTATACCTTCACCAAGAAACCAGAGGCCTTCCTCTTGGATATTGTCGGCCAGGGGGTGTTAAAGAAGGACCGAACATTTTTTATGTATGCAACAACAGCAGCAAGGATACTTATTGCCAAGAACTGGAAGACTCAAGATCTACCCACACTGGAAGAATGGCAGATGCAGCTGATAGACTATATGCAACTGGCAGAGATGACCGGCAGAATCCGAGACCTGGGAGAAGAAAGGATGGAAGAAGATTGGAAGAAATTTAAAATTTATTTACAAAAATTTTGTAATTTGATTGAATGTTAAGAAGGATGCTTGATCATAAATAATTGGCCACCACTAAACTAGATTGAAATTAGATGATAAGTGAGATTAAGGAAAAGACAAATCCTTTGGGAGAACTATTTGATCATATTTAAATGAGTGGATATAAGATTGAAAACAAGATGATAATTTGCTTGGAAAAACTTTTTAACAATGTAAGTGGGAGCAGGAGACGTGAGGAAGTCCAAATGAGTTATGGAATTTTGTGTATGACATAAGTATGTTGTTTGTTATTTATGCTTTTTTCTTATAAAAATCTTTAATACATATTTATTAAAAAAAAGGAAAAAACTTTTATTTTCTTTGCCTCATGTGAGTATTTATAAACCTCCACCCCAGAGAGACGAATCGTCGCCTTTTACTAATCGCAAGCAAGAATTTAAGAGCTGTGTGGAGTGAATTATCGATTGAAGAGAGGACTGGTAAATATGGAGTGCGGAGGAAAAATTCTATGACGCAGATTTTAATGGCGTCTTGTTAAGACAGGCTTGTTGAAGAAAGACAAGGGGAGGAGGACCAGGGTCATTGGAATGTAAATGATGGGTTGAAAGTGATAACCTGGCAGAGCCCCTTTGTGATATATGTGGCAAGCTTGGGAAAATTAATAGGACGGACCGAGGATAAATTTTTTGAAGAAGGGGAGGAATGGCGGCTGTCCTTATGAGATATGACCTTTGGAGTGTGCAAAACCCACACAGATGTTGTTTGTTCCTAACCTGCTTGCAAAGATTATCAGAGATTGCAAAGAAAGGAATACATGATAACAACAAGAAGATGAAGAAGTAATAAGAGACTATCTGGACAGATCTGGATAGAACCGTTTGATAAAAGCAGTAACAGAAGTGATGTTTTGATTCTTGTTCAGAGCTTGATGTAAGGGTACCCCCAACAAAATTTAAAAATCTGGTTGCATAATTTGGAAGTAATATGATTTGGAAATAATGTGATTGGATTGGCCTGTTAATAAAAAAAAAATATGTTGTGTTTTTTTTTAAAAAAAATATCAAGTACATATGTACCTTTTGGATCAAGTGTCTGTTTGATACTGTGGGTTAAGGACTTGACTAGATTTGTTGTTGTTGTTGTTGGTTAGTCGCTTAGTCATATCCGACTTTTCGTGACCCCATGGACCAGAGCACGCCAGGCACTCCTGTCTTCCACTGCCTCCCACAGTTTGGTCAAGCTCATGCTGGTAGCTTCGAGAACACTGTCCAACCATCTTGTCCTCTGTCATCCCCTTCTCCTTGTGCCCTCCATCTTTCCCAACATCAGGTTCTTTTCCAGGGAGTCTTCTCTTCTCATGAGGTGGCCAAAGTATTGGAGTCTCAGCTTCAGCATCTGTCCTTCCAGTGAGCACTCAGGGCTGATTTCCTTAAGAATGGATAGGTTTGATCTTCTTGCAGTCCATGGGACTCTCAAGAGTCTCCTGCAGCACCATAATTCAAAAAGCATTGACTAGATTACTGAAGTCTTAACATTGTATTTTTCTATGTTCTTGCACTGAATGATTGACTTCAGCCTAGCTGTGTGAACAACTTTTATTACATTAGTCCTTAGACCATAGCAGTGTCTAGCCATGGATGGATATTTAATGCTATCTTGGCAAAGGGTAGATGGCTGGATACTACTAACATAGAATTACATAAACTTCATACGGTGTGTGGGATATATGTGTAAATGTGATAACTAGAAACCCTGGAAAACTGACTTTTGACCAACAAGTCATGTTCAAAGTTAGTGTTCTAAAATCCATGCTTCCAAATGTTAGCAAGGCCTTATATTGCTTGGCAGTGGGAGTGGGCTGGGGGGGCATTATTAGATATTTCCTGTGCTTTTTCCCATCCCCAGAGCCCCCACTTGATTTTCTCCACAGTGGCACTTCTTTCTATGCAAACTTTGTGAAACATCATCTCCATTAATTCAATCAGCTGAAAGCAGAAGTGTAGCGAAAATCTAATTCAGCTCAAGTCTTGCTAATTATACCCTTTGCTATTTTTGCACACCAGCCACATTCCAGTCTTGTCCGTGTTTGTATGCCGAAGACACTTCCAATGTCTGCCCTAACAAATGCACCTCCGGGAGTTATAATTTTTGATGCCTGGTGCAGACAAAATGGCTCTGGATCTAGAGAAGATAACATTTCTTTCTTGTGTTTCCTGTGCTCTGTTAAGGATCGTGTTAGGGAAAGGGAAAGATCAGGGCGATGTTGCCAAAAGAGAGTAAAAAGGAGAGCACAGATTTGCATCCCATCTGCTTGTGTTGATTTATAAGTATAGATGTAAATGTAGAAAAGATTGCCTTAACTGAAATGGAAATACAATACGTCTTAACAGGTGACCTCCTGTGTATGCTTGATTGCCAGGTACTAACTGTTGACTGGCAACTTCAAGGCCCCTCCCCTCCCTTCTTGTGTTTCTTTGAACCAGACTTGGACCAGAGAGACCTTCCAATAGAGGACTTTTTCATGTGCAGAAGGACACATGGCCATCCTAGGAGAGAATGTAATATATGGAATCAAGGCAGGACTATGTGCCAAGTGGATGGAGGAGAGAATGTGACCATGAAGGTTAAGTATTGATTCCCAAGCCCCTCACTCTTTTGTGAAAGTTTATCCTTCTACCAACCTATTCCATGCTGAGTAGGGGGAAAGGTAATGAGTGAGAAGTTTAGGGCCCAAGCATGCAATGAGAAGGAACTGACCCTAGAGTTCTCAGGTAGCAACTTCTTGGCCTGTAAGCTCATTTGAATGAGGAAAATAAGGAAGCTAAATCATAGATAATGGAATGTTTTTCTGTTCTGGGCAGCCTTCTACCTGAGGAGGAGGGGCTTTAAAAGTGTGCATCTGGCTGGCTGACATGATCTGCACTTTCAGTGGATCTCAGATATCTTTGAGAATGCAGGACTTTGAAGGCACTGACTGGGTCTACTGGCAGCCCCCACATCCAATGGCTCTCTGCTGTCCCTTCTCAGGCAAGGAGGCTCCCTAGAGCTGGACAGCTCTTGCCTAAGGAGGGAGGTCTTTGCAGTTATGGGCCGAGTTACCTGACAGCCATGACAGTGACTTATGGATGCAACACATTTCCAGAATGTTCTTGTTAGGAACAAGTCTGATTTAGACTCCGCAGGAATCTCACTTGAGGACAGGGCTTGGAAACCTGAAAAAAGCCCCAGCACACCTGAAGAACTCATTAAGCAGGCTGACTTACCCAGTCACCCAGCACAAGCTCATATATTGTACCATAAATATAGGTGTGTCAATTTCACCTCTGGCCCCAGGAGTCAAAGCTGGATCTGGTGGGAGTGCTTGTTTGGCTGTAAGGAGGCTCCAGGATCATAACTATACTCGGAAGTAGAGGCTTTGTCAGGACGTAAAGGTGGCACTAAGTGTATCTGGTAGCTTACCTAATGAACAGGAAATTGAGGATCTGTCTGTAGTTGCCTAAAATAGGAAAAGGTGGAGCTGGGTGTACTTGCCTGAAAATTGCTAGAACAATAGCTCTCAATATGTTTCTCTTGGGTAGACCTATGGGGGTTGTCTTTAGTACCAGGTGTCCCTTGATTAGAGCTCATTTATCTCTGAAGTTGCCTTCACCACTGTGATGCAGTCACCACTACATCACTGTTTTGATCTCAGCATGTGCAGTTCCTGATAGAAGGAACTGAGCCTGGAAAGCTCCGCGGAATTTCTCCACTATGTCAATAATGATTGCTGGATCAGCCTGTAGTACAAAATAAGGGTAAGCTCAACACTGTCTGCTCTTTCCCCCTCTTCATCTACCATCTTGGATCTGAGGACGGTGCAGCTGATGTTGTATAAGCCTGTCCTGCTTCCTCTTTCTCCTCCTGCAGATGTGCCAATTACTGTACCCTCTCATTATGATATCAATGTCTTTTTCTGGTGTCGGTGAGGTTGGCAGGCCATGGACACCTGAGATTTCTGGTGTCGGTGAGGTTGGCAGGCCATGGACACCTGAGACTCTAAGTAGTGACAGCAGCAGCATCTACAATGGAACACCTCTGCACTTGCTAGCTGGTGCAACATGTAGAGTTGGGTGTGGCATGCTAAGCTGTTTCCACAAGGGCAGGAAGGAGAAACTGCCTGAGCACCACTGACTGACACATGCCATTCATCTGTTCTCAGAAATAAGACCATGCAAGTAATGAGGATCAATATATGACATCCTTTTGCGAGCACCAAAATATGGATAGGTTAATGCAGGGCAGGTAGTATAGCAAGACAAATTTTGGATGCAGATGGGCAGGGTACTATACCATCTTGCTGTACAAGTATGTCTGAGAAAAGGTTGAGGACAACAGAGCTGATGTATACACCATACATTTTAAGCACATTATTTTCCTCCAAAGCATCCTGGGAGCTGTAGTTTGGTAAGGATGCTGGGAATTGTAGCTTTGTAAACAACAGTTTTCAGGATTATTTGAGGGAAAACAATGTGCTTTCGGTGTGCATTGGAAGTGTGGTATATATGCAGCTTAAGTGAACATGAAGTTGTGTCCTAGTTGCGTTAGTGTGAATACAGCCATACGTCATCACTGTCTTATAAAGCAACTGAAGAATTTCTTTCACTGCCATGTGTGAAATAATTACCTTTCATTATCATTAAATAGCAAGGAGTCTCCCAATTCAAAACTACTCACAGTAAAACCAGCTCCCTTGGAACCCTCTTTTCTTATGCCAGAGATACAGACATTACCGCAGCCTTTAACAGACAATGCATTTTACGGGGAGAAATTAGAAACGGCAATAAGAAATCAAGAAAGCATCGAATTTCTTTCTTCCTTGCATAATCAAAATCCTGTCTCAGGAATCCCTTAGTCTGCTTAACTCCATTGCACTTGAGGAACATTCCAATCTTATTCCGTTACAAATGCTGCTTGGTTGTAAATGAGTGTTTTAATTTGTGGGATGAGAACCCCAGCCAGCAGAGCACGTTAACGTATAACAGCTCTCCAGCAACAAAACCAAGCAATTACCTTGAACACTAAAGAATACATTTGTGAATTTCTCCAAGGGCTTGTTCATATTAGACGTTGTCACCACCTGAGAAGGGAAAGTGATGAGGCAAACTCCCTTGCCCTACGTCCTCCTCCTTCCTCTGGCTAGTGATTCAGGGTGGGGTGGGATATGCTTTTGGAGAAGAAAAACACCACCTGAAGGTAAGAGCTAAATTGGGACTTCATTCAGTACATGGAAAAGAGCAAGTGCTTTTTCAAAGCATTTGAATTCACTCCTATTTAGTTATTTTATAAATTGAGGCATAAGATTATATGACCTTGAAATGAAATAGCTCAAAAACTTATGGGCAAGGGAGAAGGTGGAGATTATGTGCACAGTTCATCACAAATCACCTTGTTTCTTGATATAATGTGTTTGTGGAGGTACATGCACAGATGGTGTTCTCTCTGGATGAAGGACATAGCCAAGCACTCCACTTTCTCTCTTGGGCTGCATTTGACTGTGCATGTAGTGAATAGCTAATCTATGAGCACAATTCAGAGTCCTCTAGCCTATGCACCTCAAGTATGGAACTCATCCTGATGCAGGCCCTTGCCTATGCTCAGTGCATATTTACCTTGAGAACCAAAGTGATGCAGTTGTACAGTACTTGTGTGCACCTCAGGAATGAAGTGGGCACCTCGCCATGGTGGGCGTTCTTCTCCAGTCTTCATGTCATTGTTTTCACAATGCTTCTGAGGAGCCATTTGCTGCATATGTGTGGTACAATCTGGGCTGAAGAAGAAATGGTGCCCTTTTGCATTTCTCTTTCACATCAGCTAATACAATGATTCCTTTGCATGAATTCATATAACTATCTACACAAATTCTTTATACACTTTTTGGCAGGGGCAACCCTCCTCATGGCCTTCCATCAGATGTCAAGGGGATAAAGAACTACAAAACTTTTAGAAGACATCTGAAGGCAGTTCTGTATTGGCAAGTGTGTTTTTTTAATGTTTGATGTTTCATCATGTTATATTGTTGGAAGCCACCCAGAGTGGCTGGGGCAGATCTAATGGATCTGAGCCAAACTTAAAAGCAGGCTTAAAAATGTCCTAAGTGCCCCAAGAATTTTGGGCAAGAAATTTGCCACCCCTGTTTTGAGCTGTTGTTATTTATGTACCGTATTTGACCTGCATTGCACCTGCTTTGCTTTTATAGAATATGCATATATTTTCTTACTGTTTTAAATCATGTTCTTGTCAAATCAAATTTTCTTGTTTTTATTATTTCATTACCGCATTAACTAACCATTTAAAGGGGGGGGGGGGTAAAATAATAATAATTGACCAAAAGAAAATGAATATAATAGGGCCTTACATCATCTGGATTTTTTAAAAAAGCAATTAAAGGTAAAAAGCAAAGTATCAACTCAAAATAAGAGTTTACAAGCTTATCTGTAGCTTTGAGAGTAGCTGTGGAGAGTGTGTGTCATGTGTGTGTTTTAAACCCTTCTTTTTGCCTATACAGTGGATGCTCGGGTTGCAAATGCGATCCGTGTGGGATGCATGTTCGCAACCCACAGTGGCATGTCTGTGCACGTGCAGCTTGCGATTTGGTGCTTCTGCACATGCACAAAGCACAATTTAGTGCTTCTGCGCATGCATGACCACCGAAACCCGGAAGTAACCCATCCAGGTACTTCCAGGTTTCTGTGGTCCATAACCTGAAAAAACGCAACCTGAAGTCTCTGTAACCTGAGGTATGACTCTCTCTCTCTCTCTCTCTCTCTCTCTCTCTCTCTCTCTCTGTGTGTGTGCGTGTGTATATATATATAAACTCTACGAAAGCAAATATATATATATATATATATATATATATATATATATATGCTTCACTTGCTTCTCAACTGGAATGCCAATAATACATTTTAATATAGTGCTGCCACACTGGTTGAGGCTTGACAAAGTTTCCACTGAGAATTCATTTCTATAATTGAGTCAATGAATAAGAACAAAAACTCCTCTTTCTTATGAAATATTTCTACTAAACCTTTCAGTCTTTTCCCCATCTTGCCCTCATAAATCTCTGTCTCTGACAATCTGCACTGAAACTAACCTTTTTTAGTGACTAGATCTTTTGTTCTTGCAAATCCCATATAATAATAGGCAACACACATTGCTCAGATTTGGGTTTATCAGAAACATCTTGGGAAAACACTACTCCATTTCAATAAATTCATTCTGATTTCTCCCCAAACAACTTCTTACTATGGTATTGGAATTTTTTGTTTTTCCATTAGTTCCCAGGCTACTATATTGTTTCTGTGCATTTTTATTTTGTACAATATATAAAAATGTGTTTGCTTGCTTACAATTCCCTCTGGTGTGGAACACATTTAGCTGCATTTTTAAGGTCCAACCATTTTAAAAATCCATGAGAAACTGGGGGAACACCTGCATTGCTGCTTGTCTACAAAATACAACACTGAGGTTTTAGAGTACAATCCTCTGGCCACTGTCTGGCAGGGCCGAATGGAATATGCATGTAGAAAAGGGCAACCTGGAGCTGGTGCAGTAACTGGGCCTGGATCAAGCCCAGTGCTGTCACCTGGCCAGTTCAGCCTCTTCTGAACTGGAACACAACATGTTTGGGGCTTTGCATTTTTGCCCACCCACAAATTTAGTGGCTGCAAGGGGAAAATTGGCACCAACAGAGTGATGCACTAATCCAGTGTCAACCAAAGGTGAGCTAGGTGGAGTTTTTCTACCTCTCAGAATACAAGAGGTCTCTAAACCACCCATCATTTAATCCATCTCTATCATGTTTCCCATCTCTTGCCTTTTTGAAAAACCAAGCCCCCCATACTGAAACATTGTAACTTCCCCTCATAAAGACGCTTCTTCCACCCATTAATAATTTTGATTGCCCCTTTCTCAGGTAGGAGAACAAGGAATACCCTCCTCCTGGGATTTAGGAAACACCCCCTGCTCCCAAGAGCAAACACCACTGGGCAAAATTGTCTGAGTTAGTTTAAGGCAGCTCTCTGTCTTCCCTACTGTGATATAAACTTAAGTCATTTGCACCTTATTTCTAGAGACTAAATCCTGGAAAGATGTTTTGCATGCAGTATTTTACAACACCTTTACAATGTTCATGCTACGTCCAGCAGTATCACATAATCTCCACCCACCCAATGTGAAATCTGTGTAGTAGCTGTAACATTTCCCCGAGCACATTGCAGGTGTGCAGACTTGAAATCTAGGTCACTACATGATCTATGTCATAAATGATTCTTTAATCTGAGCACTGTGTGAGCCTTGATAAGATTTGCTGCCTGGAATGCAAGTTTAAGGAAACAAAGGACAAAAGAAAAATCAGAATCAGACAAACCTTTTTATTTAAAAAAATGCTGTTAATTGAGGATATGTTCTCACTTTTTAAGGGAACTCAATAAAATAGAATACTGAAACAATGTATCATGTCTGCATGAATGAATTAGCATAACAAAGCATTTTAAATCAGTTGCATATTAACATTTGCAGAAAAAGCCTGATTCTGCAAAATGACCCAGCCTTAGCCCTCATCATTGTGTAATTATAATTACCCCCATTACACAATTGCTCGGAAGTAGGGACATACTTTGGGCATGCTGCTAGCACTACCTCTGGACATCCACGCCACTGCAGTAAAGAAGCCAACATGTTAGTAACTACTTACACATAGACGTATGCATGACTGGGACTCTGGTGTAACCAGGTGTTCCAAAAATTGGAATGGAGTCCGGGGTGAGCACTTGATAATGTGTACGTTATAGACACCAAGTTATAGACACCAAGTGATGGACCAAGACCACAAGATCTCCTGCTCTTCTTTGTTGATTCCAGGCAACAAGTTATCATCTGACAACATTTTCATCATCATCATCATCATCATCATCACCATCATCATCTTTTCTTTGTATACCACACCCATCTGACTACCCACTCTGGGCAGCTTTCAATAGAATATACAAAAAACATAACAGAACACCAAGCATTTAAAAAGCTTCTTCAGTTTCCAAGTGCATGATTTTGCACTTTTGACTTTTTGCACCCCCCAAATTCAGTGTCTCCTGCCTGCTCTTCTGCCAGAGGACAGGGCTTGCAGCCACTCCTGTTCTCTGCTCTTGGATCTAGGATACCCACCCCATAACAGAGGAGAGTTGAGGATGTAGAAATCTTAGCAAGAGGGTTGTTAGTCACTTATTCCACTTCTTTTCAATGCTATTTGACACTGCCTGTACCTCTTCCAAGACTGTTTTTATACTTCTTCAGACAGGATCTTGAACCATCAAGGTATTTCATTATAGAGACATAGTAAAAAGTTTCTTTAGCTCCTTCAGGTGTCACTGTGATCGATGGCTGTCTTTTTCACACCCAGTTTCAGTATAGATGCCACAATGAATTTTACATTCTCTGTAGGACGTTCATGATATTTGGTTGGTTGCTTCATGTTTCAAATGCCATTGTTCTATTATTATTCATAGAGTTTCAGACTTTATAGTACCTTCTGGATGAAGATGGCAAAGTACTTTACAGACGTTAAGCCTCACAATATCCCTGTTACGGTTTATAAGTAGCATCATTAAAGCTGGCTTAATTTTTCTACTCTTTTGTGAAAGCGAGTGTGGGTTATTTTACAAGTTCATGGAAAAGCTGAATTTCTGCCAAAACATTTTGAGTTCAAATCACTGCAGTTAAAGGATTGTTTGCATTTCTGCAGAGCAAGAGTTACTGTGAATTTGTTTCTTGTTTAAAACACACAATACAAAATGTATTCAAAATACTAACTGTATATCAAAAGTGAATTTTAAGGAAAGGAGAGGACAAAAAAAGATTATTTTTTTTCTAAATAATTTAAATGCTTGCGTGCTGCAAAAAATAAAAAAATAAACATGTTATAAATTCTAATATACCAATAAACTAATTTTGCAATGGCATAGATGACAGCTCAGTCCCCCCCCCCCAATATAAGGTAACTAAAGCATTATGCATTTGATAAATTATGAAAAGCCTCCACTATTGTGGGACATCTATCTTCGCACCCCACCCACTGCCATCAACACCCTGTCTTTGAAAAGGACAGAGTACATATTCTGCAATACTTTATCCATGAAACATCTAATGTGTCAAAGTCTTTACTTTCCTAATATTTAAATTCAGCCCTGAAGAATTTTTCGATTGCCCAGGAATCTGCATATTTCTATTGCAGAAATCTAGTTCTCCCTGTGTCAGCTAAAGATATATGCTGTGCAGCAGTCCCAACTCAGAAGGGACTGCCTCTTGCTTCCGGATTCTCTTGGCCATGATTGACAGCACAGATTACCCACACTGTGGTTTGCATTGTTGATTGACAATTGGGTGGGAAGTGGGAGAGTGACTAGAAGCTGGAGCAATTCCAATTGCTGAGTTATGATGACCGTACTGTCACTTCACATGAAGGATGTCTGTCCTCTGATAGAAAACATAGCAATGGAGGAAGCTGCTGTAAGAGATAGCTATCTCATGCTCTGATGAGCATTTTGCTTCTTTCAGGAGTAATTTTTATTTTTATTTTTGCATCAGTGGAAGGCTGCTGCAGAGGGATTTACTGATGCTTTCTAATGGAATTTACAAATGTTTGTAACATTAATAGAACATGTAATAGAAACTGTGTCCAAATTGCCCCCAAAGAGAAATTGCCTTTGTCTACTCTTGGGAGGGTTTTGTCCTCCTGTGATCACCAATCTGACGCATGAAATGTTTGCATACTCCATTTTACAGATTCCAAATGGTGATTTATACTAGAAGGCTGCATATAGGAGGCCAATTTTCACCTTATGAGTGGGTGGTGGTTTTTGTTTTTGATTACCTGGTGGTAGAAAAGCAGGCTATGAATGAATGAAATGAGGCTGAGATACACAATTGTCAACTTTCTCATATTCTAACACCAACCTACAGAAGGAGGAGGTGGGGTCTTGTGGACAGACCTATAGCAGCCCCTCCAGAGAACTAAGCCTCTCCTTTTTTGCCCATTTTATACAGTTTATAGGATAAGATCCAATGTAGCATGAACAAGCAGCTGATTATACAACAATATTTCTATTTCTCCCCCTTATTACAGCCCCCTGCTTACCCCCCAAAAAAATCTGATCCATGGGGTTGAGGGGTCCTTTGGAGGAGATTTTGGGGTGAGGGACTTGGATGGGAAAGAAGAGAAATTGAAAGCCCTGTTGCACAAGCACAAGCAAGCAGACACCATTGGAAGCTGGCCATATTTTTTTAGCTGAGATGAGAAGGATTTAGTACTAAAGAAAATAAACATGCTTTTTTTTTAAAGGAAGCTGAATTGATCTGTGTATATTTTTAATATACAGTGACTGGAGCCCTGACACGATGGTGGATGACTAAACAAATTTCCTGTGTAAAAGTGAAGAAAAGAGCATCCAACGCAGCCCCAAAATAAGCATTCATCTTTGTCACTGACTAACAGGAGTGTGAACAGATTTGATGGGATTTCATCTGCAAAATGTGCTTTTGGAGGTAGGCCAAGATGCATCCCAAAATATAAATAAATCTAGCTTCTTTAGAAGTGTGGGCAGTTAGAGCAGAGAAATAAACTGACAGCAGCATTAGTGGGCACCATTACACTATTTACACCCACACAGAACAGATTAAGCTTCGGATTTTCTTCACCATGTTAAGTCCTACCTTGTTTGCTCACTAGCAGTCTTAATATATGTGAGAGCCTGTTGAAATCCACAACTTGGTCTAAGCATACATTTTAATCAGAATGGGAAAACGAAGGTGTTGTTATGGCTGTAGGATATGGGATGTTATCATGATTTGTCATCTTTCTGTGGTGAGCTCAAAGAGGCTATGCTGTTCTGCTGGGGCTCAGGACTTGCAGGGAATGTGGAAGCAATGAACAGGTCAAGTCCAATCAAAGTACAGTCTCTCTAAGCAGGTCAAGACCTTGGGCAGCTCCTAGCTGTCCCTGCTGGCTGAGCTTTAGGAGATATTATTCTATCAGGCAAGTGTGTGCTGACAAAGGTGCATTAAATTCTTCTTAATGTCACTGCCGAGAGCTAGGAACACCTGAGGCCTTATGTAGAGTTTGCAATTGGCCCCACCTGTTTGCAGAAATGGCCAAGTTTATTTAAAGGGCCCTTTGAATCTGCCAGTGTAAACTTCTATGCTGGGAAAAGGATGGGGAAATTATTTCAGGACTTGTCCTCTGAGCCTGAGTGTCCTGGTCCCAGGGGTTAAACAAGAGGCAAGGTCCAAGTCCAGTCCGTGGTCGATAAAGCAATATGAAGGCAGTCCGTAAAAGTCGAAGCTGGGTGCAGGGCAGGGTTCAGGCAGGAACTGACAACCACCAATGTTGCCCCCGCAACTTGGGACTGGGGCTGGCTGGCTTTTATCTGCCCCAAGGCATAGGGCAGCCCCGATCCTCAGGTGACTCACTTCTCCTTGCCTGGAGGCAAGCACTCCTCCTGCGGGAACTTAGTTCCCTCCGCCTCTCTGCCCTGAGCCTCTGCAGCTCAGGAGAGGCTGGAGGGTTACTGGACCCAGATGCAATCCCAGCTTCCTCTGACGGGGCTGAGAGTGGAGCACCTGCAGGCAATGGGTCCTCCATCGCCTCAGGAGTCAGAGCAGACTCAGCTGGTGCCTGCACCTGAGGATCCAGCACAGGTGAGGACCCTTCAGGCTCATGCCCCAACCCCGGCTCAGCTGGTTCTGGAGGTGGGGGGATCCTGTGCAGGCTGGGATTCCTCAGGTTCAGTATCTGAATCCGAATCCCAGGCCATCACACTGAGGAAGGTGGGACAGCTTTGTTCTCAGGCTGGGAGAACCTAGCAGGAGGTGTCAAGAGTATAGTCTCCCCATGAGTGGACCAACCTAAGTTTCCTCCTCATTTTGTTGCTTTGGGGAGTATGAATGTCCAGCTTCTGACGTCATGACAGAGGTCTCTGTCTGCACTTCCCCAGCTCCCAGCATGTATAACAGAATACATTTTCTCTGGAAAGCAATGGTCCCTCAAATTTTATGGAAGCCTGATCCAGGCTGCTCCAGACAGACTCCAGACATATCCAAGCCAAGCAGACTCTGTGAAGCACTCCAAACTGAAACAGGGACCTTTGAAGTGATTTCAGAGCTATTTATCTGTAATTTGGCTAGGAAACCTTTCTCATGTGTCTTCATGCAATTGTCCACAAAACAGTTGGGGAGAAGAAGTGAATATTGTTTTAACCCCTCCCAAACTGTAAGGGCTGCCCATTCAGGAAAACCACTAGAAAACGCTGTATAATAGACAGTGGAAAATTTGTTTATGTATTTGCTGTTTATTATTCAATGTCTATAAACACAAGGAAGTTGCTTAGGACCTCAGATTGGTTGTGTATTCTGCTTACTGTTCTGTTGATTGGTTTGTAAGGATTCAAAATTAAGTTAAACAAGGAAAGTATCAAAAGTGTACATCAGAATAACCTTTTGAAAATTAATTTCTAGCATTTTATATCTGTGCACTGAGCTGTATATTTAGAATGATGGGGAAAGGGTGGCATTCAGTGACCTGACTAATATTTCCATCAGCTGCAGCCAGCATGGCTAGTGGTCAGGAATGATGGAAGATGTAGCCCAGCAACATCCGTTGAGCTGCAGGTTCCTTGTCCCCCTGCCACATATACTCATCTAATAGCAAATACTGTAGAATTAAAAGCATTCTGAAGAAAGTTGAAAAGCAGATGGTTGTGGTTGATGTTTCATGCTGCTCTCAGTTTTCTGCTATATTATTTCTCCTTTGTTAAATTGGTGTCTTGCAGCCAATTTAAGATAAGCGGAAGAATGATCAAAGATCATTCCGTGCCTGAAAACCACTTCAGATCTGTTATAGGACATGTGGGTCAGCCCACCGGCACTAAAATGATGCACTGTATCACTTGCTGAAAAACTGATTTGCAATGATTTTAACAGGAAGGGTGTATGGAAGTGTAATCTGTTTTGAAGAATAGGATGTAGCAATGCTCTATCCTTTTAATATACCAAGCTCTCGAAAACATGGCAAGGAATTAACATTTGGAACACATATTAGGCACAATATATCTTTCACAGCAGGAAGTTATACTGCAATCCTCCTATGCACACTTACCTGGGACTAAGTCCCATTGAACTCAGTGGGACTTCTGTCCCTTGTGCTTTATTCAAGATTACAACATCAATAGTAAATTGATGTTTACAACCCATATGTTCCTCTTGCACATCCTTTTTATTCCAATCCAATTATGTTGCTGCTGCTCAAGTGATGATTTATTACATGGCCAATCACTAAAGTTAATTTTTTTTTTGTGGGGGGGGACCTATTTGGTAGGCAGCTAACAGGGCTATAGATCTAGAAATTATTCAGCCAGTTTACAGCCCTATAAATGCACACACAGCCCATTTTTGGGGAGTGCTGGTGGTGATTAGAAACATGTGTAGCCCCACAGATTTGCACCGAAAGGTATTGTTTACAGTTGGGTTCCCAATGGTTTTGGTGCTGGGGCAGATCTGGAAATCCAAGAAGCTGTCATGGGCACCACAATAGACCTGCTTCAGAAAAGAAACTGGTGAAATAACAAAAGAAGGCAGTCTTCCAGAAGAAATTAGGAGTGGCAGGAGGCTTTTGCAGATGCCAAGAGGGTTTTCTGGAGGTGCTATGGTGCCCATGGGTGCTATGTTGAGGACCCCAGGTATATGGCTACTACAGACATTAAATACTTTTTTTCAGATATGAGCCATGCTTTTAGCAATCTAAATACAAATTGGATTTCCTTTACCAGATTGGAGAAGTCAACATTGTTTAAGAAATCTGTTCTAAAATACCTTGAAGACTTGTTTGTTGTTGTGTTTTCCAACTGAGTTGAATGGAAAGTAAAAGGTTTGAATTCAGGATGGAGCATTCCAACTCGAGCCTTTTTTGCATTAGGAATGCTAGTTGGTTGGGTACAGCAAATTTCTTTTGCAGGGTGTGTGTGTCTCCCAGGAGCAACAGCAAAAGGAAAACAAGAACCAGAATTCATCACGATGAGCCCTGGAACTAGAAATAATGCACCTGCCAAAGCAGATGGATGGCAGGCAGTCCACATAGATATTAAATATGATTTCTCCCTGTTCTCCACATTCATAGAAACATGTCCCTGTTTATAATACTCAGAATAGTAGTGTGTGTTTCAGGCCCCACTCCATTTTATGTTTTTCTTGTATTTATTTACTCCCTTCTACATGTACTATACCGGAACAATGCCAACGCAGGTTCATTTCTTACTCTAAAAAGAATTCAGGGATGGCAAAAAGTAACAGTTGTGGAGAATAAAAATTTCCAAATATTTATAGAATCGCTTTTGCATCACTCCCATGACTGCACATTTCTCCACCTTCAAATAATAGCTTGTTATCTTGCTGTATGGGGGAAGGAGCACAGAGTGGCTCTGCTATATAAAGCCAGCTCAAGACAGATTGCTGCCTGAAGTGTTAGAAAAAATGGCAGCCTCTCCCATTCCATGTAAAGGTGCTGGCCAGACTGGAATGCTGCTTCAGTGGTGGTGAGGGGACAATGGAATGTACGCCATGCATTTATTCCATTAATTCATGAATTCACACTTGCACAATGGTACTTCCCATCCTTTCTCCTCTCCCTGTTTACCCTGCATCCTCATGAAGTCTGCTACAGAGAGTTGGGGGAACCCCTAAGAATAGATTTAGAGGAGACACAGAGATGGAGCGGGAGGAAAGTTCCATTGCACAAGCAGAAATCCTTTTGTTGGTGGAATGAGTCGCTTAGCACTACTTTGGATACAACCCAGTGCCTTATACCAAACCTATGAGCAGCTCACATCCACACCATACAGTTAAAGCAGTCTTCTACCACTTTGTAGCTCTCCCAGCACCCTTAATAAATTACAGTTCCAAGATTATTATTATTTGGGGGGGGGGGTCATTACTGTTAAAGTGGCATAAAACTGTTTTAAATGTATTGTGTAGATGTGACCTTATGAGATGCAAGCCAAGCCCCGTAGCTCTGTCCTCCAACATCTTATTGCTGCCTCTGCTGCCTCAGGTAGCCACTTCAATTTGCCCAGTGAAGCAGAAGAAGAACAATTCTTTTTAGCAGGAGTGCCCTCTTGTGAGAAGTTAGTTCTTCTATTACTGGAACCTGAGAGGAAACTCCTTATAATTTAATCAAGACACTCTGACTCACTGGAAGGGCTCTGCCTTTGTTCCCTCAAAAATAGCCTGTAGTGCTGTGTATAAGCAAAGAACAATTTTACAAACACTGCATTACCGCATGAAATCAATAAAATAAATTACTGTTTTCAGCTATGAGATATTCCTACTCATTACAGAGTGTTAAGGAATTCAGCTGTTTACAAAACCAGATGAAGGAAATACAGTACAAAGAGAAGAGGTAATTCCTCAGTCATGAGGAAAGTGAAAAAGAATGCAAAGTATAGGGTGGAATCCAGTTGGTGTTGCTCTGCTGATGGAAAAGATCTGAAGGTGGAATGAAAGGGGACAATTTCCCCACAATCCCTGCTCCCCATCCTCTAAAAGAGAGTGGGGTGTGTGGAGGATTATGGGAAGGGAAAGGGAATATTCTTATGAGCAGCTAGAGGGAGGGTACAAACTATGGGTGCATGGCCTGAGGGCCACATTGACTCTTGACAAACCTTCTGGCACATAACAGAAGCGGGTCTATGGCTATAAGTGTGGTTTTATTTGCATTACAACTTGAAACCAATAAAATAGGCAACTGTTTTCAGTTATGAGGCATTCCTGCTTGTGCCAGAGTGTTAAGGAATGCAGCTATCTATCAAATTTAGCATCATGGGACTGCGATTTGGATTTTCTACTTCAGGCACCAAAATGTCTGATAATAAAAAAGGCATCCTACAAAATGATGTGTGTGCCACATTTTTTGGGCGCTTTGCCATGGAGCCATTTCAGGCTCTTTCCTTTTTGACCTTAATTGAACAATTTGTTTGTGTGTGTGTGTGTCTTGTTTGTAGCTGGACTACGCAGCATGAATTAGCACATAGGCACACACATATTAATGCCTGAAAGCCTGTCTCCCAAAGCATCTAATAATTCTGAATCTAGTTTTTCCTTTTGAAAGGAAGCCATACTATTTGTTTGTACTTTGGATATACCACACAAGATGTTTATTATTTATGGTCCTCCAGATCATTAAATATATATATATATATAATGGTGGTATATAATGCAATCACTGAAACATCATAAAAGTATCAACCCAGAAGACAGAGAATAAATGACCATTGAATCAATTCTCTAAAAAGTCTGAAAAGACACCTTGCTCTACAAATGAGCAAACCTGGCCATTGGTGGTAATGATAAAAGGGAACAATTTAAATATATAATTAACCAAGTTCTCAAGTGTGCAGATTGTGTGTTTGTGACTGTTTTCTGGTACTTTACAGGATCCCTGGTCTGTGATTGGGAAAAGATCTTGTAAATGAGACATAAAGATGCTTATTGTTGAAAATCTGGCACAGAGATGTTTATCTGTGAATGCTAAACATACAAGTATAAACTATTAAGTCTATGTGACTGCATGCTCAAGGATGGTTGTGACTACTTGGGTGTAGATAATGTTGTTGCTTTCATTGTAGAAAAACACACACCTTATTTCTGTGAATGTACCATATTTCTCCGTCTATAAGACACCCCCATGTATAAGATGCCCCCTATTTTTGGGGACTCCAAATTGAGAAAATATGCCTCAGCACTACCTGTGTATAAGACGAGCCTCAATTTTAAATCTAATTTTTTGGTAAAAAAAACCCTAGTCTTATACACAGAAAAATACGGTACATGCCAAAATACCAACCTGGGATTTGCTCCATATTGTTCCAGTTTCATATGTATGGCTAGCTAGTCACTTCTATTTCATTTTGTGGGTTTAACTATGGCTACGTAAGCTTTACCTTTTCCCTGAGGTAAGTTTTTTCTTTCTTGTGGCTGTTAACCATTGCTTGCCATCTGGGGGGTTTATAGACCTGCTTCAATGTGTTGTATTTCTGAGTCTTCTGTTGCTCTATGGATAATATTTTTGAAGGCAAGATTATAGGCTGGAAGCTGTGGAAAACTCTGCAGTATGCAGTCTTCCCTTATCCACACAGTTTTTAGATGTGGATTTAAGCCTTTAACTGCTATGGTGGGTCATCTCAGTGGAGCAGTGGGAGGCTTTAGTTGAGTTTCAACAGATCTTTCCTTGGAACAGATTGTTGGATGCTGCAGTGAACTGCTAATTCCTTTTCTCTTTGTTTACAGCAGGGAATAACAGATCCCAGCAGCTGCAAGCCTTGCTTAAGTCAGTCTGAGCAAGAGAAGAGCATCTTGCAGAAATTTAGAAATACGACTCCTGAAAATTGATGACAGGTTACTGGGTGTCACTCTACTGGGTGTCACTGTTCCTTGACACTTACAATTTGGAGCTTATATCAGTCATAAAACCAGCCATCTCACCATTTTTCAAAAAGTCTACCTGTATCTTCTACCATCTTCTTGGGAGCTGCAAAGCTTCTATATATCAGTTTTTCCTTCCTGAGTCACCAAGAAGTGGTTCATACCATGGGCTCTTTTAGATTTTAGCACCTGGATTTATGAGGGAAGGGGGAAATGTCTGTTGTTGTGTTAGGTGTCTTCTCTTCGCCTCAATCTATTTATTGTTGAACTCTCTTTTGCAAGGCATTGTTGATTTAGATGCTCTCTTTCTTGCTTTCTCTCTAATTTTCACTTTTCGTGCTCCTGTGCCCTTGTTGATGCTATTGCTCAAGTGAGATTTGCTGGCTATGTGGCCACCTTTGGTCCAGCCAGCACCTTCTGTCACTCCATCAGCAACTCTCAATAATTTTCAAAGAAGCCTTACTGGAAAATAATAGTTCCTGAAGCTCTGCCTTGCCATCTTTTGTCTAGGCTCTGACCTTCTTGCAGAATAGGTCATCAGGGTTTGAAACATAATGGAAACATGCTAAGGGAAGTGCTATTGTCTGATGATGTGGTGTCAGGTTTCATTTAGCACTTATTACCATTCCCATTCCCATTTGAGCTACTGTAGCTGAGCGATGCTCGCTGGTAAAGTCGAGTTGCAGAACAGATTGTCCAATACCTGACAAATATTAACTGGAAGTGTATCTACCATAATAGCACCTGTCTCTTGCTTTCCTGAGGTCTTTCTTCTTACCTTGCGCTAATTGGCAGGGAATTGTCATTGTTCTTCAAATTTTTCAAAAGGAGAAGGGATTTCTCCTATGTGATATGTGTTGATTATGAACAAAAATTGGTAACAATTTTCCACGGGTGGCAGTGACTAAGGGGAAATCAATTTGCACCTATGTGCTTAGTATAAGGGAGCTCTTAGTATCTAGTCCTGCTACACAGCTGATTAAGTGCAAATGCTGAGCTATATGAAAGCATTAATGTAAGCTATGAGAAATGGCTCATGATAGTGCGTGTCTCTTATTCTGGATATAGCAGAGTAAAAGTCATTTTGCCTCGTGGAAGATGCTGATGGAATAAAGAGCTCCATTAGTCATTTCCATCTTTGGACAAATAATCAACTGTTTCCTTGTCACATAAGGAACTGGAACTCCCCCCCCCCCAAAAAAAAAACACCACTCAATCTTACGGCAACCAACTAAAAACAACCAGCCCACTCTGGGGGTCCCCCACTCAACCTCACTCACTACCAAGGGAATATAATAGACAAACAGAAAGAGAACCTACCCAAATGACGATAATATAAAAACCCCACATACACACTAATAATATGTTTACCACTTCTCCCCCTTCTCGCCTTCCCTCTTCTCCTTCCCTGACCTTCTTCTGTATACAACACTAATGTCTCACATCATATGTAACTGATATATAGAAAAGACTTTACAACCTGAGAAAAGAGACAATGCCTGTACTTTTGTAAACCAAGAAAATCTTTAATTATATATATATATATATATATATATATATATATATATATATATGCAACTGAAAATGTTAAGTCTATACCACATAAGTAGAGGCAGTTCCTGGTTATCCCTTTGCTGAAATGAATGAGCCCATAGATGGTCCCATTGAAACTGATGGTTCCATTTTAGGTAGTTATTATGTAAGTTACTACACTGATGTTTCTTCATTTATCTGTTTTGCCTCTATGCAACCAATATTATCAGAAAGCATTCACATGTATACTTTCGCTAGACTAATATATTCAAGGTTATGTCTGGGCAAGTGATTATTTTGCCTATGTGTGCAACAATTTATGATAACTTGTTTAATTATTGTTATTATCTTCATCATTAATATTTTCAGACTGTCCTTCAACAAAAGTTCTCAGGGTGGTATATAAAAACACATTAAAATACAGCGTAAACCCACCAATTAAAATCATGACATTATCCAGCTCATGAATCAATTACAAAGAAGTATCAATACAGAATTTGTAGGGATCAGAAGCAGGCCATTTATGGTTGACATTATCTTTTGTGTTTCTTGTAACAGCATTTTATTTATTTCTAAATGTCACCTTTCAAAACATAAGTTTTCTCGAGGCCGCTTACAATCATTATCACAGACACACAAAACCCACACCAAAATAAAGCCAATATCTAATGTTTTTAGAGCTGAAATGCTTCTTAATGCTTCCTATACCAGCCCAACCATCTAAGTAAACCACTGAAACAGCATAAGCAATTTAAAACAATGCCTAGGAACTCATTTGTGAAGTGACCTTGAATGTACAAACCTTCTGATCAAAACTGTTATGAGGTGTGTGTAAACAAGGCTGAATCCAACTCTTCCTTCCTGAAGACCATGGGGACCAGAGAGATTTAAAAATGCAAGTTTATTTGGTCTTTTCTTTCCAACCGATATGCATTTATTCCCAGTTCCAAGGGATAGAGATCCTGGGAGTACTTGTGGAACATTGCCCATCTTTTAATGATCACATCAGAGCTTTTGCCAGACTGACATTTGATTACCTCAGAACAGTGTAACGCTGCATTAGCACCTCTCGCAAATGGATGTTGGATGGCTTATCCATGTATTTGCAACATCCCAGCTGTATTACTGCAAGCTTCTCTGGAGGTTTTCGAGAAGGGAGCACCCAGCCAACTATTGCGCACAAAGGATTCCTGTTCCGACTAAATCACTTTACATGTGGTGACTTTTCAAATGGTTTTTGTGCATTTTTCTCCCTCAGAAAATGACTATGTGGTGCAGCAGATTGCCTCTATCATCCTTCATCTCTGGAAATGTAAGCTTCACTCTGGCTTAGGGTCACAAATAAAATGATCTGGGTAATTTGTGGATGGATGCTAGCAGTACAAAGGAGCCACACATCTTAGCACGCTGTCATGGTTGGAAGTCTTGGTGTTGAAAGGAATTGATGATAGACTAGGTGATGGAAGGCAGTTGACCCTATGCGAAGCTAGGAGAATTGCATGGCAACAGGTATGGGAAAACAACTTAATCACCCCAAAGCAGAACCTTCCCAATATACATCATCTAGTCCTCAGTATGCCCCTGAATAGTACTTGCTGCTAGGGAAAAACAGAAGAGAGGGATTGCCCTCACATTTTCTGGTTGTAGGGTTCTCATAGCCACCTGGTTGGTAACTGGGGGAAATGGATGTTGAAAAAATAGGCATTTGGTGTTATCTAGCAGGGGTCTTCTTATGAACGCTGTATGCATACTTTGGGAGTACAATAGAGCTTCTTACTTTGTATTCTGAATGTGTTGATGCAGTGAGGTGGGGTGTGGCTGCTGGATATGGAGGAAATAGGGTTAGCCTGAATAGCCCTAAGACATCCCTCATACATTCCTTCAATGTGTGTGTCTGGGTGGTGGTGTCCAAAGCCCATACCCCATGCTGTTGCCATGGTGGCTCACAGTGGGAAGGCTGGGCAAGGAGATCTGAATGCTATATTTGGACAACAGAGAAATTCAGATAACTTTGTTACTACAGGCTTTCATCACCTCAGTGCTAGCAATGCTTAGACTACAGCTCCATTCCAGCTTAAAAAAAAGAAATGACATTAACTGCAGCATTACAGCATGCAGTCATGTCTGAAATTATTGAAAAAAGATAACAAGTATATTGCATTCTAATCTAATTATCTAAATCATTTAAATTATTTATAAGGGCCGCTTCGAGTCTTTGTTCTAAAAGGTCTTTATAGACTGCACATAATTTAGTGTTCACACAGTTGAGACTCGGAGGAAACTTAAACAGTTCTCTTCTCTCCCCCTCCCCTTAATGCTCTGCAAAAGAAAAGAAACTCCACTAATTGACAGCTTAATTGCCCCTATAACTGTTGATTCTTAACCTTATTCCAAATACGATTTGAGTAAAGAGAACAATTCAGCACAATGTTCCATGTGCAACTGGTTTTGTGAAGCTGCCATAGTAACAAGGACAGAATCTGAACGTGCTTTTCTTCTGAAGGCAAACCTTGATCTTTTATGGACATTAGGCGTGATGGAGCCAGAAACAAAGTGCTTGCAGTCGGATTGGTTTAGCTCCCCCAAGAGAATTCTCGTTGCTGCTTGCTTGGCACGAAGAAATGAATTTTCACTGAAAGTTTCAGACACTGTGTGTGTTTCCTTTTAATGCTTCCAGTAGGAGTCAGCAGGTTTTGTGTGTGAACATATATCATTCCTTATTAAATTTCTTAGTCGCCTTTTTCAATAAAGGCCCGAGGCGACTTACAGAAAATATGAAGTACACAAAAAATTGAAACACAATTGAGGAGGTTGAAGGTGGGAGAGATGTTCTGTCAGGTAGGTAAAGGTAAAAGGTAAATGATGCCTGGATGGTTAAGTCCAGTCACAGGTGGCTATGGGGTGAGGCGCTCATCTCACTTCAGGCTGAGGGAGCTGCCATTCATTCACAGACAGCTTTCTGGGTTATGTGACTAAACTTCTTCTATTTCAGCAGAACACAGTGATGGAACCAGAGAACACGGAAATGCCGTTTACCTTCCCACCACAATGGTACCTGTTTATCTACTTGCACTGGTGTGTTTTTGAACTGCTAGGTTGGCAGAAGCTGGGACAGAGCAACGGGAACTCACCCCGTCACACAGATTTGAACTGCCAACCTCCTGATCAGCAAGCCCAAGAGGCTCAGTGTAAGGCTTTATAAGTTAAGACCAAATTTTTGAATTGGGCCTGTAACTATATGAGCATCCAGTGTCCCTGGGCCAGAATAGGTGGTCTATGGTCCCATTATCTGGTTTACATTATTCTGGAAACTGTGTTCTGCACTAACTACAGTCACTAAATAATTTTCAAAGAATAATTGCCATTCCCTCACTTTGGAAAGAACCTTTTGGAGCTCCTTGTGATTCTTCTTGGTTTTTATCATGCTGAACAATTTGGGGGGTCTTCAGCAAACTGTTTATCTCTAACTCTAGATTATTTATGAACAAGTTTAAAAGCCCCAGTCCTTGTACACATCCCACTTCTTAAGTGCCTCAACCTTGAGAACTGTTGATTTATTTCTACTTTCTGCTTTTTGTTCTTTTCCAGTCCAAGCACACAATGTCTCTTGGATCACTCCCATCCACTCTAAGAATTCTAAATGGCACTGTGAACAGCATCACAATGAAGATATTCTGCTATTGTTATCTTTTCTCATTGTCATATAACTGAAAAACAAAGCTAGGGACCCTAAAAATAAGACACCAGGTTGGTTTTGCCTTCTAAAGTGTAACTCTCCTGAAAATGTATTGGGACCCCCTGTTACCATCTCTATTGACAAAGATTGTTGCATTGAAAGCATGGACGCTAGATAAGAATATCCAACATGGAGATTCTAGTAGTGTCTTTTGATCATGCAATGGGCCATTGTTAGAATAGGACAAACATTTATTATCCAATCCCAGGTATTTTGCATATATTCAGGGAAGCTTTCACTGAAAAAGTGAATGTTTATCTTTGTCAAACCATTTTTAATTTAGATAAAAGATGCAGGGAAAATCGGTGGCTACCATAAACTCCAAAAGATAAAAGAAAAGTTATATAAATATAGAGCAAAGTACTCCTTCACCACCAGCCATTTTGATCTCACAGAATTTCAAAGTTAAGCTTCATTGGGCTTTAAAATATTAATAAACGTGTTTGAAGTTTAAAGGTGGCATATTCCAAAAGGCAGTTTAAGAATTTACATTGTATGCCTGTAAACAGCTAGACACAAGGACAACTCCCTGAGTTGCTTTTTGGTTGCTTCTAATAAAACATTATCTGTTGTGAACACATGTTTATCCTGGTGAACTTTCTTTCAGCTTGACAATATTCACCATACAGGGTGTGAGGTACTGGAAAATCATTTTAAGGTGCAACAGTGTAAAATCTGTGTGCAGCAACATCTAAAATGTCCTGTTCCACTCAGGATGAGATGTGCCCATTATTCTTCACATCAAGCCCATTATCCATAATTCGTTCTAATTGAATACATTTACAAATGCCATTTCAACATGTTTTATTCCATAGGTCTAGCTACACATTATATTAATGGTATCACTTGCAAATGTGGTATTGTGCTCCTCCACCTTAATTACAGGCATAAGGGGCAATGTTCATTAGGAAAATAAGGTTTAACCTTTGCTTTCATCATGATCACAATGTATATTGCCCCCTATAGGACTGTTTTCTCCCGCAGGCCTAAATACAGTGTGTCAAATAAGAGTTTTGATCTCAACTTCTGTGTGTGTTTGTGTGTAACCTCCCCTTCTGATGCACTGTGTTTCCAGTGAACATTGTTGTGGTCATGGCTGTAACTGAATAGAAAACAAAACATAGCAAGTGACGTAATTAGCATCTTGTGTTGTTAGCCAAGAGAGTTAACAAAGTTTTAACTTACAGATAAGGTTGCATGTGCACAAGAAACAGGGGAAATACAGAGCTTCTCATGTTACTGCGTTGTGTTTCTTTCCAAGTGTAAAACAACATCTTGCGTGTCAAACAGAGGGAAATTCCTTTACTGCAGTTAGAATAGGAAGCTATCTTGTGCAGCCCCACCATCTCTTCTAAGCAGAAAAAAGTAATCTGAGATCTAGGAGGTTTCAAGCAAACCAAAGGTCTAAAGCACTTTTTCTCAAGTGACAAAACTGACAAAAACTTAATGAGCTTTGCTGCTGTACAAGTGTTCTCACTCTAGTTGCCTACTTTCAGCCTGGAAGCCCAAAGTGGTGCAAAATGGGGTTCTACATGGCTTCAAAGCGGGCAGAAAACATTGAGCATGACACTTAAGCAGTGGGCATAATCAGCAGTGAAGTCAGAGATGAACTTATGTGCTTGAATGAACAGTAGGAGCTCAATTTAATGTATATTTCATAAAGATGTAGCCATGCTAAGGAATGTTTCGAATCAAGGTTGTCCGTCATTCTGGCCCTTAAGTAAAAGAGACTTAAAGATGGTGACAGTGTCTGCTCCATGCCAGCAGCATCAGGAGGCTTCTATTGGTTTTAAAAGTTTATTATGCTTTATTTCTTGGTGTCTATTTCTGTAAAATGCTTTGGGAAGCATTTTGTTTGAAAAACGGTCTATACATTTTAAAAAATGAAGTGACATTCTCTGCTCTGAAAATGAATGCATTAGCATCTTATGGGTGTATGTTTGAAAGCACTTCTACTACACTTAAATGTTATGTTTGTTTGTGTCCTTGCTTTCAATAGTGCAGAACAGGGCCAGCCCAGGATGTTTTGCCACTTCAGGCAAAACAGAAAATGTTGCCCCCTATGCTGTTGACAGGGACGGAGGACGGGGTGTGTGGTGGGTGTGGTCCGCCCTGGGTGTCACCACTGAGGGGGGTGACAAAATGCCAGGTGGCACTCACCACAGGGCCTGCAGTGCACCTGAGCCACGCGTCTCTCCTGGGAGAGACATGGTGGCTTGGGCGCATGTAGACTCTGTGCTGCCCTCCTGCTGCTTCTCCCCAAGCTGTAGAGAGACTGAGTGGGAGGCAGTTGGGCAGACTCTGGAGGTCCTACAGTGCGCCCCACCCCTATGGGCTGCTCGCCCCACCCCTGGGCACACCACCCCAGGTGCCCGAGCGGCTTCCTCCACTGCTGGCTGTCAACTCCTGTTCTTCCACAGCCCATCCCTGCCTCTGCCTCCATAGCCTCCCCCAACACTGAAGACATGGTGGTAATGGCCAGTTTGGAGGAGGCTAAGGTGTCAGGCAAGCGTAGATGAGGAGGCCATGGGCAGGCATGGAGGAGGCTGGGTCTGCCACCTGTGGCAAACTGCCTTACCTCATCTCATCAGCTGGTCAGCCCTGGTATGGAAGATGGAAACAACTCTCCCTCTCTTCTTCTTTGCACAACACGTATTTGTTGTTTACTAGGGTGAAACTAGGGTGAATCTGTTGCTAAAGGCTTAGCCAAGCTATAGGGTTTTCAGCAGCAGACAAGTTTCCCAAGTTCCTCGAGTAGGAAATTGTTCATTTTTATTGTGGTTGGGTTTTGGGGTTTTGTTTTTTTTTCTTGCTTTTAAACCTGTGCAAAGTGCCATGTGTCTTCATGGTAGTATCTACCCGCATTCATGCATATATACTGTATAAGGATTGTTCTAATATTCTAACATTACAGGAGAGCTGACATAGGCTATTCATTTTCCTTGAAAAAATCTAAATAAACATTTTCCCTATGTCTTATCTTTATGAATCGAAGTATCAAGTAGGTGGCTTGTTTACAAATATGTCTTTCTTTTCAAATCACTAAGCAATTTGTATGTCAGTAGATGATGTCATGACAGTCACAGTCAAGAGATTTCTTTTCTTTTTTTAAAATGTAGGAGTGACAGGAAAAGAGGCTTCATTATTCCCCCTGCTCTCCGCATCCTTCGACGAGACTTTATTATTCTCCCCAATCAATTTGGTACAATGAAAGAAAAGTAAGGAACTCAAATATTGAATTGCAATTCAACAGACGTATTTATAGCTAAATCATAGCCCTGTCAAGTTGCTGTTGGATGGGCACTAATTAATGTTTCTCTTACTTTGTATTCAGTTCTGATCTGTGCAAGGAGCACTAAGGAAAATGTGAACTGATCACAAGGAGTCATTTGTTACTGACAGCATCCATCTTAGGTTCACAGATGTTGCTCCACCTGCCCAGGAAGAAGGAAGGGAGGAGCGAGTAATTAGGCAAATCTAAATGGTCACGGGAAGAAGCATCTACAGTAAATGAAGCTAATATTGTTTTCATTTTCCTGCAGGCAAAGATGGCGACATGGGATCAAAGAGGGTTAGAATATTATCTGCTGAGGATTTACTTTCCCATAATGTGCAAAAATATGGCTTTTTGAGTATAACTTGTAGACTTACAGGTATTTAAGATGATCTGATCATTCTTCCAACGGAAAACAAAATGGGGGCGGGGGACAACAAAGCTTACTCTTCACAAGTGCCAACTGAAAATCTTTGTTCATTCTGAGACAATTAATATTTACAAACATTTTTATTAGAGGAGGGCAATAGAGTAGAGTGGGAAGGAGATCATGCATGTAATTGTTCCAGTGGGGATATTACAGTAAAATATGCCATCAGCAGAAATAGAGATAGGAATCAGCAACAAAACTGCTTCACCTGGCATGCCTCTCTACAGATGGAAATGTGCCAAAGAATAGCACAGGAAACACCATACCCCATACATTTCCTCAGTGGCGTAGCGTGGGTTGTCAGCACCCGGGGCAAGGCAAGTAATTTGCACCCCTAACTCGTGGATTTGTGCCCCCTAACCCTGACCCCAGATGTTGCGCCCGGTGCGGCCGGCCCCCCTGCACCCCCCACGCTATGCCACTGCATTTCCTTAGAAGTGTTCCTTTACCCCAAAGGCCTCACCACCAGTTGGAGAAAATGACTGTGTGGTCAACTAGCCTGGGACTTAGAAAGAAATCCCGCATGTTTTCTGAGCACCTGTTCTGAAGTTCTGCAAGGTCTCACTAGGCCTTAACTTCCAAGGATTTCAATGCACTACAATTTCTTTAGGACTCACACCCCCCCCCCACATAATTAATTAGACTGAAACATCCTTCATCTTTGCCACTTCCAAGAAAGTTCTGCAAGGTCTCACTAGGCCTTAACTTCCAAGGATTTCAATGCACTACAATTTCTTTAGGACTCACCCCCCCCCATAATTAATTAGACTGAAACATCCTTCATCTTTGCCACTTCCAAGAAAGGTAAATGTTTGTGACAATCCTACTCTCTTAACATGGGAACAGAGTAATAGTAGGTTTGGAATTACCAGGTGGCAAAGCCTGATTTAGCATTCCAGATTTGTGATAGACCTCCAATGACATTTCACAGACCATATTTGTCTTAGGGTTTGAGTGTTATCAGTGCCATTCAGTTTGAGTGACAAGCAACCACATGGAAGCAAGTCCTGTCAAAACTCCCAAGTCAAGAGGTGCAGCTCAGTCAGACTAGTCCATCACACATAAAATACTGGAAGTCCTGATGAGCTTGCAGTCATGTTTGATTTAGCATTCCATTGATTTCAATGGGACACAGCCACGAGTAGCTTTTCCTGAATTATGCCTGCACGATTAGGCTATAAACAAACAACATATTCCAAAGCAATCCAATTAGCCTAAATTGACATCATGACTGAGCAAAGACTTCAGTATGGACTACCCATACCCACTTACCATTCACTGGTGCAGAGCAATCTTAAACCCTTATCTGCACTGTTGTGGGGAGGATAGGATGAAGCAGAGATGTCCCTCCTCTGAGTCCCTCTGGGCTCCTCTGCAGTGGGACTAAACACTGGTGACGGCCCTTGCTGTAGTGTTGAAAGTGTGGTGGAACACACACTACCACTGATGGTGCTCCCACAGGCAATAGCCACCATCAGGACTGTAAATGGGGCACTACAGGGGAAGGATGGGGGTGGAGGAAGGCTGCCATTGGATCATACGGATCAAAGATTGGTCCATTTACTGGTGTTGGACCTAATTTGAGGCCATCTACTACATCAGCATGCAGCTGATGCAGCCAGAAAGGGAATCAAATGACCACCAACTCTTCCTTCCTGGCTGGCACATGCAGTAGGGCTTCAGATGCAGTGGTGACTCCATTCCATCCCACTGTTCCTAGTCAGGGCTTTGGATGCCTGTGGTTTAGTGGGTAAGAGCGGTAGACTCGTAATCTGGTGAACCGGGTTCTATTCCCCACTCCTCCACATGCAGCTGCTGGGTGACCTTGGGCCAGTCACACTTCTCTGAAGTCTCTCAGCCCCACTCACCTCACAGAGTGTTTGTTGTGGGGGAGGAAGGGAAAGGAGAATGTTAGCCGCTTTGAGACTCCTTCGGGTAGTGATAAAGCAGGATATCAAATCCAAACAATAGGTCTGGCACTGATGGAAGTTCTTACTTTATTATTGTTTTCTGGCAACATCTCCTGTACAAAAATAAGGATATAGAAAGGAAGACACACATGCTGGCAAGCTGATGTGTGAAGTTGTCAGGATCAGAACGTTTAACTGCAACGCCTTTCTGACATTGCTCTATCCATGCATTTCTTTGGCATGGCAATATGAGTTCTTCCACATGCAAAAATGTTTCCTGCTGGCCAAAGTCTTCCTTCTCACTGCCTATCTTGCTATTGTTTACAAAACTTGCAACATAAGCAGAATGGTTATAAAAAGTGGTTGGATATTTAAATGGTTCTTTGTGGTTATTTTTGTGGCAAGTTTTTATAGTACCCTTGCTGGTAAATTTGCTTTTTGCTTTTTGTTCCATTTCTCATTGAGCTTGGATCTGGTCAGTAAATGTTTGTGCAGGAATTAATGTATGCCGTGCCACTGAACGGACTGAGCTTATTTAAATGGATTTATTTGTGTACAGTATAGCTAAGGAAGTGGGAGGGAGGCCTGCCTGCTATTAAGAGGACATTCAGATGGAACGCACCCATGCCTGCTAGATCATTTCATTACAAAATGATATTTGCAACCTATAAATCCTTGCCCTTCTGTAAAGTGTAAAGGTGTGTTGGGTAAAATGTCCTGTGGAGACAGCTAACATTCTGGCTCTATACAAATAATTTTAAATAAACCCAAAGTATTTGCATATGTACACTGCAGATTAAAGGCAAAACAAAATGGCTACACCTCCTAGTACAATCAATGGGGCAGGCTCAGTGTGTGATTAAATAATGAATAAAATATCATTTCACATGATAATATTATACTGTAAATAATTCCATTTGTTTACTCTATGTCTGGCATTGAAGCTCACCTCCCTTGGAGGTTTCTCTGACTTTTGATGCTGTTTTGTTTTGCATATGTTTATACCACTTAACATGGCAGTCTACAAGTATATACTGATAATTCTTTATTTTTGACTAGTGATCATGAAGGGACTATTGTTATGAGTCCCAAAGCACCACTGGGCTCAGCAGTAGAGTGGCTGGTTGAGATGGAGGAAGAGGAGCAGGAGGAGGATGAGATGCCAGGGGGCTGAGGCTGGGGAACAGAGGCTTTCCCCTTCCAGGAGATGGCTGCCCCAGCTGAGGATGCATGTCTCCTCTTTCCTTTCTTCCCTCTTGGGAAGAGGAGTGCAGCCATGGAATTGAGGGAGGGCCTCAGCTGGAAGAACTGCAGTCAGAAGAGGAGGAGAAAGCCTGGTCACTGAGGACCTAGCAGCATTCCTGGCAGTGGGAATAGACACCGTCTTCCCTGATGCAGTGCACATCTGCAGGTTTGGAAATCTCTCCAGGCACAAGACTCTTGTGAATAAGCGCACCTTCCTCTAAGTTAAAAAGCTTGGTAAGTGGGCATGCCAACCTATTGGAACATCTCTATTGCTTCCATGGAGTTCTTGCACTGATCTTGGACATTTTAAACTTGGGCTGCAGCTCCCAACCTGACTAGCCTTGCCTTTCCTGTCACCTAGCCCCAATAGAGATGCTTTTGTGAGTCATTAGCTGTTGCTGAGCCTGTAAGTATTCTCTCTGTCAACAAAAAAATCTTCCTTACTCTCAAGTAAATGTCTCTGTCATGGTCTGAGTGGGAGGAAGTTCAGCTTTAAATATAATGACAATAACTATATTAATAAATGTTGGTATTATTATTTATTCAATTTATATACCAACCTTCATCCAAAGTTCCCAGGGCTGTGTACAAATACTAAATGCGCTCTCAATGCTATAGGTTTACCCTTGACCAGGGGTAATTGAGAGTTCACTTTCTGCTGTAAGATCCAGCAGTTTGTTTACTGCTATGTCCCTTAGGCTGGCTGGAAAATCATTGTGAATGACTTGGAAGTAGAATGTAACTACTTCTGCCCCCTTGTCAGAAGTAACTGGGTAGTGTGTCCTTATCGAAAATGGTGTCAGCCACACTGCTTTAATCTAAGCAAGCGAATATGGAACAGTGATCAAGCACTTTCATTCTTTGCTGGGAGACAAATCAAGGAAGACCAGATTTGTTTACTGTAGAAGTGGCAGTGAGGAAAGTGGAGATGTGAAGCATTTCACTGCTGAACTTGGGCATAAGCTACTGACATTTGAAAACATAGGCATGAAAGCACCTTTGCAGATGGGCACCTGAGATGGGGAAGGAAAAGGATGTGTGAAGTTTATATACAAAATGCTTGAATGTTCTCTTAACAGCCACCACCTTTTCGCAGAAGCAATGAAATGGGCTTTAGAGGAGAGCAGTATAATACTTGCAGAAAACAGCCAGTATGCATCTCTCACATTTCCTTCTCTAGAAGTGATGCTGACCCTAGCTGCTGGATGAGACAAGACACCTCTTGCTTATTTCCATTTCAGAGTTGGCCTGCTTTGCGAGGAGTGTAATCAGTTCATCACCGCAGCCATGCACTGCAGTTCTGCTACTGCTGCAGCATCTCCTCTTGAGGCTTCTCCCCTTTGTCTGCCCAGCTGTTTGTGACACTGGGCAGCTCCCAACAGGCTCAGAGAGGCACTGTTAGAGGTTACAGAGGTACAGCAAGATTAGGAGGTTGCTTTGAGCTCCCTCATGTGTGGTCTTCAGGCCTGCAATATAAACTATCTCATGCCCTCACATTTCACACAGCGAGGACTGGGTGGAGCAAACAGCAAGAGAACTAGGCATAGTGAGGTATCTCTCTCTCTCTCTCTCTCTCTCTCTCTCTCTCTCTCTCTCATGTACACACCCAGTAATTCAGTGCTTAAAATTTACAGGAAACTAAATCTGATTCAGGAGTCACACTTTGATCATCACCATTCTTCACTTCTCTTGGTATCTTTTTAAAATGGCAGGTGCTGATCTAACAATTAAATAGATGTTCACTCTTCTGTATGAACCAACAGAATGTCAGTGTGTATGTGTACACACACTTTAGTAAACTTTACTGTATGATCTTGTAACTTACAGCAAATTCTTTAGTGCTGGGTAGGTAGACTGCTTTGGTCTTGGGTAGCTCAACAGGTTTAAGACACAGATTGGAGATAATGGAGGAAACATGTTACTTCCATATGTATATACTGATGGTTTATTTTCTTTCTAAAAAAAGAAGGAGGAAGTGACGGATTGGAAGTCCACCTGACTCTAGCAATAGTTCCATAGACTTACAGAAATCTTCCAAAAATGTGATAGCATAATATGGTATCTCATGGGCAAAGTTGCCACTGCCCTATTCGAACCCAAAGCACCAAAAAGAAACCGAACGGAAAAGACAAAAGACAAGAAGGGCAGCAAAGTATACCTTAATCACATGTAATCAATAAGGCACTTGACAGCTTTATTTATCCTTTGTTCCTTAAGAGCAGAAATCCAGTGTCAGATAACACAGGTCACACTGCAAAAAAACATCTAAAGCAACATTGCACTAGTTGAAAGGTATGTCTCTTCTACTTTCTGGCCTCCACAACCAGGTGGAGCTTAAAAGAATAACTAAAATAACTCAAGTCTATGCTTAGATAAAGTTAATGTTCTAATTCTAATTAGTGTGACAGAATGCATAGTCATTGGTTAGTAAGAACAAGCTTTTAGGTTTATTGGGGCTTTACTGTATTTATTTTAAACATTTACATACATGCATCGTTTTTTTGTTTCCTACCTTTCCATAGTTAAAACCAGGCATAGGCAAACTCGGTCCTCCACATGTTTTTGGCCTACAACTCCCATGATCCCTAGCTAACAGGACCAGCGGTCTGGAATGATGGGAATTGTATTCCCAGAACACCTGGAGGGCCGAGTTTGCCTATGCCTGGTTAAAACCATGCTCAAGGGAGCCTACAATATTAAGTTACATAATGTTGCACATCCCTCAAATTTCTGAACAGTTTAAGACTTGAGGGGTTCCAGGGGCTTCATGTTGCAGGGTTCAGAATGCCACCTCTTTTCCCTCTGATTACTCATCCTCACCCCAACACTAGTCCCCCGGCTCTGAGCTTCTTCCCCTGGGGATTCCCCAGCTGGTGCCTGCCACCTCTGCACCCAGCCAGTCCATGACAGATGGGGTGGGTGGTATGAGGTCAGGGTGCTCTGGGTTGGGGACGGGGCCCCTGCCCATCCTCATTCTCATGAGCTCTAGGATGCTTCTGCTATCACTCTGCATTTCCTTATGTGCCACTATTGCTCAAGCTTCTATTGAACGTACAAGGTGTGTGGGAATCTGCTCTAAGTTTATCTACCTTCTGAGCTGTCTTAGTAATACCAGCATAGCACCAGAGATCATACTGTATCTATCTACACCATTGATTAGACTGTATTTCTTTATTAATAAAGTAGAAAAAATATAACAACTTATTCTGTGTTTACTGCTATATGTAGAATACCTCCCTTAACAATGCTCTGCACATGTGCGCGCGCACACACACACACACACATAGGGCATGGAAATATAAGTTGGATCTAGACTGAGTTAGTTGACCTTAGATCCTACTAAAACCAATGAGACAAATTTATCACAACTTCACTTAAGTCCTATTGATTTCAGCTTACTTACTGAGCAATCCTAGCCATGTCTTCTTGGAGAAAACTCCTTTTGAATTCTATTGGACTTACTCCCAGGTAAGAGGCATTAGGACTGCAGCCTTAATCAGCATCCAACCCATTGCCATGATCACATAGTCAATATGTACAAATATTTCCATAAGGATTGGTTATGTTTGCCAGCTTATGAACTGGCTCCTAAAGGGCCATTTGACCTGCAACAATTGGCAGCCCCATTGTCTGGGATGTCAGCACCATCCTTTCTAGAATTCTTAAGAATAGTGACACCCAAGCCTCTGAAGAAGTGTGCATGCACACAAAAGCTCATACGTACCAATAACAAACTTAGTTGGTCTATAAGGTGCTACTGGAAGGAATTTTTTTATTTTGTTTCGACTCAAGCCTTAAGTTCTCTTCCATACCACACTAACATGGGTCTTTGCAAGTTAAACAGAAAAGAAAAACAATAGCAAATTGTATTTGCAAGATAATTTTTATTTACTGTGTTAAATTTATTTACAGAATTCAACTTCTACTCCTTCTGTTCTTCATCACACTGAATACACATTGAAAAATGTTCCATTGCCTCTTTTTAATCAAACATTCCACACATTGTATTATTCTTTTATCAGAGTTTCTCCATTTTAACAGCACAATTTGAAGGCCATGGCAAATATGAGATTGCACAGAGATCTGATCAGCATTTTCTACATGAAAACTACCACGAAATGGAGTGCAGGCCCAAAAGCATAGCACAGATATTCCATAGTTTATTGGTCAGCTATGGCTATTATGGTTAGTCTGCCCTGGGGTCGCACTGGTTGATGATCTCCGGCGGGCTAGGGACAAAGGTGTGAGCTGTTTCCTAGTTCTGCTGGATCTCTCAGCGGCGTTTGATACCATCGACCATAACATCCTTCTGGACCGTCTTGAGGGGCTGGGAGCTGGGGGCACTGTCATACAGTGGTTCCGCTCCTTCCTCCTGGGCCGTGTTCAGAAAGTGGTGGTGGGGGATGAGTGTTCAGACCCCTGGCCGCTCACTTGTGGGGTGCCTCAGGGTTCTGTCCTCTCCCCCATGCTTTTCAACATTTACATGCAGCCACTGGGAGAGATCATCAGGAGGTTTGGGCTGGGTGTTCATCAGTATGCAGATGATACCCAGCTCTACCTCTCTTTTAAATCAGAACCAGTGAAGGCGGTGAAGGTCCTGTGTGAGTGTCTGGAAGCGGTTGGAGGATGGATGGCGGCTAACAGATTGAGGTTGAATCCTGACAAGACAGAAGTACTGTTTTTGGGGGACAGGAGGCGGGCAGGTGTGGAGGATTCCCTGGTCCTGAATGGGGTAACTGTGCCCCTGAAGGACCAGGTGCGCAGCCTGGGAGTCATTTTGGACTCACAGCTGTCCATGGAGGCACAGGTCAAATCTGTATCCAGGGCAGCTGTGTACCAGCTCCATCTGGTACGTAGGCTGAGACCCTATCTGCCTGCAGACTGTCTCGCCAGAGTGGTACATGCTCTGGTTATCTCCCGCTTGGACTACTGCAATGCGCTCTACGTGGGGCTACCTTTGAAGGTGACCCGGAAACTACAACTAATCCAGAATGCGGCAGCTAGACTGGTGACTGGGAGCGGCTGCCGAGACCATATAACACCGGTCTTGAAAGACCTACATTGGCTCCCAGTATGTTTCCGAGCACAATTCAAAGTGTTGGTGCTGACCTTTAAAGCCCTAAACGGCCTCGGTCCAGTATATCTGAAGGAGCGTCTCCTCCCCCATTGTTCTGCCCGGACATTGAGGTCCAGCTCCGAGGGCCTTCTGGCGGTTCCCTCACTGCGAGAGGCCAAGTTACAGGGAACCAGGCAGAGGGCCTTCTCGGTAGTGGCGCCCGCCCTGTGGAATGCCCTCCCATCAGATGTCAAAGCGATAAACATCTACCTGACATTCAGAAGACATCTGAAGGCAGCCCTGTTCAGGGAAGTTTTTAATATGTGACATTTCAGTGTATCTTTTATCTTTGTTGGAAGAGTGGCTGGGGAAACCCAACCAGATGGGCGGGGTACAAATAAATAATTATTATTATTATTATTATTATTATTATTATTATTATTATTATGTAATATGCTACTTGAACTGAAGTTATCCAGTTGGCACATTGGTGCCTATTGTGTTGAATAATCAAAGCTACAGAGCAGAGAAAGGAGAAGTCCACCCTGGTCCCCTTCTCCTATTCAATAATCTATTGGCCTGGCTAAAAATACTGGAATAGCACCCTGGAATATTCAAGGCATGGTCCAACCAACATGGGGAGTTGAGCAAACACAGCACCTCAGTTCTGCTGATGCTGGGCTTGATGAGGCATATGACCCTCACCTGTTTTGAGCCTGCTCCAGCTGAGGAATAATACCTCTCTTCCCAGAGCTAACGAGCCCCACCTGGCTCAGCTAGTGGGCTGGGCTGTAGTCCCTTGCCAGTCTCGGCCTCCTAGAATGTCCCTCCTGCTGCTCCCTACACCTCAGAGCTTGCTGTGTTTATGGAGACAGGGGCCCGTCTGGCTCTGGTGATGGGTCCTGCTTCTTTAGTTCCTGTGCACTGACTTGCCCCATCCCCTCATCCTCCTCCATCAAGTTGTGAGTACTTCCTACACCAATCTCTCCTTCCCCATCCCCAGCTTGCCTCAGTGTATCCCAGTCCTGGCTACACCCCTCACTGGGATCCTCTTCTGCCTCCCTATCGTCCTGCCAGTTCATGGCATTCTACTTAATTTTGTCCTATATCCTGCTGCTGCCTTCTTTGGATAGATTTCACTGAAAGCCCAGCCTACAATGAATTCTACCTCCAGACTGACTTTCCTATGCTAGGTTTATATGCCCTTTCTTTCTCAGTTCTGCTTTGTCTCTCTTGTGAGTTCTACCCCAGAGGTCCACCTCAATACGAGATCCAATCTTGCTGGAGTCTCATATTTCATACCTCTGTGTGCTCTGCTGCCTATGGCCTAGTATTTTTTCCCTTCAAAAGTGTAAGTAGTATAGCCAAATATCTCACTCCATTGACGAAAAACAGACTTATCTTATGGGCTATTTATCTATATATGCTCATAGTAGTTTCTAGGAGATGCCATTTTAATTTCCCATAAAGCTTGCTATCAGCTATAGACTGATAACTGCATTTCTATAAGTGCTTCTTAGAAGGCACTCTGTTAAGGTTCCCTCAAGCCTGTAGCTGGCCCAACATCTTCCTCAGCCCCATAGTACATGTTTGTAAAATTCTATTATGTACATCAATGGAGGAGAGAATATTCACTAAAGGCACCCTTTCCTCCATTATCGCCACCTGCACTAATGGCAATGCAGTAGTGTAAGACCTTTGTTCTGGAGGCAAACTGATAAACTGAAGAGGTCCCATGACAGTGTCTGTGCATGTGGGTGGGGAGTAGGAGAGGTCAGGTTTCATGTGTCCTTGCTATTAAAAGTCACACAAATTTAGTCATGCATCTAGCTAGAGGGAAGGGTGGAACATAGCGGGTGTCATTTTTCCAACAATGCAATGTGTCCAGGTAGTCAAGTGATAGTTTGTGTTTGGGATCCAAGGTTTGAGAGTTTGGAATTGAGAGTCAGTTGAGAAACCCCTACACCTCCTCTGCACATGCTAAAAGTCTCATGCGATGGAACTGAAATGTGGGTGGGTTCAGGCACGACTCAAGACCAAGATTTAGCTCAAAAATGATTTATTGGAATATTAGGAACAAGAACGGCAAACAGGGGAACTCAGCCCAGTATATATATACACCTTAAGCCAGCCCAGGGTAATATGCCTGCCTGCGTGTGATAGGTCGCTTTATGCCATGACTAGCGAATCATAACACTGGCCTTATTGCAGCAGGGAATGGCTGCCTGCCAGCTACCAGCAAATGTCATTAGAGGTTTGAGAATCCTCTCTGTCTTTTGTTATGCAGATAAAGCTCCTGAGCTCCAGGAGGCATCAAGGCCTAGGTCTGCAGTGTCATGCATACAGCCTGGCTTCGGCCTACAATGCCCGCATACATAACAGGAACATTCCAGTATGACACTTTGATTTATGGTATATATGTCCATTGTACTCAGTTGTTGCCTACTCAAATGGGTAAAGGGTAAAACAACAGGGTCTGCGGAGAGGAGAATGGCTAAGAGAAGCTGTAAGTTTTCCAGTCGTTTTAATACGACAGAAATAAGAGAGAGCAAATGCTAAGGCGCAATGGAAAGGAGTTCCTCTCAGAACTGGGTAGAATGTGTGGCAGAAAGTTTGTTTGTATGGGCTCAAAAGGCATTTCCTTTTCCTACAGCAATGTCCTGTCTGAAGAAGGAAGCACTGAGGGAAACACATCCTTCCATTTTGCTGTTATTCTGTTTCTTGTTTCCTATGAGGTAGAGGCCTGAGGCTGGCAGTTCATTTTGGGTGTCATGAAAGGGGGGAAAAATGATCAGTCATTGTGTTTATTATTGTATTGTTATTGCCAAACAGCAGAGAGGAAGTTGTGAGATTTTCTGGCTCAGTTGCTAAAGCAACTTTACTAGCCTGATACTATGTAACTTGACTGGGTGGGGGTGGGAGGGGACACATGTTTCTGTTCTGCCTCAGACCCTCAAACACATTGGGTCAGCCTTGCTTGTTCTGTTCCCCTCCCCTCCCCACCACCACAGGAGCCAACCCCTAAGGGCTGAGGTCCCTTGCGACAACCATGCCAGTTGTTGGGCACTGCCATTCAAATCGTGTTTATGTGTGTGCTGCATCTTGTTATCAATTATGTGGGGCAGGGCTTACCTGCCCCCCCCAATATTTTATTCAAGTTAGCACCTCTTCCCCACCCCACTAGGTTCTCTCAGTTAACAGCAGTGTTGAGCTCTAGCTAAATAAGGCATTATCATTATATGATTGTAATGGAGAGACCATGCGATTCAAAGTGACTCATTTCTCTCTCTGGTTTTTCAGTCAGATATGCTACTTAGGCACAAAGGGAAGTGGCAAGAGGTGACAGGAATCAAATATCCCAGAATGAAATTCAGTGACCGGGCCTCACTTCTGTTTGGCTCTGACTGCTAAAAGCATATTTTTACTGAGATTTATAACCCAGCCTATACACCAGAGGTGGGGAACCTGAGGCCCTCAAGATATTGCAGAACTACAGCTCTCATATATCCCTGACCACGGGCCATGCTGGCTGGGGCTGATGGAAGTCCAGCAACATATGGAGAGTCACAGGTTCCCTTATATCTGCTATACACAATAGAGTTGGTAAACAGATGCACAGAGGGGGAGGGGGAAGAGCAGCAGCGACCGGGGGGGGGGGGAAGGGGGGGCAGGGGAGAGGGGAAAATGTCACAAAATCCAGGAATGGGGGGGGGGGGGAGGTTAAACTTCCAAGTGTGCAGAAATGAGTGTATTGACTCAAATATATTTCAAATAACTCCTTCAGGAGTGTTTTGAATACAGTGGTACCTCGGGTTACATTCGCTTCAGGTTACATACGGTTCAGGTTACAGACTCCACTAACTCAGAAATAGTACCTCAGGTTAAGAACTTTGCTTCAGGATGAGAACAGAAATCGTGTTCCTGTGGTGCGGCGGCAGCAGGAGGCCCCATTAGCTAAAGTGGTGCTTCAGGTTAAGAACAGTTTCAGGTTAAGAACGGATCTCTGGAACGAATTAAGTACTTAACACAAGTTACCACTGTATTTCCTTAAGCCTTATTCAGTCTTTCTTGTCCTTGTGCAGTAAGGGTGAAAGTGGAGGTGTGCTTTATCCCCTCTGTCATGTCTCCTCCTTTGCATTCTGGCCGCCTGGTTCCACCAAGCTCTTTATGTTGGACAAGAAGGTCTGCAGTGTGCATTCTGCTGTTGGTTTCTTTTGCGATTTAGAACCCCATATGATTAGTATAGCAATTTCCTCACTACAGACCTTCGTCCTCCAAAGAAAGGGCAAAGGTAGCTAGAAACCCACTCCCTTTCCCCTTGCACAGTTCTGATTGTGTGATGTTTCTGGTTCCTTCATCTTTGGCCTCAAAGCCTGAAACTTGGCTGTGCATTACATGCTTCGTGTAGTCCCACCCACCCCCACCCCTCATTGTTGTTGTTTTTGACAAATAGCTGGCAGCTGTGGGTGTCGGGTTCAAGCTAGATTTGGACTGTAGCCTGTTTGTGGGCTAACCTGTTGATCCCATCACAGTCCCAATCCAGGGTCCTTCACACCTGCAATTCAGGATGGGAGGAAAGTGTCCACTGGTGCTAAATGGAGATTTCCTCTTGCTAGAAATCACAGGCATTGTGTGTGTGTGTGTGTGTGTGTGTGTGTGTGTTATTGTGTGTTTCTGATCAGGAACATTGAAGGTTTGAAGCCTCCCTGGGGTTAATTCAACTCATACCCCTGCAAGCCAGTTTTTTATTTTCCTAAATCAACTACATGACAAGAAGTACATCTAGACCACAGAGTGCCGCACAGTAGATATTGCAACACATTGGTTTCAATAAACAGATGTCTGTGCACCAATAAACATATTTTTGTGTGCGTTTAGAGAGCTCTTCTGCCTCCCCCCTCCCCCATATGAGAAGCCTGCCACAAAGATCTGGAGTTTTTCAAAGCAGATCTTTTAAGCCCTTCTTCTGACATTCCTTTATCAACCGGCACTGTGGGAATAATGTGTGTGCAGAATTTGCCCCGGTGTGGAGAATGGATTTCACTGAGCCTGTTTGCTCTTTTCCCATGCACAAAGATTTCTTTCTCTCTCTTTTTTAGAGGCAGACCTAATGAGCAGGGTGAGCCTAACCTCCAGGTGATGACATGCTTGTTTTGCTACTCCTGCTGAGACACAAATAGCCTGCTGATGAGCTGGAGACTGCAGGAATGATTAAGAACAGTTCAGATGCAGAAATGCAACTGCACAGCGAAAGCTCAGGGGCAGCCGGTGATGAGACGCTGTATTGTGCTCTCCTATTAGAAGGAATGTGGTAGTGATGTATAAGGTATGAACGATGTGGCCTGCAGAGTACCAGAAGCACTGCCTTTGCTGCTGTTGCTTCTGCTGCTGAGAAGGAGATGCTCTCACTGAACTGAAACTGCTGAGGATTTTCTCACTAGGATACCCGTTTCTGAGTGCTTCTGCTTTCAGGATCTACGGATTCTACTGCATGAAGACTGACTGATATATATACATACACACAGGGGTTATCTCCCAGAAGAAAATAAAGAACTGTCCATATTGTTTTAGGAACAGAAGACCTGGGGGAGCATTTCCCCCCTGCAACAAGAGGATGTGTAGGGGGGCAGATGAGGAAGCAAGCCTGTCTGAAGGTAGGAGAGAAGTTATATTCCTCTGATTGCTTTGAAGATGAAATAAGTAAAGGGCTGAGGGGGAAAGATGATTTTTGTCGAGTTTGTGGTTTTGATTAAATGTCATGTTGCTGTTTGGCATCCTTGGTTCATGTACCTGTACAACCCTCTTTTTAAATTAGCCTCTTCTGCCTTTTCTTGATACAATCCCTTTAGGATGGTTATGATTAGCAATTTGGAAATGATCGGGGCTCATCTACACTGCTGGTGATGGGATGAAAAAATGCAGAAATGCCTCAAAGAGGCTTTGCAATATGTACCAGGCATGCAGTATCCTGCGGGGTACAAGTGGCATTGAGAATTGGTCGAGGATTCCTATTAACTTTTCTCCTTTTTTTGCAGAGGTGGGGCTGGAAGGGTGTTGTGGGATTGCATAGATAGCCCTTAATTTCAGTTGAAGTTCATGTTTTTTGCCTTTTCACTCTCAAGACTGTCCAAAACCTGCCGCTGTCAGCCTAGCTGTATGTGACTGGAGTAAGTTCTACGCAAAGGCAGAGATTCCAGGGAAGGGGCTGGAGTCTGACAGCATGGCATTTATCCTTTGCCTTTGCCACAAGGGCTAAATCACGAGGAAAGGTACATTTTATTATGCAAATGTGGAGATGTGAATCCAGAGTGTGTCTGGTGGGATCTTTCCCCCATACAAGCTCAGGATCCTTTAACTCCTGCATGTCTGACCCAAAGCAACTTACTTAACATTCTGGTCACCTTTCTGAAAATGGTATGGATAAATGCATGGAGTTATTGACTTCCTGATTTTACACTGTTAGGTCACCCTTCCCCAGTTAAGCTTCTCTCTCTCTCTCTCTCTCTCTCTCTCTCTCTCTCTCTCTCGTGTGTGTGTGTGTGTGTGTGTGTGTGTGTGTGTGTTAGTGTTACTAGGCGTCTCTGATTGGTTTTAACATTTGTACCTGAATAAATATTTTCCTGCCCTTCACACTGCTTCTCGATGTCTCTCCAAAATGCAGATGATTAATCAATTAGGCTAGTGGCCAATTAGGCATAACCTTGTAAGAAAATAATTAGGTATGGGCGTGTGGGGATTTGACTGGCAATGTACTACAGTATACACCCAGATATTAAAGCTCTGCCTTAGTACATACTGTATATTCTGTTCAGTGGCTTTTCTAACAAGCATCAAAGTGCATCAACTATAGATATACCCCAAGGGTTTCACATCTTCAATAGCAGCAGTAAAACATATTTTACCAGTACTTTCTGAAGCAAAAAATAGGGAAAGAGGCCAAAGGGACTATTGGTCACCAAGTATCTTACTCATTTATATATTCTGTTTGTAATTTTGTGTGTGTGGTTGCTTTACGGGTGTATGTGTGCTTGTGTGTGTGTTTAAAATCCTGCAGCACCAAAGGAGATGAGGCTAAAGTGTTACATCTGATGAGAACCATTATTTTTACCAATATTGTTAAATAAATGCATTATTAAAAGAGGACACATAGAATGGTGGTTCCTAAGTTGTGTTCAGAGAGGAATTCCTCTTTATTGCTACAGAGGTTCTGGCACTGCAGCATTACAATACAGCCATATTAAAAAGGTCCTTGGAGCAAATAGCCCCCTCATGCCACATCTTCAGTAGACTTAAGTAATTCTCTAGAAAATAATAGCAATAGATTTAAACAATCTAGGCTAAATTGATGGTTTTTGTTTCTTTAAAGTTTCTTACATTTACCAGGGGCAAACGTAAATGTAACCTGTCTAGCATACTTCAAATACCTATACATAATTTTGGCAACAGGTCATCTGGTTTTTCAAATGAATCCTTAGGATAGCATCCTCCTTGATTTGTGTTTATTTATTTGAGTGGAGGTCTCATTTCTGTAGTCCTTTGATGAGGAGAGAGGGTGCATGCTGAACATTACTCTTAGCTGAACAGTTTGCTACCATATCTCCCCTGAATATATGAAAAAGGACTAAATAACAATAAGTACAAAGGGAAAGTCGGGATGAAAGGAAGAAGATATTCCTGAAGGATTACTGAGCTGGCAATTTCTAAGATATTAAGGCTTGTTCTGAAATATCCTCTTATTTTTAAATTGTACATGATTGCATTGAGACATCAAATTCAATTCAGTCAGTGAAGAGGCAGCAATATATATGACAGTTGTCTGACACCAAATCCACAATTTCATTCTTGAGAGGCAAAGGAACAGATTCCAAATGCAAAGCTCTTCTCTATTCACATGTCAACCCCTTAACCCTTTGATGGTTTGATGCTTAAGGCTAGTCTTTGAGCTCCAGACCTTTAACTATATATACCAGGCAATTCCTATTGATGACTAGCACAGATGAAGTGACTTGTTTTGCAGTTCTGAATTCTAGACTTCAGTCTTTGAAAAAAAAATAAAATACTGTTACAGTGTTTTTCAAATGCATTATTCAAAAACAGATGCATGTCATGATTTCAGAAGGTTGGGGACGATATCCATCTTGCAGATACCAGGAAGCATGGCTAATGCTGCATAACACTTGACATTGAAATTTTAGGCACAGTGTTTATTGCAAAGATAAGTCCACACCAACCCTTTGGATATACCTTTTGCAAAGAATTAGTATCACTGGAAAAGGTGATCTAAGACCTGTCGAAGTTCAATTGTGTGAAACATGCCTTGGGTGCAGAAGGTCCCAAGTTGAAGTATCTCTGCTTAAAAAATGTCAGACAATGATGGGAAAGATGACCTGTGCTGGACACTGTGGAGAGCTTCTGCCAAGCAGAGTTCAAAATTCTGGACAGAAAGGAACCGGCAAGTGAATGACCCAGTGTAACACTACCTTTGACCTGGTAGTCAGGCAGAGTTATACTGGCGTTATTAGGACAATTTTGAATTTTGTGTGGGTTTTTGTTTTTGTGTCTGGGGATCTATAGTAATGTTTGATTTGACATTTCAATAATAATAATAATAATAATAATAATAATAATAATGATAATAATACTTTATTATTTATACCCTGCCCATCTGGCTGGGTTTCCCCAGCCACGTTGGGTGGCTTCCAACAAAGTATTAAAATACAGTGGTCTGTTACCCATTAAAAGCTTCCCTAAACAGGGCTGCCTTCAGATGTCTTCTAAAAGTCTGGAAGTTGTTTTTCTCTTTGAGATCTGGTGGGAGGGCGTTCCACAGGGTGGGTGCCACTACCGAGAAGGCCCTCTGCCTGGTTCCCTGTAACTTGGCTTCTCGCAGTGAGGGAACTGCCAGAAGGCCCTTGGTGCTGGACCTCAGTGTCCGGGCAGAACGATGGGGGTGGAGACGCTCCTTCAGGTATACAGGACCGAGGCCGTTTAGGGCTTTAAAGGTCAGCACCAACACTTTGAATTGTGCTTGGAAACGTACTGGGAGCCAATGTAGATCTTTCAAGACCAGTGTTATGTGGTCTCGGCGGCCGCTCCCAGTCACCATTCTAGTTGCTAGGTATAGCTGGCTAAAAAGTACTGTTTCTAAGCTTGCCCATAGTTTCAAATCTAGGTTTAGCACTAACTACGATACTAAAAAGTTTTGCTTGGCAGATTGGTTTACTGTGCATGAACAAATTGCATCTGCTTTGCTCCTCTTGGCTCTGAAATATTTTTAAAAAATCAATAACTAAACAAATACTGTATTGAAGGGACAGTGTAACCAGATAGGATGAAGTTTCTTGTGTTGCTAACTCCTGTGGAGCAGACATCTTCCCCCCCCCACCCGCCAATTTGAAGAAGGGCACCAGTCAAGCTCCAGAGTTTTGACCACATACAACATGAATTCCTGTTGACAGCTAAAGCAGGCCATGTGTCTTGTCTACCATAGTTTTCAAATGATGAAGAAATACTGAAAGTGTCAGCCAAGCTTTCTGTAGGTCCCACCCATGTATAAAGTTACACATAATGGCTACCATTCATGTTCAAAATGTGCAGCAGGAACCATTTTGGATATTGCATTTTGCCATTGAACAGGCTCAGAAAATAGACCGAGAAAAAGGGAGGATTAAGTGGTGCGGTTGAAATGTGGAATGGTACCAATACATCTCCTTGCGCCAAGGACAACTGGGCCACTTAGATAACATCTGAAGTGGGCGTCAGGGTGGGAGATGCACAGTGCTAAGTGGGTAGAACAGAATTTGAGAGGAAATGTAGGAAAGGATATAGGAACAAAGGGCACAGCCTTCTATTGAGACCATTGGTCCATCTAGGTGATCTAAAGTATATGTCCATGTAACTTCATTGATATAGGATATATTTTGAGGAGCAAACTAGCCATGACGCTTTGGCCCTTGCATGCTTAGCTTTGTTTATGAATTAGTAGCTGCAGGAGCACCTGGTCCAGATGAAGACCACAATAGGGGGGGTGAGGAGAGAAAAGAGATTTAACTCTTTGCCTCTGTTATGATTCTGATCCAGATTCTATACATACAAACCCAGTTGGTCACAGGAGAAGTTGCACTTGCACTAAGGGGAGGTTTTGTCCTGGATTAGGAGCCCCAAATAGCAAAGGATTAACTCTTCTTCCCTATGCTGTGCTCTAAATCTGGGTCATCCCCCCACATCCTGCAGTAGCAATTTTGTAAACAAAAAACCAACACTGGCCAACTTAAACAGCTCATTGAGTGTGGCCCTGAATAATTCCACTATGCAATGGGACAAAGTCCCCAATTTAGACATGGGACATGTGTGGTGCAGACTGTCTACTTTTGTGTTGCATATGTGATTAGACAGGCTTGGTGTCCTCCTTTTAAAGTTGAATAATGGTTTCTAAGCTGTTTAAAAGGCAAGGATTCCTTTGATACCTTATGGGGCAATCATATAAGTACTTTTTTTTGTAAGGGACAGTCTGTGGGAATTGTGAATATAGGGAATGCTTATCATAAGGAATGCTTACCCTAACAAATCTTCACCATGGTAGAATAGCTAAATCCAAAGTCGTATCACAAGAGCTAAATTCTTTTATTATGAAAGAAAATGAAGTGAACGTAATTCAATTGTTGCCGAAAGGAATTGTGGGGGAAATAATGGAATAATCCAAGTTGGTGCCCTGGCTGGGTTAAATATTGATTAATATTTTTAGCTAAGGGTTTTTTGGGTTGGTTGTTTTTTTTTTACGTCTTCAAGGGGAAAAATTGTTGGAAGATTAGCATGGGGAACTAATAGTCAGAAATGGGTTTAGCATTTTATGTGAGAGATTGAATTAAGGATTAAATGAGTGCTTTGCTTTCCTTCAGAGTAGATTACTTTGATCAGTGTGCATTTCACCCTAAGGGTCTGTGGCTCTCTTGACACATACATGGCATGCTTCAGTGTGTGCTCAGGGCTTTCCACATCCTGCCCTACTTATCTGAAAGAGAATCCAACCACTCACATTGCTTTACATATTTTATATTTCATTTCCTTTTTGTTTCATGGCTATGTAGAAGACTGAGTTGTTATTTTTTCAATTGCTGTATTGGAGTATTTATGGCAGTGTATCTAAAGCCATAGCCATCTTTTGGGATGCACGTTTTACAGCAATATATGCAGGACTTCTGCACATGGCCACAATTTGCTGATGTGGTCCTGTGAGCAGCTCCTAAGGTTGGCTTGTGCTGCTATGGAGTTGGAAATTCACACAAGAGGCTTAGAGTGACTTCAGCATCAATTGGGTTTGTGCAGCAAATGTGAACTGTGCACTGGCCATCTATTTATTTCTATTGCCAATGCCACTCCTCCACTTTTTCTTCCACATGTACAACAACCAGACAATAATGGATAAAAGGAATAGGCAGCCTGCAGACCTCCACATGTTGGTGGACTCTAACCCCATCAGCCCCACCAAGCATAGCTGATGGTCAGGAAGGATGGGAGTTATAGGGTCAAATAATTCGAGTGTCTATTCTGCATTGCTTTATTTTAATTCAAAATGTATTGACTGGGGCTTTTATGGGTGTTTTTTTTTTTTTTTTGCTTTTTATTATAGTATAGTACCTTGAGAAATTGTGTAGAAGGAGATTAATAAATTATCAAAACAATGCCTGGAATGCCACAAGTTCCTCATTGCTGGCATATGGAGTGAGAGGACATCAAATCAATATATGCCTCATGTGTGAAAGCTCCCATTTTATTTCTAACATGGCACCCAACGGAGGCTGGGGATGTGATTTCATGGTGGTGCTGCCTCACAAATTGAAATTGGCAACCCCCTCCCCAACTTGCCTGTAAGTAACTATGTATACTGACTGTGGATACTGGGATAGTCCTGGTGTCCTGTGTGGCTACTAGCTAGACAGGAATCAATTGTGGAGGATAGCCACATCTAGCAGTAGCATTATGTTTTGGGATGTAAGAAGGCATCATTTTCTGTTCCATCCTGTATTCTTCACAATGCAGTGCTGTCTCCATTACACTGCAGCTCAACTTCCACCAAAAACTATGTTATTTGTTCCTCTGCCCACTGTAACAAAATTACATAACTTATGTAGCAGTCATAACTTGCAAAAAAATTGCCTAAATTATGTTGAAATTTTATTATTCCACCCAATTAATTTTGATGCAAAGGAAACACAATGGAAATTGGGTGGTGGTGGTGGAATGTAATCAATTACCAGTACATATTGCAGGCTGAAAGAAACTATAGCAAATACTGATTGTATTCATTGGATGGATTGTTGTTGTTTAGTCTTTTAGTTGTGTCCGACTTGTCGTGACCCCATGGACTAGAGCATGCCAGGCACTCCTGTCTTCCACTGCCTCCCGCAGTTTGGTCAAACTCATGTTCGTAGCTTCGAGAACACTGTCCAACCATCTCGTCCTCTGTCGTCCCCTTCTCCTTGTGCCCTCAATCTTTCCCAACATCAGGGTCTTTTCCAGGGAGTCTTCTCTTCTCATGAGGTGGCCAAAGTACTGGAGCCTCAGCTTCAGGATCTGTCCTTCCAGTGAGCACCCAGGGCTGATTTCCTTAAGAATGGATAGGTTTGATCTTCTTGCAGTCCATGGGACTCTCAAGAGTCTCCTCCAGCATCATCATGGGATAAATAAGTAAACACTGGCAATTTCCTTTCCCATTTTTGATTTTGTTGGAATTTTATAACATCCCTACCTTTGAATACCAGTCACTGGGGCACAACAATGGGAGAGGACTATTGTTCTCACATGCCATGTCTTTTAGTTTTTACACCAGAATAAGCTGCACTGATATACATATATAAACAGATAATTACTTTAACGCTATGGCATAAAGGGGATTCTAGATGAGGTTTTTGCATGCATACAATTTATGGGCATGGGTAATATGTAATTTCAAGTGTATACTAACTGTGGTTCTGGGTTAACTGTCTTGATATTTGTGCATTGACTGACTTACATTTGTGTAATGCGGGGATATCTTGACAAGAAAAACTTGTTTCAAACTGGGAGAAGATGCTGTGTTTAAGAATGAGAGATGATCTGTGCATCATTTTACATGACACAAATCCTCCCCCTGCTGCTTGTTTGATGACCAGTGTTAACATTTTCCTTGTTGCCGGGAAAGAATTGCTTGATCTCAGTAAAGAGTTGTGCTTACCATGGGCTGTTTATCTATCTGCATATGTGATCTCATATCCTCATTAGAAAGCAGATTTTATGTGCAGCTTTAAAATAGTCAATGGGATTGAGGATCCATAAGAAAGCAGTTAAATCCAGAATTTCCAAATAAGTCTCGTATGCAGAGAATAGTGAACACCCTAATCCTGACCACATTTCCTTGGAATTTTCTATTGATTTCAGTGGAATCAAGTAGCTACAGTATGCTTCAGATAATAGATTGCACTCCAATATGAAATCATGAGTGTATTTATTCAATTCCTTTTTTGGTCACTTAAGGGTATATTGTTAGTAGCACAGGGTGGGGCAGTAAATAAATTAGGATCTACTAACAGATGTCCAGAATGTGGGTGAATATATCATTCCGTTCTTTTTTCCAAATGCTAAAGCAAGTGATCTCAGAGTTTAGTTTGTGTGTCTTGTTCCACTGTATTTATCTTGAAAGCTAACCATATACCAGGCAACTTGGTTTGTAGTTTGACTTCAGTTGGGTGCAATAAAGCAATAATTTAGTACTAATGCATTTGTAGGCAGATGACGCTTTAATGCTGTAGCAAGTGGAAATGTAATTTTTTCTTATATTCAGTTATTGCAATAACTTAAAAAGGGGCAAAAGGAAAAGAAATCAAATGGACTAGGTGTGTAACTGCATTCATAATTGTTGGTAAAGGAGAAAATAAGCATGCCCTTAGAAATTTTACTTTGGAGCCCAACATTTTAGAGTTGCTGCAGACATCTGTTTGATATCAGTAGTCATGCACATATAGTTACTTTTGTGGTGTAATGATTAGACTAGGGCCTGGGACACCAGGAATCTCATTGGGTGACATTGGGCCAATCACTTGTTAACTCACCTCAAATCACATCTGTGTCCATTCTCCACTCTGAGAATGAATGAGGACATCTATGTTCTCTTGCTTCCTGTCTGATATCCTCCTCACACAATTCAGCCAGTGATGTAGGTAGACCAGCACTCAGGTCTAAGGAAAGGGGGCCATGAGGTTTGCTACTGCTATGGACCCTTGCGCTGTGGGATCTTATCCATGGGGCTTCTGCCTGCCAGCCTTGGGTTTAGTGCCCCCTTGTCACCTGCATTTGGTTCAGAATCTGGCTTCTTAGCCAGTGACTTTGAAGCCTCTGACTTAACGTCTTCATCACGGCTGGTTGTGGGATCAGGACACATGATGAGCAGTCAGTTCTGCCTCTGTTAATGACTGGAAAATTGCAAGGTGATTGTGATGGTGGAGTGAATAGAAAAAGATATGGAGGGAGAGAGGAAGTAGAGAGAGAGTGATGAGGTGGCACCAAAGAAAATGGCAAGAAACTGATGACAACTGGTGTCATTGGTTAGGAAATAGGGGTTATATTGTTCTGTTTCAAGCCTTCTCCACCTGTTTTCCCAGCTGGTCAGCCAATCCTTCAAGTGTCTAATTAAACCAATTAGTCTGGTACAACTGTTTAAATTTCCATGAGGTTTCGGCCTTTTCCAGTGCTCTAGAACCAAATGCCATACATTGGAGATGTGCGTTCATAATTTTATTGGGCTGGCTTAGGGTTATGGTTGCCCTTTATGTACAGGCTTTAAAGCTTCAAATAGCCTTTGTTGGTTGATGAATAGAATGCAGTGACCTTGTTCTCATTTTGAAGGAGGTGAGTCTTCTGGCACCACTCCATGGCAGGAGAACATTTAGTAATGATGCAATTTTCTTGGTGCTATCTCTACTAGACACCCAAGGCAAAGCTAATCAGAACAAACAGAAAAGGGACAAGAGAAGGGAAAGTGAAAAGGTTAGGAACCTATTCAAGCTATTCTGGATACTTCATGCCAATCATTCTGATTCTTAAGTGACGGCTGTGTCCTAATGCTTTTTAGTTTGTGCACTTGTATGTTTCACTTTGAGTAATACGTCTTTTCGAGGGAATACTTATTTGGGATATTCAGAATGCAAATTTACTGCCTCAGTGAGAGTGTTTGCAAGAGGATGGTGAAGTCAGCAAAAAACAGAGTGAATTTTGTTACAAATAAATATTTTTAAAGTATTTTTTTGCCAGCTGCTGAAGCAGATTATGTTTGAGGAATGCTGAAAAAGCAGTGGAGAGTGGGAGAGAGCTGCATTTGGATTCTCACTGCTGAACAGTGCGAGGAAAGTGTGTGCGTAGGGGAGACACAACCTCTGTTCACTTTGGAAATATAACATTTTCTTGGTATTAACCAAAGAAAGATATTGTGACTAACCCTGGGTTGTTGTTTTTTGTTTAAACCAAGGCACACAACAACTTGTTAATCTAATTATAGCTACTTAGCTTATCCTAATTTTAATTATGGAGGTTAGATCAGAAACTTAGGCTAAAGAGCTCATTAGCAGGCAAGGCTTTTAAAAGTACCGTATTTCCCCATCTATAAGACGCCCCCATGTATAAGACGACCCCTATTTTTGGGGACTCCGATTTAAGAAGATGGGGGGAGATGGCCCCCATGTATAAGATGCCCCCAAATTTTAGACATGATTTTTTAGGGAAAAAACCTAGTCTTATATACGGAATAATACGGTATATTATACAATGAAGGCTTCCAGAAGTCAACCATCAGCATCCTCGTTAAAGCATTGGTACACTCTTCCATTGGACAGGAGTGAGCCCTTCAGAGAAGTAGTCTATGGGTTTTGGTTTCTTCTTCATCTTCATCAGAGCCAAGCAGTTGCTTATGAGGAACTCATAAGCAAAAGCCCTCTCCTGCTGTTGTGACCCAGAGGCTAACATTCTGACCCTGGGGGTAGTATACTGCTAGTAGCCTTATTTTCTATGAATTTGACTAATGCCCTGTTAAACCATCTAAATTGGTGGCCATAGTTTATGTGTGCTGTGTGAACTGCTATCTCCTTTTGCTATGCTTGGCTCAGTGATTTCTTTGCTCACTTGGCTTCCTTCCCACTCACATGAAAACTGAATAGCTTGCTCCAGGCATAAGGGAAGTTCATTCTGCAGCAAGATGGAACTTCAAATGACCTTATTGTGTTGTGAGAACAGCAGAACAATCTCAGACACTCAACCTTTATTTATTAAAATGTTTTATACCAACTTTTGGCCCCATGAAGACAATTTGTGAAAAGAAAAGGCAAAAAAAGCAAGTTAAAGAGAAGCAGAATTACATCAAAACATTAACAACTCAGATGAGGAGAGTTAGAAGCTCCTCTGATGACTGAGGAACAATATATCGACAGATAGCATGTAGTAGTGACTGATGCTTGATAATTTATAACTTTTGGGAGTCCATGTTTTAAAGGCTGTTGGAATCAAAGCTGTATCAACAGGCATTTTGTTTGAGGTGAAACTGATGTTCATTTGTGTTGTTTTTTTTTTTGTGTGTGTGTGTCTGTGCAAATACAGTGGTACCTGAGGCTACATACACTTCAGGTTACATACGCTTCAGGTTACAGACTCCGCTAACCCAGAAATAGTACCTTGGGTTAAGAACTTTGCTTCAGGATGAGAACAGAAATTGTGTTCCGGCGGCGCGGCGGCAGCAGGAGGCCTCATTAGATAAAGTGGTGCTTCAGGTTAAGAACAGTTTCAGGTTAAGAACGGACCTCCGGAACGAATTAAGTACTTAAACCAAGGTACCACTGTAAGACTCTTCTGTACTTTCCTCCCCATTCTCACTCACAGGCGAAATATAACTACTTCAATGGGGAGGGACAGATTTATTTATCATGCGAGGGATTTATTAACCACTGAAACATTAAAATAATACCATACAGTAAGAATAAACGCAAATAAAACAAATAGCACAATTCTAAAAAAATAAAATAAACCCAGAGCTGCTCACAAATTCCTGCATTTCAGAGGGTTGGACTAGAAGACCCGTGGGGTCCCTTCCAACTCTATGATTCTATGAAGTAAACTTGGACTTCTGGGAAAACCTAGAGAAACAGAAAGGCTTTTTAGTGTTGGTGCTGGTATGACTTCAATGAGCAGCGTATTCCACCTGAACCTGCATGGAAAGACCTGGTCCAGACTATCATAGGACAAACTAAAATGTCTCTTTGCCCTGGAATTAATTTCCCTCTTGTACAATAAGAAGTATGGTGGAGGGAAAAGCTTTTTTTTCTTGAGGCCAAGGGGATTTTCAGAGGCATTTATAGGTTGTTCCATGGTAATCTTAAATGCTGTGACTTTTTTTTTTATTGTGACTTCAATATCCAGGAGAACTGAGGCTCATATCAAAATTAATGGCTTTATCATGTGCCAGAGTGAACTTTCCCACTTATCACATTGATCCTGTGGGTATTATTTGTTTTGTCTTCTCTTGTGTGGCATGGCTTTCTAGAATCATTAATTTTGCTAAATATATTAAGACTGCAATCCTATACACACCAACCTGGGAGTAAGCCTTATTGAACACTGGGATTTATTTCTGAGCAACCTTTTGGTGCAGCATGTTTGGGTACTTCATGACCTCACCTTCTAGCACAGCCCAAACCTGGACATATGGACTAATCCAGGTGTAGACTTGAGGCTTGTTGGATCTGCTTTATTACTTATTAGAACCCCAAGTACAAAACCCCCCAATTAAAATAGCAGGGTCCCCATTAGCAGATTCTTAACCAGGGATTATTTTTCAATAGCAAAACAACTGTGTTCACAGACCTTTCACATAAAAACCAACCACTGGTTAGCATTCTTCAATTCAACAAGCAGCATTTTATTGTTGTATCAATTGGGAGTCAGATCACTTAGCTATCTCCCAGCTGATTTCAGCCCTGCCCACCCCTGATTACAACAGTTGGGATCATCCTGCATATTGTTAAAACTCTTTCAGGTTCCTTCATGTCCTATATGCTTAAGACGGTGGACCTGACTTCACACTGTGTTAGTACTGCACTCTGAAATATCCTCATTTTAGGACAGAGCTGAATGTTTTCCAAAGATAACATCTTTTCAGCACACAAAAGCGGCTCTGGGGGAAGCTTCTAAAAACCTAGCTACTTTATTATTTATGTCCCTATTTTCAATTTAAGGAAAATCAACAGAGCTTACAAGAACAATGCATACAACAAAACAAAAGTTCAAAGAAGCCAGTGAATTGAAATAGTACCACCATACTAAAACACCAATAAACAGCAGTATTAAACCTTCTTGGCATTTAATTATCACAACTGTGAGCATCAGTTACAATTAAAATACCCAAGAAGAGTCCTGCTGCATGACCACTGTGAGAACAAGATGCTGGAGTAGATGAGCCAAGTGCAGTCCCAGTGCAGTCATATACCATAGATTTGTTTAATGGCATTGTGATATTGGCAGTTTTATTTTCACTCCCTCTCCCAATGATCCTAACATGGAATCTACCTTTTCCATAGCTGCTACACACAGGGTCAACATTCTGATTCAGCTATCCACTACAATCCCAAAGCCCTTATTTCTGGCTAGTTGCTGCCTGTTCAGACCCATGAATGTGTATGTAGAATTAGCTTTTGTTGTCGTTGTTGTAGTGTGCATCACACTGAATGGCATTTGCCATTTTCCTGACCATTGGAGCTCTTCAGAATCTATTTTTGTTTTAAACACCACAAACAGTTTGGCATCACGAGCAAACTTGGCTACCTCACTGCCTCAACCCTAAGTCTCGAACTTTTATGAACAAATTAAAAAGCACAATTCCTAGTACCAGTCCTAGGGGGACTCTACTTTCTATGTCCTTCCACTGCAGAATATGAACTCTCTGCTTCCTTAACTGGTTACTGATCCATAAGAGGATCTACCCTCTTAGTTCATGACTTTTAATCTTACTTAGGAGCCTTTGATGAAATATATTATCAAAAGCTAAGTAAACAATTATCAGAAGTAGACCTAAACAGATGTTTAGATTTATTATTTTTATTTTTAAACTATATGCTTATTTTATGTATCTCGTTTTTAAATGGTTGGTGAATTGGTTGGTATTTTAAATATGTTGTAAGTAACTTCGAAACATTTTTGTAATAAGTGATGAGTGCATAATAATAATAACAATAATAATATACATTGTACACAATTCCAACTCAATTACTTCTATCTATGTGCTTGTCTACATTCTCAAAGAACCCTAAAAGACAGGACTTGCTCTTGCGGAAGCCATGCTGGTTCTGCTTCAGCAAGGGTTGTTCTTCTATATGCTGGATAATTCTAACAATGCATTTCGTGAGTTTTCCCAGAACAAAACTGGCCTGTAGTTTCCAGGGTCCAAATGGATCCCTTTTGTATAATTGGTGTTAGACTGAATATTTTCCAGTCTTCCACAATGGTCTGATCTTGGGGACAAGTTATATATTTTGTCTTATAAGTTCAAAAATTTCACATTGCTTACTGACAAAATTTGTCAGTAAGACCTAGAACTGGCATTATGAAGCAGGTCATTTTTTCAAACAAAAATTGCTGCTGGAACTGGGACGACAGAGAAGATTGCAGTGAAGTGAGCTCACCTGAATGTCTGGTGTGCTTATATGTATGTATGTTTGTATGCATGTGTGTTTTGCAAGCCTCTTAAATATGTGTTGGCTCAAAATGTTCAGCACTTTGTGAAAGCAGGTATCCATGAAACAAGTTAATTGCCTTTTGCTGCCTGGAGAGAAAATCCTTATGAAACACCCATACCCATTTCGGCTCAGCCCTATTGACCTCTCCTTTATGTTATTACTTTCTGAAGTATTTGGAGTATTCTTCCCATGCCTTGCCTCTTCATGTGTAACCAAAGTAGTTTGTTCCAGTGACCACTTAGGAATTATGAAAGCCAAATTCATTTCACAGGTGATACAGCTTTCAGTCATGGTTACTCTGGGATAGATTTAAACTGGCAGAACAATGCAATAGCTGCATTGCTATCATTCAAGGCCTGAGCAACTTGGTTAAGGCAAACCATTTCCTGAGTTATAGGGCACTAGAGAATGCCAGTATCATGTTTTACCATTTTAATTTCTTCGGTTCAATTGATCAGCTGCCAACAGGGAAATTTCAAACCCATGTAACACCAAGCAGGGTTGAACAGAAATTATTGAACCCGAACACCCCTGTTTTCTCTTTTAATGCATATAATGGATGCAGCCAAACTCAGTGTTCTTTAGGAATATTTTGACCATCGGTTTCTACAAGTGAAATCTGCAACAAAACCAGCTGGATGCCCCCTTCCATGATACCACATTTTATTCCCCCTCCTAGGTTTACACACAGAGAGGTGTGCCCCATTGCATTTTAGGTGCCTAAAGATCTTTTGCTCAATGTGCTTTACAAGCTGAACCCATGCAATCAGAATTAAGCAATCGTAAGTACTTTAAGAAAACTGCATACAATTACAGTCAGGCAGATCTTAACAAAATGGGCATTATGTTAGGTGCTACTGCTGTGTGCATGGAACAGACTCTCTTTCAAGGCATACCTATGGATTCTTCTTCTTGGTGATATAGCTAAGCGGGCTGTCATAATGAGTGCCTGTACTTTGAAATTCACCATTAACCTACTGCACAAGACTTTTTGTTGTTTTTGATGCAACAGAGCTGCTGAATAACATACAATACACACCACTTCACCCATGCCTGGTTTGCTGACAAGTGTCTACAAAATGCCAAATATTCCACGAAGTTACAAAGGGAATGTCCAGTGTTTGAAACTCCCATTGTTCTAGGCACATTCTGAGACAGGGAATTTCTTTAGCGCAAGCAGTCTCTGAGCTCTGGGTGCAGTACTGTGCCTAAGATTTCAGGTTAAAACTGCAGAGTGGAAGGAAAGGAAGAACTTTTTCTGCCTCCCCACTTCCAGCTACTCTCTGAAGACTGAAAAATAGATCCTCTTAAGAATATTAGGGGGGTGGGCAGGGGAAGGACTAGACCATGTGAAAAACGAACATAATATTTTAACTGCAGTTCATTCATTTTCAGCTTTGTATTCTTGTTATTTAAAAAGCATGCCTAGACATTCCGTTGTTGTGCCCTTAACCTAGGTTTAAGGTGCCATTTAGCTCCTAGCTTTCATATCTCAGTTTCTAACATTGGGCTTGTCCACACTTCCACTTGCCCCACTGCTTCCTCCTGGGAAAACCCAGCACCCTTAGCAAACTACAATTTCCAGGATACTTTGTGGAAAACTATGTTAAAGTGGTGTTCAAGCACACTTTACCTCTGCAAAATGGTTTCCTTTGTTAGCCTTGGCTCTTGTTCAGCCCTCTGAAGACATGGGGGCAAAACCACAGTGGGTCTTATTGCTCCAGACATGAGCCTTAGCACAAAGGATAGAAAACAATGGAGAGGGGAGGGACTATTGAAGTCTTGGCCTCCAAAATGCACTTACTAAAGATGGGATAGCTCAGTCAGTAGAGCACGGAACTTAGGATCATGGGTTTGAGCCTCATGTTGGGCAAAAGATTCCTGCATTGTAGGAGTTGGACTAGATGACCCTCGTGGTCCCTTCCAACTCTATAATTCTATGATTCTATGAGTCCAGTTGTAAACGTGTCTAGGATTGTGCTGCATGTCAGCCAGGAATTGCCAGTGATCCAGTATGTGCAAGTTTAAGTCATAGTTTAAATCTGTGATATGTATCTGTGCTCACTCCCAGGTGCTGTTGGTTTTCCATTAGCCCCAGCCAGCATGGTCAATGGTCAGGAGTGATGGGAGTTGTAATTCAGTAATGTCTGGATATTCCATTCTGGTTCAAATAGCATAGATAACATCTCTTCCAACCAGTTCTTCAAAGCTATGACATATTTGTAATTTTATCAGTTCACTCACCAAAATTCCTGGGACACAACTTTACTGTGCTTAAAAATTTTACGCAGGAAAACATATTTCTGTCCAGTCCACAACCAGCCTTCTCTAGTGCTCAGTCATTTGTCTTTTCTGTCAGTCCCACTTTCTGATCCTACTTTTTCATCTCATTTGCTCTTCTGAGCAAGCCACTTGAAGATTGCCAACTGATCACATTATGGGTTACCCATAGCACTATGAATCATTTGGTGATTGACTGACCAGTTGGTTATTCCTCACCTTTTGCTATGATCATAACAGTGCCACAAACAAAGGACAGGCTGACTCCAGCTGCAAGGTGGCATTAAACAATCTGATTCGCCATCAGTGTTGGATCAGTTGCAATCCCTCAAAACACAGAATGTCTCTTGCCTCTAATCTCAGGTAATATTTTTCTTAACATCAAAGACGTGAAAGACACGAGGATGGTCCTGGCAGATGGCAACAGCAATTCATTGTGGCTTCCATAGATCATGGGGCTTAAACCAAATGGCACAAACTGAAGATCATTCAAGGAGAGATTGGAGGGAAGGAAAAGCAAAAGGTACATGTGTGATAAGGAGGAGCTCTAGCTGACAGAAATGGAACTTGAAAAGCAGTTGGACTCTCCACATAGCCCACAAAGAAGAAAATTGGTTTGTGAGAAATATAGGTCATGGCACCGTCCTGGTGTCTTGATGTTAGTGTTCTATAAGTATAGTATATTACCAATGGCAGCATCTGGGACTTCTATTAGAGTTGTGCTTTTCTGTCTGACTCAGACGGCTATTTAATATCCCTTATCTGATCTTGTGTGCTCCGCTTCACACTGACAAATAAAGGGGATTTCTTTAGGATTCATTCACACTGCAAAACCAGTTGCTGAGATATTTTCTTCTGACTAGAGCTAGCAAGGAAGCATGGAGAATAAACGTCTGGCAGTTTGCAGAACAGAAAAAGCATTTAAATAGAACCTGACATTCATCACAATCAATCTTTGGAGCCCATGAAGCCATTTCCAAGGTAAGTGTCTCTAATCTGAATATTTGAGGGTCAGGTTATTTCCTGAGTTTGCACTGCAAGTGAAGCTTTGATTCCCCAAACTTGCTTCTTATCTTGTAATAATTCTAGTGGTTTAATGACACTAGGAGTACAGCTGAGAGGCAGAAAACCAGCAATCCTGTTCCAATCATTTGTATAGTTCTCTTATTCAATAAATTATTGGCTTGGAATATCAGCACATAAAAGGATTGCTCTAGTGTTGCAACATCAAGACATACAAATATTGGGGTGCAAATTTGGTGTGTTTTGGACTGACAATAGAGGCAGGGAATGCCAATGAATCTTTGGAACTCTCCAGAAGCCCTTCAGACCCCCTGATGTTTTCTCCAGGATATAGAACTCATGATCTCATTCTTGCAAATGTATCTTGGCCCCTGGAAGCTGCCTGAGGTTCCAGGTGTTGATGCAGGACCTGCTTTATATCACTTGCAAGTCTCTGTAGTAAGAAGTTCTAGTGTCTATTTTCCATATGACTTCACCTTGACCTCTGGCTGCTACATAGTGGACAGGGGGCCATCATAGGAATGCAGGAATCTTTTTGTCCAACCTGGGACTCAAACCTACAACCCTGAGATTAAGAGTCTAATGTTCTACTGGCTGAGCAATCCTGCAGGGAAGCTACTATCTGATTAAAAACACTCTTAATCCACCAGACTCTTACCAACATTTGTAAACAGCGACTTTTGACAAAAATGAAGGGGCAGAGCCTTTTCAATGGTAGCCCCACAGCCCTGTAGCCAGGATGGGGCCAGTGGGTCCGCCATCCCAACTAGGGGTGTGTCTGGGTTTAAGATTGGCTTTTTAATTTGTGTCATGATGATGTGAGCTTGCATTTAAAGAATGACAGCTTGTTTTAAGAAAAGAAACAATTGTAGTTAAAATATGGCAGGAGCTTCTGGTACTTCCTCCAAAAGTGGATTAGAAACAAGACCCCATACTTGTGGAATTCTGTGTCCCAGGAAATTTAAGTGACCCCATCTTTCAAAACTTTTAACAAGCAACTTAAAACATCTTTGGTTCAGCTTTGGATTAAATGCTGTTGTTTTTACTAATTGCTGCCATTTTAGCTGCTAGTGTTCAATTTTAAAGGCATGTAATGCTGTTTTAATTGGATGATTGCTGCACTGATGTTGTATTTTATTAGATGTTGTGTACCTAAAAGGCTGTGGGATATATATATGAATCATCATCATCATCATCATCATCATCATCATTGTTATTAATTACACTTGTTAGTCGCTTGTCACCTAAAGGTCTCTAAGTGACTTGCATTAAAATTACATTAAAATACATTCACATACATTAACATAAGCACTTTATACCATTATCAGAGGAAATTAATAAAATGCTGTCCAGATCAGAAGATCACCTTAATGATTTTTAGGGTGCTTGATGCTGAGGAGCAATGAACTGCAAGTATCCATCCTCTGTAAATTTTAAGGTGCTTCCATATTAGATAGATAGTCTGGATTTCAGCAAGGCTTGCACAAAGCACAGCAGCTTTATCCTGCTCTAGAATTCACTTTGGAGAATAGAATAATAGTTCTCCCCAAACTATCCATATATGTGATATGTGTTCACATTTTCTGCACTGTGTGCACTACATTGTCTCAGGTCTGAGGCATATATTTGGAAACTGCAGTCATTGGTCATAATGCTTTGTGTTAGTTTACTAGGGAAAGGAGGACAACACCTCTGGTAAATTAAGATCTCAACAGAGCCCATCAATCTGGCGTCTTCTTTTTCCCATCCTCTAATTGCCTTTGCGGTCATGAAAACCCTCCTGTTCCTTCTGTAGCCTCACAGGCATATGATAAGCAGCATCTTTTGCAGGAATGGAAACAGCTGGCTTCATTTGAAGCCCAAGAAAGTTGTTGCTCCATTGCCGCTCAGTCAGTGTGCTTCCAGCCTTGCATCAAGACGCCAAAGGCACCCATCAGACTGTAGGATCATCTGTAATACAAAGCAGTGACTGTGGCAGCTGGAGCTGTTTCTTATAATGAAAGCCAATCCAAAACACACTGTGATGTGAATGGTGGGGTTGGAAGTGGGCAAAGGGGACCTTGAACCCCTCTTGCAAATGGGGTGTGTGTAAATGTAAAATTCTACATAATTCACAGGAGCAGGGGCTTACCAGGTAGCAATGCTGGTAGTCGTCTTTCCCCCCCCTCTCTTCCAGCTTCCCAGGTTGAGGTAGGCGGCTTCTTCCTAGCAGCCAGCTCCCACCTGCTCAGTGCCCAAAGGGAGTTATGTTACACCATTGTATTGACAGCATCGTTCTAGAGCAGGGACAGTGAATCTGTGCCCTCCAGATGTTGAGTGGGCTAATGGCAGTTGGAGTCAAACCACACCTGGAGAGCCACAGTTTCCCCATTCTTGATTGAGGGGTGCTGTGTGTAGGTGTGTGATGGCAGTTTCCACTTGGTAGAAAGAGTGTGTCATTCACAGCTCATGCACAATCTCAAATCTAGTATAGAATACACCCATTTCTTCCTAAGCCTAATCCTTTTGTTTGTTGGTTATCATTTATATAATGTCCCCCAGCCCATCCGCCAGCTGCACCCTGACTGACTATACTGCTTTCCTTTTAACTCCATGCCTCCCAGATGTGACCACCTGATTCCCACCTGAGGTATCCCATCTGAGGTAACTGGAGCGCCTACTGGTTGTATCATAGATGTACTACCACAAAGAGTCTTTCCACTCAGTGTCTTATCAGCCTTGTGCATGTCCTGCAGGACCCAACAGTCATATCCTGCAGTTCCAGAACAGAGGCAGCCCTTTCCATAATGCTGCTGGTGTTTTCCACACCCATACTGGTCCATTTGCAAAAGCTGTGCTGAAAAGTAACAAAGCATGCAAATAACCCAATGACCATTTCAAAAGGAAAGTGAAGCAACATGCCAGACCAACCTGGGCTAACATAAATATTCCCCAGCCCTTGTAAAGAGCAGTAGCTAGAGTTCAGGGTGTTGCATCCTATTCCCTCATATGGGTTGGCCACTGTGCTTCCAGAGCTGGCACAACCAGCAACATTGGAGGTAGACAGAAGCTGGCATTTATGTGCCCTGACCCTAATCTCAGATAAAGTCTCATGAATCCTAAGCTTGGTCTGATACCTTGTAAGACCTTCAGGTAATACATGACAGCCTCTTCCTTTCTCCTCGGAGGTCAACCCTCTCCCTGAATACTTTCCCCACGGCAGATGATTGAGGACCTTTTCTCCACTTGGCTCTCTGGCTGCTCCCATTTTTGTGGATATTGAGAGGCAGCAACTGATGAAGATTCCCTCAGGTGGTAATTTAGTTTAGTAAATGCCTTTGATGCTCCTTCCTTGCCTGTGGCCCAGCAAAGCCTCTCAGATCAGCACAGAATTCCCTCTTGACTATTTATTTTTAGAACTTGGATTCTGCCTTCTTATCTGAATTGGTAGCTGAGTTGGATCACAGCATAGAAAAATGGGAGTACAAGAGTGATAAATAAGCAATGAAAATCACAACAAAACCATAAAAGAAACAGCCATATCCAAAGCATTCAAAAACAAACAAAACCATAAATGGGTTATAACTCATTTCCTTTCTGGCATAACACTGTTGTGTGTGCAAAGTTTGCGCTGCACTTACATGAGACTAAATTTAAGCATTTTCCTTTTTAAAAAAACCCCAATATTGTTACAGTGCAACCCTACACATATCTTCAGAAGTAAGCCCCTTTTAGTTTTATTCCCAGGTGAGTATATAGAATTGCAGCCTTCAATAATAAAAATAGTTAATTAATTTTGTTCAGACTGCCTTTTGGTAGCCAAGGTTAAGCTTTCAAGGGTTTAGAATATTGGCATATGTCATAAATCTCTCCGTAGGTTTAAATGTTACCATGTCCTGAATTTAGGGACTGGGGTTCAGGGTTCTGCATTATAAATAAACACATTTAGGAACTTTGCAATTAATATCAGAGAAATGCGGAGCCTTTGCACACAGGGAAATATTTGACTCAGCAGCAGTTTACATGGTCTGCCTAGTGTTATTTTTCTATTAATGATTAAAACGTGAAGTGTTCTAGACGCCACCTACAGCATGATGGCAGAAAAGAATTGCCCCTAAATTCCAATGCTTATTCCTCATATGTATTACAGACGCAAAGGAGGCATGTAAAAATAGCAATTGGAATACTAAAAGTATTTCTTTCCCCCAGCCCCCTTTTTATTTAGCAAAAAGTGCAGTCACGCTGTATAAATAAAAAGTAGCACAGATCAACTGATGGTGCAGCTATTGCCTCTTAGACCATTCTGTCTACCACCCCTTCAAAAGGCAATGCTGAAATTTATGGAAAGATTTTCTCTCTCCATACTAAGTAACTGGCTGATCTCCAAGGCTTTTATTTCCACCCCCCTTCCAGATACTATCCCTTAGGAATAGTGTTGCAACATGAGTGGCTGACATTTTCTTAGAAGGACAAGCTGAACATATCTTTCTGAGTGACAGACATTGATTCATACCTTTCCCTCTTCTTCAAAAAGCTAATGTTCATGCACTGATAAAAATTATTTTGTGCACACTTATTTTACCACGGTAAATGGTATAATTGGCTCTTTTGTGAACTGTAAATATAAAATAGTCTTTGTGTGCAGTGTAGAGATCCACAGTAAATAAGCCCAAATGTAGAGCTACTATTATATCTGCTGTACTGAATGAAAGTTGTAATAGTGAAGGGATTATAAAGTACCGGTAGTTTTAGCTTTTAGATTTGAAGAACTTCTGAAGGATCTGAGAAGCATCTTTGGTGCATCTGATGAAGCATGGTCCACAAAACCTTAGGTAGAGGTAAAGGGATCCCTGACAATTAGGTCCAGTCACGGATGACTCTGGGGTTGCAGCGCTCATCTCGCTTTATTGGCCGAGGGAGCCGGCGTACAGCTTCCGGGTCATGTGGCCAGCATGACTAAGCCGCTTCTGGCGAACCAGAGCAGCACAAGGAAATGTGTTTACCTTCCTGCTGGAGCAGTACCTATTTATCTACTTGCACTTTGACATGCTTTTGAACTGCTAGGTTGGCAGGAGCCACAAAACCTTATGCCATACTAAATTTGTTAGTATTTAAGGTGCCACGAATCTTTGCGTTGTTTTAGTGTATCAGACTATCCTGGTGCATATGGTGAGAGATAGGACTGAAGTGGGCTTTTGTGTCAAGTTTGTAGCATTTCCTCCAGGCTTTGGTTATTATAATCTGGGGTTAATTAGTATTTTGTCCACTGACCGGTTGACTGCAGTGGGAGAGAGGAAGTGGTTTCTGCCCTAGGCTGAGCATCTGTTAATGGAACCTGCCTTACTGGGTGAAAGACAGGAAACAAATGTGCTTATGCTAGGTGAGGTAGCATGGCTGATCATCTTCTTCTTCTTCTTCTTCTTCTTCTTCTTCTTCTTCTTCTTCTTCAGTTAACTGCTATTCCTAATGTCTTTGCAACTTTTGTTTAGCTGAGAGTTGTAAATCTGACAGTGAATAACAGGTGCTAGGTAGTCTGTATTAGTGTGACCGGAGGTGCAAAATTTGGGAATCATAGAATTGTAGAGTTGGAAGGGACCCCAAGGGTCATCTAGTCCAATCCCTGCAATGCAGGAATAGGGTCAGTGGGGTACGTGTACGTGTCAGTGGTATGATTGTGCCAGGATGTGTCTGGGTGAAACAGTGTTAGGGGACGTGGCTTTTGTAATGGCTTTGGTTTAGGCAGCAGGACAGGTCATCATAGGAGATAGGGGCATAGGTTGGGTTGCAGTCCACTCCCATCTCTGGGTTCCTGATGGATGGATGGATTACGCCAACATCCACATCTCTTCTTCCACCACACCAATCTGGTCTGGTGCTGCCCTGAGTATCCAGGCAGGTTTTCAACCTTGCAGCAGTAAGTCAGTTCTTCCTCATTTTACATGGATGTGTGCCTGCAGTAGTATCGTATGCTTGCAATGTCCAATATTTTGGAACCTTCATTTTGGCATATGTTGGAAAAGCAGTGTATTGAGTGAGTATGATATTTCTAATTGATGAGTGATCATAGGGAATGGAGGGTGAATTTTATTTAGGATTAGTCTGCAGTTAATCTCTTCAAAGACCCTGTTGCTAGACTGAGAAATGTAGATGGCTTGACTATTCTGTATTTCTGCCATTGCTTTGTGGGTGGGTAGAAAACCCACATTTAAAACTATTTACATTTATTGTCAGATAAAACAGTCAGCCGTAGCTGATCCAGCCTGACATGATGCTTCACAACATAATGGAAAACTCAGAAGAAGGGTGCAGTGTGTGTTTGCCAATCTGCTATTCAAGGATCATTTAGGAAACACGTTCCTTTTAAGAGCTATTTTCTGGTGACGGATATTCCTCCCCCTCTTTTAAGGATATTCAAGATCTTTGCGGGGGAAATAGCTGAGTGGCATGTATTAATTTGTCAATGTTATTCCTTTGGAACAAACCAGAACAAAGCACAAGTACGGTAAATCGAGGGACTGTGTGTATTGTATGAAATCCCCAAATGGGGTTCCTCTTATCAGTGCTCAAAGATCCAGACCCTCCAAGTGTCCCTATTTTCCAGCGGTGTCCTTGACTTAGAGAAGGTGTCCCAGTTTCTGATTAGATCTCGGAATGTTCCACTTTTCCTTGTTGTTGTTGTTATTTAGTCATTTAGTCGTGTCCGACTCTTCGTGACCCCATGGACCAGAGCACACCAGGCACTCCTGTCTTCCACTGCCTCCCGCAGTTGGGTCAAACTCATTCTGGTAGTTTCGAGAACACTATCCAACCACATCGTCCTCTGTTGTCCCCTTCTCCTTGTGCCCTCCATCTCTCCCAACATCAGGTTCTTTTCCAGGGAGTACTTTCCCTCTGTTTTCTCCCAAAAGGAAAGCAGTGCTGTGATAAGGGCTGTGTACACACTCCTGTTTACTCTGCAACCAGTACACTCCCAACAATGGTTTGGGAAGCAGTGTACACACAATGTTAGCCACAGTCCATTGTTTCTTAAGAAATACTGCATTTTGATGTGTTTGTCCCCAATCCAGCTTTGAGCTGAATTGAGAAAAAGAAAGACCGACCTTTGCTTCAATATTGTAATGTATACACCCCAAGTTTAAGAAGCATCAAACAATGGAAGGAAGATTGTAGTAGCATGAGAACAATTTCTTAACACCATACTTACCATGAAGAAATAGATGTGAAACTCTTAAGCTTCGTGTGCACAACTTCGTGTGCATATATTTCGAGGGCTGGTAAAATAAATTTTATGTAGCTTCATTTGCATGCCAGGATGCTGAAAGTCCAGTCTTATGCCAAGTTAGACATGAAGAAGTCCAAGTTAGTTGCCGTTCTCCATGCTTAACCTGCCTTCCTATGCCAAACTTTTCTCAGAACCAAGTCCAAGTGAGACCCCAGCTCTAAACACAAACGTCACTGTTTCCCTAGCAATGGGTATGATGTAGTTTCCTTGGCAACACGATCCATGCTGAAAGCTCTTTGAAACAACTCCGACCCTCAAGTCAAGTTTTTCTTTCAGCTTAACAGTTCTTATGTTTGTTCTCAGGTTGTTGGCTGTTGAAAACCATTATCCCCCCCCCCACACTTTTGCTATTTAAATAATCAAGCTGTAATTGCATTTTGATATTATTATTAACTACCAAGATGCATTTATTCTCATATTCATGGCCTGATGGTGAGGGAGTTTATCTGCAGTTCCTTTATGTTTTGGAAATGGTATTGCTACTGCAGTGCTCAAGATTTATTTATTTTTTAAAGGTGAATCTTGCAGGTAGAACTATCAATTATAAGATGTCACAAATCAAAACTGCCTCCATGTTCTCATTCAGAATTGTTTATCTTCTGAAACAATCATGACACTTGAAGGACTTGGAAACATTTTGTATTTCCAGCGATGCTTTTGCAGATCTGTTTGCAAACACTGAGCAGTATATCTGCTGATCACACATAGTAAGTTAACATCATCTGTCTACCATGATTGACTCTTCCCCTAGGAATGCCCTGACTCCACAGCAAAGGATTTTGCATTGAGAACTGCTTCAGGAAAGTCTGCCATAGATTAGTTTCAAAAACCCTAGATGGTGCTCCTGCGGAGTTCTTTAGGAGGTGAACCACCATGGAGCAATGCCCATCTTAAATTTCCCTGGAGCAGTCTGAGATTTCTAAGGTTTGGTGTTCTGATTATTGCAAGTGATCAAGCATGCATTTCTCTCTGTGATGTGCCACTTTGGGGTACTGTTTTCTCTTTAGTCACACACTGAAGAAGAATCCAATGGCAGCTACAGGTTGATAGACCAGTGGTCTTGACTAAAGGTGTGTCTGTTTGGAGCTTCACACCTGAAGAGCATTAGATTGCAGCAAAAACGAGGGCTGCCTAGTTTGACCTTGATTTAATGATAAAGAACCATAAAAAGAGAAAGCAGGGACTTTGAAGTTGCCCAACAACAGGTACTACCTGGTTATTCGACTGAGCAGGAACACATCTCACCTGGTCACAGTCTTCCCCACTATGATGAGATGTATTATATCTTGGTTTGAATTAGAGTAAATATTTTTAAATTTGCATGGGTTGACAGTTTATTTCCAGACCCAATTCAAGGTTCTTACCTTAATGTTTCAACCCCTAAAGGCCTTAGGCCCTAAATACCTGAAAGACTGCCTCTTTTCCCATAGACCTTCTTGGGTGTTAAGATGAACAGAGAAGGCTCTCTTGGTAATTCTACTGTGCTTAGAAATTTGGGGTAGTGGTGGACCTGGAGGTACCAATCTCTGGTATTCTCTGTGGCATCTCCCTCCTCACAGAGGTGTGTCTGGCACCTTCATTACATAGTTTATAATACAGTGGAACCCCAGGTTACGTACTTAATTAGTTCCAGAGGTCTGTTCTTAACCTGAAACTGTTCTTAACCTGAAGCACCACTTTAGCTAATGGGGCCCCCCGCTGTTGCTGCGCCGCCGTTCTTAACCTAAGGTAATATTTCTGGGTTAGCGGAGTCTGTAACCTGAAGCGTATGTAAACTGAAGCATATATAACCCGAGGTATCACTGTATATGCTGAAGATGCACCTCTTTCTAGCTTTTTGACACCTGAGATATGCGTTTTCATGACCCACCCTATTCTTGTGGCTGTAATTTGTTCTAACTCATTTTAATATTGAATCTAAAATTGTTGTAATCCTCCCTGAGGTCTAGTGAAAACAACAACTAATTCTACATGGGATTATGCCCTAGATGTTTTATTGACTCCATCTTAAAATTGGACTGCTGGTGCAGTATCTATTGCCCACATTTTTACTTTTAAAAACCTTATTTTCCAAAGATATCCTCTACTGGAATATACCTCAAGCAACATGAAATTAGAAGCAATTGAGATTAAAGCTCAGTTTTTATTAAGTTTGTCCTGTTTCTTATATAGGCAAAGGAGAGAAAACAGCTCTTAATATCACCCAGCTGTGCTTCCAAATCTGATTTATGGCAAATGAAATTAGTCTAAAGTGTCTCATACCTAGTGACTTCCCTGTCTTATATACTCTTATTTGTGACTTTGAATAAAATGTGTCTTTAGCTGTTTGAAGCTTTTTAAAAACAACAGATGAAGTTCTGCATGATTTCCCACCTCCCCTTTCAAATTAAAACAGCTTACTTAGAAATGAGATGCAGCTTTTCTCCAGCAGATTAAAAACTTATTAAAGAGTTACCCAGTGGTGCCATGGCTATAGTTAAAGCTCTTGGAGTTTCTATTATACTTGGTTTATATTATGGTGGCTAAAAGACTGGAATACAAATTTCTAGCTTTGTGGCTAATTAATATTTTTCTCCCTAGAAAGGAGTGGGCTTCCCCTGCCCCTAAGAACCCATTATACTTAATTCTGCGTTGCTTTCCGTAAACCAGAGACTGCAGTAGGTCACAGACGTGGTGAAGAATTATGTGATGCATTGAATTATTCTGAACCAAGCAGAAACTTCCAGGTGTCAGAAATTGGAAGGAGGAAATGCTGGAGTCTCATAATTCATGGACTGCAAGATATTCAGTACCTGGTGGCTTCCTTTGCTTGTAATAGATTGTATTCTCATCTAGGTAGAAATTGCGGGATTGTCTTTTAAATAGTGAGGACTACTTCTGCTCATTTAGGAGAATATAAGTCAGGCTCTTCCCCAACCTGGTGCCCTCCAGATGTTTTGGCTGCAAGAAAGGCTTAGGAGGTGCAGTCCGACACATCTGGAGGGCACCAGGTTGGGGAAGAGCCTGACTTATGTTATGTATGGCCTGGAAGTCAGAGGCATCCCATGGAGTCTAAATTCTAAAGTGGAGTAAAGGTAAGCATGACTCCTTGGCATATAATTATTTAAATTATGCAAATTTCAAAATTATGATTGATGTGCATTGAATCTGAGCTTATAAAGAGAAGCTCAAATGCAACAATTCAGTGGAGATGATGGAAAACTGGCTAAGTAGCCAAGAAGCATCATACATTTAAAGTGTTTCTGGATGTTGCACGTTGCCCCAATCTATGATCAGTGTGAGCTTCCAGGCACTTACCTGGGGTTTTGTTTTCTCAGAATGAGGGACAGCGGAGATAGTGGTGACTTTATGAACATATACAACCTGAACCTACAATGGAGGACTCACAGCATTAACACCTCATAAGGTCTTTCCCATAGCCACAGCCTTGGATTCAAGCAGAAATCAAGCATGTCTCTGCCTCTCAGGCTTCTGCCTGCCTCCTGCTTCTAGCCCAGCTCTCACACACCTCACCTCCTGCTTTTGTCCTTCTAACTGCTAGCTAGTTAAGGGAGAGGGGGTACTCACTTGTCCTCAGGCACAGAGTCACTTCCTTTGTTACCTTAAGGATCATTACCAAGAACCTGGCATAGCTGTTCCAGCAGTTGAATCCTTGCTGGATCCAGGGATTAGAAGGGACTCAGGCATATAGACTACCCCCACTCCCACCCCGCTTCAAAAAACCCCTCACAACACTGGGCATTTTTCTCCAAATTTCATGAACTGAGGTAATCCCCCCCCCCCCAAAAAAAAAAAAACCTCACAAAGTTTCTGATGCGGTCTCATCAACCTAACAGGCTTGGACAGAACAAACGGGAAGGGTTGTTGGTTCTTATGTTGGGTTGTGTTTAGTTTTTAAAAACAACAACCTGGAGAAGTTAGAAGCAACCATGTCGAACACAGGATGTGCAAATAGGGCTACAATAATCAATGAATCTTGCTCAGTTTTCCATTGTTAAAAAGAATGCACGGGGCACATACTATTTTGTTTATGAAGCTTGCATAATCATATTTGTAGCATGGCTTGCATCTTATCTTTGCTTGGAACAAAAACTGAATCCATTACTGTTGCTTCAAAGTGGCGATAAAGGCCTTTTATGCTATTCTTGTTCCAAGCCGCAATCACCATTGCAAATACTGTTGAACACTATATGGTAGGTTGCATTTGCCTAGAAGTCAGCAAACCTTTTCAGCAGGGGGCCGGTTCACTGTCCCTCAGACCTTGTGGGTGGCCAGACTATATATATATATATATTTTTTTTGGGGGGGAGAAAATGAACGAATTCCTATGCCCCACAAATAACCCAGAGATGCATTTTAAATAAAAGCACACATTCTACTCATGTAAAAACACCAGGCAGGCCCCACAAATAACCCAGAGATGCATTTTAAATAAAAGCACACATTCTACTCATGTAAAAACATGCTGATTCCCGGACCATCCATGGGCCGGATTTAGAAAGTGATTGGGCTGGATCTGGCCCCCAGGCCTTAGTTTGCCTACCCATGCATTTGCCTTTCAGGTGCAAATACTTCCCCTACCAAAGGCTGCATTGCAAATGACATTTCCCACACAGAGATAATCTGAATGTCAGGGAAGAGGGCAATGTTTGCATACACTGTCATGGAGAGCTTGGTTGTTATGGTTGTTTGATTTGTGCATTGTGCATTGTTTTATTGTGCATTGTTTCCACATTACTTTTTGTAATGTGGAAATCACTTGGTGGTATTTTAGATGCAAACAGTATATAGCAATGTCTATGAAATAAAACAGAATATGTTGCAAGTGAAATTGTACAGCTTGAGAATCTGACATCACTTTTCAGTGGCTGTAACTTGTTGGATAGACAGATGAAAAACAAAACACAGGGAGTTTCATCTGGTGTTGCTTGTCATACAAGCTACTACTATTCAAATTCCATCCTCTGCAGTGCTTTTGAAAAGTCCTCCTTTTCTTCCTCCACCGGGCTACTGAGATTACTTGTGGTTAGAATTACTTCCACCAGTTCCATACATGTATAATGCTTTCGTACACAGTGTGAAATGAAGCTCATTTTTCTTGGCACAGGCTAACATAATGAAGCATCTTAATGTAGGATACCAGCCTAGGTGTCCTTCTGGTGAATGAGAGATGCCAAATAGATTAGATGTGACAAATGGGACCTGCAGTAAAATGTTACACTTGGATCATCTCTCCTAGCAGGAATGTTCTTGCTCAGGGTTTTCCGCTGAGCATGTGTAGTGTTGTTTTGGTATTCCCCTCCCCTGTGTGTGTGTGTGTGTGTGTGTGTGTGTGTGTATGTATGCATTCTTTGAAGCATGCAGATGCCTTCCACTGGGTTCTCTGTGCAACCCATCTTGGTGACATAGCCGTCAGTACTTTCTACCTGAGTTCACTGTTAGAAAAGAAGATAGTACCTATTATTGGATGACCTTGAATCAAGGAAAGGCTGTGTCAAAATCCATGCCATAACTACAACTTTGAAAGGCAGTGTTCCTTCAGGATAAGTGATGAAATTGCAAACTTCTGCATTCGTAATAACTTTTAACTCTGCTATTCTTAGATTAGATGTTTCATGTATAAACTCTCTATGGCATTAACATACCATTTTGCAAGTGACTTGATGAGCGTTTCAGCTTTGGTGGAGCACCTGATCTAAGTAATTCACAAAGACTGAGCAAAGAAACAGAGTGATGAATAAACAAAGGAAAAGAGCATTGCAAACTAAATGGGTGCTCTTTATCTGTTTAGTGGAGCAAACAGATGTACACTATTAACACATATCTTAGGGCAAGTTCTGTACTTGCATAATGGGAAGATGCTGCAGTAGGCTTCGCTGTAGTGTTTCCACTACCAAGAAAGAGAGGATCTACCCTGACCTCAAAAACTATGTTTATAGAGCTGCTTCTTTGGAAACAGTTAAAAACCCTTAAGAAAAACAAACAAAAGGCCTTAGAAGCCCAGAATACTGAATCTGGGCATCTGAAAAGCTACAGATGAGATAAATTATTTTCTCCTTGAAGAGACATGCTGTTGTATCAGCTGTAAACAAAGCATACTTGATACTAATCTCCCTCTGCGGCACTAAGGCCTCTGCCAGAATGTAAGACCCCCACCAATTGTGTCACACCAGCTAAAAGCTCATAGAAATGCCTGGGCAGGGAGGTAGGGCAGTGCAGTGGCTGGATTAAAAAGAGAGGGCAGGAATCCTGCACCTTTTAATAGTACTGTACTGCAGAAGAGAGGGGGGTAGCATGTATGGCAAGCCCTGTCCTCTTAACTCCCCCCCTCTCCATCTGGCCACCCAACTGTGCAGAGGAGAACAGACTGTGCTTAAGGGGTGGGGGAGAAGGAGCCTGGTTCAATGAAGATAGGTTTTCTATTTCATTGCGGACAAAGTGACTGTTCTTGAAGCCTGTTCTTGCAAGCCATTGGGAAGGTTGGAGTTCTCTCTTTTCCCTATGCTTGTTTTTTAAGTTAATGGTGCTCCCGGGTTTTTGTTGTTGCTAAGAAGAAACTTGAAAGCATAACTAAAGTATACATTAGTTTATTTACATGATGCTTTTTCACAATGCGCTGTGTCCAAAGTCGCTTACAACAAAACTCAACAATAATGTTGGAATAATATTGTGGAATGTGCAAAATCATAATTGCACCAACCCCACCCTCGTATCATATTTTTTAAGTGTATTCCTGTTTGTGCATGTGTACATTGCCCCCTTTGGACAGCATTCATTGCTGGCATGCATCCTGTGGAGCAGAGGCCAACATTCAGTGTGGGATTGGCTGTTAAACCACTGTGAGAATTACAACTCTGTAAGGGGAATTGGGGTTTCCTACCAACTTTCAGCACCCTTTAAAACTACAGTACCCAAGGTCCTTTGAAAGTGTTATGAGGCTACTTTAAATGTAAGGTGCAGATGGGGCCCTGCTGAGTGCCACTAAATTACTGCCCTGTTCTGAATAAATGGACTGTTCTCTGAATGGAGAGAAGTAGAAAGTGGAGTCTCCCAAGGATCAGTATCAGGACTTGTGCTTTTTAACTTGTTCATAAACAACCTAGAGTTAGGAGTGCTCAGTGAGATGGCCAGGTTTGCTGATGATACTAAATTGTTCAGGGTTGTTAAAACCAAAAGGGATCGCTATGAGCTCCAAAAGGACCTTTCCAAACTGATTGAATGTGTAATAAAATGTCTACTGAAATTCAATGAAAACAAGTTTAAACTGATGCATGTTGGGGCAGAAAAAATATTAATTTCACTAATACCCTCATGGGGTCTGAACTAGAGGTGATGGACCAGGAACAAGACCTCAGGGTCTTAATAGATAGCTCAATGAAGATTTTGACCCAGTGTGCAGCAGCCATGCAAAGTGCAAATTCAATGCTAGGGATCATTAGGAGAGGAACTGAAAATAAAATTTCCAGTATCATAATGCTGTTATACAAATCTGGTGTGTGACTGCATTTGGAATACTGTATACAGTTCTGGCCACCTCACCAGCAAAAGGATATTGTAGAGTTGGAAAAGGTTCAGAAGAAGGAAGCCAAATGATCAAGTGACTCCCCTATGAAGAAAGGTTGCAGCATTTCGTACTTTTTTGTTTAGAGAAAAAATGAGTAAAATGACATGATAGAAGTTAATAATATTATGCATGGCATGGAGACAGTGGATACAGAATAGTTTTTCTCCCCCTCTCTCACAATCCTAGAACTCGTGGATACCCAATGAAACCGAATGTTAAAGGATTCAAGTCAGATAAAAGAAAGTTCTTCATGCAGCATATGTTAGACTTGTCCCCACAGGAAGAAGTGATGGCTACCAACTTGGATAAGGAGGATTAGATCAATTCATGGAGGAGAGGGCTTGCAGTGGCTACTAGCCATGATGGCTGTGCTCTGCCTTCACAGCTGGAGGCAGCAATGCTTCTGAATACCAGTTGCTGGAAACCACAGGAGGGGAGAATGATCTTCTGCTCGAATCCTGCTTGCTGGTTTGCCACAGGCATCTGGTTGGCCACTGTGGGAACGGGATCCTGGGCTCGATGGGCCATTGGTCTGATCCAGAAGGCTCTTCTTATGTCCTTATGAGTCCCAAACTACATATTTATGTAGTTCTGTGGAAAAGGTCTATAATTTCAAACCTCCTTGCAAAGCACTGAGGAAGTATAGCTATTACTAACCCGAGTTTAATTTACAAATGCTGCAGAGAGATCCTCTGCGGTCTCTCTGGAGACAAGAATCCCGATTAGCGCTGAAATTGTCACAGCATCTGAAATAAGTCTGTGCTAGAAATAAAGAGAAACAAATAGAATACTCTTTAAAACCTATTTGCCTTTTTTGTTTGTTTTGCAGACATCTGGAAGTGTGTCTCCCCAAGCACATGATTACTTCCATGATGGCATCGTGCAAAACAGAAATTATATAGGAAATGTTAAGAACGTATTTACCATGGTTAAGTACTTCATTCCCATGTTTCAAGATTGGGATAATAATCTTACTTTACAAGGGTGGTGAGAAGATTAATGTTTATGCAACATGTTGAAAACATATAGAATGTACTAAGTGCTCTAAATTATTACTGTTAACTCCCACATTGTGTAATGTGAAAGCTACCCATGGGGATTTGTTTTCCAACTCTTGATTTTGAAGCTGTTCTGACTTGATGGAATTATAGCCTTTGGAGCACCCTTTGATGCCTCAAGTCAGATTCCATTCACAAAGAAAGAAGGAGCTGCAAAACCCAAACTGTGTGATGACTGGCTATCCTTCCCACCCAGCAAACTGCTTTTGTGCTGCCACTCACTATGATTATTTTACTGCACAGCTCAAGAGACCAGAGAAAGAAATGGTCTCAGTGAAATCAGTATACGTATCCATCCATATGGATAAGCAACTTCATTTTGTTGGCCCAAAGGTGGAAACAGGAAGAAATGCCAACAAGGGAAGAATGGAGAACGAAACTGATGGAGTATGCAGAAATGGACAAATTAACTGGGAAAATTCGAAACCAACGCGATCAGAGATTCACCGAGGACTGGAACAAATTTACAGAGTATATGAAAACTGTGTGTGAACAGGAAATAACGCTTGTTGGATTTCAAGAAGCTCTGTGAGAAAACAAACTGGAATGTCGCTCAAAAGAGAATATAAAATAGGGATTGTCAAAGTGCAACATAAATGTATGAATGTGAGAAGTTGTGATAAATATGAAAATTGTCAGATAGGCTGATGGAAGTCAAAAAGAATGTATAAGTTAAATTGGATGTTTAATTATAAATGGATTGGTTATTGGAAATTTGAATAAAGATTAATTTCAAAAAAAAAAAAAAAGGATAAGCAACTTCATGTGGACACTTCAATTTCTGCCCTGGGATGCTTTGGGAGGACACAATAGAAATAAATGACACTGCATTTTTATTAGCTCTTATTAATGTTAAAATAACAACACAATCTGAAAATATAAGAAGTTCAACTAGGAGAGATGCTCAATTGTATGTAATCAGCTCTTCAAGAGGATTGAATCATAGACTCACAGAATTGTAGGGATCCCAAGGGACATTTAGTCCAACCCTCTGCAATGCTGGAATCTCACAATCCCTGTGATGGCTTGAATATCTCTCTCCACGGTGTTGCCTGAATAGCAGTTTTGTTGAGAGGTCTGTTCTTTTTTTAAGGGGTCTATTTTGACCCAGGGTTCCACGTTGTTTCAAAGACGGATCTTTTGGAACAAACTTCGGTTGCAGCTCATGGTTCGTGAGGAGACAGCGTAACCACGAGTCTCCACTTGGAAGGCACATTAAGTCAAACCTTAGTTTAGTTTGGAACGAGGAGGAGTAATGCAGTTGTGAGTTACTCTCTGGGAGTCCACATGTTTGTGCAATCTCTGCAAGCCATATTTTGGCTTACCATGTTAGGTAAACCAGCTCAGTGTGCTGAGATAGGGCCTTTTTTGTACTGGCAACAATTCAAAGTATCTCAAATGTATCTACAGTGGTACCTCTGGTTACGTACTTAATTCGTTCCAGAGGTCCGTTCTTAACCTGAATCTGTTCTTAATCTGAGGTACCACTTTAGCTAAAGGAGCCTCCCGCTGCTGCTGCACCGCCGCCGTGCAATTTCTGTTCTCATCCTGAGGTAAAGTTATTAACCCGATGTACTAATTCCGGGTTAGCGGAGTCTGTAACCCGAAGTGTTTGTAACCCGAGGTGCTTGTAACCTGAGGTACCACTGTATTAAGCTCGTAAAATACCATTTCTTCTTCTTTACAATGCGTTATAACAAGAGGGGAAGAGACACAGGGTGATTTGCAACTACAATGCCATACTTAGGATAAAGCTGTTGAAATCAGTGGACTTATTGGCATCTGTTTGTCTCGGGAGACAGTGGAGGAGTATGCCTTTGTGGGTGGAGTCAAACTGTTGGCCCATTGATTTCATTGAGTCTGCTCTGAGTATGACTTAAATACCCCCAATTCTCTTTCCTCTCATTTTCAGAATGAAAATTTACCTTTTGCTGCTGTGCCTCCACCAGTTAGATTAAGAAAACTATTCTTGCTGAGTTTGGGTCGGGGATAGAGATGGGGAAATTGATTCAGTTCACATTTAAAGGTGAATTCTCCCTAATTCGCACTTTCTGAAATTATGCGAGCTGAAACATAGCCATCCGTTGAAATTCACATTTATTTGAATTGTGCAAAGCAGTTCTCCAGTCAAGTAATTTGTACAAAAAATGCACACACTAGGGTAAAATGTGTCTTAAAATGAAAGTATTGGTAGACTAACATACAAAAATGCATTATATCAAGGGAAATTCAAAAAAAACTATACATAAAGCGTGTGTACCAAAATGCTGATGAATTTTCATTGTGACTTTTTAAAAAAAAATGCAAGCTGATGTAGAAATGTGGAGAGCTAAACTTAAAATTGGAAAAATGAGAAGTTGAGAGAAGCTGAAATTGACAGATTCTCTCATCCATAGTGTGTGTGGGAGGGAAGGTCATTTTGACTCTGTATTGATCTTCCCGCTATTGCTACTATTAGGTTAAGCTTTTAAACATTTTTTTAAGGTTGGGATTAGTTTAATTGTGAATGATTTTTAATTTTGAGGTTTCCTTTAATTGTAAACTGCCTTAGGAGCCATGCTTTCTGAAAGGCTGCATGAATGGATAGAATAAAAGCAACTTTGCTAGCAAAAAATGAAATTGAAAATGGCAATATTTGCATATGTAAACTTTATAATTTTAATACTTCCTCATGTTACAAGCATGCTAGCCCACTCTAGAGAGTTGTTTTCTCTTGATGTAAAACGGCAATGGCAAACCTTTGGCCTTCCCAATATTGTTGGACTGCATCTCCATGCTGGCTGTGAGTTGGAAGTCCAACTTCTACAGTTCTGTAGGTTCCACACCCCTGATGTAAAATAGCAGTGCCTCTTCTCATTAAGGAAATGAGGCAAGTGTGAAAATCAGTATCAGTCCAACTATTTGGTTCTGCAGTTTCTGTTCACTATAGCCAAGGTGAGAAACCAAATTTTGCTTTTTAAAATTTCATTGCTTTAAAAATCCCATAAGACTGGGATAAAGTTCCCCACTTAAAAGGATTGTTTTAAAAAAGGAAGGTCTTCAGAAGGTGATGAAGAAAAGACAATCTAAATGGCACTGGCTATGTAATGGCCCGGAGTACCAATGGCTTGTTTCCTGCATTGTGTAGAACAGGCCTCCTGATGAGATGGTACCTGCAGGAGGTCCTCTCTTGCAGAGCACTGTGAAAAAGATTCCTGCTGCTAGCTGGGTAGAATACTCAGATTCTTCCTATTTGTACAGAAGCACACACTCCTTTAAGGCGAACTTCTTCAGGCTATTTCATATGCTAATGCTTCTTCCTACTTTGATGTAGGGAAAATGGTAGGATGCATATGTGGTATATGTATTTTCCTGCTAAATGCATGGAATATACATAATGCTTGGAAATTAGGACCAATCAGCTTCTCTGTGTGAGTGCAGAGTGCAAGATATATTTGTGTGTGAAGACCCCCAAAACCACTCCCCAAAATAAAGACACAATAGACACAGAATTTTGTTTAAGGTTTTTTGGTAATAATTTGGCCACAACTTTATTTATTACAGCATGTGTGTGGTTGCCTAGGCATTGGTTCCCGACTACCTGAAACTGCACTGTGGCAGAAACAGGACTGAGAACTGGGCTCCACCAGAGGTCAGTAAGGGAAAACTGGGGGAGCATGAAGCTACATTCAGCCTCCCAGCTCACCCCAGATGCTCCCAGGGACTCTGGCGTGGCCCTAGCCCCTTGGTGGGGTTCAGACAAAAGCAAGGCGAGCCCCTGGATTTCTTTAAGGCATGCATGCATGCATGTCCAACAGATCACTGGTAGATCACTGGCTCCCCCCAAAGAAGGGGTAGATCACTGTGAGTAGACTCTTGGGAGTTGGCCACCCCTGCTTTAACTGAATTCCCTAGCAGCAGCAATGGAGGGGCAGGCACAGCCAACCACTTCCCCTCCACGAAACATTGAACCAATGCCTAACTGCCAACCTTACAAAGTTGTGACGATTTGCTACACGGTAGGCAAAAACCAAATGGCAACAGCCAATCAGCCAAATGGCAAAATTCCTACCGGACCCCTGCTCCAAAACAGACGACCCCAAGACAGGCATAGCAAGGCCAGGAGAGCAGCCCTAAATATAGGGAGGGAGGGAGATCCGATGCACATCGCAAGAAAGAGAAAGCTCCTTGCAACGTGCAGCAGCTTAAATAGCCCCTCAGTAGCCAAGCAAAAGGGCCAAAATTCTGCCCCAGCAACCGAGGGGCAACCAAGGAGGGGTTGTGGCTATCCAAACAGTCCCGCCCCAACAACATGGAGGCAGTTTAGGTGATCTCACTGCAACATGTGCTCTCCCTGATGGAGGACATGATTTGCAGTGACCCCCCCCCCACTTACATGCCCAATCTGAGTGCAGGTTTCATGCTTTTCTTGCTTGGAAGTGAAATGCACAGTGGGCTTAGAAGACCCACTTCCTTATCCCCTTTATGTCCTCTGTTTTCCAGCCTACTCTGCTTGCATCATCTGCAAGCTAGATTCTGTTAAAGGCCTTCTCTCATCATGTCACTTCTGCTGCTCTTCAGCGAACAACATCTGGGCAGCCCATCCCCTTTCCTTAAGCAGAGCATTCCCAGCTGCTACTGTTCCTTTCATTCCCATCTTCCATTGCTTCTGACAGCACTTGGTCCGGCTGCTAGGTCTGATTAAATTGCTTGAAGGTGTGAATTAAATGTCACTTAAATTCCCTGTCTATTCCAGCCTTGCAGGGACAACATGAAACAGAATTTGAATGCCATAGAGCACCCTTTTGCTCAGAAGTGTTTAAACACTCGGTTTTAGCAATGGACTCGGTCTCTTCAAATATGGTTATCTGCCATCTGAGATGTGAATAGCTCTCTTGAATTATGTTCAAGCCCGGTGCAAAAGCCTGGAAGTAAAATTTTCTTTTAAATGGAATGATGATACTGAAGATGAGTCTCTCTCTCTCTCTCTCTCTCTCTCTCTCTCTCTCTCTCTCTCTCTCCATCCCTTGATATCCTCTTTCTCTTTTGCTATATATAGTGCATTAATATATTTTTTAGCTGCTGTTACTTTCTATAAAGAAATGACATTGGAATCAATATTGAGACAATAGCACATTAGCAAAGTATGCGTTCCCTCTTGTTTTCAGTGATGCTAATGCTTTCTTTTTATATGTTATTGTTAATGCAGCACTCCTTCTCCACTCCTTTTTCTCAAAACAAGCAAACAAACAACACTGCACAATAGATATGCAGTTTGACTTCTTAAGAGCCATAATCACAAGTCTGTACTCAACAGCCGGTAGGCATGTCAGGCAGACTGTGACCAAGAAAATGAGACAAGTGATATGGTGCTGCATGCTGTGGACCACAAATCAATGGCATGATGACAGGCATGGCCAATGTTGCAGATAGCCAATATGCAATGGCTTTTTTCTGGACAATCAAAGGGTGGGGGAGGGTGGTCTGAAGCAAGAAACATGCCAGCAGCAGTATGTAAAGTTTTCACCTTGGAACTGGTGCCTGTTCGTGGTTCAGTCAAGAGATGGCATTTACAATGTAAGTAAGGAGAGGCATTTCCAAGTGGAATGTAGGGTTCCAGTAGCTGATCACCCAGTTGGATTGGATGGCCAAAAATATCCATACATGTACACAGACATATCACCTCTCTATCTCTCTAATCTTGTTAACCTATCTTTAGTACATATTTGCCGTATTAAAAACTCCCTTCCCCTAATCATACCTGCCTTTCCTTGACTACTTCATTACATGCTGCATTACAATGTAAAGGCAGTTAGATACGGTGTAAAATCAGTATGCCGACTGTCACAACAATGGTTTTGCATTTCTTCCTAGACCTTCTTCCCTACTTCTGTTAGTAGTATGCCTCTGAATACCAGTTGCTGTCTGTTGCAGGTGGGGAGGGTGCTGTCGTGCTCAGGTTCTGTTGTGGGATTCCCACGGGCCTCTGGTTGTCTACTGTGAGAGCGGGATGCTCTCACTAGATGGACTTTTGGCCTGACCTAGCAGCTTCCTCTTATGTTCTCAATTCCCTTTTTGCCACCACTTGCCCACATTTTAGGCCTACCACTTATATAATACAAACAATACAGTTCTGTTATAGCTCAGATCTTTACTAAGCTTAAATTGCATCACCTTTGTGGGCAACATGGTGGCATGCTACCTCATCTTCTCACTCCAGTTTTAGCTGCCTTGTTACTCAGCTATTTCAGGTGACATTCTATACAATGAAAAACGTATTTCCCTGAAGTGTGAGAGTCTGAAGGGAGGGGGGGGATAATGAAGACACTGCAGCATGCATATTTCTACATTTGTGAACTATGATTATCACTATGTGGCAGAAGGCACTTGGGCTAGCTAGAGCTCTGTGTGCCAGCTACATGCTGGTGAGCACCGGCACTCCATACCAGAATGTCTTCCTGGGCAGGAACATTTGAGGTTCTGGCCTGGCCTCACCTACCCACGCCAGCCACTAGACCCTTCCCAGTTGCTTCTTCTATTTGGGATGGGACATTCCTCTGAACCCTACTGGGTATGGTTTGTCCATACTCTGGGCTTTTCCCCATGGTGCTAATTCTTTTGGCATAGCTCCTGACTCCTCTCAGACAGCTGCCTGCCGCTCAATCTGATACTAGGTTTAAAGCAAGTGATACTTTTAATTACACTGTAGTAAGTCTTTGTTTCAAAAAACACACACTTCACCGCATGATTCTCAATGGGTCTCTTTCTTTCGCTGTTATCTATGGTTACCATGGTACTATGATGCAGATGAAGCATTGGAGTCAATTCCTGACCTAAATATTAATTTTTTCAGTGTCCCCGACTTGATGTTGAGTGAGGTCTATTTTAAAATGTAGATTTATTAGAATTCTATTAAAAATACTATTTGCTTCAAGTTTGCCATTAATTTTATCCCGGCTCCTGCTGTTACCTCATAACTTAAATTAATACCTGCTGTAAAGAAAACTTCAAGAACTGCACAGTAGTTACTAAAATAATCAAGGTTTGGAGCCATGATTTACACTGCTTAGAATTTATTATCCATACACAGTTGAATATTTTCTCATAGACCAGCAGCATTTATGTTTGGTGTTTCGTCTTGATATTTGCCTTTCTGTTGGTACGTGCCCTCCCTTTTTGGGGTGGGAGGGAAGATAACTGGCCCAAGCTCCCAAGCACAGACAGTTGCACTCGATGGCATTGAAAATAATTGTGTGAATACTATTGCAAGAATGCTTTGCCTCTTTTAGCACTTAGCAATAAGGGACAAAGAAAACGTAACAACTGTTTTTTACTAGTTTTGGACAGCACATTATCTAAAGAAGCATAACTGAACAATGTTCTTGCAGATAAGACCGGGGGGGGGGGGGAATACTAAATGTAGCTTGGATTAAATTGACATATCACAGATTTATTAAGAAGTTTGACTTTTGTATGTCTTTTTTTAAAGCCTTTTAGAAACAACTATTCCTCCATTTTTCTCTTTGGTTTCCTGCAGATTCTTAGGCAGAGAGTGGGATTAGTCCAAAGAAAGACATGCATTCCTCATGAATGCCTCTCCTATGTATTGCTTTGCACATGTAGGTAATACTTTAAAAGTCTTTTGTTTAAAATGAGGGGTGATTAACCCTACATTTTTCTGGCCCTTCTGGCCACAGGAAGGTAGGTTGCTTAATGAATGCCAGAGACTGAGTGATTCACAATCTGCCTAAAAGTGACGATACGACAGTCATAACAAGCTCACTTATGCAGATCTTATAAGTGTCCTTTGGTCCTAGTTCTGTCTTCACCTTCCCTGTCATACCATACAAGGCATTGTCTATGTATTCAGGATCACATTTCACCATGAAGGCTAGGTGTCCAGTTGGTCAATAAGGAGTGGTTGTGTGCGAGAATGTGCGGTGGCAGAGGGAGTAAATTTGACCCTTTGGCCAAAGAAGAAGAAGAGGAGATTAACCATCCCTGCATTGAATTGATATGGCCTAGAGGGCTTAGCCACTGTAAAAACACATTGAATTGCTTCTAAGTGAACCAGAGGCACTGAGGGCTGATTCACAAACTGTACCAGTGCACAGATTAGTTACATGAATGGAGGCAGAGGAGCACCAAGACAATGGCCCCCTGTCCCTCTCCTTTGTTTCCAGTTTTGTGGCCACAATCTCAGTCCTCTATCTTGGCATGCCATGATCTAAATATGAGAAATCTGGAGAGACTCACAGCAGTTCTGAAAAGGCTTCCAGAGCATCCACTTACGTTTCACCAAGAAGGTCTCCCATTTTTGTGTGCATATTTCACCCTGTTCCATGGTGCTATGGTTCAGAAGGGCACACATTGGTTACCAAGCTTCCTTCTAGGGATGATCTACTACTGTAGGCCAAAATATGTGTGTGTGTGTGTGTGTGTGTGTGTGTGTGTGTGTGTGTTTAAGTACTGCATCTCATTTCTTTTCAGATTACAAATTTCAACCTTCTAGATAAAACCGCTGGCTTTTAAACCATTGCCCTTTCCTTCCTCTCTTTCTTCCTCTAAAACCCACACACAAACATAAAATAAATTATCAGTACACAAAGCTACATATTTCAACAAGGCTTTATTTTTTTGTTCACAAAAGTCCCCAAGTCTTCTCTAAATTATATTCACCCAGAATTTGATCGGTAAATAAAGCAACAACAGTAAATTTGGATGGCATGGCAGGAAAACCAAGGCATATGGTTTTTAGTAAACAACTTACTCATAACTACAAAGGACAGCTTTGACTTGCCTCTAAATGTCAATGCACAAAATATCTCCTGCTGTGAGGGAGTATGGTCTTTGCAATATCTTCTGAAACATTCGCCCCAATACCTGTCAGCTATACATGGTGACTTTATGGGGCATGATGGCTGCCTAACCAGTCAGAATGAGCATCAAATTGGATTATGGGAAAATTCCATTGCACCTGACTGCTGTGATGGTCTGTCAAAGGAACATCTGAACTGATTAACAAGCACAGTCCTTAAAATGAGCTCGTCTCATCTGTTAGCAATTTCCAGATTCATTGCTATACTAGGCAGAAGCTGAGTAGGAACTGGATGTGGAAGGAGTAAGAGGGGGAAAATAGATATCTATTCTTTGTTCCATTTCTGTTTAATATTATTTCTCTGCCCATTATTGTAGCACTTGGTACTGGGGTGAATAAGAAATTCAGTTCACATTTTAATGTGTATGAGAAAGATTGCCAGACATCTTCCCACTTAGGTTTTCCTGTGTTTCCAGTGGTTCAACAACTCTGCCCCATTGGTTAATGCTAAGGGTAGTGCCTAGAGCACCTGGGAAGCATTTTGGTTCCCATAGTGCTTCAGCTCCACCCATTCCAATATAGCACACTCCAAAATCTCAAAGGTTTCAAGCAGTTTTGACTCCTTCCATATTGGTTAAGTGGGTGTGGTACAGTGAAAATTGTGGAGAAACTGCACTTGTAATGCCCTCATGTTCCTTTAACTAGAACATGTAAAAGAGCATTGCCAACCTTGCTCAGAATAGCAATTTCTGGGGGTGGGGGAATCTGTTAGGAACAATGTGTTGCCTTTCATTTTAGCATAATATTTTGCAAAAAAATAAATAAATGAGAATTTGCTTGTTTTAACTTCTTTCCTGATTGAGGACATTCAGGAATGTCCAGTTGGGGAGGGCACCACTCCAGATTTGGCTTCCCTGGTAGCAGCATCACTACTGTTTACCAGATAAGGTGGGGCAGGGGTAGAAATGAGGTTGAGAAGACATTGCTGCACTGGCAGAGCCAACCCAGCAATTTTGGGAGTCTGTCTCTGCTGCCCTATGGTGGCACCATGCTATGCCAGGAAAGGCCCTGAGGACATTCCATTACTGAATTCACAGGGGCCTCCACAAAGTTTGGTCTGTGCTTAGTTTTTCACTTTGTCATTGGCCCACCAGGGGATTCATTGCAGCATATTCTGCAGGTTGACACCTGGGCTTTCATAAAAGCTGTTCTGTTCTTATTTGGAAAATGACATTTGGCCTTTTCAAATGTCATTTACAAACTAATGCATGTCTGACCTCTACAATGACATTATCTGGTCTATGTTGTTTTCTGCTATTTAAACCCCCATATCTTGCCTGTTGGTACACTGAACATTCCATGCCTTCTTATGGTGCTGTTTTCTTTTCCCAATACGTGTGTGCTCTTAACAAACCACCCCTTCCTTTCTTCCCTACCTCTTTTTATTTTTATTTTCCATGAAGCCCTATGTAAGTTCTCCCCATCTACTTCCACTTCCTCCTCCTGCCAAACACACCCCAGATGCAATCACAGTTCTGCGTGTCCAAAGTTCCTGGTGACATTTGCATCCAAATGGGAATGCCAACTGGCTTCTAGGACATCGCTTTGTGAGTGCCTGCCCCATTCAGGAGAAGAATGGGCTTGCATGGGGATTTTTCACTGGGGAAATTGTCTGTTTTTGTGGCAAGCCATCTGCCGACTGTTCCTGCCGTGCCATGTGGTACATGGAAATGGCCACAACTACTGTGACTACTCCTTTTTGTCGCTGCTTTGCATTCACATGCCTCTATTTGACTGTGCCAACAAATAGCAGGGTCCTTCTGTGCATATTTGTGTGCAATTACCTTTCAGATAGTTTGCCCTCTAATTCTCCAAAATCTATTGGCCTGGCTAGTAGTGATTAGCTTGATTAAATGTGTTGCGCATCTTGGGCAACAAGTGCAGCCAGCCAGTCAGACATGTGTTATTTCTGTAGCTTTTTACATTGTATTACGTCTGTGGCATGATTACTGGATAGTGAGCTTGCGTTTTCCATGGGATGTGCTTTATCTTCAAGAACTGAATTTTGCTGACTTGTAATCAGATAGCAGGTGTGTGTGTGTGTGTGTGTGTGTGTGTGTGTGTGTGTGTGTAAAAACCAACCATATATTAGGGTCATTTTCATAAAGCATGCTTAAAAATTGCCCATCACCTAACATTGAGACTGAGCTAAAAACTTAGAGTAGGGTGGGATGCCATCTTACTTCTCTCCAGGAAGTCCTAAAAAACATAGAGTTGGAGCAGCTCCCTGCAATGCAGGAATATGCAGCTGTCCCATACAGGGATCAAACCTGCAACCTTGGCTTTATCAGCAACAGACTCTCTCCAACTGAGCTATCTATCCTACTGCTTCCCAACAGACTTAATTGAGCCAAGCCTAATTGCACTGATGTTATTTGAAAAAAGAAAAAAAAAAGACCGAGATAGTTTCACACTAGTCAAATATTACTTTGCTTTTCTTGTCGTTTGTAATGAACCTTCTAGCAAGTGTCACTGAATTTGTAAGGCCAACTATACAGATGGCACATCTGCCTGGTCTGATGTCAGCAGTCCTTATTTATCCACCTTAGCATGTTATCGCAACTCTACATTGCTTCCTTCTCTTTCTCAGCCTCTAGGAAATTCAATTTACCATTTTGAAGAGCAAGTGAAACAGATGTCTTGTTATCACTTGCCACTTTTTGTCCTGGCATGGTCTTGGGGTGATCTGAGGGATTTCTCTTTTGTGAACGTAGCAGTAGGATTGACAGTGGGCACAGAGTGCCTCTTATGTCATGCCCCACCAAAGAGAGGGCACAGATTCGCACGAAATTTGCCTTCGGTAATTTGTTCCTAGATATAAATGTGGAAATAATTACTATTGCAATTTAAATGGAAATACAGTACATCTTACTATAGTTAGGAAGACTGTGACCACATGTCCTGTGTGTCTGCTCAGTCTGCTATCCAGAGACTAACAGTTGGTGGGTGACTTCAAGGCCCCTGTTCTTTATGTTTATGGGATAGATCAGTTGGTAGAGCATGAGACTAGTCCAATCTCCTGCAAGGCAGGAATCTTTTGCCTAACGTGGGCCTCAAACCCACAACCCTGAGATTAAGAGTCTCATGCGCTACTGACTGATATTTCAAAGATTTAGACCTTAGAAGAAATTTTGCATCAGGGGTCAGATAGCAGGATTTTTCATATCAGCCTCAATCCCAGTTATTCTTATGCTTTCTACCACTCATTTACCTCTAATATAGCAGTCTTGACCAACATACTTTCCATGATGGGTGGGATGAAAGGCAAATAAATGTGTGCAGGTCCAGAACCAACAGTCAATGGAGTAATGGATGCGACTCTTGGCTGTGCTTTTGCCATGCAAAGGTCCTCCCACCCACTCATACCAGCAAGCTGGACGCATTGTCACAGATCAAGGGCACATCCCAGCTGGGTAAAGTTAGCCAAGGGCAGGGCTAGGGAGAAACATGGTCTGGAGATATGGATGGCAGCCTGGGAGAGTCCTGGGGGTTAGGTACAGAGGTCCAAAGAACCACATTTAGCTTTCAGGCTGAAGGTTCTACGCTGCTGGCATGCTGAATGTGAATTGGTTTACTTATTTCGTCAAGCCCAGTTCAAAAGTATATCATTCTAGTGAAAAAACAATTTATTTGTTTTTACAGTGCACTCCTGCACCTGCCTCCTCAAAAGTAATCCCCACAGAAGTCAAATGGGCTTACACAATAGGGCTTAGATCTGAGATGGCTTGCATAGAATTGCACTCAGTCTCTTTCCTTGTCTCGTGCTTCCTTGACTCCCAGAGGGCAAATATCTGCTTTGCTTGACATTGGTGTCTTTTTATTTGGCAGACTTGTCCACCTTCTGATGATGTGCAACCTGGAAGACATAATGAGAGGGTTTGGGAATGAAGTTTCTTATAGGCTACTAACAGCCTGAAATGCAAATCATCATCATCACTTAATGTTTGGCCTATGCTAAAAATGCCACACATTCAGGCTAGTGTGTGATAGAAAGCAAAGTAGCCCAACTCAGAGACTAAGAGTGCCATTATTATGTACCATTATTATTTTTCAATGCAGAAGCAAGCGAGGATTATGAACGGCTACATTTCCAGCCACGAGGCTGTGGCATTCTTTGCTGACATACAGAAAATTGCTGATTCCAGTATCTTCCTGGCTTGCTTTCCAAAATGGACCTGGAAATATTTAAATATAATATTCATTTTGCTGCTGCACAGATTGCTGCTGGGAATCTTTAAATCTGTCTCCTTCTTTTTAGTATGATATGGAACCAGTCAGTGTCTGCAGACAGGTTTTATTCTGGCATGTCTTATTTGAGCAACTGTGAGGAATGCTTAAATGGGAGAATAAAAGCATAAGAATTTCCCTCTTTCAGTATTGCCTGGCTTGATTCTTTAACCAATGGAATTAAATGAAACCTATCTCTAGTAAATTGCAAATGTACTCTTAAATGAGCATCACAGATATATTCCTAAAGCAGTGACCTTTAAAGAAAGGCAGCATCTGTCTCTGAAGCTTTAAATGAGCAAATAATACTACCATGTGCAGTTCCTAGTCCTTTATACCATTTCCAACTATAAAAACACCAATGTCATGTTGAGTAGCTAACTTTCCTGAATAACAAAAGTTGTCTTTGATGGGGGATGGACGAATCTATCAATTTTGGTTTCATAGTTTTCCAATCATAAGCTCAGTTCTCCACATTTCCACAGCAATTTGCACATTTTAATTTTTTTAAAAAAAACATTCTCATGAAAAATTCCCCTAATAAATCCATTTTTGCAAACAGTTCCCCTTAATATAATGTAGTTTTGTCTTGTTATTTTCTCTGATATATGCATTTCTATGCATATTTTCCTTAATATAATGCATTTTATATACTTGGAGAGCTGCATCATTCAGAGAAGTGCAAATTTCAAAGGATAGCTGTGTTTCAGTTCATGTCTTGGTTTGAGAAGTGCAAATTAGGTAGTTCCTCATTAAAATGCAAAGGCAACTGAATTTCTTCCCCATTCATATCTCTGTTTTATATCTAGAAATGTAAAAGAGCAGTGTGTCTTGCTTGTATTATTTCTTTGATGGTCACAGGCTCTGTAGCTTCAGCCTCTGGCTGTGCTTAAGGAGTCCATTCACAGCAGCAGCTATCTTCTGGGTCACTACTGCATGAATTGAGGCTTCCTGAGCCTAAATTGTGATGCTTTTTCCTCCCACTTAACAAATTGATGTATGGCTGCAAGGAAGTAGGGAATGAAATATATAATGCTCTAAAAATAGAGCTCCCCTCCCCACAACCCACTGGTAGAGTGTGTGCTTTTTTCCCATTACACTGAGACCAGTCCCTGTCTGTGGCTTTTTAAATTTCATAATTTGTCATGTCACCCAGCAAAATGGACTTTTTCTGTCATGCTGGCCAGTTCAGACTTCAGTTAGCTCACACAAAAGTGGGTTGGTGTGGGTGGCTGCACACAGTGGTTTCAGGCTAGCTAGCGTAATGGAATCTGTGCATTTATGCCACATATAGCACTTTGGAAATGGACCATGAACTTCATATTTCTATGGTTATTTTTCTTCTTGTTTAGAATTAACATCCACCAGCAGGAGAGAGAGAAAGCTGTGGCAGCTGTGGATTAAAACCCACCACAAGCAGCATACAGCTTTTATCTGTTTTGAAAATCTTTGAGTGAAGTACTAGCTTGAAAGGCAGGTGGTCAATGCTTGTGCAACCTTCCAGACTGTAAAATCTCAGCAGTGGCACATAGCCATTGAAAGCAGTGATCTGTAATTATCCTTTTAGGTCTATATTGTTATAGATAAAAAAGGCTTTAATCTACCTTATGCGGCTGAACATGCTCCCTTCCACATGGACACATCAATGGTATATTTCACATGTATCTGTTGGGCTGGTTCAACAGCAGCATTCTTGCTTTGTTTCCAGATTTTAAATTTTGCGAGCAAAATAGTTTACATGGTATGCAAGCACAGGTGCCAACTGCTAGGGGCCTGATGTATTTTTTGAGGGGGCCAGGCCCCCTTAATTTTCAGAGGGCTTTCGGACCTGCTCCCTGGCTCCTCGCGATGTCATATTGCCCCCCATCAGCTAAAGAAGCTGGTGAATCTGTATGCAAGCATAATTATGCACTTATCTGTCACAAGAAGTCACCTCTTCTCCAAATAGGTGAATTTTTGAAATGAAATCCTGCATATGTGTTATTTGTCCCATTTTGTGATTTCTGTCCCTGTTTGTTGTTACTAACCTGACCCCCTCAGATCCTTTCAGTACTCTAGAGAGAATGATATGCCCATTCTACACTCTGTTAGTGGTGTAACCAATGTGTGGACTATGGTTCCCAACACTGGCCATGCTGGCTGAAATTGATGGGAGTTGGACTCCAAAAAAACTTGGAGAACACCACAATGGCTTTCTCTCCTTTATTGCCTGACAAGTCTCTCTCTCTCTCTCTCTCTCTCTCTCTCTCTCTCTAGCTCTCACTCTCACTCTCTCTCTCTCTCTCCTCCATAAATTCTGTGGATTTATTATGGATCTTCAGGTAGAAATGCTTTCTAAGCAGAAGAGAACTTTAATCCCTGACTTTGTTTTGCTGCATATAGAAGGTACTTTATGTTCCTAGTATTGATTTTAAAAGAATGTTATTTTCCACCATTGCATATTTGTATCAATGCCGGATAGACCATTTGAAGTTTTGCTGCAACACAATTAAGTGAAATGATACAGTGCATTGGGCTTTGGCATTCAGGAGCAGCCAAAATAGAAATATTAGAAGTGCAAATGAGATAGAAAGGAAACCTCAAGTTTAAATCTGCCTTATGTGTCACACCATCAGTTGCCATTTCCTTTGTGTGGTACTCAATGTGGTGCCTTTTAACACAATATAAACAAAATTATAATCTTATCAATCAGACTGAGTTTTAGTGAGATCACAGGCACTTTGGCTGCAAGAAGTGAGATGTAAAACAAAATCATTTTCAAAATAAGTGACAACTTTCTAACCTCAGGATTTGAAATAAAATTACACTAAAGTTTTCATTTCATAGTATCTGCAAGAGACAATAAATCAAATTTCTAACAGAGTTCCAAAAGGTCTTTTTTCCTTTTTTAAAAAAGCACATAGGATTGGAAGCAAGGGATAAAGGGGATAAAGGGTCTTGTGAATTATTTTACTTAATAGATGCCGTTTTTTTGCACACACGATTTGGATGGAGAACTGCACCACGAAATTCAGACAAGTATGGATTTTGAAGAACAGCTGTGCTTTGTATTAACATATGGACCAAACTGGATTTCTTCTCCATCCATAGCTATACGCCCTTAACTGGCTTCCCAAAAGGGTTAGCCAGGTTGCATGATAAGCACCCAAGTCAATGCCATCAGTTCTTGCCAGACAGAGGTGCCTTTCTGCTAGCAACCAAACTGGCACACATTGAAATAGTTCACAGTAAACTTGCATTCTTGCTCTTTTCAAAACACTGCACACCATTTAATTTTGTGTGTTTATTGCTTGGGAAGTTATTTTCCCTTTAACAGCAAAAGCACATTCTTCTGTTTTCCTGAAGGGAGGCAGTTAATTTGTCTTGATGCTACTATAAACTGGCAGCAAGAAGCTGATATAGCACCTCCACAAGGACAGCCGTTTCACTTTTTCCTATGCTCTATATTGGCTGACGTTAATCCTGTAATTGAAGCTTCCGGTGTTAGGATTAAGCTGATATTTATCAGTCAAAGCCTGGCAAAAAAGAGAAGAGATTTGTGGTAAATAGCGATTTAGTCTAACTCCTTCCATTCTTTCTCCTTGTCTCCTGCACACACATCGACATCTTTCAATATTTCCCTGTGTTGTTTGTTTTCTTGATCTGTGTAAGCTCTCTATGCTATACCACCCAGGCTGACTACTGAAGGCTACTCCAGTAATTTCTTCAGCCAGGGGAACTGTCTGCTTCCAGCGATTAGGGGGAAAGCAGCCCCTGAAATGTATAATCACATTGTTATGGCAGAACAGCAAATCATATTCATGATCAAAGTTGGCTGCTTCTTCCAGGATAACTAAATGATTTCATGTGAAAACGTACATTAAAATATATGAACGAGGACCTGGAGGTCAAGATGAGGGAATTCTGCTTTGAAATGCAATCAAAGATAATCCAGCCGAATGCCCAACCTCAATGCATAATCTTTTTTACAAATTAATTTACATATTCACGCTAATCTTGCATATTGACATTGATCCATGATTTGGGTCCTACTGTTTAAATGTTTTGGTATGAGATTTGGCTATATATACCACTCTTAATAGGGATGTGAGTGGCACTGTGGTCTAAACCACAGAGCCTAGGGTTTGCTGATCGGAAGGTCAGCAGTTTGAATCCCCGCGATGGGGTGAGCTCCCATTGCTCGGTCCCAGCTCCTGCCAACCTAGCAGTTCGAAAGCACGTCAAAGTGCAAGTAGATAAATAGGTACCGCTCTGGCAGGAAGGTAAATGGTGTTTCTGTGTGCTGCTCTGGTTTCACCAGAAGCGGGTTAGTCATGCTGGCCACATGACCCAGAAAAACTATCTGTGGACAAACGTCGGCTCCCTCAGCCAGTAAAGCGAGATGAGCGCCACAACCCCAGAGTACTCTGCAACTGGACTTAACTGTCAGGGGTCCTTTACCTTTATCTTTTTACCACTCTTAATGCTGCACCTACAGTTCCTCTCCCCCTGAACCACACTGTTTAGAACCACACCACAATTTTCTCTGTGCTGCTGCTGTGTTAAATGTAGACTTTGCAGATATGAAGCGCATCTAAGACAGCTATACTAGTATGCAGAGGACAGTAACTACAGAATTCTGGAGCTGAACCAACCTCATGGGTTTAATAATTGCTCTTCTAAATAAAAGTGCATCTAAAACACCTCCAGGCCACGTCATGGGGGACATCATGTGTCGCTTTATGAAGCCCTGAACAACTTGGGACCATGAAACCTTAAGACCCTTATATCTCAGCTGGATCACTGATGACATCTACAGAAGGGATGTTCGTTGTTACATAGGCCCAACTGGCCTCAACTGGAAGTTAGGCATTTAATGTCACCAAGCATCTAATGTCATTGGTCCCATGCTGTGGAGTGCTTTTCCAGCAGAAATCCATCAGACACCCTTGCTTTTGCCTTTCAGATGTCTCTTCAAGATTTCTTTTATGTCTACACAGGGCTTTGCAATCTTTTTTTATTTTTGATTAGCTAATTGCTTTATAATTATCTTGGTTTTTAATTTTTTAATTGTGTCTTATGTTTTAACATATTTTATGATACGACAGTAATGCTCTTATAAATAAATAAACCTTCATAAATACCATAACCACCCTTGAAACCACAATTACACATTAGAATAGTATAAAAGTCAATGCAGTGAAAGAGCAGATAATGCCACTTCCATTAAAAACAGCACCTAGAGTGAGCAGGCATATCCCTTGCATTTGTTCAACTTTTGAATATCTTGGGCTTTTTAATATTTCATTTATAGCCCATTTAATGCCCAATTTGCACGATGTATTCCTGTGAAGTAAGACAACAAATGTGCATGTATGGATCCAATCAGAACCATTCATGATTGCTTGCATGCACATCATTTGTTGAATGGCCATCAAGGGTATTAAATATTAATTCCCCACAAATATAAAGCAAACTATTGGGAGGGTGGCAGGGGAGAGACCCCCATATAGTGTGCTCTGTGGGCACAGAATACTGACAGACAGGAAGGATGGGAAATGGGGCAGTGGTAGCTGGAATGAAATGAGTGTGGAGTCCTGAACAGCAGTAGCCTACTCAGCAACATTTTGCTGCAAGCCCCACTTGTGGAATCTCAGTGTTCAGAGACAGTATGCCCCATTCACGAACAAACAAAATTCAAGCACAGAAAGGCCTGTCACCTCCATTCCCTGCTTTTGGGTTTCCTGGACACTGATTTTGGACCACTATGGAAGGAAGGAAGCTGCACTAAATGGACCTTTGGTCTAATCCTGCAATGCAATGAGACATCAGTAACATCAATATCTGCTTCAATCTACTGCACATGAACACCTTCTCTGACACTGCACTGCTCATGTGAGTAGACCCTCCTGACACACCGTTATTCACACCTATCATTAGGTGTTTAATAATGTTTAAATCAGCTCTATGAAACTTGGTCAAAAGCTCTAAAGCAGTGCTGACAGGGGTTCCTTGTGCTCTGACTAGTTTGTCAGCACTGTCTGTCACAGATTCCATAATGGTGATGTCTTACAATTTATTTCATATTCCATCTCATCTCTCTTCAATCTGTTTTAAAGTTTGAGCAAACATATTTACTCTTTTGAAACCATTGTCTGAGGTTCCCAATAGGGGAAAAATATATGCTTAAAACAGTGCATATTTTTATGTTTGGCTACATACAGCCTCCTTTAGTCCTGAATTCAGAACATGTAGTACATATATCACTGTTCTGTCCCTTTAGTAATTCTTGCATTGGCTCATGAAATATATTATGCTGGTTATTTCCCACCATTGTTCTCATTCTGGAGCATTTTTCCCCCACTTTGGCTTTCAAAGTGTTTTATTTGCAGGGTTTAAGGAGAAAATGAGCTAAACGTGGAGAAATATGTCTCTGACAGAAAAGGATGTATTAGTGCTTTAGCTGGACATTTATAGGTAATGTGGCCCTTGTTTTCTGGTGCACAGGTTATTATTCTGTAGAAATGAAGAATAGCTTTTAAAAAAGAAAACCATAGCAAATAAATGAAGTCACGGTAGCCCCTAGATCTCAGATATAAGGAAGAAGACAAAAGCACACACGGCTTATGGTGGGCAGCACTGTCTGAAGAGGTGCTCATTTCTTGCTATAGTATGTTTTGCTCAGCTTTTCCCAACCTGGTGCCTACCAGTATTTTGGAATACAGCTTCTATGGAAGATAGTGCATCCTATTCAGGTGCTAGATTTATTCACTCTCAAAGAAATTGTGGAGGGAGGGACGTGGTCCTGTATGTGCCAGCCCTGCCCCAACATCCCTGTCTTCTCTACTCCTGACCTTCACATTTTCAGTGCAAGGTCTGAAGGGAAATTCTGATTGTATTCAACTGAATGTGCACAATCAAGTTTCCCAGTTGTGGGAAGGATTGTAAGTGTGTTCAGACCATCACACTAAATGCACAAAATCTAGGTGTGAAGGGAGTGGGGCAGAGTAGTGCACATTTCCACTTCCCCTCTTTGAATTGTGAGTTGACCTAACACCTGCACAGGGCTAGAGTTTGGATTCTGTGCAACACTATCAATCTAAAGGTACAGTGGTACATCGGGTTACAGATGCTTCGGGTTACAGATGCTTCAGGTTACAGACTCCGCTAACCCAGATATAGTACCTCAGGCTAAGAACTTTGCTTCAGGATGAGAACAGAAAGCGCACAACAGCGGTGCAGCAGCAGGAGGAGGCCCCATTAGCTAAAGTGGTACCTCAGGTTAAGAACAGTTTCAGGGTAAGAACGGACCTCCAGAATGAATTAGGTTCTTAATCAGAGGTACCACTGTACTAATTATACCTTTTAAACACATTTTGCTGTGTGGATCTAATGACTATATTATTATTCTTGAGTCTATTTCCCTGTGTTGTCTCTCAGTTTCTCTTACTGTCAGTGTGGTTCTATTGCAGAGCAACAAGAGAAAAGGGAAATGGTTCTTCCTCTTTTTCTTTCTTTCATAAGATTCTGCAAAATGACATTAATTAGCACAGAGACTCAGAGGCAGTGCCTGAAATCACTTCCAACTCTTTGGGGGTAATTGACTAGTTTGAGTGGTGCAGTGAGAATGTAAGACACTGTCATAGATGGTAATTGAGTTTTATCCCATGATACTTTTAATAATAATAATAATAAAACCTTTGGCTTCTATGGTGAATGATTGCATATATGAAGCCTTTCAAAAAGTACAAGTTGAATTTCGTATTAGAAGGAAAAGGCTCTTGCAACATTAAGCAGAAAGTTAGGAAGCCAAATGGTAATATACATATTTGGTGCTGTTTCTCTTAGTTGTGGCACAGGATTATAATTATTTTTTGCTCAATTGAAGGGGAATCGAAACAGTAATTGCTTTTGTATAATGGGTTGGAGAAAATAACCACCAGGACTTACCCAGCCCATGGCACCAGGGGCGTAGGAAGGGTTGTAGGGAGGTGCGACTCTCCCCGGGTGTCATCCTTGATGGGGGGTGTGACAAAATGTCACACCACGAGGGTCAGCACTTGCCTGGCCTAAAGCGTGCCCAAGCCACGTGTCTCTCCTGGGAATGACACAGTGGCTCGGGGCCCCGTGCTGCCCAAAATGGCAGTGTGGGGCTTCCAGCTACCAGGCGAACTATGTGGGCAGCTTGCCGCGGTGCCCCTTGGGTGGATTGCCGCAGCGCCCGTGTGCTGCACCCCTATGCATGGATTGCCATGGCATCCCCGGCGGTGCCCTGTGCATGGATCGCTGCAGCGCCCCCATCAGCAGATTGCCGCAGCACCCCCATGTAGCACTCCTGTGTGTGGCTCGCCTCGCCCCCACTGCTGCAGGTGCCGGAGCAGCTAGCTAAGCCCCTGAATGGCACCACTTATTTAAAAGTTCAAAGCGAAGTTAGTGGATTTTGAATTTCAATCTAAAAATAGAGGAGCTTCCATATTGTCCAAAAAAAGTATCCAGATTTACTGTTAATACCAGTATTGTGAGTAAAAAATCATTGCTGTTGCTATATGAATAGCTTTTCTACATATCTAGCTGGTCCTTGAAAATTCAGAACCTCATTGCAGTGGACACACACACACACACACACACACAGAGAGAGAGAGAGAGAGAGAGAGAGAGAGAGAGACTGACTGTCCATGTCCTTCTCTCTGAGGGTCTCTAAGGAAGTGATTCTTAGCCATACCCAAGGAATGATGAGTTGTTTACTACACTGCTCTTTGAAAGTGGACAGAAGAAATAAGATCTGATGCCACTTTTTTATATGCTGGGTGAACTGGGCACTTGAGCTTTTTCTGGCCTATTGAAACTTCCCAAATGCAGGTGATCAAGAAGGGTAAAACTGACTACTTGATTTCAGGGAGCATAAGAACAAGATTAGGAAAAGATGTGTGGTTCATCTGGCAGCTCAAGTACACAAAAAGCATTGGAGCAGTAGCAAACTCTATTTGACATCCATCTTTGAAGGGACAAAGATAGGCTACACAAGTATGGAACAAATGAGCACGGATTGTAAAGTACCTTGAATGCATAGATATTGTGCATTAATTAGATTGTGCCATTTTCCTTGTACAACTGCTTCCCCACTAGGCATTTAGCATGGAATTGCCATGCTTCATTCACACACACTTTACGGGCATCCACATTATATTTATATGTGGTCATTGTCAGCCTGAATTTTCCCTGTGATTCTTCTGTATTTTTTCTCAAATTGCAAGAAAGCCTGATATCCCCCCAAAAACAACAACACAAGGGCAGCACAATCTCGACTGGTAGAGATGCACTAAGCACTACTTGCACAGCATTTTAAAAGGCAAATTATTTTAAAAGGTGAACCTGCCCAGCACATAACCACTATAGCTTTCAGTGGGCATAACATTAGCATTCTTTTCGTAAGAAATATTTTAAAACCTGTTTTCCAGTCTAATGGCTTTCAGGTGTTCAAAAGGCTTTTCAGGTGAATTCAAACTTTGTCATGCATAGCGGTTATGTTACGTCCGTTGGGATGGAAAATAGCAAGATGAACATGCAGAAAGAGAGTGCAGTATCCCAAATAGTGTACAATGTTAATTGCAATTCCACTTGTAGCCTACACTGTGAAAAAGCAATGATTATTAGCACTAGGAGCCACCCATCCGGATGCAGCCTGGAAGTCTACTGTTTAAGGTAGAGGAGCAGTATGGTTGGTTTAGGCCAGCCTGATGTTGGGAAAGATAGAGGGCACAAGGAGAAGGGGATGACAGAGGACGAGATGGTTGGATAGTGTTCTCAAAGCTACCAGCATGGGTTTGACCAAACTGCGGGAGGTAGTGGAAGACAGGAGTGCCTGGCGTGCTCTGGTCCGTGGGGTCACGAAGAGTCGGACACAACTAAACGACTAAACAACAACAACAAATTATGATAGGCTCTCTAGGAATGAACAGAGGAAGCTGTGCTGAATCAGACCATTGGTTCATATGAATCAGCATCACCTCCTAGCAGGGCTTTCAGAGAGAAGTCTTTTCTAGCTCTACCTAGAGATTCCATGGATTGAACTTGAAGACCTTTCACATGCTAATTGTGTGATCTACCGAAGAGTTGTGGAACATGAGTCTTATGGATACCAGCTGTGGATGCTTTGCAGGTTCTCTCTTGCTGGGCACCTTTGGTGCCTAATTATGATTCATGAATGCTAAGTTTCTTGCAACAGCTGTTGAGGTCATGACTTTTAGACTTCGATTTTGCTTAAACTATCTGCGTGTGCACTCATGTTTGTGCTTGGGGTAGTGAAGCGGTAGAGTTCTTGACAAGAGATGGAAGATGGCCAACTTTTAGGAAAATGAGGCCTGTTTAATTAGGAAGGACTTATTGAACAAATCCTCCCGTACTTTCAGTGATCTTGACCCTAAGATCCTCCTGCTGCCCATTATGTCGTTGGCCAAAAATAAATGCAAAAGTCAGATCCATCATTGTCTGCAAAGTAACAAAATGGAACGCTGTGGATTTGTTCTAATGGAAATATGGAGTATATTTCCAGGCAACTACAGAAGGCAACAGAAGGGCAGCAGCAGCAGTAGAGTGGCGTCCTGGAAAGGCAATATGACAGAATAACCGAAAACATGCAAAACAAAACAAGTCTGAGTGTGTGCCAGAGGCATCTTTTCTCTAAATTATCAGAAGACTCTCAATAGGAGCTGACTGCGGAGGCAGTGTGCTTTTTCACACCTGACTGTAGCAGTCAGTTTTGTATCTTCTTTATTTCTCAGCTGCCATATAGGATACTCAGGCTTCAGTGCACGACTGTTGTGATGTTTAGAGCTGACATGTCTTTTGTGGGCTTTATATTACACTTTCCAGAAACCGAGGGCTGCTAATTTGAAGTCCAAATACAGTATTGCTGTTCTAACTCTGTTAGACTGGCTCCATCACTCCTCACTTTCAGAAAAGCACAGCTTTTTAATTGTTTCCAATGTGTGACGGTTTGATTCTGCTCTCCCTAGTTTTAGGATATTTCCTGCTCTGTTTGTAACCTAGGTTATTGCTGTTGTTTTTATATCTTGCTTATTGTTAAAAATTGGTTTTAATGCTTACTTTTTTGTGTACTCGTGCCTTGTGGACCTTTGTCAGGGCTGAAAGACTGGGTATGTATGTATGTGGATGGATGGATGGATGGATGGATAGATGATAGATAGATAGATAGATAGATAGATAGATAGATAGATAGATGGATGGATAGATAGATAAGGGATAACAGTATGACATTCTGTGTGGCACTGCACTGGTAAAAGGTAACATTGTTAAGTAGGGGGAGTGGGAAAGGGAATGTGAATGGTTACAACTCCTGGTAGATCAGAGACAGAGATTCTGTGGCTTTCCAGAGGTTGTTGGACCCCAGTTCCCTTTAACCCTGACCACTGGCCATGCTGATTGGAGCTGCAGATTTCTGTAGTCCAACAACACCTGGAGGGCCACAGGGTGGCTACCCCTGCTGTAGAGTGTCCTCATGGTGGAAAGTCCCACTTTGTGTCTATACAATATGTAAACTGTCCTGATTTAAAAACTGAAATTTTCACACCTCTTTGGCTTAAAATAAAACAAAAAATCCTGAATGACTTAGGGTCTATTATAAATTCATTTAAAATGTATGGATTATGCTTTTCCTTGTTGAAATAGGAGAAAAATATAGTACACATGGCATACGGCTGCTAATGTTTTTAAACGGAATGTGGATATTTCCCCCCATATTTTTTTTTAAGGCTTAGTTTTTGCTTTCTTGTTTCCATGGCAGCACAGACTCTTTCTATAATATCAAAACACACATCCTCAAATTGTTGTTTCCTAAATAATAAGATGATCATTGAGACAAAGGTGAAAATCATTGTTTTTTTGAAGAAGTTTAAAAATAAATTAGAAGGGAATGTGAGAACAGGAAAAAAGAATGGCAATGCAACATAACTGGCTACAGAGAAAGTAGAGTTTTGTCCTCCTAGTATTTTAAAATGAAGTATCTTTAAAATCAAGCAGGGATGCCTTAAGTCTCTTCAAGTTTATTCAATTTTATTTCTTGCTTACCCAGGCGGAACACTAATAGCTGTAAGAGTTCGATGAAAAGGAAATGCTTCTGTACTGAGCAGCTGGAAGTTAAACTCTTTCGTCCTTTCCTTTTGCCATATAGTATCTGTCCATCCGTCCAGCTCTTTCCAGACAAGTGAGCTAAACCTCTCTGTTCAGAAGTGCAGCTGGCACCGTTAAGGCGAGTGAACCTTGACTATACATTGAATGCAATAATCCACCCTTCCGGTGATTTTGTGATTCCTTACATCTGTAAGAGAAGGAAAAGTAAGAATAAAGTTTTCTTTTAAGGCAACAGGTAAAGTGATTTATTTCTGATACCTTTGACCTAGAATTTGAGAGTGCGTTGGGCTCTTTTCTAAGGATGAGAGAGGAAAAAACTGTTCATCCTGAAAATGAATCAAGCAGCCCGCTTGAGTGTTGAAACCACTTGTGACTTCAGAACTGTTATTCAACCAAATGTTCAAAGGGATCAGATAACTTCCCTTTCCCTTGATCCAGTCAGTGGGGGAAAGCTTAGCTTGGGGGTCAGAACAGGGTAGGAGGTGACAGTCAGAGGGGTCCAGTGGGCCTTTTCCTTGCCACATCGCCCCCTACCATAAACTACAGCAGCATCACTATGCTGTGAGCATCTCCTTCAATCTCAGAAAATGGAGGCTGGGGAAAAACTCCCAAGATCCAACGTCATTTTCCATGAAGGGTGAAATCATTGGACTTAATTTCAGACAGAGAGATGTTAGCAGTGTAATAACACTATAAGCATCTCCTGCAATTTGAGGGGGAAATATAGGCATGGGGCACAGTATGGCCTATACATCTTCCAAGGAGCCATCATCTGCTAACTTCTCCTGGTCCTCAGATTATGCTCTTCCACTTTTTGGACCAGGATAGAATGGTGGGGTTAGGAGGGGTGTTGGGGAGGGTGGTCCTCTCATGGGGGGGGGGCAGACATATTCCCCATCTGTGCTCTAGAAGAAAATAAACAGATGCTTTTAGTTCTTTGATAATATAGACATTGGTGCCTTTGAAATAGATAATTCAGAAAACCCAGCTATTTTTTTCTTTTCTTTAGCATTTGCAGTACTGAAAGGTGCAAAGACCCTGCTGGTGATGCATTGCAGGATTCACTTTATATGTGAAAGGCTGAACACACAAAGGAAGGATCAGTTGCATGGGATTATAGATAAACCCTGGAGCATTTTCCCTTTCTTTCAGCGGAGTGATGTTTAAAGTCAAAGTGTCAAGAGCTAAAGGTCTGCATTATCTTGTGCGTCTCTAACTTATACACAAGACAATCTAAGGTCTCATTCATTTTTGGCAGCTTTTCAAGTCAGTGAATCGGCAAAAAAAAGAAAAAAGAAAAATTGTTCTTGAACTCTGTCTGCATAAGATACTCCTCTGTGCTATGGAGTATTGTTTTGTACCTCCCTTTATGTTATAAGTGCTCCTAGCGTATGCCATTGATAAAGACTTTCCTTTATATTTTAGTGCCTAATACAACACATAAACACATAGTGAGGAAACAAGCTGGTGGAAACATGAAGTTAAGGAAAGTGGAACTGGGGCAAAATAGTTCCCCTTTAATCTCCGTTCTGCATGCCGAGAACACTGGTGCCTATATCTTCCTGACATAGAGCTGACAGGATTCAAGTGTCCATGCCAACCTTCTTCATATATTAAATGTATGGAAGGGCAGGGCAGGATCTGCTGCCTATTGGTAGAGCTGGCTCAGAAACTAGCACATCTTCCAAGTTTACAGGATCGGTAGCTAGTCTAGATAGTGGATTGTCCGGACAGAGTTGCTTAAAGGAAAATCAGAGTCAACACTGGGGGACTTAATCCAGATAAGAAGTGTATTAAACTATAATAAGAAGCAAAATTACCATAGTTGCAGAATACTGAGTTACTGAAGGCTATCCCCAGAGGGAAGGGATGGGGAGTGTTGTATTGATTACAGTAACATGCAGGGAGGACATTGGTTTTGTGTTCTTTAGCCTGAGACTTTCAGGGACACTCTCTTTTCCATTTCCATGGAGGGTGGTAGAAGCTGATCCTGACCCACAATCAAGCCCTGTCAGCCTTATCTGCTAGCAGCAATAAATGGACAATATGGAAGCATGGAGACAAAAGGAAAGTAGTTGGACAACAGGGTACGTATGCAGGTACAACTGTACACATGTAGTGGGCCCAGCAGGAACAGTCCGGCACTCAACTCCATGTGTTTAGTGTACACATGAAGAGGGCTTCAGTCAGGAGCTCGAGACCCCAAGGACTTAAATGACTTTAAGTTTCTGTTGGCTTTACAGACAGATTGCTCTAGCTTTCTGGAAACAAGATGGTACATGGGAAACAAACTGGTCTCTTCTGTGCTGCTTTTCCAGCCCACTCCCTTTTCTGAAGCACTGATACTGAGTGTGTAGAGTGACAGTGGCTGCCTTCACAGGCCTCAGTAGAGATATATCAGGGAGCATTAATAATAGACTCTTCAGAGCCGGGCTGCCCACTTAATAATATGCCACCTATGTATTTCCATTGCAGGCTGATTAAAGCTGATGCTTTGTGACTGAATAGCTGTTCATTCTGTTTTAGTAGTTCTTACAGAATGATTTTAAATATGTGGCTTGCTAAACCCTCCAAATTCATGTGTGGCTACATTATTCAGATATCGTAAGTTCTGAATACCATATGCCTTTCTTACATTTGTCCCTGTGTCACACATTTTCTGCACAGATCGACCTAATCAAGCGTGGTGGTAGCAACAATGAGAATGATGCCTTTTCTTGGCACTCTGCTTTCTGTCCAACAAATATTAAAACTGAAGCAGGGAGCAGAAACCATAGCTAACCCATTAGATAATGGATTAAATTCAGTCCTTCAAGGGAGTATGCTATAGAAATAGTAGAAAGCTAAAGGTGCCTCAATGTATTTTTTACATTTACATGGATCTTCTAGCAAATGGAACACTTAAATAAAAACAAAAAAACCTTATTTCTCTCCACAAAATATACTATGGTATCTTTCACAGTACTGTAGATGAGATACAAAGCCATAGAAACCGCTTTGCTCACTGCCATGTAGTCACTTAAAATCTGACAATGATCCAAGCTATTGAGAGTGCTCTGTGGGTACATTAGGAGTGGATCAGCAGGTATGGCCTACTGCTGGGTCTTCGCTACAAAGAAAAGGCAAATATTTAGGTAGCCAGCTTAGTGAAAAGAAGAATCCAGTACTATGTCAAATCTGAGTTTGTTGTTAAATTTCATCTATTTAAATACTTCTGATCTTGCCAAATTAGTTCTTCTGCAATTCTTCTCCATTATTTCAAGAAAGTGCAGCTAGAAACTGACATGCTGTCAGCAGTACAGACTAAATGTTCCATAGATACTTCACATCATTCCTGCTAATTGTAAATTTGGTGCTTCTATGCCAATCAGTTTAAAAAGCAAAATGGGAGCATAAAAACCCAAAGCAAGAAGTTTCTTCATTCCTGTAGAGACCCTGAAATTTGCAAAACCGCCTACCTGTCAAAATTAGCCTTCCAAAATGTGGCACTTTATTTTTAATGTAGCACCTGAACACTGTGCAAAGCATGCTGTACTCATGCTTCTACGGAGGGAGTTCTCTCCATCCCACCCCCATGAAAGACTGTGCAGGGCTGAAAGACTCTTCTCTGTAAAGTAGAAGACATGGCCACCCTAGCTACAGACATAAGTCAAAACAGTCTGCAACATTCAGTTTTGGGTCCCTGCTTGATCCATCTGAATAATAAACACCACATTTGAAGAATTAAATGGGCAGCAATTTCACTTCTGTCTTTCTCAGGCTTAGAGGAGAGTATATGCATCTATCTGCACTTTTAATATTATATAGGTAGTAAAAACAACAAAGGGTTAGTCTTCTTGTACTATTTTTGATGGCACTGGCGTTTGTTGTGAATATATTTCTCATAGTCCAACAGCCTAACTTCCATCTGTAGGCACCAAATGTGATGAACTACAAAGAGGGGCCACGGCTCATTGGCAGAGCCTATGTTTTGCATGCATACTGTCCCTGGTTGACTCCTTGGTACCTCAGGCTTAATGGGTCATGTAGCAGACAATGTGAAGAACCTCTGCCTGAAACCCTAGACTGTTGCTGCCAGTCATCTCTCAGTAGACAGTACTGTACTAGGCTGGATGACGAATAGTCTGATCAGGTATAAGGCAGCTTCCTCTGTTCCTAACTTTTCTGCATTTAAATAAATTGAATTAACTAGTAGACAAATGAAAGGAAATCCCTAACTGTCTATTCTGTATTTAGTGACACTTCACTTAGGGGACAATGCCCATGAACTGAACCTAGTTTATGTTAAGTGCTTATATTATGTAATAAAAACCAGTTATAATATACCACTTCCTTTCTGTGTAGGTGGTTAGATGTTCAACCAAAGGATCAGTTAGACAAGAAGGGAAATCGGAATGTCTGATGGTGCAAGTACAGTACTGTTTCTCCTGTAGAGGACATAGGGAGATGCCATTGGCCCATCTAGCTGACTGGTAGTAGCTTTAGTTTGTAGGATTCATATAGGAGTCTCCCACCACTCTACCCAGAAATCTTAGGGGTTGAATGTGAGACATTTTCCACAGAAACCATGCACTCTTAACACTGAGCTATGGTCCTTCCCCATAGCTTTCACTTCTTCCATACCCTGATGTGTTATAATTGACATACACTCATATAACAAAACTCCTTTCTAGGGCAGTGCATTTCAAAATGTATTTCTGAAAGTCACATTTGTGCCAGAAAAGATAAACAGATTAAGTGTTTGTTTGTATTACTCTTATACTGAAAATAACATGGTGACATAGCACTAAGATCAACACCCCTAGAATAACTGCTGATACTTGCTGGTGAGTGGGGTGGCAGGTGGGTCATTGAAGCAAGTGATATTGCTGAATTCTTTAATAAATTGGTTTGAAATACCAAGTTTTTCTTACTCATTATCTTGGACTGTGTCATGCATGGAATGAGCTGCATTTCTACCCAAAGTTTCTTCTCTGGCTTGGATACTAAAACATTATTTTGTGAAATGCTGTATGCATACACTGTCAGCATTAGGCAGGCCAGGCACCGAAGACCAGCTGCTTTGTAGGCGTAGACACATTTTTGTTGTTGTTAATGTTGAAATCCTTAGTTTCACTGAAAATGTTGTTGACTACTGTGAAACTATATGAAATATACAAGGACAGATGCGTTGTAGAACAAGAAGGTTATTTAATATTCAGTTTTAGCTGTAGTTGTTTGCTGTGAACTACATGACCAAACCACCCAACTATGTACGTTGCCTTTTGTTTGTGCACACTGCTCATTTCTCTTGGTTGTTTCTTTGCAAATGCTTTACAGCACACAGTTCCTGTTCCCTATCCAGATCTAAAACACTCTCTTGCTCTCATGTGCTTGGTTTTGCAGCGGTTGAATTTCCTTCCAAGTGGACAGTGTTGGAAATTACAATTCCAAGGGGCTAACGCAATAAGGTGCTTGCGTCATCACTCATTTGTAATGTTATGGCTCAGGAAAGAGCTTCTGAAAACTGATAAGTTCTTTGAGAAAGCAATCTAACCACCAGCTATAAATGGATTCTGCGTCTCGTATAACTAATGGAAACTGAGTTCAAGCTATATAGGGGTTGCCACTGTGGGACTATGGGTGCACATATGCCTGCAGAGGCCTTCTGTGGCATCCACAGGATCTCACCATCCCATGCTGAAATTGAGTGTGAAATAAGCATTTTGTTGTAGCCAACATAACAGGTTGAAATATGCTTAGTTGTGTGTATGGGGGGGGGTGTTGTATACAACCGTTTTTGTTGTAAATGTGACCATGGGGTGAGTAAGATGGATAACCTCTGTTGGGCATGACATATTCCCGAGTGTGCAAAGTTGTGCAGAACATTTTTGGATATTATTGTGCTCCCCGCATTCCCCAGTCACACTTAGCTTTCATTTTAAATATGCAGTTTTTGAGTATAGTACTAGTACTATTAAACACTCAACTCAACATTAGTTAAAAGAAAAACCAAAGATCACATTCCAAGGCACTTTGCTGCAGCCAAATCAAATCTGAAGTATTTTGAATTAAGCTACAGTTAAAGGTACCCCTGCCTGTTTCGGGCCAGTCGTGTCCGACTCTAGGGTTGTGCGCCCATCTCACTTAAGAGGCCGGGGGCCAGCGCTGTCCGGAGACACTTCCGGGTCACGTGGCCAGCATGACAAAGCTACATCTGGCGAGCCAGCGCAGCACACGGAAACGCCGTTTACCTTCCCGCCAGTAAGCAGTCCCTATTTATCTACTTGCACCCGGGGGTGCTTTCGAACTGCTAGGTTGGCAGGCGCTGGGACCGAGCAAAGGGAGTGCACCCTGCCGCGGGGATTCGAACCGCCGACCTTTTGATCGGCAAGTTCTAGGCACTGAGGTTTTACCCACAGTGCCACCCGCGAAGCTACAGTTAGTAGGTCATAAAAGCAGGAAACATAAGGCAGGGTCCACAGAGATTACATGCTTCAAGCTTGTTGCATCAACATATGTCTTGGTAGGCCACCCATATTTGAAATAGAAATAGTAAGAGGTCCTTTTGTTGCTTCCCAGTCCATGCACAATGTTGCTTCTGGAATATAGGAAGAAGAATGAAAGAACCTGAGGAAAGCCAGTGTATTATGTCCGAGGGTACTACCAGGTAAGGCACTAGGCTGAACACTTCCTGCATCTCATTTTGAACAATCACATGGGGGTAAGACATCAGAATCCAACATTAATATAAGCATGCCCTGAGGTAAAAATTGGTGCTGAGAGGGATTGCTGGGCCACATAACTGAAGCAGCTCTAAGCCAAAGTCAGTATCTTCACACTACCAAGAGTGTTGCATTTGTAATAACCTAGAAGGAGTGCCTGGACATGATGTAAGCAGAGAAAGCACGAGAAATTGTCAGCAATTCATCCTGAGGGAGAAACGCAGCAAAACAAAATTCTGATAAGGAGCAAGTTTCAGTGACACAGCCTGCCCCTGAAGAAGCTGTTGTGTTTTTAACTGGGGATTTCCTAATACGAAGAGAGACATCTACCCAACTTTTAATTCATCTTGTTGGTTCTGATAACAAAGGTCTCACTAAATTCTACTTTTGTGACCTACTTACCAGAAATCTACTGCCCAGCAAACTGCATTTGACGGGGGAATTTCTCCCCTGTGTTTCAAGTTCATCCTTTATTTAGCTTCTAACGGACAGAATCTCTTGCTACTGTAAATAGACACATTAGATAAAGACTCACCTCACTGCTTCATGGAAAGGAAAAGCTTTGAAAAATATGCTGTGTGGTGACAGCTTTTTCCAATCTGTCTAGAGAGAGTGCATAAAGGTTTTCCAAAGGCTTTTCATGTTGTGTGTAGATTATTTTCCCCACAGATATATGGACTTTCAGTGACCCAAAATGTAGGCATTTTGAGATTTTCACTCCCCATGCTCTGATTTCATGCTGCGCTTTCAGGCCCATCCCATGCTGTGGTAAAAATGCCAAGTGTGTTTGTTCTTTTAGTTTGCTGATATACAGGAGGTATGCTTTCTCATCCGGCTCCTGTTTGTACATTTCCAGTTATGCACTGGGTCCAGAGTGAAACTATTTATATTGGATTGGAAAAGAGAATAAAGTCAAAGACTGGATAAGTTTGATTTAGAAAATGGCTTCATGAGTCTTTGCTACCCTCACGTGAATAGGAATATTTAGGCAATCAGCTATACTAAACTATAGCCATTATCCAGTTAAATTGAGAAAAGAGAATGTTTAAGGGAAGTGGGGTGAGAGAAATGACCTTTTATTGTGTGTGTTTATTTCTACTATTTATATTTGTTTTACAAATGAAGAATAAAAATCCCCCCACCAAGATGGCTAACAGGATAAAAATAACTTACAATCTAATTTAAACTCACCAGAACAATTAAACTGGTACAATAAAACACAGAAACAGCCACTAAAATTCTCCAAAGTGTTGTTTAAATAGCAATGGCTTCCAGAATACTAATGTTGGGCTTTCATGGGTCCCTCTGAGGAGGGAGTTACAGAAACGGGCATGGCATTGGTGCAGTTTTTGCCAGTGGAAATTGAAAAGGGAAGCAAAAAATTGTTAACAAGGTTGCAAGAAATGTTTTTGTTTTTTTTTAAAATGGCAGATACAATAATGCATATCAAAACCATTCTCTCACAGGCTGCTTCTGCTTCCCATTTACTTAACGACACCTTTCTTGTAGTCCCTTTATGCAGATGACACTGCCCCTTCTCCCTCTCCACTGTTCATTCGCTCTGTAGCTCAGCAAGCAGGGCCAATTTAAGTTAGGTCCATAGGATGGTTAAAGGTGCTGAGGGGGGATGGAAGGCTGCAAGCAAAGCTATCATAAGCCGCCTAATGAATACCCACTTCAGACTGCTAACAAGCTGGATGGACTGTTCCTTCTGACACTTGTCAGGCAGCCTGAAAGAACGATAGCATGTTGATGATTCTGAGAGACAATAATGAATTGAAAAAGGAAACCAAAGCTGATGAAAGGAAACATGGGCAGTGCAAGTGAGATTTGAATCCCTCATTGTTTCTCTCCTGCCATAAAGAATGTAGCTCAGAGCCACGTCCGCCTGTGAGTCTCATATGTGCTCTCTCCCTATTCCCCTATGTCCCTCGCTCCTTTCAGAGGCATATGCTATCACTTGTAAAAGAATTAAATACATGCTTCTTCCTCACTCCATTATTTTTAGTACTTGTAAGCAACCCTACACTAACTCATATCACTATATGTAAATGGACAAAAAAATGGATAATGGATATGGGGGAAGAGCCACCGGCATTTGTTCAGGAATGATGTGCTGCATGTAAGAAGACAAGTTCATAGAACTCCCCAGAGATTCATTGGATTGCCTAACCACGATGATTTGCGCTCATGATGGGATCAGGGCAGTTCTAAGTGATCTGGATTTCAGCACTGTTTGCACCTGCAAAGTTTTCGAGGCAGACAATCTACTTCATTCCGAATTGATGTGTATCCAGTAATGTCCTGCTGAAATCCTGGAAATTTTTACACCAGAAATGTGTGTGTGTGTGGGGGGCTAATATCCCTGTTTTGCTGCTCTATAATCACATGATGGCAATTGGGGAAATATTGCAATACAACTAATAAAAAAGCAGACTGATGTGCCAATATGAATCTACCACTAATTCACTATTGTGTCAATGACCTGTTGCAGAATACAGTTGTTGGTATCCGTCTTGTCTCGGTAGACAATGGAGGAGTGCACCTTTGGGGGTGAAGTCAAACTGTTGGAGAGTTATAGGGATAAAGGAGAGACATGTTTTGTTGCAGCTAGGGCAGATGGAGGCATCTAGTTGTTGTGTTGCTGCTGCTGCACCATGGCGCTTCTTCTCTCTCTGCTCCTCCTAGCAGTCATTCTTCCTCTGGTCACTGTTATGGGTGCATGACCTGACTGCCTGTCTCCAGTCACTGTGGTCATCTGCAAGAGATTCCCACAGGGCGGGGTTGATCTTGCCAGGCTTCATGTCACATTTGCAGACATCTTTGCAAATCAGAGTTCCATTCTGTGCACATGACCAAGCTGGCAAATGCGTCGCTGAGACAGAAGTGTGGACATGCTGGCAATGTGGGTTTGGGAAAGCACATATTTATTTGAAACTCTGTCCTGTCATGTGATGCCATCTTCCTGATGCATGTTGTTGTTATGTCTCTCTTGAATAGTGAAGAACTCAGGAGGTGACCTTGTGCTGTTTTTAGTTTGGTACAATCTGTAGGAAGAATTGACAACTTTTAAAACTTTAGCTTCTGTTGTAGAACTGTCTGTTCCTGATTTCCTCCCCCCCTTTTTTTTAGTATTTCCCATTCAGCTAATTTAGAATGAGTAGTCTTTATCTTTGGCATGGAGTGCCAAATTAACCCCCTAATTTCTTACCAGGCAGTCAAGTTCTGGTCTGAAAGGGTACCAGAATATTTGAAAAGGAGGTCTGCAGCCATTTGAAAACAAAGTTTGCAGCATATATTGTTGGCTTTGCCATGTTCACCCAATCTATGTCAGATAATAGTAATATTCCATAGGCTCATTTGGTTGAACAATCTGTGGCACCTTGTCTGGTGTTCAGCTGAAAGCAATATTCCAATCTGCCATGCTTTGGCTGGAGAGCCTGAGTATGTCACTTTTTTCCCTTTTCACAGAGACATACGCCACATGTCACACAAAGCTGCTGTCCCCTCACACATTTTGTATAAACAGTTTCCATAGTTTTCTGAACATATTGCCTCTTCTGCAAGTAAATTCGACTTCTCTCTTAGTAAATGTTTTACATATGGATGTGGTGCCTCTGATACAGGTCCCAATTAGCCTCTGAGAGAATTGTCTATAGGTTGGTGAATTGGTTGGTAAATTGCTCCCAAGATTTCAGAATTCCTAAGCAGTGTGCCATTTGTTGTTTCAACTCTTCAAGTAACATGGTAATATATGTAAACTAGGGTACTCATTCATAAAATAGGTGCATTTTGCTATCATTCATAAAAAACCTGTGATTAATTTGAAAAAGTGAAAGGGAAGGACAGGCGATTATGAATATTGCAACATTTCCAAGTCAGTTAAGGGTTACTTTTAGATTAAGAGTAGAATCTTATACCTGTTTAATCAGAAGTGAGGCCCACTGTGCTCAATAGGGTTTACTCTTTGGAAAGTATGCAAAGAATTGCAGGCTTAGAATACTTCTAATATATAATTTTCTCAATTTATTTTAGCCTTTGATAGTTCAAATGCACATCAAATGCAGAAGTGTCTAAGAAAATCTAATCTCCAATCCCTTCCTAAAAAGAAAGTCTGAAGGGAATTATTTGGAATGGGAAATGGAGAACATTACCTTTTTTACAACCTACTAAGTGATTTCCAAAAATAACAAGGAATTTTGATAACATGCGGATTAGAGCCCCTTGCTCCGGCATTAGAAGGGGTGGAATATCAAAACTCTAGTGCATTTGAAATCCTTATCACCTTGGATAACGAGTGCATTTTCTTTACTACATTGTAAAAGGGAGGGGGGCAGTTCATCTCTTTAAAAAGGATTGTTCATGCTGTGATAAAGTGAAGTACCTTAGTAATACTGAATTGTTTTTTTCAATAGTTGCTGTTGGGTCATTATTTTAAAATAATGCCAGGGAAAAGAAGGTATAATAATGCTGTATATAATTTTGAAACTCCAATTTATTGACAAAGCTGTAATAAAAAGCTACTGTTTGACAAAGTCCAAGAATGGCTAATAAAATTAATGGGAAGAGAACCTTATTTCACAGCAGGGTAAGCTATAATAAGCACTGAGTCAGCTTTTGAGGTTTTTAAACAGGCTAACATGGGCATTAAAAGAAAATAAAGGCTTGTGCTGTTTTGGTGTGTTGCACCTTGCAAATGTGTGTGTAGGTTTCTTATGAGACTTGGGTTCTGTAACTTGCACCAATCCAACAATTTCCCTCAGTTTAAGAACAAAGATGGCTGGTACCATGAGCAGGCAAAGTAAGCCAGTTTGTTCAGGTGACACATTGTGGGTATGGTGACAACAGTCTTTCCCATCTTCCCCTGCCAAGCAGTCGTTGACCAACAACAGAGGAGTCTGTAGGGTACTTTTCCATGGCCAGCAGTATTCCACTTGTTACACTCTTGCACCCTCTAAGTGCAGTAATAGAAAACCTTTGTTTTGTTTGCCTCCCCTTTCCATTTTTTTCAGCCAGGACTTTATCCGCCCCCCCTTCCATTTCTTTCTGCTTGTTTACCTCTTTACCCCCTCTCCCCCATCTCAATCCATTTCTTTTCTTTCTGCTTGCCCTTTCCTTTTTGCTTTGTTCCTGTTTTCTCTTCCTTCCCCTTCATTTTTTGCCCTGCTCTTGCTTCTGGTGGTCTCCTTCCTTCCATTTTTTTCTGGAGTAGTACAGCCAGGTGTGTGTGTGTGTGTGTGTGTGTGTGTGTGTGTGTGAGAGAGAGAGAGAGAGAGAGAGAGAGAGAGAGATGAAGAGCAATCCAGTGTAGGTCCTGCTAAGCTCTGCAAGGTCCCCTGGTAGGACTAGGAATATTCATTGTCAAAGGCAGCATCATATAATTCCTCCATACTTTTTTTGCAAAAGACAGCTGAAAACGTGCCTCATGTTTACTCTCTCTCTCTCTCTCTCTCTCTCTCTCTCTCTCTCACACACACACACACACACACACACACACAGACACAAGAGAGAGAGAGATGCTTCCAACGTTTGCTCTGCTTTGATTTGTCTGAACTGAAAAGTGCACCATTTATTTGTTTCTCTCACCCATTTCCCTCCTGTTTTGTTTTGATGCATCTGCCCCTGAACGTACTTTGCATTCCTCCATTATTTGCAGGGGGGAAATTCTCCCATCATGTCTGCGTCTCCCTGAGTTCTGTTTATTTTTCTTTCGGTAGCAGGCTCTATTTAGTGCTTGTATTAATTACCATAATAGTTTCATTGAAGTGAGCACCTCATTTAGGGGAATCTCCTGGGGATCCTAGCAAATATACACATCCTCATTAGGCAGAATGCTTTCCACTTGTATATCAGCACTTTGATAACAAACACTTCATGGCAATGAGGTGTGCAACACAAATTATAACCTGAAATGTAGCAAGGGGACTGGATTTCATGTCAATGTGGTAATTGTTACTCATGCTGCTTAGGGTCATCTAACACTCATGGATGAAAGCTGGTCATACTTTTGCCATACTCCTTCGGAGCTCTGTGGATTTTTAGTTACTGCTCTCCTCTCCTCCTGCTCCTTTCTTGATTTTGTGCAATACACCTGTTACTGTCCATTGTAAATTGCTGCTTATACACAGTTCTTAATCTGTACTGTCAGTACTAAGGACATGATGTAGTGCCCATTGGTTCAGCATTGATTCTTCTCCCCACTGTTTATCCTGCTACACACAGGAACATGGACATGCAAATGATACTAATTAACTATATGATCTATGGCAAGAATTGACTTTCCAGTAAATAAAATTTGGTGTTTGTCTCATCTCTTACATAGCTAACAGGACTTGCAAAATTATCCAAACCTCCTTATCATGAGAACTCACTCTGCAGTCCCCTGCACAACTTCCATTCATTTCAGTGGGAGTTGTCCAAGGGTATTTCTGGCTATGCACCATTTGTTCTTCACATGACTATTGTGAACCTGCACAAACAGAATTTCCATTTATATGAATTTTGGACCTCTAGAGTCTAGGATTCTTTGAGCCACCAAAGAATTGGTTTGTGTTTGTAATTTAGGGCTTGTGTACCTTTACACCATGCTTTCCAGGCAGAGGTCTAGACTTTCCTGGTCTGTGTTCGAGCAGTTTTTTTCCCCTCTTCCCAGTGCTTTCTCCAGCAAAACCAGCTTTTTACCACTGAATCAGAGCAAATGGTAATCCACAGAATACCCGATTGCTGGTTGCTCCAAATAAGCAGTAAAACACAAGGTTTTCCAGGGAAAGCACTGGGACAAAAAAGACATCTGCTCAGACAAGGACCTCAAAACCCCAGACCTTTCCCTAGAAAACATGGAGCAAAAAAATTGCTGTACATTTTATACTAGATGTCTGACAGCTCTTGATGTATTTCATTATAGAGAAATGTTTTTAACTGAGCATTATCAGCCACCTTGGAGGCTTTTTGTTTGTTTAAGGACAGAAAGGAAGGATAGAAATGTATTTTTAAAGTTTCCCAAAATAGAGGACTTATCCAGTGGCTGAATGCTTATATACTCTCATATATGCACTTCTGTCTACAAGTATCAAGCACTTTTCAGTGTCACTTAACAAATCTTGACAGCTTTCCTTTCCCTTTCATCTTCCTGCTGTAATAATTATACCACTTCATATGACAATAGTCTCAATTAACTAACAGCACAATCCTATACATTTCTGCTCAGAAGCAAGCCTAGATGAGTTCAATAAAACTCATTGAACGGTATTGAATGGAAGCCTAATTTGCTTAGTTTTACACATTTACACCATATATTTAAAACACATGCCTTCCCCAAAGAATTATGGGAACTGTAGTTTGTTAAATGTGCTGGGAACTGTAGCTCTGAGTGGTAAACTAAAGTTCCCAAGATTCTTTGGGGGAAGGCGTATGCCTTAAATATGCTTTAAATATGTCTTTCCTGCCTTGCTCCTGCCCTGAAGAAAAATCAGGTTTTTTGAAGCAAGTATTTGCATCTGGAGGAGATATTCCACTTCTTCTCTCAGCAGCACCTGCTGTGATTCCATTCATCCTCAGCGGACCCTGGCTGATACTATTTTTATGCTTAAAAACCTGCACATTAGATGCAAAGACACTGTCCCTAATAGAGTGGCCACTTACACATTGCCTCCAAAAAGGACAAAAGAAGATTTGCATATGCTTACACACACACATATATTGAGATATAATTACTATAATTTAAATGAGGTGGGGGGAATCTCACCACAGTGGGAAGGACTGTCACCAGGTTACTATGCCAGCTCCACCTGCTGTTGGGGTGATAAATGGATAGGCAACTTCAAGGCTCTTTCTTCTTATTTGTCTTAATCTTAAAATGGGACTAGGACTGAACAGCCCTTAAGACAGAGGGCTGTGCTCTGTAAAGCGGGATACCTAGCTACCTTAGTTTCTAAACTCTCTGCCTTTTAGCAAGTCAGACCATTGGTCTGTATAGCTTAGTACTGACTGCACTGACTATAGACCAATGGCTCTCCCAGCTTCCAGGCAAGGGACATTCCCAGCCGTGGCTAGAGATGCCAAGAATTCGACCAGGGATGCTCTGCATGGAAGCAGATGCTCTGCCACTGAGCTACAGCACTTCCCTAAGGCTGCTTTGCGCTTAATGAGAGTTTCTATGAGGAGTACTGCTGAGTCCACCATTCACAGTAAACAGTCCCAGGAGATGCCAGCAATGTTGGAGCTGGTCATATTTGGCCATACTTCTTCATTTTAATGATAAGCTCCTAGGCTGGATACACTGAAAAACGCAGTCCTTGAAAATAATATCTTTTCAGGCCCTCTTTTGGGAAGGACTCTGAGGACTCACTAGCTGCAGTGCTTGGCCATTATCCAATATAAAGTGGTTGTACCAATGCAGTTTCCCATTTGTTGCAAAGGACTAAGAGGAGCTTCAACTATACATTGAGTAAGGATCTACATTTGTCTCCAGGGGAGGGGGTGAAGCTTGTCTGCTATGTACTCCAAGCTTCCACAGGTCCCTTGTGCAGCTTACAGAAAGTTAAACTTACTGTAAGTAATTTAAAACAAAGACACTAAATCACTGTCTTTGTAAGACATTAAATTACTTGTCTTTAAAACAAAACAAAAGCACCTTAAAATACTGCAGTATAAAAACAGTCAACGGGATGAAAAGCAAACAAACCAACAAACCCCAAACAATATAACAGCAATTCACAGAAGGTTAAAGTACCTGGGGGTAGGGAACAGGGAGGTATTTTATTGGATCTGATATAATATCAGTCAGGTGAGCCTCCATGGAAACAGCATCCAGTTGGGGTGCCTCCACCAAGTAGGCCTTTCCCCACTGTAGCCTTTTGCTGAACCTCAGATGACAGCAAAGTCCTATAGAAGAAATTGGTTTATTAAATAAGCCACCCAGTGTGGCTGGGGGCAACCCCTCAGATGATCTGTGAACAACAATAAAACTATTATTAATTATTATAAATAGGAACATACCAAGTTGGCTTTTTCTGAATCAGACCATTGGTCCCTCTCAGCTGATGTCCACAATGACTCTCTTTTGCCAGCTTGGTTTGACCTGAAACCATGTGGGCAAATGCCTGACGCTCAGGTTCATACCAGAGAGAACAATATGTGGCATAACCTGATCAGACCCTCCAATGTCCCTATTTTCCAGGGTCATTCCTGGATTTTCAGAAGTTTCTGTAAAGAAGCCCCAGTTTCTGATTTGATCCCAGAATGTCCCACATTCCCTTAGGATGTTCCTATTTTCACTGGATAAATGTTGGAGAGTGTTGACTTATCTGACCCTCAAGCCATCTGAAGGCAGCCATGTATAGGGAATATGTTTAATGTTTAATGTTTATTATTATTATTTGTTGGAAGATGCCCAGAGTCTGGAGCAACCCAGTAAGATTGGTGGGGGGTATAAAGCGGAATATTATTCTTAGTATTCTTATAGAATAGGACACCCTTATTTTCATCGGAGAAATGTTGGAGGGTATGCCTGATTCATGTTTTAGGATATGTGAGCTCCAGTCTTGTCCAGAGACCAACATACTGATCACCTTTTGCATGCACAATACCTACAATCTTGTTAGTTCATTTGCTTGACCAGTTCTATGTCTGTAATGCCCAAATATTATGTGTGGGGAGGAGAAAGAGGGAGAGCACAGCTCAATGTAGGTTTTAGCAACTTCTAGGTGGTATATATTGAATGAAGTAAAAAAAGAAAAGAACTGCCCTTCATCGCAGTCAGTTTCAGGACAATATGCATTTTTTTTAATGCAGCACTTCAGAGCAATAGAAACAAATTAATAACCCGATGAATGAAAACAACAACAGCAACAGTGCACTGGAAGACAATTGCTCACTGCTCTTACCAACACTTTGTTGCTGTTGTTTAGTCGTTTAGTTGTGTCCGACTCTTCGTGACCCCATGGACCAGAGAACACCAGGCACCTCTGTCCTCCACTGCCTCCCGCAGTTTGGTCAAACTCATGCTGGTAACCTCGAAAACACTATCCAACCATCTTGTCCTCTGTCGCCCCCTTCTCCTTGTGCCCTCCATCTTTCCCAACATCAGGGTCTTCTCCAGGGAGTCTTCTCTTCTCATGAGGTGGCCAAAGTACTGGAGCCTCAGCTTCACCAACACTTTAGCTGGTGATTTAACTGTATACCACACACTTTTAACCTTCAGCAAATCTGTTTGGGAAAACAATTCAGCATAGGATCTGACTGTTATTTGATTTATTGATATCAAGAGGATCTTTGATGCAGGAACATCCTCAGATGTTTTTTAATGTTTGGTTCCAGATGCCATCCAAAATAACTGTTCTAACGGGAATTGCATAAGTGACCTTAAAGCACCAAATGGCATCTAAATGTTTATAAACTAAATGGCCTCCTTAGAGGCTTTAATATAATGTTTTCCATTGCAAGCATGATTTTTGGAAACAAGGAATCGCTGAATCAAATAGGTCTATTTTCAATCCAAGCATCTGTCTAATGAGAGTTTCCAATAAGATTTACTGTTAAAAATACACAATAATGCACATGATAAAACTGCTTAATGCAGGATGGCATTGAAAGCTAACTTTTTTGGGGGAGGATGTTTGATTAAGGATATTCTGGTCACTTCTGTAATCTCATATGAAAACCTGCTAAGGTTATCCCCACCCCACCCCCACCTGGTTTTATATCACTTAATAGCATTTCAGTATTCACTGAACTTATTTGCATTGATCTTGCCTATTTCTTCCTGGTAACAAGATTTTGCTTTTTACTGTGTAATTAATCAGTAGGCCAATTGTTAGCAGTGGGACTTCTCTTGCTGCATTGCATAAACTCTAACTACAGTAACACAATGGGTACTTCACCAATTTTCTCACAATTGTCAACTGAATTACAATTAATGTTCAACTTGCATATGCACAAACAAATTTGAATTGTTTTGTTCATCATCTCTTGAAAAAAATAACTGCTAGTGTTGGGACTGTAAAAACATCTTTTTACAGATTAGATTTATTTATTAATATTAGAATGGTCTCTTCAAGGTCTTATAACAGGGTTGCCATATTTCAAACAGTGAAAATCCAGACAGAAAAGTTGTTGAACTGCTTTTTTTTTTTTTTGGCCAAGGCAAAAACTATACTGCGTCCGGATTTTATTCTGGATATGTCCAGGAAATTCTGGATGTATGGCAGCCCTATTTATTAAGTTTCTAAGCATTTCTAATAACATATTTCACAGGAGGTGTTTGAACATTGTTATCATCATTAATATATGCCAGGTAATTGAAAATGACTTGTTTGGCCTCTAATACACCTTATATTTTGAGTTCATTTTTCAGAAATAGCTATGGACCAGATTTGACTATGGGATTGAAATTTCCCTGGTTGCACTGGTCAATGATCTGTGGCAGGCTATGGGCAGAGAGGAAAGCAGTTTCCTGGTTCTGCTGCATCTCTCAGCAGCTTTTGATACCATCGACCGTGGTCTACTTCTGGAGCATATGTGGGGCTGTGAGTTGGGAACAGTGTTATGCAGTGATTCTGCTCCTTTCTCCTGGGCTACGTCCAGAAAGTGGTGTCAGGGGATAAGTATTCAGAGCCCTGGGTACTCACTTGTGGAAAGCCTCAGGGCTCTGTCCTCTCCCCCAAGTATTTTAACATCTATATGAAACCGCTGGGAAAGATCATTAGGAGGTCTTGGCTGAGTGTTCATTAGCTCTACCTCTCATTTAAAACAGAACCAGTGAAGGTGGTGAAGATCCTGTATGACATCACCACATAGCAGCCTCTTGGCAAAAAGCAGGCCTTGGTGATGGTCTCCCCCTACTCTGTAAGAGCACGTGGCACCACAGCCTTGACACCACAATCTTGCCATTCCTGTTGGATCCCACAACTTAATACAGTCACCTCAGTTTGGCTCATGGGCAGGGTGGCCATAGTCTAAGGAACTCCCATCTCCCCAAAAGATGTCACTGGGTGACACTCCCACCCTAAGTGCAAATACATACCTGTATGTTCTTTCCAGAGCCAGCATTGCGGGGGGGAGGTGATATCATCAGACTCGAGCTTTGCTGCCAGCTGTATATATTCCACTGGCCCAAAACTGTCTGCGTACCAAGATAACTTTAATCTTACAACTTTGATAGTTCATACTGAATTTTGAAAATGTTAGCAGTTTAAGGAATAGGATTAAAAAACCTGGCAATATGCAAACGAGCTTTCTAAGTTGTGGAGAAAGAGAGACAGGCAGAATTTGTTGCTCATTTGGCTTGTGCACCAAACTGAAAATCTAATGGGTTTCCTTACAACAAGCATGCCTGCTTTCCATGGCCACATAAGAAAACATGTGACAAGACATGAAAGTAGTTGATTGTCCTAACAAAAGATTGGTCCTTGCTTGCTGGTGTAAGATTGCTTAAATGTTTGGGCTGTGTCTTTTGCCTCCAACCCTTTCCCTCCCCAAACCAGCAGTACATCAAGCACTTTTAGCTTGTGGCACCTTCTGTAGAGGCATGGCTTGGTAATAATGGACATCATGACCTATAGTTGCATAGGTGGGACCAGACCCCAGGAGAACAGCATATGCTTGATGTGCTGATCCTAGTTAGGGAGGGGCTTTCAAAACCCTACCAATCCTGCTGTTTTCTCACAGGCGCCCCTGACTGGATGTGCTCCATTCCTCCATCAAATGGTGCATCCCACCCAGTCTCATTCCAAGCACAACAATCTAGCAGTTCCCACTTGTCCATCAGTTAGCAATTCATCTATATTTATCTTTTACTAGCATTTTGGGTCTATCGTGGTCATTACTGCCACAGTTCTCACCCACACAGAGAGTAAATATCGACTAATGTTCTGCCCATTTTTTCAGCTTAATAAAACACAGGCTGTTTCTGTTCATGTGAGGCGGTGGAGATTTTAGTTGTTTTAGCAAGGTCAGCTATGTCACAGATCTACCATACTTGTACAGTAAAAGACAAAATAAGAAGCAAGGAAATATATAGACACCATGCCACCAAGATGAATGTTTAAATAGAGCTGGTGTGCCTGCAAACACTTACTTGAAACCTCTTGCCTTTTGAGAAGAACTGTAATGCTACAAGGTGCTATTTTCCCCCCTCATCAAGAGATAGGTGACAGCTAGAATAGAGAAGGTTCTTTGTTTTTCATAGGTAGCAGACATGTCACCTCATGCTGTGTAGCATCTCAAGTGTGCTAGAACAACTGAATAAACAGCCTGATAATGTGTCACAGCTGCCCTGGGGCAACTTTGTCCTACAGAAACCTTTTTGCAAAACTTCTTGATGTTTCCTAGAAACTGAAGCAGGGGATTCTGAGCAGCATAATGCATTTCCCTCTGTCTCCCCACTATTTTTATTTTTATTTTAAGTTTTGAAACTAATTAGGAAGACCATACTATAGGTTTCAGCGGTCAACAGAAATGAGAAGGAAGAAATATTCTGACCCCAGGCTTGTGTCCTCTCTGTTTTTTTTGAGTGGGAAGTGAACTGGCACTTGGTAGAGATAGAAAAATAATCTCAAACAAGTTGCTTAACTCAGGGCTATCTACAGTAAGAGCTGGCTCACATACGCAAATGCCATGCCCTTTGATATTTCACAGATGAAAATGGGGATGTTTCATCTGTGCATCAGAATGAGGCACTAGGGACAGAAACCAGCAAGTGGGCCCAGCATTATGGCCTGGTAGACAAAGGTAGACCAGTACAATGTGCCTCAAGGATAAAGCAAAACTAAATCTACATGTAAGCAAGATGGGTCCATATGCAAAGGCACTGAGGCATATCCTACACTACATGGGAAGCCAAAATACATATCAGACAAGCATACTGCATGTATACCAGGTGGAGGACTTTGGTTCCATTTTGCAGTTAAGGAACACTGAGACATAGCAATAACTGCCTAGCCAAATAATTTGATTTCACAGCCAGAATTCTTAAGAACATTGAAGAAATAAGAGGTAAGAAGAGACAGGCAGGCAGGCAGGCAGGCAGGCACGCACACACACACACACACAAACACACACACACACACACACACAGATCTGTATTCTTATGGACAGAGCTTTGAAAAACATGGCAGCCCTGGGTGAAACTAGAGGATAAGAGTAAGCATTATATAGAGACATGTCCTAGCACTCCATAGATTCAGATCCACTGTGATTTCCTTGAACATGAGGACTCATCTTTGTATGTGACCATAACTATGTTGGAACATTTTGAAATGAGCACTCTGGTATGTGGTTAGAGATCTGGTAAATATTTTCTATACCACCTGAAGTTTCTTCTTCTCAGAAGTGAGGAGCTCTTATGTTAATAGGAAAAGACACAGGGTAACTGGTGTACCTATACTCAAGGCCAAGCCAATGAGATTTTCAATCACCTTTTCCTTCCAGAGGTCATAGCATCAGTACTGCAACACACATGGCCCAACTCTGTCTTGTCACATGTATGTTTCTCTGGAACTGGCATATGCATGTCCACACCTAGGCCTGTATACTAGGGATGAAAGTTTCTGTCCATTCCATTTCAGTTCCTCACATGTTCTCATTTTCCAGTTCACCTCATTTCTGCGTCAGCTTGCCTTTTTTTTGTTTTTAAAGTAAGTCCATTAAAATGTGTGTACACACACAATTGGTGCTTAAATTTGTGCAAGCAATTTCCCCCAATACATTGCATTATTGTTCATTATTTTCACCACTTCACATTTGTGTGCACTTTCCTCTAATGTACATTTTTATATACATTTTAGCCCAGAGAGTTGCAGTGCAAAATTCAGAGAAGAGTGGATTTTGAAGAATAGCTGCATTTTGACTCATACAATGGTTCAGGAAGTGCAAATTTGATAGGTTCACATTAAAATGCAAACTGAATGGATATCTCTTTTATTCCATATGAAGCTATACAATGAATGGGACTGTGATTGTCCTAGATTGCACATACTTCCCTTCTTGTGTGCAAGTTTTACACACATGGAAATGTCACAGATGTGCATGTGAACATGAGGACAGCAGGTAGCAGTGTGTATAAGGTGTTTTATATGTAGAAACATTATGAAAGGCTACTACATTTCCTGAACACAGCTGTGACCTGGGTCATAGATTTGTCTCCTGTTCAGGAGATTCATCCCTAGAGAAACTACATGGAAGAACAATACCCATAAACCATTCCCATGTAGATGCTCATATAATCCCTTTAAAAGGTCAATCAGTGAGTACAAAATATGACATTTGGAACAGTTCTCATTTCTTTTCACTTTTCACTCTTCTGCATGAGAGATATTGGGTGGAGGGAAGAAAAGGAAAAGAGTTGAGATTTGGTAATACCATGGTTGTTGTCAGGCTCACTTAATTGAACTTGCCATTTGTCAGTCTCTGTTTTACTCTGGAAAGAGATGCATTATCTCCATGGAATCTTCCTCATACCTCTTCTTTTAGCTGCAGAAATGTTGCCAATAAAAATGTGAAGAGTCTGCAAATGTCATGCTCAAAACCTATTGAGCTAATTCACCAATGAATATGAAAACAGTTTGAACTGGTGAACTCCGGTTAAAATCAATTGATTTATTTTAAAAGAAAGAATAGCTTTGACGGAAGCCATTCTGACAGTGGAAATAGAAAGCAATGGATAGGATTAGCAAACTGAACTGATTCATTTCATTATTACTTTTTTTTAAAAGAAAAAAAGCTTAGGGTCGATGACCTTTTTCTACCATGAGGAGGCTTGACACAGTGTTGTCTCATGGCAAAGATCTACTTATTGTTTCTGTATTTTATGCAGAGTGTATCAGCACAGCCAGTGCAGATTTATGTATCCTCCTGTGTTATACTTCTTTGGGATGGATTATGATGCCTAGATTGTTAAATAACCAAGCTGCATAGAAAACATGAACAATGAGGGGTTGTGTAGAACTTCCCCAAACAAATCTCTAGAAGAGAATGGATAACATGAATGAGGAGGGAAAGGAAGACTGTCTTACATCTTTGCATCCGCCCTTCACATGAGGATGTAACATTTGAATAGGGCCTATGCATAAATTCAATGTGCAGAGGTCCATTTTGAGCAGCCAGTTTCCTAGATAAAATGTGAGGAGATGCCACGTGATCATAGCCTGCACACAGAGCTTTTTATGTGCCTAGAACCTATTAAGTCTCATATGCACAGTAGAGGTGTGCACTGGTCCCAAGATTTGCCTTGTATCTATACTTTTTATTTTAATTCATCAATCCCGACTTACACACATATACTAATACAAGCAATCTGTATACCCAAATAAGTATGTGAAAGAGATTGATGATTATAAGGTATATGTTTAAACATAGAAAGGACACTGAGATCTTAAAGACCACTGAGTAGCAGATGGTGGGTGCTTATCTTTCAAGCCTTGAAGTATAAGTCTTCTTGCAACCTTAAGGGCTCGCAGTACAACTTTTGTTGTCCATTCATTAGCACCCACATCACAGGAATATAAATTAAAAGTGTGATTCCTGAGTATTAATAAGGCCTTCAGGTTTCATGTACAGTGGTACCTCGGGTAACAAACACCTCTGGTTACAAACACTTCAGATTACAGACCCCGCTAATCCAGAAGTAGTACCTCGAGTTAAGAACTTTACCTCAGGAAGGGAACAGAAATTGCATGGCAGCGGTGTGGCGGCAGTGGGAGGCTCCATTAGCTAAAGTGGTACCTCAGGTTAAGAACGGTTTCAGGTTAAGAACGGACCTCCAGAATGAATTAAGTTTGTAACCAGAGGTACCACTGTATGCTGAAGTTCTCTGCTGAATTGTGGTCATTGTGACACAAGGTATCACAGAATGTGCATGAAGCAGGATAAACTTAATACCTTCAGTATCCAATTTCTTGATCTCTTCCCGATGCTGCTATGTAGTAATTCTTGGTGTCTCCGCAGTGCCAGGATACATAAATAAAGACAGAGTCCTTTAGACTTTTTCATTAAATTTCTAGGGTAGTTTCTTGGGCTTGTTTGTTTATGTGGGGATCTTGACATTTCTTCCATTTTGTCTGGTTTTAAAATACAGTATAAACCTTTAATATAGCACAGACAGATTACTGAAAAAGAGTTTGAAGTAATTTATAGCCTAGAATTTACAGTAGAAGCTGAAAGCATTCCTCCCCCCACTCCTTGCCTGAACTGACTCTTCTAAAATTTCATGATCTCTGTTCTCACCAAAGTGAAGTTTTGGCTCCTTCCCTTTCCAGAAGTCTCCATAAATAAAGATAAAAGAAGTGTGATAAACACAAAATGAAAGATTTAATTTGCCAAGGACGTTGGCAAAGAAAAAGCCACCAGGAAGAGTGCTTTCAGTTTTTCATAGAAAGTCATCCATAGTACTTTTTACTTACTAAATAAATTTTGATGTTGCCGTCAGTGGATCCCAGGGTGGCTGAGCCTCTCCCCTGAACGCTCCATTTTCTGGATTCCCATAGCTTATCACCAGTGGGAATCCTGCTGGTGGTACTTCTGCCCACTCTCATGTTCAGCAGGTGGAACACAGAACTCAGTGCTGGAAGACTGTTGCCAGGATCACTCCCCCCCAGCATGGTGATTTTGATTGCAGCCTCTCAACAACTAAGCTCAGTTATGCAAAAAGAAAAGGTGCTTAACCTGACTGCATTATATCTGATATATGGCTATTCCTATGAATGTGTACACATTCATGGCTGAAAGTGATCTATTGTTGAGAGGTTATTAAAGGGCTCTTCAGATAACTGAACAAGTAGGATGGAGGTGGTGGTGGTGGTGGGAAGTCAGAGCAGGTTTGCAGGCCTGACCCTTCACCAACTTGTGTATTCAGCCTACTGTGGGAATGGAGCATTGGCATATATCAACTGTATGTGTGTAGGCTCTGTACACATACAGTCACAAACCCTTTCCAAAATAAGAGTTTACAGTTGCAGGGACAACTCTGTGCATTTGCATTTTGTACCTGTTGTTGGCATCCATCTGTCCTGAGAGACAATGGAGTGCACCTCCAGGGGTGTAGTCCTAGATGACCTTCTTTCTCAGATTGATGAGCCCCATCTGCCCCTCACTTCCCTCTATGGGGCATGCAGAAACTGCCTTCTTGACTGTTGAGCCCACAGTTGGTCTTGTCTGCTCAATCAACCAGAGCCTATTTTGCATGCAGGGGAAGTCCTTAAGTCACCAAGGGTTTGTGTCCCCTCGGCTACCCTCACCTGGTTTAGCCAGCCAGTTAAAGTCATGTCCCAGGGTGTGGCTGCTGTCACATGCTGACAACTTCTAGGAGCCACAGGTGAGAGCTGAGTGCAGGGTGGGGGCCAAAGGTGGACAAACTACCCCAGAAGGATCATGTTGTGTCCTGCACCAGAAGTACTACCCCTCCCCTAAAAACCCACATACCCCATTTGTACCTCTATAGGGTTTGATTCCTATAGAGTGGATTTAACATGTCTGGACTTAAGTAGAGCCTACCACTGCAATGTTGCTTCTCCCCACCATGTTTGTGTTCATTGATTGAAAAGTGCTACTCTCATTTCCCAAATAGACATTGTCTCCCCACTGTTTCTTTTGGTATTTATAATCCTGTTTTTACTGTGGTTTATTAATGCTTTTAAATAATCAAACCTTAAATCGGTGTTAACCTAGAACACTATTAAGCCACTGTATTCTTTATTTTGGAAACCATTCAAGCTGTTATTCCAACCCACTGGTTGCAAATTCATCCACTAATACCATGGCAAGCTTCTTAGCACTTTCCAACAGATCGCAGAAGGGGTTTTTTTGTTTGCTTCTAGTGTTGACAGCTGGGTGGAGGTTTATTACCCGAGGTACAGCTCCCATCTTCTTATATACCTTGTGTCATAGAGTCCAATCTAATTGGCAGCAATGCAATCTGTTTTAACACCTGGATTAGTGAGGGCCTTTGTCTCCCATTTATAACAGATTAGAGGATTTGTGTTTTTATAAACTGAGTACTGATCACAGGATGGCGAGAATTTTTGCTGTATAAACAAACGAAACACATTTTGCAGCCTTCCCCCTCTTACATCAAACATAATCAATTTTAGCTAACAGCTTTAGCGGCTTCTTTCCAGAAACTTTGCTGTTTCTTTTATGTATCCTTCAGGCTGGCAAAGTGCACTGGAGCATTTACAGAGAACTTGGTGCCAAACTGATGATTGATGTGGACCAGCGGAACAGTGTCTCAAAGACCTTACACATATGGACACTTTTTGTCAATACTTGGGGTGCTAGTGGTATAATACTGGTGCTGTTAATTCCTGTGTAGAACATGCACATGATTTGCCCCAGGGAATGCAATAATTATTAGCAGCAGTTATAACCTACTGCTAATACATAAGGAGGGACGCAGGTGGCGCTGTGGGTTAAAGCCTCAGCGCCTAGGACTTGCCGATCGAAAGGTCGGCGGTTCGAATCCCTGCGGCGGGGTGCGCTCCCGCTGCTCGGTCCCAGCGCCTGCCAACCTAGCAGTTCGAAAGCACCTCCGGGTGCAAGTAGATAAATAGGGACCGCGTACCAGCGGGAAGGTAAACGGCGTTTCCGTGTGCGGCTCTGGCTCGCCAGAGCAGCGATGTCACGCTGGCCACGTGACCCGGAAGTGTCTCCGGACAGCGCTGGCCCCTGGCCTCTTGAGTGAGATGGGCGCACAACCCCAGAGTCTGTCAAGACTGGCCCGTACGGGCAGGGGTACCTTTACCTTTTACCTTTAATACATAAGGAGCATTGCTAACTGTAGTGCATGAGAGAACAGTTCCGTGAATAAAAATCCTTGCATACTGAGAGAATAGTACTATATTCACTGATGCTGACTCTTGTATGTTGTGGGCATGTCCATTTATCGGTGTCCAAGTTGGTGGCTATCATTACATCTTGTAGGAACAAATTCCATAGTTTAATTAATCACTGTGTGGAGAAATATGTCCTCTTGTTTGCCCTAAATCTTTCAGCATTTGGATTGATTGGATGTCCCTGAGTTCCAATAATAAGAAGAGAGGGAGAAAATGCAGTTAGTTGTCCTGCTTTTTTGTATTGTTTTTAATGATTTGCATGTGTTTTTGTTTAAATGTGTTACATGTACATTTGATTTTTATTATCATGTGTTCATGCATTTTTTGCTTTTACATTTAAATATGTTGTCAGTTGCCTGGAAAACTTGTTGTGGAACAAGAGACTAACAGGTAACAACAACAACAATTTCGTGAAGGTATCGTCACTGTGTATCACCTTAGTCAATGCTAAGCCCCATGTGACTTCTTCATGGATGACAGATTAGCTGTTCACTATGTGTTGATTTTGTTCCTGGGTATGAATTGGAAGAGAAGACCATATTAGACCAGGGCGCCAATTTGTCCAGTGGGCTTTAAATAGTTATGCATTTGTGTCACTTTGAAAGGAACTAGTGCCCTATCTTTTCCTAGTGATGATTAATTGCACAGAGTGATAGGTGACAAGGAACAATTTTTTACGTCAAATACGGTTCTGGATGGCAAAATGCCCGGCACTTAATTTCCTACAAGTCCCTTCAAAATAACAACAATGGAAAGTGAAACAGGACTCCGTGCTGGCAATTTTCCTCAAACTACTGGCGTCCCATGGTTAGAATCCATCACTTTCCCACTGTGGGACCAGATGTCCCACTATAGAAACCAATGTTACTTTGAGAATGAAACTAGGTGAGCTACCATGAAAGCTAATCTCAGGTGTTTGTGTAACAGTTGGATAGCTTCTTCCAGAGATGGCTCAGAACTGCCGGGTTTTTTAGAACTGAGGTTGTCATTTTCACATTCCTTTTGGCAGGAAAGTAACCTTTAGATTAGCTTTGACATCGCTGCTGCTTGGGGAGTGAAATAATGGGAAAGTCAGGTCTTTGCCTCTAACCCATTCCTGTGGTCTGCCATACTCTATTTCAGATATCAGATTATTGAACCTGCATCCTAAACAGCATTGCTAGCTAACCATCTCCCTAATATTCACAAGGGCTTTTCCACGAAACTCTAATGAATATTAATACTGCAGTAGCTGTGCATTCATTTTCTATGTGCAGCTGATTATTTATCACTGGCTTTGCGACAAGATTGGGCCCTGCAGCCCCATAGTGCACGTGTTTCAAATGGAGTTCTCCCACAAGGTAGCAAAAAATTATATGTTTCCTAGGTACCCCATAAATAATGTATCTAATTGAAAATTCACTCTTAAATTATTGCGGACTGCACATTTCTCAGTGATGCAGAAAGAAAAACACTAGGGAATGTAGTATTTTTTTGCATCCCTGGAGGTTGGAGAGCTGCACCATAGGCCTCTTCACAGCTAGGAAGTCACTGCTTTTCTCTCTCTTGCAGAAGTGTACGCTCAAGGGCTTGCATGAAGACCCTACTGCAGAACTGTGAAATAAGGCAGTTAGCAAAACTGCCTACTCTAGAAAACTGGACATGAAGAGTCCGCTGCCATTTTAGCATAAGTAGAACTAAAATGAATGTGTAAAAGCCATATTGCATCACTTATTTGTTTTTGTTTAGAATTTTTGGTTTCCTCTTTTATACAAATAATTCATTTGAATGTACAATGGTACCTCGGATTAAGAACTTAATTCGTTCTGGAGGTCTGTTCTTAACCTGAAACTGTTCTTAACCTGAAGCACCACTTTAGCTAATGGGGCCTCCTGCTGCTGCCACACCGCCAGATCCCAATTTTTGTTCTTATCCTGAAGCAAAGTTCTTAACCTGAAGCACTATTTCTGGGTTAGCGGAGTGTGTAACCTGAAGCGTATGTAACCTGAGGTACTACTATACTAGACAGGCTTTCAGGGTCAGTTTTCTTCTTAACCACTGATGATTCAATCAACAGCCATTTTTGTTATACAGTCATGTGATACACAATGTTTCACTTCACATTCATGTAGTGTAGTGTATTCACATTCATGTAGTGTAGTGTAATATGTCACATGACTAAAGCATCCTCACCAAATAGATAAGGATCATCAGAATGGTTAAGCATTGGTGTGTCTGAATGTTTTACAAAAAGAATAGAGGCATTAATTTACGATTTAGTTGTTTTAGAGGAACAGAGTTGCCAAGTTCAAGCTTGGAGACTATGGCTTGGATCATAACTAGAGTTTCATGAATGGAAGGGAGCCTCCTGGCTGCTGATGGGACTGAGATCCAGGAGAACAATTTACCAGTGGAAGGTGGGGGATGAAATTTTCATTGATAAACCCTGTATCCCACGATGCTTCTCCACAGGATTCCCCAATCTCCCAAATCAGTTTTTGATAAGGACAACAAGCAGGAGGAGGAAGAGGGTATCAGAGAGAGTAGCACTCCCGTTGCTGGCAAGACCCTTAATTCTGCTTCATTAATGCTGCCTCTACTAGAATCAAATTTCTTATCCTAGCCTATGCCTTTAGTTTTTAGAATGAAAGGCATAGGCTTCACAAAGGCAATTTCTCACTCTCCTAGACCTCTTAGTCACAAGGCTGCCCTATTCATTCTGCCTTAAAATAGCCATAGCTGTCAGCTTGGTTGTGTATTGAAAATGCCAGTGATTCGTAGGACTTGTTACCATTCCAAAATTCAGCACTGCTCAAGAGGTTTGGTGGGCAAAAATACAGGCCGATTTATGCATGCAACAGTTTGTGCATGTTGATGTGACACGTTGTCTGCTTGTGCATCTTCAGCTGAAGATACACATTAGCCAGTAATTTATACTGAGAGACAAGCTATATTGTTGCACTAGAGATTTTTCTTTTCTTTAATAAAGCAGAGAATGCAAACACAGTTGAGCTTCTTCTATAGGAAACAAATCCAGGTATGCCCTCTCATTTGTAAATGTCTGAAAACCAATATCAGTCAGGAAGAAATCTTATTTTGATGAAGTTTTGCTTACCCAAGCACAGTCGGTTTTGTATTATTACACCCAAGTCCATGCATGAGTAACCAACAGTATCATACTGAACACACTCAGCCACGTGGAAGCCAGGTGAATTATGATCCTGCAAGTTCCTCTTTGTAGTGAGCAAATATTAATGCCTTGAATGAATTGTCTCTTTGATTACTCTGAAAATGTTAGGAGCCAAGGAAAGAGAGTTATTGGAACATGGAAAAGCTTAGTGGATGATGAAGTGGTATCATAAATGAGTTTAAGGCGTAGCTGAATTTATACTTGGAAGTCGACACACGGGGATGAGTCTACAGCTGCGCTGAAGTCAATGGGAAGCTTTCTTGGCACACAGCTGTTCTGTTCCAGAATACGGAGCATTAAATTTGGGACCAGAGGGCTGCAGCTGAAAGCTCAGCTAAGTCATTAGGAGAGGTGACATTGCTCAAGTCACTATGACGTGGTCTCATTTCCCCGCAGTAGAAGTTGAAATAACAAGAAGGAAATCATTATGTCAGTATGAGATGAATATCGAACAGCACCACTGCATACTAAAAATCAAAATACTTTACACAAACAAAAGCATCATCACCATAACCCTCATCAGTCTCCCACCTGAGATTTATTGCTTCTCTTAGGCTCCTTGCTCTTTTCTGCCTGGGTGCTTTCAGGTCCCAGCTCACTTCTGTCCAATGTTTCTGTTTTCCTTCCCTAGACCCATCCTGCCTCCTCTGTATTATCTGAGTAGCCAATACAATGGTAGCTGGGGATTTCTCTACCCCTTTGATTTTAATGCAATCAGTGCCAGAGGCTTTGTATGATGCTTCTGAATACCAGCTGCTGGGAACCACAAGCAAGGAGACTGCTGTTGTCCTCAGATCCTGCCTTTGGCATTCTCAGAGGCCACTGTGAGAACAGGATGCAGGACTCTAGCCATTGGCCTGATACAGCAGGCTCATCTTCTGCTCTTAGTACTACCACCACAGCATTCCCAACATCATAAAAGGCTGAGCTAAGGATCTGGACATTTCTGGTTCAAGATTTGTTTCTGACATTAATTCACAAGGTGGCATTATGCAAGCCACTCTCTCTCAGCCTCACCCTCCTTCCCACATCTTTAGTCTGGGCAGTTGTAACGATGCTCACAACAACCTTAGAGGGTTGATTTAACAATTGCAACTAAATAATGTATATGAAGTGCTTTGGACATTTGCAAGTCCTATAGAAACAGTAAGTATTACTATAGAAAATATAAAACCAGCAATTTCTACAGATAACCGGTGGAATCCAGTGCTCCCATTCTGCTAGTGCAAGGGCTGTGAGCTAGTGGAATAGAACTTTCCCCTCCTCTTCCCTGAAGCCCCCTGCACACCTTCACCTCTGGGGTGGGGGGGGGCCTTCTGGAGAAGATTGGAGGGGCACATAGAGGGAAGAGAGGAAACAGAAGTGCCACTGCACCAGACAAATTCCACTGACACTGCTTTGGAGACAACCCTCTATTTCAAGCATAGGCAAACTCAGCCCTCCAGATGTTTTGGGACTACAACTCCCATCATCCCTAGCTAACAGGACAAGTGCTCAGGGATGATGAGAGTTGTAGTCCCGAAACATCTGGAGGCCGAGTTTGCCTATGCCTGCTCTATTTTTATATGTGTATTCCCCCCTCCCATCATTTTACAGCTGTTGAGCAAACCAAGTTCTCTTTCATTTTCAAGTTGCTACTTGACCTTTTTTTTTCATCCTTATTCCTCTTTGGAACCAAGGCTATATTATATAATGCAGGCAAAACTCTTATTTGAAACCATTACATTCTCAGGGTCTGTGTTATCACCAGAAGTCTGGTGTGGAATTATTTTCCCTGCAGCAAATAGGCATGCTTTTATAGCTATTTTTACTCTTATTTTAAAGGCATGTAATTGACTTTGTTAGAACTTACGTGTCCAAAAGGGTTAGAAAGTAAACAGTGTTTTTTAAGACACAGAAGCCATGTCTGGTGGCTAGCCTTTCCCCCTCCTTAGAATCACATCTTGTATGTGCTAGCTCTGGGATTAGTACCAATCCTATTGGTATGCAGAACAAAGGGCAAGGAGTTATGCACAAATAAGCACATCAAGATGTGGACACAGGCACTGTGGAATTCAACTCCTGGGAACAGTGTGTTGTTGAGAATCCCTGATACGCTGTATCACCAGTTTGTAAGGTTACAGACACAGAGGCTGCAGCAGATCAAGGCAAGCCCCACTGACTATCCAGGCATCTACAGTACTGGTCCCATTCCCTACCTGTCCTCATGAATCCATTATGTGCAGCTGCAGGATATAGTGTAGGCCCTCACAGCTGAATTCCAGCAGCCCTGCAAGTTCATTAAGGGGGATCCATGTCTGTTAGGCAACTAGATCCTATGGGCCGAGAAGGTGGTATAGAAGATTGCTATTTATTATAAAGTATTTCTAGGCCAGCTTTCTGAATAGATTTTTCAAGGTGGCTTGGTTAATAAGAAATACCAGGTCTCAGAATAGAACACTTCCAACCCCACCTGCAATTAAAAAATTAGCAGTAACAAAACACTTATTCCATAATACAAGCATAGTTTCCATAAGACCAGCAGTTAAGAGAGAACAAAAGACATCTCTCCCTCAGAACCCCATGTTGCCAAAGTATGAGTAGAATTTCCTGGTAATCTCATTGTAGAACACAGTCTGCCCCACCCCCAGCTCTTGCTATACTCACTGATCTCAACAAGTTATTTCCACCCCCCTGGTTTTGCTAAAAATATGAACAGTTCTCAAAGTTTTCACTGCATTATTATAGTCATTATTATGTGCAGTATTATATGCATTACTATACTGTAATATTATGCACATATACACTCCAGGCTTCCTAAAGCAACCAGCACATAAACAGATAACATACAACAATGCACATAACTCTCCAGAAATACTTGCATACTAAAGCTTATAAAATTATTCTGCAGAACATAAGACAGGCTTGCTGGATCAGGCCAGTGGTCCATCTGGTCCAGCATCCTGTGGCCAACCTGATGCTTGTGGGACCTGAACTAGCAGGTCCTGAGCGCAGCAGAGAAATATAGTAAAGCACGAGGCTTGGTTCTTTCATACATATTGTAAATATAATATACATTTTGCATATAGGTGTTGTTGTTTTTAAAGCAGATCAGACTTAAGTGGATACTAAATGCAAGGGGCAGCGTGATGCTGGCAGTGCTAAATTGGATCAGAACTACCAAATTCCCTGTATAAATCATATTCCTCCTCCATCCTCATTTTCAGCTAAAGGCCACCTGGAACAGGTAGTCATTCAAAGCTTTTGAAAACTGAAACATGGTAGGAAGTAACTGCTTGAGACTTCCAAGATGGCTGTCTGGTTCCAGCAATCAGAATAACGGCCATGTCTCAGGATGCTACTTGGGTCTGGCCATTCCACTCGCTCACCTCTTTCTCCTTTCAGCTCCTGCCATGGAGCCTGATTCTAAGAACTTCCCTGGTAACAGCCACAACCCCAAATTTGGCATGGACTCCCCATCCACTAGGCATCCTCCTCCTCCTACACCAGCACTGCCTGACCCTCACATGTAGGCAGGATCATTGAGCATGGCAATATTAAGGATAGCTAACAGTAATGACTTATAGGCCAGCACGGATTTTGAGCTGTGTGCTTGGGATCTGAATTCAGACAGGACCTGTTGGATTTACAACTCACTAAGGTAGGATATATGCCTTGAAACTGGATGCTCTCCCTTAGCTGTTTCTCTGTCTTTTCTATGCATTTGCCATTCATGTGTTTCCACCAGTGAATTCAATTTGGGGGACCTCCTTAAATGTATTTCAGTATCACAATGGCATCACAGCCTAGCAGCTGTGTTCCAAAGCTTTAATACTCATGAATGTGCAAAGTCATTTTTTTTTAAACACTGTATCTTGTGGTAAGTCACAGTGGGCATATGAACCATTTGCATGAAGAATATAAAATATCCCTTAGCACTGCCTTGTAATTCGGATGATAGCTTCCATTCCAGTAGAAAACTAAATGTGTCTGTAGACTCTGTACCAATTAGATTACTTTATAAGGTCAAAATAAAAGTTTGGGAGCCATTTCCTTCAGCTTCATCAATGGTAGTCATTTAACACAAATTATAGAGTGGAGCCGTGTTAATGATAAGGAGCATCAAAACTTGAGGAAGTGAAAATGGAAGTGTCAAAGCTGTCAGAAGATTCACCCATAAGTAGGCTATAGCTGAATTTCTGGAGTGCCTTATTGAGGGCAGAATGACAGCACCGCTGTGTATCCTTGAAGACGGCAAATAATATGCCAACATCTCTGTCCTTATTGCTAGTAAAATTCCAGGATGAGTGCAGCTGCAATGACAATAGGTGAAGTGATCTGATAAGTCAAAAGGACTTCTAAGTCTTGATTTTACTTTCATTTAATGGCTTGCACGGGTAGTATATAGCTGAGAGCTGGGCACAGCAGATATAATGTGCACACATACATATTGAGTAGTATGCTTCGGTCGCATACATTATTAAAATGAAAGTTATTTCTATTCATTACCTCTATTTTATCATACTGCAATTAACTGTGTGGCAAGGTAGTTATGCATATGCAATTATTAGCTCCTGTCTCTGATGCTCTCTTCTGGCACACATGTGAAATAGATATATAGATTTAAATGACACCAGAAAAAGGTTGATATACCAGTTATTGTTAAAAATGCTGCTTGCACTGTCTCATAGTTCTACCACCCAGAGGTAAGAAGAGAATTCATGTAGTTTACAGTAACATCAGAGAAGCTGCCCTCATGTTTTCCATACCCCAATGTCTAAAATGGAAGAGTAGTTCCCCCACCACCAAATTTGCATATATAGAGAGCCAATCTGAATTCAGTTGAACCAATGGTTATGAAAGACAGTATATATTTTCTTAAGTATATAAAATTCCCTGCTTGTGCATTCACACTGCACTGACCTTACGGCTACCTTCCCCCTCTGACATGCAGCAGTCATTTAGTTGGAGGGAGGTCAGGCGAGTGGCACAGTCCCATCTTCATTTTGATAAAATTTAGATGCTAAGCCTATCTGAAACACATGTGCAGAGGTTTTTAAGGCTGCAATTCTAAGCACGCTTATACTAGGGAATAAAACCCACTGAGTACAGAGGGATTGGTTTCTGAGAAAGCGTACATAGGATTGTGTGGGACTTCTTTTAGTGTAGCCCTCATCTGTCTCCTCACATGTCATGGACTGGCTAGATGCAGAGGTGTGGTGGGAAGCACCAGCTGGGGAACCCCTAAGGGAGATGGCTCAGAGCCAGGGGATTGGTGGTGGGATGACAATGAGTGGTCAGAGGGAGAAGAGGGAACAGACTGGGAGGAGGAGGTGTCAGAAGGTGGAGGTAACAGGGAGATACTGGGGAAGAGAGCAGTCCAGAATCAGAGGGAGAAGTGGAGGTGGGCCAAGAGGCAGAGATCAGGCAGGCTGCTGAAGAAGCAAGGTTCTCTCCCCCTCCTGCTGCAACCAGCTCCCCTCCCCTCTGGTTGCCCAGAACCTGCAGAGGCATGAAGAGAGTGAAGCAAAGACAGACAAGGCGAAGAAGTCTCAGGTTGCTTGGGAAGGATCCAGGGGAGGAAGAGAGTTAGGGAACTGTGGGAAGGCAGGGAACTTCAGTGCTCGCAGCTGCCCCATTGGGGCAAGACATCCTGGCAACAGAGTTGCCGTGCATATTAGGCATAGCCTGCTTTTGTTTCTTTGAATAAGGAATTAACTTCACCTTGTGACTTGTCTCCCAGCTCCCACCTTGATCTCAAATATTTCCTACATTGTCAACATATACAGGATATTTGAATTTATTTTAAAAAGCTGTCATTTGCTGCATTACTGATTTTAATTGTTAACAAAGCTGATAAGGTTCACAAATGAAAGTTTTATAACAGGAATGTTATCTGTTTGTAAAATATATGATTTTACAATGAGTCAGTTATCCCTACTCTTAGAATCTTACTCTATAGATTTCTTCTTTTTTTAACAAAAAAAGTGCCAACATTCATATATTGATAACATTAGCATGGATACCAGCACAAAATGACTGCCTCTGGAAAGTTTCATTTCCCTTTATTTTAGTTTCTAAATATATACTGCATAAATTTAAAATAAATGTTTTCTTTAAAATATATATATATACTGTATTTTTTCTGTGTATAAGAAAGACTAGGGTTTTTTTAACAAAAAAAATTGGTTTAAAATTGGGTCTTGTCTTATACAAGGGGTGTTTTCTTAATTTTGAGTCCCCAAAAATAGGGGCGCCTTATACATGGGGGCATCTTATACACGGAAAATACGGTATATATCTTGAAGACAGTCTTCTAGTAGTGAAATTTATGTTCTCTCATAGGTCTTGCATGCTATTTTATAATCTACAGACATATTTCTTACCAGTGAGTGTACAACCCTAGGAAAAAATAAAGGATTGTTATGGAAGTGTTTACACAGCCCTCGCTACTTTGCAAAAACTAATGCAACTATAGAAAAAGCAATCTAAAGCCACTGCTGTTTTCTCGAAGGCAGACATTGTTTTTATGTCCTACAGATAAACCCCCATTATAAGTTTTGATCAAAGCAGATACTCTCTCTTTGAGACTTTGGGTACATGTAAATTGCTTTGTTATACATACACATTTGCATATATTTTCAAGAAGATGAGCTGCTGAAATGGCGCCTTATATATTTTGATGCTGTGCTGAATTTAAAGTATCTCTAGTACTTTGTTGCCAACTAAGATGTTTTAACAAAGGCTAGGAAAACTATAACATGAAGGAAAGTCAGTAAAGTTGATATACAGTATATATCTATCTCTGCAGCTGCTGTGCTAAGGCGTACATTGGGATAGGAGCACCTTAGTTTGAAACTGTTAACACTGGCATATGAAGCACTTGCCATATGGGATTTAGTGCATAGGCAGAGATGTTCAAATGATATGATGTCTTTCTCATCTGTGTCTTTCCATTTTTTGTAAGCTCTCTGCTTAGTTTCCCCGGATTAAATTGATTAACTTTCCATCTCACCTCCCATTAATTATTGCATTAACAGTAATAATCAAAATGTGTGAACAGCTGGCATTTTAGATGTTCTTAAACTCAGCCCCTAGCTTATGTTTGCTGCTCTACTTACACGTACACAAAATTAAACAGCATTTATAATGTGTATGCACACACACACAGTTAGGTATATTTTATGTTTTGAAGCCGCACGTGCACATTTGACTTGGAAGTCTCTTTGCTTTGTGAGTTCCCTTCATTATCATGGCTTGTTAATTCTATAGATGACAAGGTTAGATAATTACGACCTTCTTCATTAAACATCCCTTTGTAATTAACACAGTGCCTCTGGGTTTAAGGCCTCTCACTCATTAAGCATATAGTGCTTCAAAAATATTGGTAGAACTGCTTTTCATATCCGTCAAACATCTCTGTGGCAAATTACGGTCGCTGCAGTTCTTTTACTACATGTCTTTTCAAATATGGGCTCCTGCTAGTTTTGATAAGAGAAATTAATTAAAAAACAAGAGATTCCATCCCCAAATTCTACTTAGCCACTTGTTTCCTATATACCAGGGGTCGGGAACTGGATCTGGCCAGTGGGCCTTGAGGCCATTTTGACAGATAGCATGACCACAATCAGTCTCCTTGGAGAAGAGGTGGGATATCAAAGTATCTAGCAATCAAGTAAATTATATCTTCTGAGTGGATTTTCATTGGGAAGAGGTTTTAACCCCATCCTTCCCTTCTTTCTCCACAGTGCTGCCCAAATCCAGATTAGGAATCACATGCCTCCTTGTGATAGATTGATCTACTTTTCTAGAGTAGGTCTCAGGAGGGCCTTGAAAATTTTTGGATCATATTGTAACGCAAATTCCCTTACAATTAATTATGGAAAATCTAAGATACTAGTTTTCTCAAAGAGCCGGAAACTCCATAATTGGAAAATTGATGGGAGAGCCATCGAACAAGTCTATAAATTCCAATATTTGGGAGTTTGGTTACAACATAACCTTAGATGGAAGGCCCATGTAGCCTATGTTACAAATAGAGCCAAAGCTATCTCCTTGGCGATCTTGCGATTCTTCTTCACCGATGGGGCCCTTCATATCCCATCGGCGTTGAAAGTCTTCAAGGCCAAGGTGATTCCGACAATTGCTTATGCCATCTCAATTTGGGGGACTTTTGTCAATCTATCTCACCTAGAGGTTATTAAAAATCAGTTTTTAAGAGGGATATTGAAACTGCCCAACTGTGTAAGTAATGCAGCGTTACGCATGGAACTTAACACTGTATCCCTGGAAAACGCTCTGTGGAAGCACATACTTTGTCACTGGTTATCTCTATGGCACAATCTCCCAAACTTGTACTTGATACAATGTATGTGGAGAGATGATTTCCAGAGCCCATGGGTAAAAAATTTACAGCTGAAAATTACGGCAATGGGAATCTCCCCATCCAAATTACTAGAGCAGGTCATAGTTCCAGCTAAAAGAACAGTAATCTGTAAACTAGAGGAGATGGACTTGCAGCAGAAAATGCTCTTGGGTAATGGTACCTGCTCACCTCTAAACCTTGGTTTATTACCCCTCTTAAGGCTCCCAAACTATTTGAATTCCTTAACTTCTTCGGCTCATAGATATGCCTTTGTAAAGGCAAGATTCAACACCTTCCCATCGAACGTGCTGAGAAATAGATTCTCCAATGGACAGATATCGCTCTTATGTGATTGTAATTGTGGGGCACCGGAATCGTTGCATCACATAATTCTTGATTGTGCTTTTCACTTATCGGCAAGGAGCAAGTTTCTTGCTCAATATCTTAAGGGAATTGCCGATGATACGACTGAAGCCAAACTGAGATATCTATTAAATGATGATGACCCACTAAGATCACTCATGGTTGCCAGATTCTTGATCAGCGTCCTATCCCTAAAGAAGAGAAATGGACTCCTGTGTGGCTCAGATAATCCCTTTAAACCATGATCTATGTTTTAGGATGTAATTAGGTGATATCACCATTGATGTCTTCTATTAATTTATGAGCAGAGGGCGATGTTTATGGTACAAATTTATTGTAATGTATGATGTTGGTCTTTTGTTTTTGTTTTGCTTTGGTTCTTGTCTGTTTTTTGTAAGTTTTGGCGGTTTTAAATTTGGAGGTTCAAGTACATTATGGTGGTATGGGAAACTGTCGTGTGACGGGCCAATGGCCGTAATAAAGATCAATCAATCAATCAATCAATCAATCAAGGCACAGGGCTTTTTTTCAGCCAGAACTCACAGGAACTCAGTTCTATCACCTCTCAGGTTGGCACCATTGCCATTATAATAAAACAAGGGAGGCATAATAAAACAAGGGAGTTCTGGCACCTCTCTTTCTAGGAAAATAGCACTGAAGATACACAAATATAATCACTTATTTAACATATAGAATCATAGAAATGTAGAGTTGGAGAGGGCTCTAGGATCATCTTGTCCAACCCCCTACAATGCAGGAATGTGCAGCTGTCTCATACAGGGATCGAAGCTTCTACCTTGGTGTTATCAACACCATGCTCTAATCAACAGAGCTATCTGAATCCATAATCTACTTTAGCCCTAAGGCTTTTAGTTAAAAAAACAAACCACCCCAGACATTTTATTAGTGGGTTTATTTTTGTCTCAGATTTTATTTTCTTGCCTCTCATGAGTCAAAATTTGGTAGCTCAGCCTTCCCCAACCTGGTGCCCTCCTGATGTTTTGGAATATAATTCCCATTAGCCTCAGTCAGTTTGGCTGTGCTGGTTGGAGTGCAAAACATCTTGAGGGCACCAGGTTGATAGAGAGACTGTTGGAGCATTACATCTGACTGTACAAAATAAACGTGTGCTTTTATATATTTCTAAGAGACTTATAGGAATGTGTGTGGTCACTTTATGGAGACTGATTACGGTCATGCTGCTTGGAAACATTTCCCTCCACCCGCCCTAAGGATACTTAAGCAACACAGATGCCATAGTTGTTGCTGATAAGGGAATTAGAGAGTATAAATACTGCCTCTAAACTGCAAAGTTTCAAGTTTATGGATCTGTGCACTGCAGCGCTGTAAACGGTTTTTCATAAATCCTCACCACTTATCATCCATGTGATAGCTTTCCTTATAGATCTTACCCTTGTAGTAATTTTCCATTTTGCCACTCAGATGAATGGTGCATGTAGGTAAAGCAGCCCTGGCAGTGTGGAGCTAATTGCATTGCAGCATCTATTTAACTGTTCTCCGCTGAAATTGGGTAGCTATTCTGCATTATTGATTCTTTTCTGAAGGTAAAAATAATCAAATATGCATAAAACATTAAATGCAAAGTGAAATAAACGAATGCATGTTGTTCATGAATATACGAGGGAAGCAAATATCTGCAGCCGGAAAATGAAAATACTTTCATGGCACTGTGTTCAGCAAACTGTTCTGTCAACTACCCATGGTTGTAACATTGTTCCAGCTGTCATCTTTTAAAAATCTATACACACTAGAAAGAAGATTATTTCAACATTTACTAGGCTGGAAAATTGTTATTGCTCACACAGCAAGACTCAGTGAGTTTTGAGGTTTTCCTTTTCATTGCTGCCGACTTTTGATGATCCCAAGGAGACAGATTTTGGATCCTGCTTTAGACCTGCTCCTTCTACTTCCTGTGACTTTAGAATGGCAATGACCCACAGGCTGGGAGCACTCTGTGCCTTGGCTGCTTAGGATGAACCTATCATCAATAAGACATGACATCATATAGAGATATGAATATATTGTACTATGTTGTCTTAATTGCATCCAGTCCTTTGCAAACTGATCCCTGCATTGGCCAGAAGAGAGATAGCAAACATAGTGCTGTCCAAATGTTCTTGAACTCCAATTCCTGTCAGTTCCAGCCAGCATGGCTCACCTTGCACCCATCAAGCATTCAATAGGGAGGCACTGAGAAGGAGAAGAGCTCTGATGTTTGTGGAAAGTGTACAACTGCTGTCCCTCTGCAGAAAGATCAAAGCAGAGAAGAAAATGTATCAGCAGAGTGGTAGACTTGTGCTCCCTGCAAATACACAAATCATCCATGCATCTTGCAGTTACCATATTTTATAGGATAGGGCTTTTAGTTCTGTTGTGCATCAATGTAATTTGCATTCTTTTGCTGAGATTATTAGGTTTTTGACCCTTTGCACAGTCAAGGCAGTTAAAAGGACCTCATCTTCCATCAAAAAGAAAAGTCAAAGAAGAAAATTGAAGATGGAAGTTGAGTGGAGTTACAAACAAGCAAGCAAGCAAGCAAGCAAGCAAACAAGCAAGCAAGCAAGCAAGCAAGCAAACAAACAAACAAACAAGATAATGTTGTGTTATTTCTGAATCTGGCTCTGCCCACTCTTGCAATGCAGCCCTCAGTCCAAAAAAGCTGCCCATCTATTATACACCCTCAGTGGGATTTACTGATGCACAAGATTTTCAGTTGTGCATTTTTCTGTTATATGGTGGGATGATTTAAAAAGGATAACAGAAGTTCATGATGGATACATTTTGCAATGTCTGTTAGGCATACTTAGCATTCCCACTCATATGTCTAGTCTCCATGAATATACAAGTAATGGCCCGCTGTAAACCTGTGCAGATTCAGAGGAGTCACACAGCTCCTTGGGTAGGACTATGGGCCCATCCTTGCACTTCCACCCTAGCAGTATTCCCTCTTCAGACAATATCACTGATGCCTGAGGCGGAATGCATTTGAGTACTACATCCAAGAGAGAATGGCCATGACCTTCAGCGTCTGCTCAGTAATGCTATCAGGTCAGAACTTGAATAGAAGTTCAGCAGAGTGAGCAGTCTAAAATTACCTAGCTGCAACTTTGACCCTGCTTATGCACTTCTGAAGGCATCAGACAGGACCTTATCTCCTAGCAAGGCAGTTCTTATGTTCACAACACAAATAGTTCAAGAGTTGACTTATAGCAAAGAAGGCAAAAGGCATGAATGTTGGAAGTGTTCTGAAAAGCATTGATGACTTGAGTATGAAGACTGAATAGCAGTTATCTACAATTAAAATGCATCTCTAATCGTCCCACTTAACTTTTTAGTTCATCAACTAAAACAACAGTGCTCTCTTAACAGGATATTTATGCTCCATCCATTTCTAAAAGTGCTTCTAGGCTATTAAGGCAACAATACTGTGTACATTTATACACAGTGTAAGGGGAGTAAGTCCTACTGAATGAAGTAAAATTGCTTAGCATTCTGCTGTAAGCTCCTAAACCTCCATTGTAATGCAATGGACTTGGGTCCTGCTTCTCAGTTAGCACCAGTTCCATTATCTAACATGTATTAATTACCTTAACTCAAAATAGAGCTGGGAGCCAATGTCTATTATCACTTTTATTTGTTGTGCATAAAGACCTAAACTGCATCCTTGTGTGCGAGAGCTGGCTGAGGTAATCTATAGCACTGATACGGTTTTTGCTTTTGTCACTTCTTTGGAATTTTTAGAGGTTATAGAACACACATCTGTCCTGGGCATCAATGTCACTTAGTTACATTTTGGCCTTCTAGAGAGATGGGTAATGCTGTACAAACCCTGGATCTTCCCAATGTGTTTGCCATTCAAAGAAAGTTGGAATGTGTAATCCAGCTCTCTTGTTCTAGGGTTGCAACTAGGCATGGGGGGGAGGGGATTTGATTTAAGTACACGTTTAAAGGTGAACCTATCTCATTTATGTAGATATACTGTGTAAAAGGTGTATATGCATGTATATATTACTTAAAATTGCATGAAAATGAATTGTTTAAGAGAAGCTTGCTTTACAAAAATGTGCAAGACTACAACACAAAAATGTGTGCATTAAGAGAATTTCTCCCTGAAATGCCGATTAATCTTTATCAAGACTTTATTTTTATTTTTAAATGCAAGCTTTTATAAAAATATGGAAAACTAAACTTGCAACTGGAAAAAATGAGAAACTGGGGAGAACTAAAATTGACAACTTAATCCTTTTATAGTTTCAACACAGTCCTTCTCTCTCTCTCTCTCTCTCTCTCTCTCTCTTAAAAAAGTGAATGTACATGCTTGTAGCCTACACAGAACACTTCCAGACTGCCACTGTTTCTGGGAGGTATTCAATTAGATACTGGCAAATTCAAGTTGTGCAATTAAAATCAACCTGGCACTCTTGTGCTACAAGCTCAAGCTCACCACCCACCTTCCCCCTTTTTTGTAATAAAGGAAGCAACAAGGAAATGCACTAGAGAGTGTGGGATAACAATGGCTTAGCATACTACCATACAACCTTCCCGGAAACAAATAAGAATCAATAAGCATTAAATAGCCAAATGTAGTCTAACCTCCTTGTAAACTTTGTGCCAATGAAGCAGGATGAATGCTCAATAAACAGGTCATCTGCAAGTGACCACAGACAAGAGTCCGTTGTCACGTTCTGATGTCTTCCTTAAAAATATTTAGTTGCCCAAATTTCAAACTGTTGAGCCTTAATCCTCTTTTCAGTTCACATGCCATGAAATTGGATAGACTTAGCATCTCACAGGGTTTCCTGCATATATGCCAAGAGCTCTGTGATCCTTGGATAATCAGCAGTAGATTATTGTTAGCAACTTTTTGCTTTTCTTTCCAAAAGTGGGATTTATTTCTGCAAAGATTGTTGCCGTTGCATTCCAAGTTTTCCAAGACAGATGAAAGAATGTTGTTGGAAGTCAATTGCATGTACTTGCAGTCCAACACTATAACTCTATGCCAATTTACCTGGAAATTCCCATTACATTAAATTCTGAGCAGGTATACATAGGGTTGCATTGCACATCTTTATCACATTCTATCATAGTGGGGATAGCAACTTGATTAGGATTGCAATCCTAAACACACAGGAGGAAGTAAGGTCCATTGAACACTGTGGAACTTACTTCTGAGTAAACATGTATAGATAGGATTGCTTTGTATGAAGATCTTTATTATATTGCATATCTGTCAGCGTCTAGAATATAATATAATTTAATATAGAGCACTTTCAGCCTTAACTGAATGAATTTAGTCTACAACTAGCTAAGCAGGTATGATATCCTAGTGAAAAAATTTAGAGCTGATAAATTGGGGGTCCTTTATTGTTAGTTACATTCTTTTGCATTTGAAGCAGAAACAGAAAACTATGTGATGAGTTTGTTTTTTTTCTGTCAAGAGCTAGGTCCTAGCTTTGTTTCCTTAGAAGTCAGGCCTGATTCATATGGCCAAATTGCTCTTTGGTAATTTATTGAAAAACAATAATCTGATGATATCTCCATGTGGCAATTCACCCCATGCCAACATAAACAACAATAGCAAAAAAGCTTTGAAATTGCTCAGATTGGATATGGAATTGGTGCTATTCATGTATTATTCACTGGTATGGCATGGGGCTGGACTGCTAGCCATGCCCTTGGCATCTAATCACCAGGCTAGCTCTCCCCATGTCTGGAAAAAAAATGGTATTACTGAAATAATTTGGTCATTGAGTATGCCTATGTGGGAACCATAAACCAGAAGAAAAAGCAAAGCACCAACATATAAAATAGGTAGGGTACTTGTTTATTTAGGTACGGAACAGGTATTTTATTAAAAGCAAACATAAACTAAATAAAAAGCTAAACATAAATTAAATAGACTGTGACCCTATAATACCATGTATGCCCTATATGTACCTGCGAAGGGGAAAACATGCAGTCAAAAAAGCATATATATACACACACACACATATATATATATGCTCCACAAAGGGATTTAATAATAAGCAAGGATTGTCTCCTCTTCCTTTGCTTCTGAAGACTCTGTAATATCCAAATGATTTCTAATTAGCAAGCCTATATATTTAGAATAAATTTCAGACATTGCTGTCTTAAGCCCTGCTCCTAGGGCCCGAGGGACTCTGCTAAAATCTCTTACATGTAATAGATTTTCTTTCTAATCTGCCTTTATTCCCCTCCCCCATAGCTCTGGAATCTGACACAGTTGTGTTTTAATTGGGAAAAATGCCTACGAACCTTCTCTCGCCTTCCTGAGAAAGGCACAAGGGGTGGGGGAGGCTGGAATATCCTGGGATAAACAAAGGAGCTACCTTTATGTGAAAGAAGCCTGAATATCATTGAAATAATGAAAAGTTGTGCTTACAGGGAAGAGGAGCTATTTCCCAAAATATATCAATCTGATATTCAGAGCACTTGAGAGTCTATCCAGGTTACCTATTTCCTGAGGCCTTACCAAATAATACAGATTTAACAGATTTGCTTTTTTTCATATGTATTTCTCACTTCAGCATCCTTTCCATTCCCCATAAACGGGCAAACCAAATCAAGTCTGCCAGATTAGTATGTGCATTAGGAATTGGCTGGAATGTGTCATATGGACCATTGAAGGAAATAAAGATACAGTACATTGGATGTGCTGTCTTTATGCATTGTATTCCCTCCCCCTCTATCACCTAGGTAAATCTGCAGCCTCTTTGAAGCTTCTTCCTTGAACTGCTCCATATTTGCTGATCATCCTTTCTCTGTCAGCATTTTTCAAACGTCACAATCCAGTGGTGTATAAATTTTATCAAATAAATAAACTACAGCTGACATGAATTTGCCTCCCAAACAAACCATCCTTTGCTCATTTTGGATAACAAATATTACCTAGCTCCAGACTTATCCTATTTCCATCTTTGACCCCCAGTAATATTAGATTTTAGTGTTTGACATGGCAGTTGATATTTCAACAAGCAGCAGAATTAGATTTTGTCTGTAGTGAACAGTGATATGCAATGGGATATCACAGTAATTTTTCAAACTTTCTACCTTCAAGGAAAACGTTTCGCAATGGCATCTTCCAATGACACCTGTGCATCTTCCACAGAGTCCCATTTCTTCTTGAGGGACCATAATAGATTCTAGTTTTGGGTCCTGTTAGTACATATCAAACCTCACTGGGTTTCTGAACCAACTTGGAAAATGTCTGGCAGCTGTGTTCTCCCCCACAAGCGACCCTCGGGATGATTCATCACTCTTCTTTCCCGATGCACTTCTGTGACATATATCCAAAGATATATGCACACAATATGATAGCAGAGTCCAAACAGAAGCTAGGCATTTGAGGTGTGGAATTTAAGCGACAGAACAACAGAACATGGCTCCTCTCTTCTTCTCTGAGAGAGAACAGGAAAAAGCAATAGTACAACATAACGGAACAGTGTAACTGAACTTCCATTCTCATGACTCCAGCAGTATGGAATGTCAGCACAGACATGTGATGAAAACAATCACACATCCTGCAATGGGAGGAATGAAATCCCAACAAGTCTCAGCATCATATTTGCCAAGTTTGACCCAGAACATACCCAACACTACCTGTGACTGGACATTGAAGAGGAAAGGCATTAAGTGATGGACAAATTATCTGTGAACACTTCTTATTGAGGAATCTCTGATACGCTTTTAAAGAATTCAGGATTCCCCAGAAAATAGTCTGAGCATCACTAGTGTATCATATCTGGAATGTAACACTACTTAACACTAGATAGTGTTATATAATTGCAAGGTGTTAGCATTTTTATTGTAGATTCCTTACAGGGTAGAGATGGATGGATGGAACAGTCTATATCCAATCCATGTCAGTTTCCCTTAAATCCATTCTGTCCTATTTCTCCATTAATCTGGGGTGTACTTAAAAAAACAAACAAACCTGCATGAAAATCTACATTGAAATGCATACTTTATAACACAATATGAATTTAATTCCATACTTCATATCAGGGAACACATTTCTAAACTGAATTTTATCATTTTAGAAGCATTTAAAGCTGTTTTTTTTTTAAGCTGAGGACAGCATCACAAAATTCAGAAAGAGCAAAATCCAATAGAGAATAATGTTCCAATATGAACATTGGCCTGGGAAGTGTGGATCATGTGAGCTTCCCTCAGAATTCATAGAAATACCATTCCTCCAGCATCCCTGGTTCAAGCAGTTTCCCATTCTGACTGAGCTGCAACTTGGCTTTCTTTCAAAGCTATGCAGACTGACCCACGTTGAGCCATCATCTAGAAACTTCCCATGAAAGATACCATCTGGTTTGGTAACCAACCCTTGTATCCTAGTGGATGGAGGGTGGGGGAGACTTTTAGACATTCAACACATAGTTTTTGGCTTCTGGACTTCACCCGGTGCTTGAGGGGTATTTTGCTCTCCTTTCTAGTATAGCAAAGGTCTTGTGTCTAGTTCCTAACTCATTATTTGGAGTGTTAATAACTAGTTAGATTATACAGTGCATATTTCTGTGGTGCGTATCACTGTGGCAGCTAGATGCTTTAATTACAGAGATTAAAGTACTAAACAAGGAGAAAAAGAGAGAACAGCTATAATTACTAAATCTGTACATCTGTGGAAAACGCTTCATGCACTGCCTCAAGAGGGGTGTCGTGTAAGTGCCTAATTTTTTTTTTTTGTTGTTTCAAATGTTAGCTGTGGTAGCAGAGTAAATGGAAGCATGTAGCTGTCTCATGTTGCCCATGTTACAGGCTCCAGTGACATGGTTGTTTTAGACTCCTGGTTTAGATATCTGAATCCCCACCTACGAGGCATGAAGTGGTGGGTGGAGTGGTGGGAAACATTTTGAAGGGGAAAGAGTAAAAGAGTGAAAAGGTGAAACTCGTGTCCTTCGGGTGCTTTCCTGCAAAGAGGGCTGCAGAATTGGAACTAAGTCCCACTGGAAGAGAGAACAGCTGAGAGAAGTGGTTTGGGGCTACCTGGGCAGAAACAGGTAGAGGATTCAAAAACTCCTCCTATGGAGTGACACTTTCCTTCTATGCTTTATACCTGTTTGGCATGCCCCACAACAACACACTGGTTGTGCTATGTTCTGCTGAGTTAGATTTAGATACCATACATCTCAGAGAACAGTGTCCTCTAAAGGTTTTTTCAATTGCATGGATAGGTCTGTGTGGAAGGTGCTCAGTTTGGCTCTTGGCATCTCAAATCCAGGGCCTTGTAAGACCCCTGTCTAAAACCCCAGAGAACCAGTCAGCTTAAACAATTCTGGGCAATGTTCTTACTTGATATAAGGCAGCATCTTATGACTCCTAAAGTTTGTGTGATATATGCATTTTGGTGCCCAGCTTTTGCATTATTTTTGATGAGAAAAGGGCAAGAGAGTGAAACACATGCCCTTGCTGGCCCAGCAGTTTCCATTAGATCAGACGGATGAATCATCTTTCTGGAAATTAATTCCTTCCTTTAAATTAGTCACATCTCTGGCAGAAGACAGTGTGCCACAGACGGATGTGACCCATCTACTTTTTCTTCTAAGGCAGCAGGCCACCACTCCTTACTCACCTATCCAATAAATGGCCAATGATGTTGGTAGTTGGTAGAACATCTCTGCCTTTGCAAAATTCATTTTTCAGTGGCCCTTATATATTGTATATATTCTAGCAAAAAGAGTCAAAATAAACCTGTGGAGTCCTAGCAAAGACTATAAACACTTATATTGGAGTAAGACCTATTGAACTCAGTGACTCTTATTTCTGAGTAGGCGTGCATTGGATTGCATTGTAATTCATTATCAGTCTGCAACCTTGCAGTTAAAACTTTTTTTTTTTAAGACTTATTATTTTCATAGCAATTTAAATACATTCATTCCATTGAAATCAGAGCAAAAGCTCCTGGAGATTTTAATAGAACTGGATTACACTCACCTACTTTTCTATCATCCATGTGTGGTTCTGTCTTTATTATTTCCATTCTCCATATGAAGATGCAAATCTGAAAGAGAGTCCATTGCCCCAAAAGGCCACCCTGTGAGCTTCTGACGAAACTGGAACTCAAATGCTCGTTGTTCCTGAGTCTAGACCAACCCTCTAGCCATTGAGGCAACTTGCTTTCAAGCTATGGATCTGAGTCTTTTTTTCCAGGCATCTGCAATTTGTGACAACTGTGAGGACTCTTTCTCACATTACAGAATGAAACACAGTGAGTTGCCCGTGGCACTCCAGTTTGAGCAACAAGAAGAAAGACTCCTTTCGCACAATAACATCACTGGGATGTATTGCCTTATAGTTGGACTCTTTCATCTATAATGCAGAGGAATAAGCTTTCTGTTTGTAATATTTGTACTTTACAAATTCAAAACATTGGATTTTCTTCAGATAGATTAGAAAAAACCACGACCCAAGTAAGCACATCACAGGAAAAAGCAAGCAAATTCCCCCCAAAAAAGCAGAATAAAATGAGGCATTCAATTATTAAGAAATGGGTATAAATAAAAATGTTCTTTTCTCTACTTCGCAGTCATTGATATGATCTAAATTAAGACTTATATCTCATTTGACTTTTACCCAGGAAAGAAAAATGCTGACAGAGTAGAAGTTTGAAGAGCTCCCCGAGGTTAAGAGTGCTCCACATTTAATTTGTAGCATTGAGGCAAGAAGAAGAGAAGGTGTGAGATAGCTCCTTCCCTTTTTCATCTCTTCAGGCATGGGGCCTTGTCCATACAATCAGTTTATAATTCATAAGAAAGACACCTTTTGCATGCCTGTCCACATAGCTTTCTTCTAGCTTCTTCTGAACATCCCCATTATTTTGTATCTGGTGCACTGATAATGGGAAAATATGACTCATTTAAGATAATGTATTCAGTTTGATCTGGTTCCTATATTGCCAGCTGTGTCATGGGAGTCACTGAGGCATGGCAGTTCTCCCAGTCACACTTTGAAGAAAGCCTACCATGTGAGTGGGGCTCACAATGCGATTTCGACAGTCCCCGTTTTTCTTTCCTGAAGGACGGGATGACAAATCCTCCAGAGAAGCAGGTTCCTTTGGGCAAATGCAGAGCTTCTCAGAGCTGAAGCAGGATATTTCTGAAGCATCCTAAAATGAAGCAAGGTATTCCAAAACAATTTGGGGGCACATTGGACAATGATAATAATAATAATTTCCCACTGGTTTCCCCAGCCACTCTGGGCGGCTTCCAACAAAGACCAAAAATACACTAAAATGTCACACATTAAAAACTTCCCTGAACAGGGCTGCCTTCAGATGTCTTCTGAATGTCAGGTAGTTGTTTATCTCTTTGACATCTGATGGGAGGGGGTTCCACAGGGCGGGCACCATTACTGAGAAGGCCCTCTGCCTGGTTCCCTGTAGCTTTGCTTCTCGCAATGAGGGAACTGCCAGAAGGCCCTCCGTGCTGGACTTCAGTGTCCAGGCAGAGTGAAGGGTGTGGAGATGCTCCTTCAGGTATACTGGGCCGAGGCCATTTAGGGCTTTAAAGGTCAGCACCAGCACTTTGAATTGTGCTCGGAAACGCACCAGGAGCCAATGTAGGTCTTTCAAGACTGGTGTTATGTGGTCTTGGCGGCCGCCCCCAGTCACCAGTCTAGCTGCCGCATTCTGGATTAGTTGTGGTTTCCGAGTCACCTTCAAAGGTAGCCCCACGTAGAGCGCATTGCAGTAGTCCAAGCGGGAGATAACTAGAGCATGCACCACTCTGGCAAGACAGTCCGCGGGCAGGTAGGGTCTCAGCCTGCGTACCAGATGAAGCTGGTAAACAGCTGCCCTGGACACAGAATTGACCTGTGCCTCCATGGACAGCTGTGAGTCCAGAATGACTCCCAGGCTGCACACCTGGTCCTTCATGGGCACAGTTACCCCATTCAGGACTAGGGAGTCCTCCACACCAGCCCACTCCCTGTCCCCCAAGAACCAGTGGCGTAGCGTGGGTTGTCAGCACCTGGGGCAAGGCAAGCAATTTGTGCCCCCTAACCCTCGCTCTCTCTCTGCACCGCACTGTACGCCTGGCACCCCCCCACAGTGGGTGGCGACCTGGCTCGGATCACACAGCCAGCACTGCAGTGAGAGAGAGAGAGTGAGCCAGGTAGGGGCAGAGAGCTGCGCGTGCGAGCGTGCCCCCCACCCAGATGTTGCGCCCGGTGCGGCCGGCCCCCCTGCACCCCCACGCTACACCACTGCCAAGAACAGTACTTCTGTCTTGTCGGGATTCAACCTCAATCCATTTTCATTCATCTTAACTTGCTACCCCCTGCCCACATCCTTATCAGATTACTTTCATAAGGCAGGCCAGCCTGCCTATGAAGTGGAAGATCTCAACAAAATCTCACCAGATCTCCCCTGAAGCTGCTGCTGTTGTCACTTCACAGGCACCACCATGTGACCAGGTATGTGAGGTTTGGGCAGCGGGGCAGCACCTTCCCATTTTGCCTCAGGTGGCAAAACGGGACACACCATCCCTAAGATAACTTCTATAATGCAAGACCATTCCATAATAAGATTGTTGCCCACAAAAGTACTGGGTGTGTGTGAAATGAATCACTTTTAATTCTGCCCTCCATAAGCCATTTTAAAGGTGGCTAGCACAAAAGCTCCTTCATTGACCCTTCTGAAATAGACAGGTTTCTTACATAGGAGCCCAACATAAAAACAAAAGTTTTAGAAAATTCTTTAAAAATAAATAAGAAAGGGGATTAGAACAAAAGCTCAAAGACCTATGTTCTGTAATTTGGCAAGCTTTATCAACTCGGGAGAGACTGCTTCTACATGTATATTTTTAGGATCCGCCTTATTTTTGTGATTTTAAGTTGTTTTGAACTGTCTTTAATATTGTACTTTAATGTTGCAACCCACCATGGTACCTTGGGGTAAAACAAGCAAGCAAGCAAGCAAGCAAGCAAGCAAGCAAGCAAGCAAGCAAGCAATGATATCTTTAGTGAGTATCTTTGAGGTAGGACAGAATTTTTAAAGCTTCATGGCTCAAAGTATTGTTAAAAGCTATATTAATGCAATGCAATCATAGATATATACACAACCATTTCAGCATCCATTCTTGTGCTTTATAACCCGTTTAACGGCTCTTACAAGAAAACAAACAAGCTTTTGTTCCCCCCCACTTGGCATTATGGGGTGAAAGCAGATTGGTAGGAAAGGTGAAGCAGGGGGAGAGCATGCAATGGCTCTTTGGAAATCAACTGCAGATTTGAGTTTACATCCCAAACATTTATTTCGCCATTTGTTCGTGAGATATGCCATATATGGGCAGCTTAGCAGTGCTGGGCTTTTGGCTCTCAAATTTTAGTCATACCCTGTGTGACACTAAAAGCTGGTGTACCCCCGCCTCTCTCACTCGGTTCTACAGCATTGTTGTGGCGCCCCCTGCAGTGAGTACAGCCCCACCAGTTGTGGCACTCTAAAACTGCCTCTGAGCTTAGCAGGAAATATTTGACGTTAGACATAAAACTGTTATCTATAGACCTGTTCTGGATACCTCCCCTTTCCCTAGATAAACAAAGTCTGATTACAAAGGCCACTTTTGAATGCTAAAACTCATCTCTGAAGCTAAGATTTCATCTCAGTCCTACCTGTTCAGTCAACATGGAGAAGAAGCAGGATTAAGCTGGCTGATTTGTCTCCATCTCCATATATTAGGCTGGTTATCATATCAGGCTCAGTGCATGCACCAGACCTGCAGTTGCAGTCAGAAACTCAGGTTCAGCATGTAGAGTTTTCCTTCATAAGACATGTAGAGTTTTCCTTCATAAGAGGAAAGGCCAAAGACAGACATTTTGCTGTCTGAAGCGGGGCAGAAAATGGTGCCTTTTCTCCACTTCCATCAGTCATGGTGCCTAGTAACAAAGGCCTGCCAGATATTTTTGCATGTGAAATAATACAATCTTCAAACACCTTTTCCCTTCTCTGAAAGTAAAGATAAAATATCTAGCTATGTGCTGTCCTTTCATGATCCCCAGTATTGGATGCCTAAGTAACAGGAAGCTTTCCTATAAACAGGCTCAGCTGTGGTAGTACGGGTGAAAATCAGGATTGGAAAAGGCGTCTCGTTTCACCAGGCTCCCTTTAACACCCTGCAGCAGCAGCAAACCTATTTTCCCAATTGAGTGCATAGAGTTTCTTGCATGTTTTCCTGAGAATTTGAATTGTGGGACAAGAATATCAGCAGAAAGCAGCAGGAAGAAATGTACAGACTGTCTATCGTATCAGATTTCAAGAAAGCAGAAAGAAATGTCACGGGGAGCTTTTCGTGGAATATTTAATTAACAGCAACAGCTACAGAAATGAAAAACAACATCCAGGCAATTATAGTGTTCAATAAAGCAGCTCTCAAAGGATGAAGCAGCAGTGGATTAGTGACTGGCATTTAAATATGTTATCAACCAGTTAGGGGAGACTGGAGTAGATTCACTTCCCGGAGGACTAGGCTAGTGCAATGTATTATCGCTATATTATTGTGGATTTTTTTACCCAGGGCAGTAAATTGAATTATATGTAGGACATAGTGATGCCAGTTCAGGTCTCAACTTAAGGTCTCAGCTACGCAATCTGTTCTTCTGGACAGTATATTACACCATGTTCTTGATATACCTTGGGATTCAGTCAGCCATTCTTTTTGCTGGAAATCAAAGGCAATATATGTTTTGGTTGAGTGAGAGAGAAGCTGGAAAACTGTATTATTTATAAAGGTGGAGAAATATGCTAATCTTTGGACACTTAAATAGAACAGAATAAAGCATTCATGTGCTCTTACCTCAAGGGCCATGTACAACTGACAACGGTTGTGCCTTCATCTCAACTGGAAGAGAAAAACGTTGGATAGAATTTCCATAGGTAGTGATCTTTTCCCCAGTAAAATAGGCTTTTTTAAAAAAAGCATATTAACTGGACTAAATCATGCATTAACTACAATAAGTTGGCATGCGGTTTCTAAAAGCGTTAGTTTTTGAAGCCATGAATAACACTGCCTTTGGTTTGTTATTTTAAACACATCAAACAAAAGGTTTCCTGAGCCACCTTGTTCCCTGCTTCTCCAGGCTATCACCATACAGGCTGCTTGCAGCAGAAACAGCCCTGTGCATTTGGAGCATTGGTGTAGCATAGCGGTGATGACTGAAGCTCTCCACACCAGAGGTGGGTAACCTCAGGCCTAGGGGCGACCTTCTCTGAGTGTTGTCATTCTTGGCTTAAAGCTTAACTCGACTTTCTGCGAATAGAAGGGAACCCTCCACTCATGGAGGATCTCACCAATCCAAGGCACCACCTTTTTGCAATGGTTGCTTGTTGTCTCTGCCCAGCACACAAATCATCAGCCATGCTTTCTTGTAGTCATAGCATATGGGCTTCTGAGACCAAAGCAACAGAGATGATCACAGCCAGTCTTTGGCTCCAAACAGTAGCCCCTTTGTTTTCTTTGAATCACTTCTCTTATGCTGGCAGCTAAGACAGTCCCTTTTAGAAGTAATTTAAAATGCTGCTTCTTTAGTGCTGCTTGACATTATATCTTGAAGGGTAATTGCATTCTACGGTGTCACACCCATACAACAGACCTTCATAGCTGAATATCTGGCAAAAGAGGAGAATACTCACAGGCCAACAAATAGTCCTGTGACCTGTCTTTCCTTCCTTTTGAGGACTTCAGAGCCTTAAAATGGCCCTACTTTGCCACCTTCTCAAAATATGATGTTGCTGCCAAGGAACCTCTGGCTTCTTCCACATGTCACAGTTGTACTATATATCAGGTTAGTTTTTGTTTCATAAAGGGATTTGCCGTTAAAATAAATGAATAAAAACACAACAGGTTGTTTTTTGAGGGAATCTCAATGATTTTTCATAGCACGCAAGACTCTTTGTCTCAAATTGCTCATTCGGTAGAGGGTCTCAGGGTCATGGGTTGAAGCTCCACATTTAGCAAAAGATTCTTGCCCTGCAGGGGGCTGGCCTAGATAACCCTTGTGGTCCCTTCCAATTCTATGACTGAAAAGCATAAGGCAAGATGGGTCTGTGAAGTTGTTGTGTAAATCTGAAAGGTAGTCAATAGTGTTGGTAGCATGTGGGGGAAGGGGTAGAAGGTGAGAACAGGACTTATATGCAGGTGACTGTCATACACGATAGACAGCAATATATATCACTATCCATACACATCTACTGAATGTAAAAAAAAAATGCAGAAAGAAGGATAAATGAATGTGGAAAATCAACTAATGGTTGTTGTCAGCATCATCATTCATTAACATAACTTTATCATTTAGGACATTCATCAGATTGTGTATGACTCTCAGCATTTTTCATGGCTGTTGGTAATTTCTGCATTTTGGGCATTTCACTGTAACGTTTAAGTATGACTGCAGCACGACAGCATTCTGAATAGCACTTTTCCTTGGATGAGTACCATCCAATGAGGGTTTTAAAAGTGGGCTAGAAATGTTGCTGCTGGAATGAATTCCTGGCCGAGAAGGAAGAAATTGTGTTTTTGCATCTCCATACCTATTTCACAAACTGCTGAGACATTTTGAAAGCTTGCATACACCCTCACAGCAACATCTAATAATTTCAGCCCAGAGCTAGTATAGAGGCATTAGGGACAGTGAGAAACCTATAGAAAACTGCCTCAGTGAAGCAGTTTTTAAAGAGTCCTCCTACCCACAGAGCTCTCTTCACATAGGACCCTGAGGTAAATTTGTCAAAGTAGGTCTCTATCACTGTGAAAAATTATAAACATGCTTCCTGCAAACCAAGAAGAAAAAGAAAATTAGAAGCAAAATTGGTTTGAGCTCATCCACTTTCCCGCCCTGCTACTGCTTCATGGAAATAAAAAGAGCAAAATAGAAAGAAGGGGTACTCTATCAGAAAATGGCATTTATTGTTGTAAAGTATCTGGAAAATGGAAAACACCACAACCATCCAATGTTAATGCTCTGTGTTAATAATATAAAATACATCATGTTCACTACATGCAGCAATAATACCAAGCCCATTTAAATAAATTATAATTATATCTAAGAGTCTCTCATGGCCCTTAAAATATGAATTCAATAGGACATAATCCGTACTATAAAATTCCAGAGCTGGACTGACCATAGGAGCTATTATTGCTGCCAACTGGAATCTCTGTAGCCTCCTAAGTGTCTTGCCAGAGACCGTTATGTCCTGTGGAGAGAACAGGTGGGACCAGGGGAACCATCTCTGAGACATCAACTTAAGGCCACATGCCAAATGAGAGATATGCAGTGCAATTCTATAGATGAGTAAGCCAAATACAGTTCAATGGGACTTATTTTCAGGTGAGTGTTCATAGCAATGAAACTCCAGTAACCTACTTTTGGTTCTGTGGTATTCAAACAGGGCTGCAACTAATTGATTATGAAAAGAGACTGTGTGGAAATAAGTACAATAACTCACCAGTGGTTCATGTCCCAACCAAAATGAATATCGGGGCATACCACGCAGTGCACATGCCAACATTTTACACAACTACAGCTGCTGCTGAAGTATATTTTGAATTTGAATATTTTGAATTATGGTTTGTAGGCCAATTGTGATTGGCAAAATAATCACTACTCTCTGGGCTTTTAGGTCAGTGCAAGACAGGCTGCTGCAGGAGCAAGTGAACATAAGATAAAGCCAGGTGGTGAAGAGTCTTCTACAGTACATAACTATGAGCAGAGTGAGGCTCAAATGTTGTGTTACACAAGCATGCCTATGTATTTTTTTCATCTCTGAAATGTAGGGCATATCTTGGGACTTTGCTTGCATAGATGGCAGCCCACCAAGCCATAATCTCTTTCCTCTAAGCATGCCCACAATTCTCCTCTTAATCTAGAGTAAATGTTTCCCTGTGATCAGGTGCTAATGGATTATCTGGTTCAGCAGCATCTACAAAGGGATGCTTGCAGTTCCACTTGAGCACCTCAAGCAGGGCACTTTCATCACTTTCGACTGAGAGCAATCACAGCCTATTGTTACTTACACACACACACACACACACACACACACACACACACACGTGATAATCTTTTTCATTTTCACCTAATGACAGAAATAGATTATTAATTGCAGAAACTTAAAGCAATTAAAGCCATCCAAATTGTGGAATCCACACTTGCTATGTAATTGAAAGGAAAAACTATACTCATTATCGGATGGCGTTCTGGGGTGGGTGGAATAAAATGACTATTAAAACATACAAGATGTTTCTGAATTGAAGGGTTATTATCATATTATTCATACATAAGAAATTTAATATTCAAAGCATTTTACAACTTGTGCTTTGCTTTACTTGCATGCAATTTTAGGGGACAGTACGTTTCCTCAATAAGTGCATGTGACCAGACTATGTGGTTGCTTGCTTTTACTCCCAGTTTACACACAGGGAACTGAAGTTGTAGAGAATAGAGCCTTGACTCTCCCAGATTCTGCATACTTGGGTCTTCCAGATTCTGCATGCTTTCAGTTCTCCTATATTTACTCTCTCCTCAAAGAATGAAATGAATAGATTTATATAAAGCATGCTTAGGACTGGGCATCTTCACAATTAGAAAATCACATGTGGAAGAAAGGTGCATTGAAAATGATGCTTATGGCACTTATCTCCTGGTAGATTAGGCTAATGATGAATTTAGGATTGTCACTCCTGTTTCCAGGAGTTCTCTGCTTTGCAGGCTGTAGAAGGATGGCCCTCTATTTTGAAGGAGTCTCCTGTATGAAGGGCTGTCCGGTCAACACCCAGTTTAAAGATAAAGAACCATAAGAATGGAGAGCAACGAAGCAGGCTACCCTTGTGCAGCACAATCGTCTCAGAGTTCAATGAAATTATTTTCCAGTAACTGTGTTCAGGATTGCCACAGAAGTAGGTGAAGTTGACAGAGAGTATGGATGAGGGTGAGACACACCTATGTAAGTGTTAAAATACATGTGAGTTTGCCACACACTCTGCCACTAACAGCCGCAAACTGGGCACCTAAGAGAAGTGGTCATACATGCATACCGATTTGTGTGTGTTGAGCTCCACCAAGTGATGGGGGAATCCTGAGCTAAGTAGGACCATCCCTCACATGAAGGAACCCTATGTACAAAGAGCTTCTTCTAACATACTATATAGCATTTACAGGGGGGCAGCACTACTCAGTGCACCCCCTTGATACATTCTTTTGGCACATGAAGGCGTTTGAGTGAACCCTTGTGTAGTGTCTCACTTAAGGACCTCCATGAGAGTCATGACTTAAGGTCTCTTTGGTTTGGGTGTAACATTGTCCCCACTACACCACACCATCTAGTGTACGGAGTAGAGTACAAGATGGATGTAGACTGTCACATGAAACAATTGTATGTGTACATAGAATCACAGAACTGTAGAGTCAGAAGGAACCACTAGGGTCATCTAGTCCAACCCCTTGCAGTGCAGGAATCTTTTGCCCGACGTGGGATTTGAACCCCGTGACCCTGAGATTAAGTGTCTCATGCTGTTTCTACTGAGCATGTGCACACAATCGTCATCACTAATTACAGCTTCCCAGTGTTGATGAGCATGCAGTGATATATTTGCCCTGGCAATGTTGCACAAGTGTCCACCTTTTTCTTCTTCCATGGAAGTTCCCTTTGAAGCAAATTAGCAATGTGGGAAGCATATTAGCTAGAAGTAAAGCTTAATGTCATAAACTTTTTGAACGATCCACGCTGTTCTGTGAAAAAATGGCATCTTTAGCCATGAGAGTTTGGGGAGGGGGGGTGGAATCCTGAATCAGCAACAAATTTGTCTTCCTTGTACAGAATTTTTAATGCAAGTCCATCTGTTGGTAGGTCTCCCACTGTGGGTCCCTACCACCACTGCCACTTGCAGCATGCTACTGTTTAGATTACGGTTACCTATGCTGGGGACCAAATTTGTTTTGCAAACAACATCTGGGGTGGTCAGAATGAGAAGTGCAGAGTTCAGCAAAACATTGACAGAATCCAGAGCACGAACACCTTGCTTCAAACCTTCTGTGCTTCAATTATGTGAGCTGGTTCACCTACCGCTTAATTGGCCGCAAGCCATACAAGTAATTATGCCGCTGACATCTCCTGAAATTATATTCTTAATTGTTACATTTATTTGTATCACAATGAAATTAAACCACATCTCGGTTTGGTGGGGCTCTGTTGCTCTCATAGCTACAAGCATTGTGGGGGCATGGCAAGCATCAGTTTTACATTTCATAGAAATGTCGTCTGGCAAGCTAGGGGGAGGAAAAAACAAAGGAAAACTCCCCCAAGACCTCTAGGGAGCAAGAATTGTAAAGATGGCAAAGTAACAGAATATTGTAGTATGCCTCTTATTATTATCATAGCGCACTGCAGATTACTCTGTTTCTCTCCGCTCCCGCCCCCCCCCCCAAACTCGCTGTTATTGTTTGCTACAATTTATAAGAGTTTACCAGGGCAATGCTGAATTGGTTTGCCTGCAAACAGCAATATAATATCTCACTCCAGAGACACAACATATCTCTATTTGTCGTTGCAAATTTACTTCTTTTAAAGAAAACGGGGGGGGGGGGGACACACGCATCCTGCTTCCTGCCTCCATTTCTTCCTTTCTTTTTTTAAAGAAGAGGAATAACATCCTTTCAATGAAAATGTATGCAGAACCAATTTACAGAGGTTTGGGGTGGGGGGAAGGAGCTCTAAACACAGTTTGGTCTTTCTGCTCAGAACTGCTCTCTAATTGCTTTGAATTTACTTTATTGCAAGGTTGGGGATTGCTTTGAAGTGATTATAAGGAAAACAAACAGGCCTTTTCTTTATTTGCAAGGAGAATTTAGAGAAGGAAAAGCTCTCTCTCTCCACCCCCCTCCATTTGATATCCTGTTTTAGAAGCTACAGTTCTAGAAGGTCTCAACAGTTACTAAAAATGTAATGGTAACACATTTACTTCCTTTCTTTAATGGCTGAGTCATTTGTACTGGGGAATCTTTTGCTGGCATTGAAAAGTACTGCTTCAGCTTTTCTCCCCTTAACTGTATCATTTCGATGGATGGAGCAACTGCATTCTTCTGTTTCTTGGCAATCCCTTTGCAACAACCCCCCTCCCACTGCTCCCCCCTCCCTGCCCCCCGGGCTTTCCACCTCTGGGTTTTCTTTTGCTCTCATACTATTAAATGTGTGAGCACAATATGATTTGGGAAATAAGTAAAATAGCAGTCAGGATTTGCATAAGGAATCTATACCTGATAAAACACAAGCAAAGATTGTTGAAGGAAAGTAATAAATAGGCCATGTAAGATAATGCTACACACAACCAATGTTAGAATGTTGAGCATCTGAAATATTTACATGGTGATATTGTATATTTATGTGAACCCTTTAAGCCTTCATCAACACAGGCTGGGAATGATGAGGTTGGGGAAGCCTGTCTTAATGGGGCAAAGATGTGTCTAGCTGCCTGGAGCCCTCAGCCCTAGGTCAGTGCTCTTTGCCTCCTCTCTGGAACCTTGTGGGCAAATAAATTAATGAAATGGTGCTAAGCTAACCAGCAGTAAGTTTGGTCCACCTTTCATCTCCATGATAACGCAGCAAACTTTGGATATCAGAACTATGCAATGGTGTTGTGGGTGCAATTTGACTCCCCATCTCACCAGAAATATATTTAGTGGCACAAAGAGAACCATAGAACAAAAATAATGAAGGGAAGTTTAAGTGGAGGAAGAGAAGAATCCAACTCAATGCTTCTTGTTACAATCTACTGGTGAACGTCAGACAGGTATGACAGAGGTGAACTACTTCAGTGATGACGAAATGACAATGAGCTTGGCTGGAAGCTCCTTCAAAGTTTAGGCCCAACTCATATTAAGCTCTCTCGTGGAGGGAAAGCCACCTCTTACCACAGCACACACCCCTTTCCCTTTGCCACTAAAATTTACTGAGTCGTAACAGCAGCAATGGAATCTGAATACTCTAGTGCAATTCATGCAATGTTGCGCTGCCTTGGGGGTGGGCCCTCCTCCCATGGCACATAAGCTTCCATGAAGAATTGTGCCATGGTTGTCTTGAAGGAAATTTGAGCACATGAGCTCATGTATAGGAGATTTGTGTGATTTGTGTGACACCGGGTCATGCAGGTGCCCCAAGCGTGTAGAGCATCTTCATGTGAGCTGCAGCTCACAAGCAGGGTTTTCCAACACACAGGTGTTGAAGGAAGGCAACATGAAGGGCTCGAAAATAATGACCCGAAACCCAAGTCAATAGCAGGGCATGCTATTGCCATGCTATTGCCACACAAGTAATGAGTGAAGGGGCTTATGTTACAGCAGCATTACAAGCACTAGGACTCCTGGAATGCACCTTTGGACTCTGAATCCTCCTTGCTGCTGTTGCCACAAGCAGGTCAATTTCCTGAAAAGGGATGGGGGAGGTGGAAAGATGCTGAATGTGGGGTGGGCAGTGGCAGTGAAGTGCTTGATAAGGCACTGGGAAGATAAAGAGGCCTGGACTTTTGAATGAGCTCAGAAACAATACCATTTATTTTCTGAGTATTTTTTGGAGTGGGAAGGGGAAAACAATTCCTTTGTGTCTAGTCTGTTGCAAATTGAAATGCAGAGATGAGGTAGGTTTGCCTATCACAGAAGAATCACCATATGGATCTGGGGGTGTTATTCACACACTTTGCCCCAGAAAGGGGTTGCATATTCAGACATGAGTGGAATACTTTACTGACCCTTCCAGAACAATAAGAAAAACCATTAGCACTCGAGGCCGCTGGGTACTGAATACACAACTGAAGCAATCTGTTCTGAATGAAATATTAATAATAGTAAATGCATGGCTGTCAGGTTTTTATATTGCACACATCTTTATGTTTAGTCTGAATACTTTGCGGAACACACATTATCTTGTCTAGGCCATTTGTGATGCCTCAAAAACTTTGCATACCACCTATCTATAAAATGCATGTGTAATGTTTCAGCACAAATTAATTTCTTCTGTATGCAAACTAATGTGTGCACATTTCTGCAGAGGTCTGTAGTTCTGAGTCGAAATGCTTCCCCCGTGGTATTCTGCAGCCAAATAATGGGTAAGGTATTTTTTTTAATGTAACAGATGTCAGGCAGCATGGCCCAGAGAGCAGGCTGGGCGGTAGGATGTAAAATATTCTGTTCCAAAGTCTGACAAATACCTGTCCCGTGACACCAAAGATGTCACATTGCATCTCTCACTTCATTTTTTCTCATTTAACTTCTGCAGTTGTTGTGCAGGAACTTTTAGATTCTGACAAGGGAATGCAAAAAAGAAGTAAGTGATATGTGCTTAATTTGAAATCAGAAGGACCTGAGTATGCCAATTACTTATGATGTCAAAGGGCTTCAGGTTTTATCCAGGTTATGACAGGACAGGGATGAGAGGATAGGAAGGAGCATGTTAAAAAAGACAACATGAAACTATCGTGTATGTATGCATGATAACTGGCTGACTTTAGCCCTCCTCAGGTGTGCAAATTCAGGGCTTATAAAATATGTGATGGACATCTTGTGGAGGATGACTGTCTGAAGCAGTGAGCCTTCTGAATTCATGAAGGTTCCCTGCAGGTTTTAGAACCCTGGGAAATCAGAGTTATTAAACATGTAACAGAAAGCTCCACACTTTTCCTCCAAAAAATTGGTGGGCTATAAGAACAAGTGGGGTGGGCAGAATATGCTCATTCTGGCAATCCCGCCCATTTTACCTATTAAATTAATCCCAAATGTCCATGCTTCAAGAGGGTTCTTCTGGTATTCACACCTGAATTGGGCTCTTTTTGGTGGAGCATCTGTAGATGTCTGGATTGGCCCACAAATGGGTCCCAAATTACACATCTCATTTTTAGGCCTGAGACAAGAGACAACAATTTAATTCAGACCTCAGGACAGTCCCGGAAGAAAGAATGGGCCTGAGCTGGCTCCCCCCCCCCCCATGAGCGTCTAGTCTTTGTGACTAAATACAAAAAAAAGTAAGAGCAAAATCTGTTAGATTTCAGAAACAAGGGGAGAAAACATGAATCATAATTTTGTACACCACCTTGGAGGGTTGTTGTTTTTTTTTTTAAATGAAGGGCAGTTAAGAAATATTTTATATTTTGGCAGCTGCATCGCTACCAAGTGATTAACAGTGAGGGGGTGGTCAGGGCAGTCTGGGTACACTGGCAGAGCCAAACTGGCACTCCCACCCATGCTCCTGAGTCATTGAGATGCTGCCAGCATCCCACCCCTTCCGTGTCCTAGTACACAGTGATGATGCCACTGCCAGACTAGGTTCACAGTGCCACTCTATGCCTCCAGATCCTCTTATTGCCGCTGCAATAAAACAGTTCCCAAAACCATCCCGCAGGCAGAAAAGGTTGCATGACTCAGACAACCTACTTGCCAAGGAAACAATTTGCCATCTCCCCCTCCCCAAAGTGGTATCTTGTTTCTTTAACACAAAGAAATTCAGCAGTTAGTTTCATCCTGCATCTATTTATTTTAACGGGGTGCACAGCTGAAAAATGCTTAAGACAGCTCTGCAGCTATTCCTCCTTACCCTTCCCCCCCCCAGCACAGACATTACCAGCACTGAAAGAGAGACAACATTTCATGTGGCACAAATTGCTAGCATTTTGTCCCTCCCTCCTTCTTATCCCCAATCAAACATTAAATCTGCATGCAACAATATCAGCCCGTCTTACCTGTGACTTTCACTTCAAACACTTGCTGTCTTCAAAGAGACTAGTTGAAAGGATTTAGTTTTATTAACCACTCTGGCAGCTGCTGCTGTCCTCCCTATTAGCTAATGGAGTTTAATTATTTTTGTGTGTGGAAGATTCTGGTTTAAATACTCCAGTTGTATCTTCCTTGACAAACGGGGCCTGCCAATTTACATGGAACATGTACCCACTTTACCAGCAGTTGTTATCATCATGGAAGCACATTGTCAACTTGTACAGAACCAGATGCTTCCATGCCCAAATGCATTACAGAGGAAGAAAGGCTCCTCCCTCCGTATCCTCAATCTCAGCACAGCGAAAAGTCAGAAATCTAAATAGCATCTTGATATATACTAGGGATGGGAAACCTCTGGCATGCAAACCTAATTAGGCCCAACACAGATTCTCAGTTTGACCCGTGAGACCATTTTCATCAAACCACATCCATCTAACACCCCTAAGTAAGAGCAAAATCTGTTAGATTTCAGAAACAAGGGGAGAAAACATGAATCATAATTTTGTACACCACCTTGGAGGGTTGTTGTTTTTTTTTTTAAATGAAGGGCAGTTAAGAAATATTTTATATTTTGGCAGCTGCATCGCTACCAAGTGATTAACAGTGAGGGGGTGGTCAGGGCAGTCTGGGTACACTGGCAGAGCCAAACTGGCACTCCCACCCATGCTCCTGAGTCATTGAGATGCTGCCAGCATCCCACCCCTTCCGTGTCCTAGTACACAGTGATGATGCCACTGCCAGACTAGGTTCACAGTGCCACTCTATGCCTCCAGATCCTCTTATTGCCGCTGCAATAAAACAGTTCCCAAAACCATCCCGCAGGCAGAAAAGGTTGCATGACTCAGACAACCTACTTGCCAAGGAAACAATTTGCCATCTCCCCCTCCCCAAAGTGGTATCTTGTTTCTTTAACACAAAGAAATTCAGCAGTTAGTTTCATCCTGCATCTATTTATTTTAACGGGGTGCACAGCTGAAAAATGCTTAAGACAGCTCTGCAGCTATTCCTCCTTACCCTTCCCCCCCCCAGCACAGACATTACCAGCACTGAAAGAGAGACAACATTTCATGTGGCACAAATTGCTAGCATTTTGTCCCTCCCTCCTTCTTATCCCCAATCAAACATTAAATCTGCATGCAACAATATCAGCCCGTCTTACCTGTGACTTTCACTTCAAACACTTGCTGTCTTCAAAGAGACTAGTTGAAAGGATTTAGTTTTATTAACCACTCTGGCAGCTGCTGCTGTCCTCCCTATTAGCTAATGGAGTTTAATTATTTTTGTGTGTGGAAGATTCTGGTTTAAATACTCCAGTTGTATCTTCCTTGACAAACGGGGCCTGCCAATTTACATGGAACATGTACCCACTTTACCAGCAGTTGTTATCATCATGGAAGCACATTGTCAACTTGTACAGAACCAGATGCTTCCATGCCCAAATGCATTACAGAGGAAGAAAGGCTCCTCCCTCCGTATCCTCAATCTCAGCACAGCGAAAAGTCAGAAATCTAAATAGCATCTTGATATATACTAGGGATGGGAAACCTCTGGCATGCAAACCTAATTAGGCCCAACACAGATTCTCAGTTTGACCCGTGAGACCATTTTCATCAAACCACATCCATCTAACACCCCTAAGTGATTTCAGGTGAGATGCAGGTAAAGACATGGCTACAAACAAACATTCAGGAGCTTAAAGTGCTCTTCTGCACATGGAACTTGCTGACAGGAGTAACCCACCTCGCCACCCAAGCTATAGCGAGAGCTGTGTGTATTGGCTCTGACAATGAGCCCTGTTTGGATTGGCTGCACTATGACGTTTGCCTTCAAATGGGCTCATTGCTTTGTCCATTTGCAGGTGCAGTTTTAATTCATGTGACTCTCTGTAATCTCTGATTAGTTGATTAGTGATTATAATGAACTACTCCCAACTTTTACAGGCAAACTGCCCCACACACCTGCCAAGGTTGGTCTGGGGTGGTGGTGGGAGAAATTCTCGCCCACTGGCTGGATCTGGTCTCTCCACCCCTATATATGTAAATGGATGAAGTCATTATCTACGTGTGGATCTCTAGTCTCCCAAATACTGCTATTCATGTACAAGAGGAAAATATCAGCAGGCTTGAGAGGACCTGAGGTTTCCAGGAGAATAAAGAAATCTCTAGAAAAAAACTCTAGAGGGGGGTGGGCCCCCCAAAGAGTGCTGTTTAGGGGAAATTGTTGGCACTTATACATACTGGTATATATGCTACAGATGTATGTAACAGATTTGCTGTCTGTTTGCCAAAGCTGAGCATGATTTTTACAGCGATTTATAAGCTAGGCCAATGGAGACATAGAATGCAGAAATCACTTTTTTGATTATAAAGCCCTTTTGATTGCTGATCACTACAAGTTCTTTGCCTTTCTTTTGCAAATCTGATTCTTCTTTTTTAGGGGCTTGGGGAGCGAGAATGAAAACCTTGCTTTCTTCTTCCCATCAGTTTATGTAGAGTGAGCCCTTTTATTCTCTGGATTTTCTTTGCCATTCTCTACCAAAGAAAAATCCCGGCTGCATCATTCCAGTCTCTTGTAGCCTGATAGGCAATTTAAACATATATTAAAAATCATCCTTCCAGGCACATCACTTTGAATGCTGTCTGACACCATTCACAACATCTGTGTCACATCAGCTCTGGAGCCCAGGGAAAACCTGACAGTAGGAATCTGTTTTTAAGGCATCTCTGGGATTTCTCCCCCTTGGACAGTCCTTTGGAGTGGTCTCCTTGACAATACCTCATCATTGTTGTTTTAGTCAAAGATTTAAACTGAAATGACACAAAACAGGGTCCTTGTCCATAAGGTGGGGGCTTTGTGCAACTGACAAGGATTGCCAGCAATTTCAGAAAGAAAAGAGGGAGGTGCTTTCTCATTTTCATAAAATACATTTACTGGGCAGGGTGGGAGAATAAAAGCTGGATTTGCCCTTTTTAGTGCTCTGTCAGAAGGGCAAAACCAAAGGTGGATTGCTGGTTTTCTTTTCTTCTTTCTGAGGTTTTTCAGGGGACACAATTTCCCTGCCATTGGGTGGCAGCCAACATTAGTCATACTCAGAGGCCATTGATTTTCATGGTTCATCTTTGAGTATGACTAATGCTGAATTTCACTTGATGTTTCCAAACGGAGAAAAAAAATATATACAGCAGAGCCAGGGCTGCCTTACATTCCCACCATTTTGGAAGCAGGGGCTGGGGAGTGATCTGCCCCAGGCATGCCCCCCCCCCCGTCGGTTCACAGTGCTGAAGGCACCCAATATGGCAAGGGCTGTTGGGATCTCCGTTTGACCGAGCTGATAATGCTCATCTTCCGGCCAAGACCTCGATGTGATTAACAACCTGAGCCTCTTATAAGGCTCTGGGCACACCCCCCATTCAGCAGATAATCAAAGCAACACACGGAAGTGATGAGATTTATGGCTGCATAAAGAGTTTTATTGGTAACTACGCAGACAAAAAGCTCATCCTCTCTCTGTGAGAGCAGAGAGCAAGTGAGGAACAAAGGAACAGGAAACCAGTACGTCACATCCGTCTCCCGTGAGACTTCCAACAGTATGGAATGTCTCTGGAATGTAAACAGAGTCTTGTGACTCCAAAGCACTGCTCAGTGGCAAACAGAAACTAACAAAGGCTACAGGGGTTTCTGTGGTGACAAGGAAGGGACTTCTGCTCTTGGAGGAGGAGATCCAAAGCTTCCTATGTCCTCTGGAGCACTCTCCCAGGGTTCAGAGGATTGTAGAGATATGCACATGCAAATCATTGGACCTGCAGAGTCGAAACAGACCTCATGTTTCACTGTCCAATTTGTGGATGAAATAGTGAAGTAAATGGAGGAAGGAACGAACTGATAATGGAGGCAATAAGAACTGTTCCTGGCACCTGCCAATTTCCCCTCTGGAAGTGTCTTTAGAGCAATACTACGTGTTATTTCTAGATAACTTCTGTGGCGGGGGGATGCTAAGAGGAGCTTTTTATACCACTCTTGGTGCTACAAAGCTTGTGTAGTAGCAGCAGCAAAAAGAAAGGAGAGTGCTCTTACTCTCATTTTTACCCCAACTCCAAGCCAAAAGTTCTTGTTTGAACTTTCAACTCACCACTGCTAATGATAGAGGGATACTAGGCCAGTGTCATGGGTGGCTGTGACCAGAATCTATGAAAAACCTCAACTCCAGCAGGGCTGCATTGCTGAGAGCCCCCTGCTGGAGCTTCTGTAGTGAGGAGCTAGACTGACTGAGGGAGGTGACCCATGTGTCTTGTGTATAGCCCCCCTCCCCACAAAAAACCTGGATCCTACTCCCATCAGTCCCAACAAACAAGCCTAATGACCAAGAATGGTAGGAGTTGTAGTCCAGCAAAATCTGGAGACTCGTGGGCTTCTCCAACCCTGATGCAAGTGTTAAACAGCCTTGGAGATAAGATGGACCTTAGTGGACTAGAACCTCTGTACAACAGGAAGCCCAATCTTGTTTTGTGAAGCTGTTCCAGAAGATATGATATACACATTTAAAATAGTGTAACACCTAAAATTGGGGCACATTGAAAAGTTGACCAATACTACCATCTTTTCCTTTTGGTCTATGGGTGAGCTGCCTCAGGGAATTGGACACAGATCATATGCAGGCCTCTTGTTATTTATACGGAACTAGGCCATTTGGTAAGAGTGAAATCCCTCATCCATCCTCTTACTCAGACTATAAAAATATAAAATTATGTCTTTGAATTTTCCTCCAGAGTGTTTTTTCTTTTTTCTTTGTCCTGTTTCCAAACTTGTCCTAGAAACTCACCCGTGTCTTGCATGTGCATACAGACACTGTTGGTGCTTTAAATAATTAGTAATAATAAGAGAACACTCAAATCTAACTCAAGTTGTCAGGGATTTTAAGATACTAATGAAAGGATTAAATAGGGCTTATTACCCATGAGAATCCTGAAGCACTCTGCAAACTGCTATATTTATACAATAGCTTCACTCCCCAAAGGAACACTACTACCTTTGAGTTGAAAAATGTGGTAACTCTGTAAAAGCTTATTAAGTCAAATGAACAAGATGGAGGGGGATGGCACCATCCTTTTATGTCTTATTCGTCCAGCCATTGTGGCCTATTGGAATTACTGAGGTCTGTACAATATTGTGCCTGCTTAGGGTAGGACATCTGGCCTTGTCTCATTTGGCAGGATTAGATGTGGATTTACATTGCTCTCTGTACCACTTAGAGTTGTTGCCAGGCTCTGTAATTCCTGGGCTTGGAATATAAACTTTGTGATTTATCATGTTTGCCTCAAGTGTCAGGTATACATTTCACACACACACACAAATGTACAGCATGAGATGAGGGAGGTTCTCCAGTTTAGATTTTACTCCAAGCTGGGGAAGAACTGCACTCTTTGCCAATTGACCTACTGCAAACCCAGTGATCTTTCTACTTGTCCATTTGTTTGCAGCCCCCCCCCCATCCATCTACCTGCCCACTTACCTTACTGATTCTGTTGTTTCAATGGCAGAAAGGGGAAGAATCATATATCTCTCAATGCTCAGAATAGTAATAGGGATGGTGGGGGAGAAATCCCAACTCAAGAACCAAAGCTGAGCCTCTTCAGACAGATGTGGGACTTGTCAGAGATTATGTGTGTTGAGATTCCTGGATTGCAGGGGGTTGGACTAGGTGACCCTCAGGCTCCCTTGCAACTCCACAATTCTATTATTCTATTATTCTAGCATCTAAAGCACTCTCAACCAAATGCTTCAGAGATCTGGATGGTTAAATGAATGCTGCAGACAGCACATCTGCAAAACAGAAACATGCCAGGGTAGGGAAAAGGGAGAAGGAGAACTATTCTGTCTCTAGTCTCTAATCAGATAGAATTTGTTTACCAGGAATCTCATTGGGGAAGGGATGTTTCAGCTGAAAAGCTGACAACACAATCCTATATATGTCTGCTGAGAAGTAAGGCTTGCTGTGCTCAATAGGCCCCCCAAGTAAATGTGTGTAGGATTGCTTCTTTAGGCTGCAATCCTGTACTTACTTACCTAGGACTAAGTCCTATTGAACTCAATATGGCCTTCCTCTGAATTGCCATGTATTGGGATGCCTTGCAAGGCAGCGGAGTCAGTGGCACATCAAATACAGTGGTACCTCGGGTTAAGTACTTAATTCATTCCAGAATTCTGTTCTTAACCTGAAACTGTTCTTAACCTGAAGCACCACTTTAGCTAATGGGGCCTCCTGCTGCCGCCGCACCGCCGGAGCCCTATTTCTGTTCTTATCCTGAAGCAAAGTTCTTAACCTGAAGCACTATTTCTGGGTTAGCGGAGTGTGTAACCTGAAGCATCTGTAACCTGAAGAGTATGTAACCCGAGGTACCACTGTAAGATATTTGTTTCTAAAGTCTAAACTTTTCAGTTTGAGAACCAGTCCCTAGCAAAGTAAAGCTGACTGGTCTAGCATTATCAGAACATCAAATACAGTATGTAGAATTTGTCTACTGTGCTAGTAAAGCCTAAAGCACAATTTGTTTTAAAGAGAGGCAACCTGTTGTAATGTCACACTATCCAGCATACCACAATGGGTCTACATGAGAAAAGGACGTTGGCAAACTTAGACATTTTCCTAACAGCATTGGCACCCCCAAAGGGACAAGCAATTATTTAGTTTAAAGCACATTTTGTTTCTTGGGCAGCTGTTGCAGCAAAGAACATTAGAGTGAACCCTCACTTCAGCTTTGTAACTTGTGTGTAAATGGCATTGCAGCACTGTTCTGAACATAGTAAATGGTTAATTTTGATTGCCCTGATAAATATGCTATTCATACAAATCTCATAAAATTCTGAAAATTAATATTTTAACCAATGGCCTTGCTTCAGCAAACACAATAATACTGTGCTCTATGTCACCGCAGACCGCTAAAGCAGATGGCAGACGGAAGCTGAGCTGCATAGAGCAGCCTGAAATATTAAATCAAATCAATCTGAAGTTGTGTTTGTGCCTGAGGGAAGCTTTCCATTCAGATGAAGGAGATGGTCTCTCCTAACTGCCTATGCATGGGCCTGGGGTTGGAACAGATTGCTGAAAGATTCAAATGTTAGTGCTACTGTGCTAAAAAGAAAATAGGGCTAAACCTAAATGTGCAGGATTAACCCCAAATTACGTGCATTTCCAAAAGGATATTAGTGAAAGTTGTCAATTTTTTTTGCTTCCCCACTGCAAAAAGGAGCAGTGTGATTGTTCAGTTCATGCCAATGATCCTTTTCTATTTGTTTAACAGTCTTTCACATATGTATCTGTACAAAAAAACCCCAGTTGTAAGGAATCTGTTTTCCATTGATGCCCATGAACTGGTAGGACAGAAAGCAAGGAAGCCACCAGTAGGTGGAGTCAGAGAAAATGACAGGCGGAATCAATCAATCTTAGATTTCTTTCCCCATCCTCCTTGGTAAATTCTTCAGGAACAATGCTGAGACTCAGGAGGAAGAACCTACCAGGCAGTGCCACCTCCTGGACTAGTTGCAAGTAAGAAGGCAGACAAGTTAAGGTTGGTTAAGGGCAGGCTGAAGTTGGTGCGGCAGTGTCCCATTTGGACCACCCCCATGGCTGTCATCATTTATAACCCACTCATAGACATGCCTACACCTTATCTGTCAATGCTTTCCTTATCTATTAAGGCATCTATGCATTTATGGCTTCCAGGGTGGTGCTACTGCTGCTTATCAACATCCAGTGATGTGATGTGATTGGAGGAGTCACCTGCAGGTGATTCCTTGAATACTTCACTAGAGGAGGCTGCTTCCTAAGGGCTGCACTGAGATGAATGGGAAAATTCACATTCTCAGGTGCCCCATGGTGTTTATATCAGAGGACACATTGAAATCTATATAGTGGAGGAGTCATGTGTTGAAAGCAGGGGAGGAGGGTGTGGTATGGCTGTGCAGGCTAACTCCACCCCACTGATGTACACACCAGCCACATTTCCTTGCAGCTCATGTGTTTAATGAGTGTGTGAAAGTGCTCTACATATGTACATCAGTATATGCATGGAGCAACTTCAGATGCTGCTGATGGTGGATAGTGTGGGACAGTACATAAATTGTATGAAATAAAATATAAATCAATAAATGTTCTTTTCATATATGAGGGACTCTTCTTTCCCCCCCTGTGTTCCTAGAGAAGGACGCGCCTGTCTCTTCTACAGATGTCATGATCTTCAAAAAGAGACAAGATACATTTTTGGTTTCCATTTCAAAATATGCACAAGGGGAAATTTTTCATCTTCACGCAATAATCAAAAGTGGGTCTTGGGATTTTTTGCCCTGTTTCTGAATGCTATTTGCAACTCACTATGCAAAATCCAAAGATCCCTAGAGGAAAACTCCATTCAGAAGACACAGCCACTCATTTATTTATTGTACTCATTTATTTGGCAATTTATATACCACCTTATTACAATAATTTCTAAGTGGTGTACAAGTAACTTGGTTTGAGGATATTACACTGATCCTGGCCCGACTGCACTGGCTACCAGTTAGTTTCCGGGCCCAATTCAAAGTGCTGTTTTTGACCTACAAAGCCTTAAATGGCTCAGGACCGTGATACCTCAAGAACTGCCTCTTTCCATAAGAACCTACCTGGATCCTGAGATCACCTTCTGAGGCCCTTCTTCGTGTGTCTCCTCCTCAAGAGGTCCAGAGTGTGGCAACACAAAAACAGGCCTTCTCTACAGCAGCTCCCCATCTGTGGAACGCTTTCTCCCCTGGGAAATTCACCTGACGCCTTCATTATACACCTTTAGGCACCAGGCAAAAACATTCCTTTTTAACCTTTGGTTGATTTGATTGACATCCTATGCCCTTTTAAAATGTGTTTGTTTTTTTTGGAGGGGGGTGTTATTGGGTTGTTTTTGTTTTGATCGCATATTTTGTTGTTTTATATTGTGATTTTATTCTGCGAACCACTCTGAGACCTCCAGGTATAGGGCAGTATATAAAATTAATACATCAATAAAACAATAAATCACTGCAGCTGAAATCAGTCAAAACAACAAAGTCATGAAAGGAAATGGAGCTGATTTTCCCCCTCTGCTCTCTCCCTCTTAGAAATCTGTTCTGGAGGGTTAGAAAAGTGTTGGGCATGGTACAGAAAGCTCCACGGAGAAAGGATTGTCTCCTCCTTTCTGTGAGTGGCAGCTACCACTGGAAAAACCTATTCTACTCCCAATGTCTGAAAAAATGGGTAATTGAAATTTGCCCTTCAAAAACAACAATTACCAGCAGCCTTAATGAACTGCAGTTCCCAGCAGAAGTTTTAAGTGTTTTAAATATGCCCCAAATGTATGGGGCCCACAATGGGTAGGAAAACTGACAAGATGGCTTTCAGCTCAGCTGTGTACCAAGGGCATTATGACATTCCTCTAGGAACCCACTTGAGTTGAAAGCCAAGCTGCAGCTGTCTTGATAGACACAAAAGCAAAGTTCTGCACTAACATGCCACTGATGATGTATGGCAATGATACTATTGCAGACAATTCAAAAGTTGGTGCTCAGTGATTCCCTCCCCCCCTTTTTTTTTTGTTTGAGGAGAGAACTCATGACATCCTTCCCTACAACTGTGCTTGTTATTTTTCCTGCTTAAGCCTTAAAGACTTGTTCTTCTTAACCCCCTCAGTGTATCAATCAGGGTTGTCTCCCTCGAGTTCCAGTCTCGTGAGCCTCTCCACTCAGCTCCACCATCAAAGTCCACTTCATTTCTCCTTCTGCTTTGTTTTCTCTCCTCTCGTCTCCTCCTCTTCCCTTTTTCTCTTTGGGGAATGAGGTCTTCAAAACACACCTCAACTCATCTGTTTCCTTGAGCTCGGGAATGTGCCGCTTTGGGCTCTCATAATTCCTGCTCTGATCAGCAGTACAAAGGGGGGGGGGATCTAAATTTGGCCCTTGTTAATGTCTTAGGAAGATTTGCTGTCACAATTCTCCCTCAACTAGGAGTATGTAGTTGCTTCTGAAGAGGAGGCATGCACACAAGGAGGAAACCGTCATTAGAGAAAATTTGTGTGACAGTAATCACCAGTATATAGCACCAGCACTTATTTTTTCAGGGGGTCATGGCACCAATTTTATGCTGGGACTCATGGCACTTCTTTCACCTCATTCTTTACCAAAAAGAAAGAAACAATGAATAGCAGCATCAAATAATTCTAGAGAAAAGGAGTGAAAGACATGTTAACGTTGGCTGTGTACAATGTCCTTTTATCCTAGAATTAACAGACTACCTGTGCTTTTTTCCACATAGTCCAAACACAATCTTGATCTGTTGCATTATTTTTTTGCCCCTAAAAACTGCTTCTTGAGAAACTGGTTTCATTCCAAAAACAGAAACTCACCACAGATTGGTACTGCATTACCCAGCCTTTGTTGTCCATTTGAAAGCACTTGTAGGTAGTCCCAGCAATGGGGGGCAGGGTATATCCACACCTGCCCAATGTTGTTGTTGTGTACCAAGATTGCAATGGCCACTCGCTTCTTCATTCACCTGGGACATGTGCATGGAAGAAAAAACATGCCTAACCATGGGGAAGGTTTTCAAACATGTATCAAGTAACCAGACCTACCCTTGCCTCAATTTAGATTGAAAGCTGTATGTTGAAGACAAGCACCCACTATTCTTGTGCTGCAAATGGGTTCATGTGTAAGCAGCTGTAGAATTGCACTACAGTGGTACCTCGGGTTAAGAACTTAATTTGTTCTGGAGGTCAGTTCTTAACCTGAAACTGTTCTTAACCTGAGGTACCACTTTAGCTAATGGGGCCTCCCACCCCCACCACACAATTTTTGTTCTCATCCTGAAGCAAAGTTATTAACTGGAGGTAGTATTTCTGGGTTAGCGGAGTCTGTAACCTGAAGCATCTGTAACCTGAAGCGTCTGTAACCCGAGGTACCACTGTATAGTACTGTTACTGGTGCTCTTGTATGCACCCTGATAGGAAGGGAGAAGGAATGGAGCAGCGTTTGGGTCAGGGCTGAGTTGAATGTTATTGGTGGATAACACTTTGCCTTGACTTTCTGGGCAAGGAGATGAAACAGGGAGATATTTGAAAACGTCATATAGTTGATGGACCATGAGCTTTCTCATTTTGACAGTGACACTAGGCACCCCACTTTTTGTGAATTCATCTCCTTCCCTGTGCAGGTACTAAGTTGTTAGCTATTTATCGAAAACAAGAGCTACATTAACAGAAGTCTGGGAGCAAGCCCCAAAATCTAGGCAGCCTTTGATTGCCTCCTATTCTTGCTTTGTGTTCCCCTTCCTCCTTCTCCTAGTCATCACAAGCACATGATAAAGCAGGTCTCTTAAGATTGCATTTCTGGATCAGTAATTACTGAATTATAAACAGTCTGGCTGCCTAAAGAACTTCAATTTTTAATGAGGAATTTTGATCTCGAGGTGGCTGAAGCAGAAGCACATATGTGTGACCTTTATAGCTGCATGCAGCATGTGTTTCTAGCTCCTGTAAACAGCTGTCCTTTTCAGTGGTATTGTGCCTTTATGTGTACTGAAGGGCTTGCTGCTGTTACCAAGTTATTCTTGCTACCCATGCTGCTTTGATGTTGAATCGCATGATTTGTTTCTCAGAGAGCCACTTTCTTTCTCTCTCATAGTAAGAATACAGTGAAAGCACTTCCAGGACACACTGGGATGTGCAACATTCCTGTGCTTCTATTGTTTATGATTAATATCCCACTAGTGTGATTTTGAAAGCAACAGTGATGCTAAACAGGGGGGAAGCGGTTGGAAAACATTGCAATGGATCTGGAAAGAACCCGGGGGGGGGGGGGGAATAACATAATAATAATAATAATAATCCTGGAAACATTTCTATATAACATATTTGTTTCTTTAAACAAGATTACTGAAATGTCTGATGGGTTTCAATGACTTGATTCACATGATCAAATCCTGGTTTAATAATCCAGGATATGCACAAGCTCCTTGCATCTATGTGTGCCTCCTGCTTCACTCTTCCATTCACACAAATAGGGTAATTAGCCAGGAAACTGAAGCTAACCATAGTTTCATGTTACTTGGAAACCAGGAAGCTATTGGTAATGACATCCAAATAATTCAGTGCTCATGAGCCAACTTTGAATCATGACTTCATACTGTGGCTTGTTTGGAAGCCATTAACCCTGCTTTGACTGTTTGCTCATAATGGGAAGCTATGGTTAATTGTGATCTCCTAACTTGTTTCCTTGCTTCTGCAAAGCGGCTGTGTGCAGATGGGTGGAGCTCATGTGCATCTGTACTTGTTAGGTCAGGATTTGATTGTCTGAACATGGCCAGTATCTCTGCATCCCTCCATTCATCTAACAATTGCCCACTGAGACTCACTATTTATTCTACTGGGTTGTTGTTTTGCTTAGTGTATTATCATGTATATAGGTTTGTTTTTCTGTGCGTGGATTGTGGAAAATGTGCATTGGACTGAACCTACTCCATCAACAACTTTTCTTTTCTAAGCCAGTTGTTAAATACTGGCAAGATTCCTTATCTCTCAGTGTGCATCCACATCCTGCAATACTCTCCCTCCACAGGGTGTCCCTCCACAGCACCCTTTATGCCCTTTCTCTATTGGATATCTTAACTACCAGCCCATGAGAAATTAGTACTTTGCTAGTCTGCCTTCTCTTCTCATTGAGGCCTGGCCACTAGCTGCTGCAGGCAGGCAGAAACCCAGTTTTGACCCCCATTAGATCTATCACTCACCATCCCATTGATGTTGCCTGTTTCCCCATTGTGATCTGTTTCTCAGTTTTCCTTGTTGCCTATAGCATTATGCCTTTCAATTATTTCCCCCTGCTTCTCCTATGCTGCACCAGCAAGGGATCAAGTTGTATCAGGGAAGAGAATATTGGATCTGCTGAAGCTTCCACCTCTTACAAGCATTGCCTGAGTGTCTCTGTCTAGGACAGGGGTGAGGGATATTTGGCCCTCCAGGGTTGTTTGCCTACATTGCCCATCAACCTTGACTATGGGTGAAAGGGGCTGGAGTCCAACAACATTTGAAGGGCCACAGATTTCCCACCTCTCATTTAGGGTTGCCATGTAAGAAGGCCAGCCCTCCTTCAGCTGACATACCCTCCAAGTGTCCTGATTTTCCAGAATGATGAAAGCCATCCCAACTTCAGATTTGACCCCAGAATGTCCCTATTTTCCTCACTGGTGCCACCAGTACTGAGCTTGGGGAGGAGGATGAGCCAGCCCTTCTCCTGAGCAAGCACGGTGGCAGCCGTGGCACCTGCAAGTGAACTTTCCATTGCTTTTCCATGGCCTCTGCATGGCTGCTGCTGCCAGCCTCCTCCCTTGGGCAGCTTCTAGTGGCTTCTGGAGAGTAGGTGAGGAAGAAGAGAGGATGCCTCCCCCTAGGTCCAGCCCCATGTACATGCTCTGAGGTGTAGGCAGTGGGCAGAGCCACCCTGAGCGGGAAGAAATGGGGAGCAACGCAAAGCATCTAATCTTGGCCCTTTCTAAAATTTATTTATTGGTGTGTTTTTTTTCTTTCTGTAAATCTTCCAAAGAAAATAATTAAATAGGGATTAAGGGGTTTTCTCAGTGTGGTAAAGGTTGTGTATGCTGTGCCCCATTGGTGTAGTTTTGGTGGCACTCAACCTTCTTCTGATAATAAATACTCTGGGGGGGGATGACACAAAATGGGGGTTGAGGAGGGTCAGTGAGAAATGACCCTGTTTTCATCTGAGGAATGTTGGAGGGTCTAAGCTTATCTCTGAAATCTTTACTCAGTAGCTCAGGATCACACAGATGGTCCTAGACAGTACACATTTCTGGCTGATAAGCCACATGGTCTTCCAAAAGCCTTGTTTAATGCTGCTTTTTACAAAGTAAAATTCTGAAGAGATCAGCATTTTCTATGGCTATTCAGACTACCACATAGGCCCATTCTGAATGCAAAGAAACAGAAAACGCCGTCCTCTCGTTTACCATTGTACGGCTGGCTGCTAGTAGCTATCTTCATAATGAATTTGTCTGACTAATGTAGCATCGGAAGCAAACCCTGCTTTCATGCTCGAACACTGCATGTATATCAGAGCTGAAATAAATGACCTTACAATTGTATTCATCCAATTACTTACATTTTTTAGTAGATGCTGCAGAGCTGCAGTATTGATTCTTTCTGTACCGTGCAACATGGATGAAAACCAAATGGAAATGCTAATGTTTATTAAACATACCCATAACCACAGAAAATAGAATGATAGCCTCACAACAAAACAAGACTGGTGGGAGTCTGGGTTCCTGGCTGGTACTACTTGTGACACCTCCCCTTGGTTTCCCTGTGATTCTTTTTTGCTAGACCAGCATCCTGAGCAATGCTAGGTAGTTTACTGGTCAGTTGTGAACAGCAGTGTGCAGCTCTAAGCTGCAGTGTGCTCTAAGAAACAGTGGGGTTGAATCTCCCCCAGTGGCCCAGAGTGATGTTACAGGGTGGGAAATTCTAGTGTTGTCTGGAGCCAGTCATCCCCTGCTGACTGTTCCCCACTGCTGATGAGGAAGCCCATCAGAATCAATCTGTTCAGGAGAGGTTGAGCAGAGGGCACTTTGCCCAACCCAGAGCCATCCTTGACATTTCTTACACAATGCCTCTTGTTTTAGCTTTCCATGACTGTATGATGACACTGGAGGAGCTGCTTTTCTTCCCACCTGCACTCACTGTTGGGAATTACACCCAGGTGTACTGAAGGAAGGTGGGGCTGGAAGAAGAGCAAAAGCAGGATATGCCACCAAAAGCATATTTGAATACATGTGCTTGCATGGCTTCCAGAAGGCATCTATGATCTTGTGGTGTTCATAATATAGTAGGTACATCACATGCTTGTGCAGCCATTTTGTTTGTGTTTCTGGGTAATTTTTACAATTTGCAGTAGGGAGCCTTCTCTGTTGTTAGTTGCCATGGCAAATACGATGAAATGTGTATTATTAGTGCACACAAAGTGTACCTTCTTTATTTTGCTCTTTTATCCACTTGCTGCTTCCTTTCAATGCTTCTTTTCAATAGGACTGAAAGGAAACTAATAAGCAAATAGTCAGTTGTACCATTTCACTCTTTCAGGTGGTGTGTTGTGTCACTACTGAAACTTCAAATTTGGGGGAAATTGTGAATTTAAGGTACATACACTTAGAGCAGCAATGACAGCCATAGCAATCTCTCTTGCTCACAGAAAGGTAGTTATTCTTTTGAAAGTCAAAGATATGTGATCTTCCCGTCAAAGTGGATTAGCTAGCAAAAAGCAAATGGCATCCTTTGCGCCTTGAAGGAACCATGTAAACAAAATTGAGACTTGCTTGTTGTATGCAGAGCACTTAACGCCCACAATTCAACACAAAAGTATAGCATGTCCACCAAACTCAACAAACTAAGGTTGCAGTCCTGTTTCCCCCTGACTTGCCTGGGGGTAAGTCCTGTTGAATTTAGTGGGTCTTACTTATGAGTTGACATTCCTAGGCTTGTGGGGTCTCTCTCTTTCTCTCTCTCATGATAAGGAGACAATGGATTGTGTCACTGCGTTTTTTTGCACATGAATCAAAATGTTTGCAGTTGTGATGTATATAATGCATTCTTTCCTTTTCATTTCGAGTGGTGTGCATAGGGCCACCCCAAGACATTTTGCTGTTCAAAGCAAAAGACAAGGTGTTGTCACACCCCATTCTATGTGCACAATCCAAGTGGTATGGCAGATGAATCTTGTGTCAAAGCCAGCAAGGGATTGTGTCTTCCGCTGCATCAGAGGCTTCAGGGTAGTTGTGCAGATGAGGGACAGGCTGTGTAGTAGGGGGCTCAGGAAGAGCAGATGGGGCAGCTACCACTATTGCCTCCTAGCAACTGCTGCCTGTGGTGGTAGCCACAGGGTAGAGCTGGCTTCAGGTGAATAATAGATATAACATATTTAGGAGTTTGTACTGAAGTCTATTGGAAAAAAGCTCAGACATTCTAAATTATGCATGAAACCGGCACTCCCTATACACAAATCAGAACAAATTGTGGAGCTGTAATTTTAAAGAACCACCAGACTCAGAAACCACAAAAAGAAATGGATGTAAAAGCCCATAGCACAACTGTACATGTAGCTAGTATATCCTTCCCTTAACTTCAGGAGCAGAGCTATTAAAAATAAATACCATTTTATGGTTCTAGGGAGATCTTCCAAAAGCACCTATGAGATTGAGGAGCACCGAATCCCATTGATAATGAATTAGGCTTCCATTCCCAGCTCCCTGTTGCGATTTGAAAAACCTACCCCAGAACCGTTCTGCACTGTGAATAATCCATAAACAGATATAATTTTTTACAAATTATATCCCTGATGCAAATTTATTCAAGGGGAGTTGTAGGCAAGTTTCTTCTCATTTATAAAATTCTCTGTAGTCACTAGGAAACTAGAGCTATCAATCTAAGGTATTTGCTGTGACATCATATGTTCTAGCTGAAAAAAACGCCCCTACTTTTAAAGTCACAATTCTAATTCTTGGGCTAATAGATCATAATAATCAAGGAGAGAGGAAGAGATCCATGGGGCAAAGGGGAGGGGAAATGTGTTTTGAGACAAAACTGGAGGGATGGCAGTGTGCTTGGCCACCCTAACGAATACACAAACCTGTAAAGAAAGATGTAACAGTGTTATTTAGAAATGACATGGGGAAATATATTTGATTTTTCACTTTAGGGTTTCTTTCCCCTTTTTTGGTAATGTCTGTCTGCCACTGGCATTAAAAATAAAATGTCATTATCTGATAGAGTCTGAAGCTTCAATCTTGAACACTCCAAAGTTCCTGTGTTTATGTGTGTGTGTGTGTGTTTAGAAAAAAACAAAAACATGATATGGTTGCAGGTATCAGTGGTCTGAATTCTATCTTGTATACAATTTAACGCTTAGAGTCTGAGGGGCTTTCGTAACCCCTAAAGATCTGTAAGGGGGGGGGGGGACAGAAACCTGCTGCTGCAGTATTATTAAAAAGGCAAACCTGAAGGGCAGCAAATACCATCAAAGAGATGCCACAGTTTGATTTGAATGAATATCAGAAGGTCTTTTTGCCTGCTCTGCTTGGAAGATTTTGAGAGACAGATTAATCCTTCACATCTTTCATTATTGAATTGCAAAAGATGCAGCATTCATCCAAAGCAGATGCGCTAACAAAGTTTTTAATAAAGGTCACTCATTGCTCAGCCATTCACATTCTGCATGACCCCCCAGCCACCATATTTAGTTTTAAAATTAGCCCACCCCAATTATTTTTCCCTTCAGATTTCTTCATTATCACATTTCTAACATTTGCATGTAGATTTGCTGGCAAACATGTTGATGATTCCTTTTTACGGATAAAAACAACATGATAGAAAATGCATTTCTCTTTTGCCATGGCAGTGGAATCTTGCGACATTTTCCCTTAAGAATATCACCCACGGTCAGCCAGACTGATCTAATGATACATTCATAGAAAGTTGCTAAATGTTCATAACCGCATTTTGCTATGCTGAGCCACTGCAAACAGCACTGAACTAAGTAGACCCATCGTCTGAATTGCTGTAAGGCAATTTTAGATGTGCCGAAGTTATTCCAGCCCATCATTATATCTTATATATTTTTCAGTACCTTGCCATTTCCTACTGCCATTATGTCATCAAGGTACATGATATTTTTCAGACTAACATAATCAAAAGATGTATACGTGTCCCCCAAAAGACTTACAATTGTGGGCGTCCGATGGCCATAGTCTATAACAAGATCATCCAACATTTTCCTGCTGAGGCACCTTTCAAGAAGATGTAATTAAATTGGTTTCCGATTCTTGGATGTTCTGGATTTAATTGGGTTGGAAAAACACCATGAACACAGTGTCTTCTGGACATTTCTCCCTTTCAAAGACTCTTCCTATTCACTATTTTGAAGCATTATAAATTTTGATAATGGCATCCTTGAAGACAGTGCGCATACTAGCCCCACTTTTCTTGGCAGGTTTTGAACTCCTTAAAACCTGCAAAGCCTATCAAATTGGAGATGAAGGAAAATGGTGTGAGTGCTTAAATTAGGAGTGGCAATGCCTCTGACATTCAACTTACTTAGTGATTATTGTATTTCTCTGGCCACATAACATCACACCCCTTATCAGCTACATGCATCTGTTATTCAAGTTTGCTCTCTTTATATGTGAATTTCTACACGATTTTCTGTTTGTTAAACTTAAAAGCTGGCATACGCTTACACTGAAGGTTTTGGGTTTTTTACATGCTTTGCCTGTCCTGTTGTTTTCTCCAAACAATACTACATCCACTGTCCACTGAACATAGTTTTAAATGAGATAAGCAAAGAAAATTGAAAGCAGGAACACCCGCTCTTGCTGACTTCTGTTATCTGTGCATGTGATTAAGCATGGAAAGTGGTACATAGTGGATGCTGGAGCTCCTTCTTACATTGCTTTGATGGTACAGCAGTGAATACAGTTGGGGATCTTTCTTCCGCTTTTAAGGAGGCGAATCCTGGTGTGGGGATGAACCAGTGGTGGGATTGTATCTCAGGAAGAAGGTGGGCCTCACAGATTATATGAGATTATTTTGTCAAGATATGGTTGTTTGTGGGCCATTATTCAGTATTAAGGACTTAGGTCATCCTTTTTCTGCCTAGCAGCCACATGACCCTTGGTCAATTAGACCATAGGTGTGTCTAATTTTAATATTTAACTTTCAAAGGGCAAAGTTTTGCTTTACTGTGAGGCACCTTATGGAAGCAATCAGTAAAAAAATTAAGATAGCAAGTTTATTTTATTTTTTTTAAATGGACAAATGGGGAGAGGGTGTGCTTGGAGGAACACGAAGAAACTTTCTTCCATTGCAGTGTTGCAGCATTTGACCTATAGGAATAGTCCATATATTTTAAACTAAAGTTGGAAAATTTGGGGGGAGCCTTGGGGCCCCAGAAAAAAATGGATCAACATGACAATTTAAAGAAATTGTGGGGAGGGTCTTGACACCTCACAAAAAACCCGATGGGCTGTGAGTTAGTCACTTCTGATCAAAGTCAAGAGGTAATTCAAGGAGACAGGCAACAGAAACTTGAGACATTCTAAAGCCTATTAAAGTGTATACAGTATGCATGTATATTTTTTTCCATTAAATTAATTTTTCGAATAAACTTGACAACAAATGTTCTAAATTCTTTTTTTCTTCTTTGTTAAAATGCCATAGATAAAAAGTTAAAAACTGAAACTCCTAGTTAAATGGTAGGTTCCTACCGCCTTTCGTTTTAAAATAAGTGGGTATATAAAGCCACACAGAAAGCCACACAAACCTATTTCACTTCTGAGATGAGCTAAAGCATGGACCTCTCCCACATGGCATGAGACATCTCATGCTATGCTAATGGTAAGGAAAGGAAGACTATTGCAACTGTTCTCACAACACAAAAATACATGAGAAGGGGTCTCACAACCCCTGTAAATCCTTCCATGTAGCAGGGTGGTGGGGCTGCTGTCTCTGACTTCCTATTTTATCCATTTTTCCTAATAATTCTGTGACTATGCCTGGAGTTTGTTAAGTTTTTATATCCAACAGGATGCACACTAGGAAAGAAATCATTACTCAAACGTAGTTAAGATCGTTATCTGTAGCCATAAAACAACAGGTGGTGGGACAACTGGGACATATCCTTAACTCAGACATATTTGTTATTGGTCTCATAGCACCCATGAATGCTAACAGGAATTAAATACCTAACTATGCTTTCCCCCCTAAATTTGTGGTAGAACATGTAAAGCAAACAGCAGATACGGTTTCTCCACAAGTTGTATCTCTCCTTGGAAGAGGATGGGAAATACAACATAATGCAACTTTTTTAAAAAAAGGAGCTCTAAAATCCAGGTATCTTTTGGGTCCACTTAATGTTTTATGATACAGTTTATGATCCTCCTGGAAAAATAATAATGCATTGTTCATATACAATATATCTATGTGTAGTAGAGTGGGAAAGGGTCATAGCTCAGTGAGCATCTACCTTGAATGGAGAAGGTCCCAGATTCAATCTCTGGCATCTCTAGGATGCCAGGTCTCCTTGGAGAGACTCCAGTCTGAAATCCTATAGGGCTACTGGCAGGCTAGATGGATGGCCAAATGTGTGAATGTGAAATGGGTAGTTGGAGAGAATCATTATGCAGGGATGGGAACCCTTGGCATTCCAGGTGTTACTGGACTACAGCTGTCATTGTCTTCGATCATTGCCCACTCTGGCAGAGGATGATGGTAACTGAAGTCCAACAACATATGGAGGGCCAAACATTCCCTAGTCCTGCATTATTTGGCATTAAGAGAAGGATACAGTGCACACACACCCCAACCTGGCAAATGCTACAAATGATGGATAGTGGGGCAGGGAAAGAGCTGTGGTCATGGTATTCTCCACATCCTGGTGTTATTTTATTGATTTATTTCATGAAATTTAAATACTGCTTTATGGTTTGTTTGTTTTTTAAAAAAAGACCTCAAAGTGGTTTCCAACCCCCCCCCCCAAAAAAAAACCCCAAAACCTCAGGATGTGAGATTTAGGAGTGCCACTTTGAAATATGGGATCTCACTTCCTGCCTGGCCTGTGTGGGTGTCTTGTCGCCGATGTTAGGATATTCCATTCCACCTTAAGTACAGGTGTGACTATTGTGTGTCACATGCCTGTTTACAGCTCAGCTCAGCTTGCTGGGAACTTCTGTTTGTGTATAGCCTTTGCTTTTGCTGCCTTGCTTTGGACATGAAGGGGAGCGGACATGTTTTTCCTTTTGTCCTGATATATGCTGAATAAACTGCTTGTAAATATGCTCACACATGCCTCTCCTGCCACTTCTGTTGTGCATTTTACTCTGCTGAGTGTGCGTGCCCAGCTTCTGAAGGCTTCTGAAGCTCGGGTCGCAGTTTCATGCTGATCCAAGGACTGGAGATCGCTCGGCACACTGGCCGGTGGGCTGGGGCCAGCTGGGGGCCTGCCAATTGCCCCAATCCCTTGGCTGCATCCCAACACCTGCACCCTAGATGCCGCAGTGGAGTTCTGAGGCTGGGTCCCTGTAAGGATTGTGAGCACACGAGTGGCAGCAATAAGTGTTGACAATATGAGTGCATATTCCTGCATTGCAGGGGGTTGGACGAGATGATCCATGGGTGTGTTCCAACTCTATACTTTTATGATTCTTTGAATACTTTGTTGTAACCACCTTAGTTTTTTCTAATGCAGTGAGTCCATTCCATGAAGTACCCATCACCCAATTCCCACTTGTATGGTTTAGGTTCTGTAGACATGAGGACAGAGTGATGTCACCAAGCATGCTCTTTCCTGGCAGAATCTTACATAGCCCCATGTTGATTTGCCATGATTGGCTGCAGGGTTGTGGGAATCCTGTTATCCAATGTGACACTAAAGAAATATAAGATGGGGCTTAGTCCCCAAAGTCATTGACTTCAGTGGGATGATTTAAATTTATTGTACCACTTCTTTCATAGGTGTGATGTTACCATGTCACAGGTGGGTGTCAGGCAATGAGTCCTAAATGAACACTGTATCCTAAATTCTTCTCCTCCCTCACAACTTCCCTGCTCCATCCACTTTTGGACCTTGCACTAGCTAGCCCAGTAGTGCTTCATCATGTAAGGGTTTGTCCAGCAGGAAGGCTGAGTGATCTAATCCTGCTCAATAGCTGTAACTCACTGGTAGGATTGCACTGCACATGTGCCATGCTGTGTGCCATCATGCACTCCTTTTTCTAAGTACTGGTAGAATAAGCAGAAACATTCAGCTTTAATATTTAATGAATATATATTAAATGTTCACCCAACTTCATTTTTTTTTAAGAGAGAGAGAGCACACAACCACTAATATTAACTGTCCCTTCCTACAACACAGATAATTCTCTCCCTCGACCTTTTCCTTGAGTCATTTCATGCATTAAAAAAAATAATCTAATTGCCAACTCTTCCTCAACTGTTTCCCCTGTCATGGCCATACCTTATTTTAAGACACAGGGAAAACCTTAAGTTTGATGTAGAAGTGGAAGGTAAAATCAGAGAGAAAGAAAGAAAGAGAGAAAGAGAGAGAAAGGAAGGAAGGAAGGAGGGAAGGAAGGAAGGAAGGAAGGAAGGAAGGAAGGAAGGAAGGAAGGAAGGAAGAAAGAAAAGGAAGGAAGCCTTAAAGAGCCTTTACACGTCCCATTAATTTAGTGACGTGTGTTCATCATTATGTGTGATTTTCGGGTTTCTCCCTATCTGCTGTTTCGGTCAGATTTCAAATACAGGGAACAAGAATCTCTAACACACTCACATAGTCAGGATGGGGAAGGTGTTTTGGAAAGCAGTAACATCCCCTTTGGTCAAACTCTATGCTAAAACATTTCTAGAGTGCAGGGAATCTGACAATGAAAGATGTTTCTGTGTTTCTATTGTCTTCAATACTTCTTTTTTTAAAGAAACTATTCAGGCATTCCCCTGCCTTCCAAATGATAAAAGCAGTGAATTAAGTCAAGCCATTTCCATGTACATACATGCATATGCCTGTACACATACAATATTGCATTGTACCATTATGAGGCCACTGCTCCCATTTTATATTAATCCACTTTCAAGCATATGCATGTTTCTATATGAGTGCGGGTGGCAATCTCTTTCAAATGCCTATTCCAAACCTTCATCTTTTAGCTACTACAGGTATGCATAGTGCTGGGGGTGGGTAAAAAAAGGTAAAGGTAAAGGTACCCCTGCCCGTACGGGCCAGTCGTGTCCGACCCCAGGGTTGCGTGCTCATCTCGCTCTAGAGGCCGTGAGCTGGCGCTGTCCGAAGACACTTCCGGGTCATGTGGCCAGCGTGACAAAGCTGTAGCTGGCGAGCCAGCACCAGCACAGCACACGGAAATGCCGTTTACCTTCCCGTTATAAAGCAGTCCCTATTTATCTACTTGCACTTAAGAGTGCTTTCGAACTGCTAGGTGGGCAGGAGCTGGGACCGAACGACGGGAGCTCACCCCGCTGCGGGGATTCGAACCGCCGACCATACGATCGGCAAGTCCTAGGCACTGAGGTTTTACCCACAGCGCCACCCACGTTCCAGGCTGGGGGTGGGTAGAAGAAGCTTACTGCTTCTTTTAAGCTCCAGATGATTGGAGGGCAATTGTTCCCCAGCACAGAATTCCAAAATCGGTTGACAGAATCAGTTAGCAGGCAAAGAAAACGAAAGCTTTTGAATCAATCAATCAAGGCCAACTACCCTTAGTATTAGGAACCTGACATATTGTCTAAGGTATTGTTGCTTATATACCTCTTAGCAGGGGTTCCTCCGAACTAAAGGGAGTGGGTGGCGCTGCCGTCTAAACCACTAAGCCTCTTGGGCTTGCCGATCAGAAGGTTGGCGGTTCGAATCTGCGAGACGGGGTGAGCTCCCATTGCTCTCTCCCAGCTCCTGCCAACCTAGCATTTCAAAAGCATATCAGTGCAAGTAGATAAATAGGTACTGCTGTGGTGGGAAGGTAAATGGCATTTCTGTGCGCTCTGGCACTTGTCACAGTGTCCTGTTGTGCCAGAAGCAGTTTATGCATGCTGGCCACATGACCCGGAAAGCTGTCTGCAGACAAATGCTGGCTCCCTCAGCTTGAAGTGTGATGAGTGCCGCACCCCATAGTCACCTTTGACTGGACTTAACTATCCAGGGGTCCTTTACCTTTCCCCTCTGATCTTCTGCAGTCTGGCTATAGGAAGCATAGAGCGAGAGATGCCCCTACCATTAGGCAATGTCTTGTATTCTGTTCCCCACCAACTTATTTCTTTTTATGTTATTTTCCTCTTTGGAAAAATGAAGCAGAAGAGAAAACTCTGAGCATATCTGTAACCATTAAATAGACATTCAGCATATAACAACAAACTTGGTGGCAGTATCCAATAAATTATGCACAAACATATAGTTGCTCTAAGACTGTGGACATGTGTAATAAATTTCTCCTCTTATCAGTCTCCTGGTGTGTTTTATAGATTAGGTTTTCCTTTTATATGCCAGAGGCAGGGGCAGAGGAGGCAAAGAGGGAGGCGCTCCCTGTGCATGCCCCTCTAATTTATCTTGAAGAGAAATTTGGGAGGTGCTTCAAGAAGAAATATTGCAGTGTATTGTGGTCCCAATCTCTCTCTGGAGAGGTAGGCACCAATATGAAACATGCAGAATTCCAACTCATTTTTCTCATGACAGCCCAAGTATCCTATCTTTAAAGAATTATCAGGCAGTGTAAATTGAAGTGTTAACATTTCTTCAAGATGCAAGCTTAAGGTTTGCCCAGAATCCACAAAACTAGTTTCCTTTCCACCCCCCTTTTAAACTTTCCGTTCATTCTTATTTCTGTTTGGTACAACAAAAGCATCTCCAGCTAGTTCTCGTGTTCCTGGTGTGGGATTTTCTCATACAAAGGTTGAACATGGCTCTGTGAAATAAATAGGATACAGAATAAGCTGGGTGGGTGGGTGCCTATGGCATTGAAAATTGGAAAGTGTCATCCATGAAATTATGCTCGTATCTCTCACTCTCCAGAGAACGGGTGCAGTGGAAGTCAACAGGGAAGTGAGAGCCGCTCCACCTCCCCCCCCCCAACATGTTGAAGAGTATTTCTGCCTTGAACATTGAGTGGTCTTATAGGAGATACTGTTTTGGGGCTCCATGCTAGCATCTGTAAGAAAATGACAGAAATGATGACATGCCTCCCACAGTTGTGAAGAATGATAATGTTCAGCACAGAGGTCCCTCTGGCGCAAGCACTGTTATTACTGTGAGAATTGCTTCACCAGTAAGGGTAGATATGGGTATTAGTAAGAGAAAAACAATGCAGATCAGGAATGAGGAAAACACATGATATTTCCAATATGTTATCCTGTGGCAGAACCATCATTTCACTGTTGCTCAAATGGCTTTTACCAAAATAGTTCTATATCTATATATCTCTATCTCTATCTCTATCTCTATCTATCTCTATCCATGTATGTTAATAATCAACTAGCTTAAATATGGAGAGGAGAGAGATGAGGGGATGTGTGCTGCCCTTATTTTAACTTCATTTTTTCCTGTTCTCTTGTTTGCCCCATGATAGTCACCCTCACTCTTTGCACCCTGGTTTTAAAGACAATCTAATGCTACAGGGATGTAATTACATTTACACCAGCATTCCTTCTATCGTGTCAACCGAAAGAGTCACTCGATAGGCTTCTTTCTCTAGCCTCCTGTGATACAATATTTTGCCTTCTAAATTCGAATGCTCTTTGGCCCCTGCAATGCCCCACCAGAGGCACATAATTCAAGATACCAACCAACGTAGTACAGAGAAGAAGGAAGCCAGCATTCCCTGCTTCATAAAGTGTTGCACAACATATTCCCAAAGGAAAAATGTTTATATTTTTAGAGCTAATATATAAAAATAGCCATCTTGCTGGAGACAGGGAGACAATATTGGAAGCAGTACTTAATACTGTGAGTACGCAATCCAAAGATTAAATTCCACTACAAAGAAGAGTCAGTGGCCAAGTTCATGTATTCCTTTAAACCAGAGTTAAGATTAACTGTGGTTCAAAGATAAATGCACAGTGGGAAGAAAATTGTGGCCACTTTGCTCCACCCCTGCTTGTGCTGTGCTACCGAAAGTGAAGCTATGGTTTGCCTGAGCACCAAACCAACCATGACTTATAAGCAAGGTTCTTTATGGGTTACCACTCATGGTTTGTTTGGGGAATAGATAATCCAAACCCACGGCTTAGCTCTCAGCAGGGCAGTAGAACAGGGCAGGAACAAAGCGGCTTCAGTTGTCACTCTTTGCACAACCATAATGAGTGTTCACCTTTAAACCATAGTTAAGCATAACTGTGGTTTAACGTGACATGTGAGGCCTTTATTGTATATATTTAGTACTATATTGCTGTACCATTATACTAGGATGTTGCCTTCCTCTTTCTCTACTCCTTCAGTGTTCCATATTTTCTGAAAAAGTGAGATGTCTGTTATCTTATACAATCTTCCCAAGCATGTTCTGTCCATATCTCAAAATGCCATTACTCCTGATTTAATAGATTCCAAATTCTCATTTGAATTATTTGGTATCAGTGACTGGTTTCACATGATGAAAGTGTGTTCTGGATGAATCTCCTTCCACTACACACCTAAGGTATCTGTGGTATGAACATGAATTACAGTGGTACCTTGGTTTTTGAACGTAATCTGTTCCGGAAGACTGTTCGACTTCCGAAACGTTCGAAAACTGAGGCACATAGGACAGTCTGCAGAAAACTGAAAAAAAATAACACGTACATGCAGTGGAAGGCGTTTGACTTCTGAGGCGCGTTCAAAAATAGAAGCAATTACTTCCGGGTTTTCGGTGTTCGAAAATTGAAACGTTCAGCTTCTGAGACGCTCAAAAATATTATCACCACAGTATACCTCCATTTCTTAATGTCTGAATCTCCTCATTTGCACAAGCTGAACTGAAAAACCCGATACTGTTCTTAATTGTACTTGGTTCAAGCTATTATCACATTATATTGTGATAATAAACAAAGCTTCCAGCTTTGTTCCATATTCATTGAAATTACTAAACACACACACAAAAGAGGAGAGCATTCTAGCACATTCCTTGTCACATTAGTGGATATAGAAGTCACAGCTGAAAACACTACTAGTGTAGTGTTACTCTAATATGATAGGATCTACAATTTCTTCTCTGTTAACATGTTTTGATTGTATTAGTAAAGGAATGTTGCCCTTGTTAGGGGGAGTAAATGGTGTACCTCTCAGTTATGCATGGAAAGCTTCCTTGAGGGACATGAATATGGAAATTAGAGAATGGCAAGGGACTATTGATTAGACTGGTTTAGTAGCTGGTGCATTTGATAGCATCCTGTAATCTGAGGACATGTCCAGCTGATTCAAACGGAGGAAATGCCTTATTTTGGTGTATCTGATGCAACTACTCATGGGCACACTTCTACAGCCTATGTTGGTTGCTCACATGGCTGACTATAGCGCTTTTCAGCTGTTGAAAGTGAACGTGACAGGTGCAAGCCTCATTCCCCATTTCAGTATCCCCAATGGGACATTTAACCATGTTCAGCCAAATAGGGTTATGTTTAGCACAGAATCAGAGTAGGTTTTGTGGTCCACCTAGCTGACTACCTGCAGAAAGTCATTGCATACATCACTTGGGGATGCTGATGTATTTTGTATAGAGCAGGACGAAGGGAGCTCAGGACCAGGAGCTGAATGTGGCCATCTCTAGTGTTTCAGACTTTCCCTAGGTCTCTCCTCTCCCTAGGCTGTAACCCTCATCAACACTCCTTCATGTCCTCCTCTATCTCTTTTGCTTGGTTGAAATATGCCATTGAACTGTGATAATGTCTCTTCCTTGCCTGGAAGGAGGTTGTGGAAGTGTGTGTGTGTGTGTGTGTGTGTGTGTGTGTGATGTTGGGGAAAGGGTATAGAAACCTAAGGCTTTTGCATGGCTGCAACATACCATGTAGTACATTCAGATGTAAGAGTCACATTCATTGATCTACACACTTTTGCCTCTGGTCCTACCCTCCATGGCATTTCCACAGGAGGGAATTCAGTCCTTGGACTGAAAACAGTTCCCTACCACCTGGAATAGAGAGGAAACACTATTACTTCACTTCACATTGATTGAGTCTTATTAACCATTATCATGCACAGAGTTACTCAGTACTTACACATCCAAACTTTCTCCTAAAGCTCTTTGTGCTTATCATTATCTATTATCAGAAAGTGGTTCTACTTTGAGGTGCATTATGGGGAAAGGCAGTGCCATATTTAAGGCAGACTAAGTTTCCCACCTTGTCACTTGCAAAGCCTGAACAGATTTCATAAAGGCATTTGAACCTTGCCGAAGCTAAGTGGGTCTTAGATTGTTCGGCTGCTGAATACACTATGCACACATTGGGGAGTTCAAGGATGGAAGAAAGATGAGATGCAAATGAGAAAAATGCCCTCCTTCAGTTTGCTTATTGAAATGGCAAACTGGAATGGCAACTATGCATGAAGGAGAAGTTCATTCAGGGCTTATTCACACTTACCTTTCCTCTGCACTTTCCAGGCACTGTCCACGTTTTAAAGCTGCAAGTCCAAACAATGCTTTTCTTTCTCTCTTTTGATCTGGAGCTTTTGCCATGAAAACCCATTCTTCGCCACTGAAACAGAGCAAATGGCAATCAGCCGAAAACCCCAATTTCTATTTGTTGTGCTTTAGCTTTAAAGAGCAGATTTTCACGGGGAAATCTCCAGGGAGGAAAAAAAGATAACTTGGACCTGTGCCAGGAGAGTGCAGGACAAAAGTCTGAACAAGCCCTTAGTTCACTTTTAAATGTGAACATACCTATTTTGCACTTTACAAAACAATATGTAAATTGAAACACAGCCATAATGCATACAAAAATGTATATACTAAGGGAAAGTATGTGTACAAAGGCATATATTGATGAAAATAATATACAAAATGCATTATATTGGGGAAAATAGCTTGCAAAAATGCATTTATTATTATGGGAAATTTCATGTGAAAACAGATGTTGAAATGTAGAAAACTGAACTTATGATTGGAAAAATAAAAAAACCCCTGATAGGAACTGAAATGAACAGATTTGCCAATCCCCAATGCCTACAAAGAAATCTATCTGTGAGAAATCTACCCCATTCCATTCCTGACCTTTGGGCCTTGGGCTTCTTGAACCTTAAATACTCCTGTGCTGAACTTTCTGCATGTGCCTTGCAAACATTCACAGGGCAGCAGAGGAACAAAGAATGGGAAGTGACAAGGGAGAAACCCAAATACAGCAAGAGCAAAATGTACAATTAGAAGCAGTGGTGCAGAACTCAGCTTAAGAGTACAAGCTGCTGCGTGAGAATGGCCAGTCTCCAATATAGTCTAGGGACTATCAAGCAAGTACCCTCTTTGAGAAGGAAAGAAATCGTTTGCCCTCATAATTGGTATGCTAGAGCTCCCTTTCAGATATAGCTTAATTCTCTACCAATGTTTTATATTCATAGACTACATCATGTCAGCGTAGAGTTGCTAGCTCAGGACACTCTGGAATGACACAGGAGGCTGCAACTGTCTGATAACGTAATGCATGTAGGGATGAATAAGAATACATTACATCAGGAAAATGCTGCAGGGAATTCTGGGATGGCCATCTTACTTAGAGCAGGGGAAGAGTGCAAGCAACATGAATAACAACAGAGAAAGGCAAGAGTTGCAGATTTCTGTGGCCTGGCTTCATTCAAATGCTTTTCATACTTTACCAATAAACCTCCTATTTGTCCAGGAATTACTTCCCCTCTCTGTTAACAATATGTTTTGTAAAATGTTGAATGCAAGGAAAGCAGAATCACTCTCGGGTGCTGATAATGCTGCAGTGATTGGGGGGAAATGGCTGGTTTTTTGTTAGCTGTCCGTTTATCTAGGGTCATATTCACTTTCAAGATAGTGCAAAGACTGTCTGCAATAGTGGCCTGACTACTAATAACTCAGCTCAAAGACAGCACCCACTGGTGATTTTTAAATTATTTCATTGAGGCCAAGCTCTCCATTGTCTGGTGGGACTTGGCCATATCTAAACAGAGAGAGCTGACTTGGGATGCAGCAAACAGAGACATGTGGAAAACTATGGTTTGTTCTTTGGCTTTTCGCAGCATACAATATTTAGTTTTTAATTTACCACTGCACACCAGGTGCATCCTTTCTTCTCAGCTATTTGGAATCCATGTAATGTGTGATTCTCCATTTTTATAAAACAATCTACTACAAACCACTTTTACCAGGCACAGTCATACTGAGTGCAATTTTGTACAATGGAGATAATGGCTGAATTAGGGCGTAACACTAAACCATTGTCATATCAGCTGAGGAAAGGGGTTACTGCCCCCTCCCCACTTGTCAGATGATTAATATAATGACCAGGGATGACACATGTTGCAGCCTCATCAGGGTTTCCCACTCCCCGTATTGCATCTGCTTTAATTTAATTAATTAATTTTTTGCTGCTGCTGCTGCCAAAATCAGTGGAGTCCTAGAGGAACAGAAAAAAAAATTGCTTAGGAGCCTGATCAAGCCTCTGGGCCAGGGATTAGTCTCTCCTTCTCTATGACACAGACTGTACCATGAAATAACTAAGATTACTCAGAGAAGGTGGTGGCATGTGATTCTTTCTGTTGCAGTTGTTGCTGACTTTGAATTTTTTTGGTGCTTTTAAAACATGGGACTAATTAAAGCACAAAAGTTATGTGCTGCGTATTTCCCTAACCAGTTGCAAGGCTATTGACTCTCCTGTGGTAAGGATAAGGCTATGAGGTGAGAGAAGTGCTGGAAAGTAGCTCATTTGGCATTTCAAATTGTCTTTGCTTTTACCTTAGCAGACCCATATGCACAGAAGAATGGAGCACAAACAAACAAACAAACAAAAAACACACAAAAAATAATTTCAAAAGAAATTAATATTATCTCACCTGTTGCAAGGATGATGGGGAGGCTAATTTCTAACCATTTCTCTTTCTAAAAGCCAAAGTGAAGCACCAGACAAAATGAGCTCTTGCAATTCAGAGGAAGTGAAATATCTGTCAGGTTATTGATTCGAATCTAGTTGTAGACACTGTAAACTGACTTGTAACCCAAGAAGGGTACGCTATAAATAGAACGGCTGTCTCATTAGTTAAGTGAGGAGCAAACAGCAATGGAATGTGAAAGGAGGGTGAAAAAGAAGGGAGGATGGAGGCGGGCAGAAGGTGGGGAGAGCATGCTAAAGATGTTACATCTGGTGCCTTGAACGAGATCAAAATGGAATCTGTAATATCAGATCCTTGGTAACCTGCAGGCCAACAGGAACTAAATTATTTAAGCAGCCTGCTCGGTGTAAAAAATTAGTGGAATTAAACATGGAAATGTCCAACTAGGTCAAGCTGAACATTCCTCCTTCTGTCAGATGTTGCATAAAATATTTCACCTGCTGATATACTTAAACTTATACTACAATTTCAACACAAATTGTCTTATATTCTTTTGTGAATAAATGAGTGGCATCTTATGATACTTACAGCAGAATCCCTTGCATGTTTTCTTGGAAGTCGGCTTCTCTGAGCTGATGCCTCCGAGTCAATGAACTGGAAGGATTTCAACATAGCACTCTGGCAATCACTCCGGCAATGAGGGGAATGCAGCTTTCTAAACAAAATGGTCCTCCTACCAGGTGCTGTTCTGGGAAGTGGTCTCCTGACCCCCTCCCCTAAGCCAGTTTGGAAGGCATACAGGGGGACGCAAGGGGGGAAAGCCCAATTTGTCTAGGGGAACTACTTGCACTGGCTTCCATGAATAGGACTCATTAGTTGAATCCAGCCCTGTGTATTTATTTCTTCATTTTCTTCAGCCATGCTCCTGAAAGTGGTGTGTAGTGCTTTGAGGAGTCCTTTGCTGCTTCAGGTCTTTCAGCATCAGTTGTACTAGGATTAGGGAAGAAAAGCTGAGGTGATGCAAAACCATGTATAGTCACAAAGATCCAGGAAGGTTATGCTACATGGGAGTCTGTTTTAAGGGCTTCCATATTCTGTTCCTACATAGAGTGCTGCTGCCTGCATTAGGATCGAGATTTATGCTTTAAAATTCTGAGACACTCGTGACACAGTAACCTGGTAAGCAGCTTACACAGAACTTGGGGGGGGGGGGCATTCATTGCCCCATCTGCCAGTCTCCACGATGGGACCTTTCAAAGCACTCTCCTAGCTCAGGTGGCAAGAGACAGCCACTCCCTCGCCCAACCTGGAATAGCAGAGTACTTTGAAGAGTGTTGGACCAGCTTTTGGCCTATGTGAACTGCCTCTTCTTAAAGCAACAGAGACAGCGCTTTGAATGAGACTGTGTGACATTCTCATGTAGCATGGTGCCAAGATGCATTTTGGCACAGCCCCCAGCAAATGTGGATTGAGACTTTTAAAAAAAGCTAAAGAAGCAAGAAGAAACAGTCAGTCTTCTCACACCATTAGCCCAAGGATTTGGGGAAAATATATCCCAGCTCCTTCAGTTTTGGGGCCGCTTTTTTTCATCCCATGCCCCAAGACTGGTAGACAACATCTGAGCTGAAAATTTTGGCTCAGCACTGGATATACTGAAAGTAGGGAGGGAAACCTTATATGGGATGACATTTCCTGTAATTATGCTTACATATGAAAGAAGTGGACCATTTCTTTCTCACCAGTTATTAATCAAAAATAGAAGCAAAATCTGTGTTTATTATTAGCATAAATCTGGCGTCCTTCCCTCTCCCCATCCCACTTGGCTTTCTTCACACATTTCCATCTGACCTGGTTATTCCCATATCCCCCATTTAGCCGGCTACATTGTTGGGTTTAACCAGCCTTGCCCAATAAATAATAGAAAGTTCTCCTGCTTGAATGACCCCACAACAAACAGCATAGAAGCACTGTGTCACAATGCATCTGGATATCAGGGCGCCAGGTGACAGCTATGCATTTTGCCCAATCCCTGCTTATAAGGCTGGGAATTTGTGGTCTCGGAGAAATGCATTTGGTGTGAAAACATGTGCTATTTTCAGAAGATTGTGTCAGAATCAACAGGAAGATGTTTTGTGTGTGTGTGTTTACATTTAATGCAAATTATAGCAGCACAAGCCTCTTTTATTGTTGCATGAAAAGCTTTCAAAATCTGCTTTCATTTGCTACTATATTTAAATTTCAAAAGCTTCAGTGTGCTAAAGATTTTCCTTTTGTGCATCTCCATGGCATTGGAAAAGAGACAAAGCAGAGATACTGCCTGTATGCATTGGACCAATAAGAGACTATGAATAACTGGCCCAACAATTGCTGGTGGTGATACTAACAGGGAGAGGGGTGTGATGAGCTTGGTCTGAAACCACGGACAGGTGTAAGCTGAAAGCCCATTCCTGTCTTTTATAATTTGAACATTATGTTCTTATAATAAATCACAGATACAATCATTTATCAAATGTTGTTGTTATTCCAGACTCCCATTCCACCCTCTACTACTCCTATGTTTTATCTGCTACTCTTAAAACTGCCATTCACTAAACCCTTGACAGACTGATTCCTTGATAGAATGAAACCAATCATTCTTTGATAAAATGACCCCAATCTAGCTGAACTGTAGCAGTGCATTACACTTGTGGCAAAGCCTCTGCCCTCTGTTATGCTCACTGAGCTCCACTTTTTTCTGATGTAGGAGCTGCATACACAGGAAAAACCTGACCATATAACAGGAAAGTACTTGCCTACAGATACAGTCTCAAGTTTTCTGCATCTTCTAACCAACTGATGGATGTCCAGTCTCTATCTTCATGTGTGATCCTTATAGCTACTATTCCCAGGTTACATCTGCTGTTCATTTTGGAATGTAGTTTATCCATCAGTGCTCTATATGTTTGGACACCTCTTAAGATATAGTCATGAAATTGGGCACAATGGTTCCTGAGACTGCTGAGCAAGTTTCTGCCTATGTTTTGATACCACCAGACCCTCTATGTGTCCCTATTTTCCAGGGACATCCCTGATTTAGATAAGCCATCCCGGTTTCTGATTTGATCCCAGAATGTCCCTGGGATGCTCCTATTTTCATTGGAGAAATGTTGGAGGGTATGGAGTTATCTGACCCCCAAGACGTCAGAAGGCAATCATGCATAGGGAAGTTTTTTTTAAAAAAATGTTTATTTATATTATTATGCTTTTATGTATGTTTGGAAGCTGCCCAGAGTGGCTGGGGCAACCCAGTAAGATGTGTGGGGGTATAAATAGTAAAATTAACATTATGGAATGGGACGTCCCTATTTCCACTGGAGAAATGTTGGAGCGTATGTAGCACTGGATACCATTTTGAATCAGGATGGTGCACTGTGCCTTAAAAGCTGCAGTGATTTGGACCTGTTAATAAACCATCACAAAATTTGGCATGATGGTTCCCAAGATCAAGGAGCAGGTTATGACATATGTTTGCCTACAACGGGAGTCTATTTTGAATCAAGATGGCCAACTCTAGTATTTCTGAACTGGACACCTTTTAAGATATTGTAACAGCCATGCCCCCACCAGAGAAATCTTCCTCAGAGGATGACTTGTCACTCCTCAAAGTAGATGTTACAGAGGATAAGGCTGCTTCAGTGGACTGTGTGACAGGGCAAGGGGAGTTGGAGCCTTCAGCGCTCACAGCCACCTCTACAAGACACAAAGGGCCCTTGTACAGAATCAGATGTCAAATGTGAGCCTGGGAAATGTGGAGTCCTGGTGCATAAAGGTGCCAGTCCAGTCAGTTGCCAGCGTGCCCTTGGGAGTAAGGGACTACTCTGGAAAAAGCTGCTCCTTATTAGTAGACCAAACTCTCTAGGCAATCCAGGTGGCCTGCAGTGGGGCTCTGAGAGCTCATAGTTCAAAGCCTTCAGTTCCTGGGAGAGAGTGCTAAAACAACATTCTGCTCTGTCTGTGGGATTGGCTTTGGTTTTGGGGGGTTTTTTTGTTTGTTTTTTTGAAAAAACTGAATAGCAAAAACAATGGCACTGAAAAACAAATATTTTTGTACACATGTACTGCAGAAACCCTGAAGATATTGGCATAAAGCTAACAGCCATCATTTTCTTTACAGTATTTTTGTGAACGTTTACTTGGTGAGAGTTTATTTTGTTTCTAGTTAAAAATTCTTGTTCCTGTTCTGTCTTTATTAGTCATTATTCCAAATATGTAAATAATACTGTGATGTGGGTAGTGTGTGTCTTGCAGAATCTTTTTTATTTGTCTAAAGAATAAAGACACTGAAAGCAAAAGAATCTACTTTTGATTGCCCTATTGATAAATGAATTTGCTGGGGGAACTTTTCCACAGTGGTCGCAAAGCATAATTTTTAATACTAGAACTCTAGGTTTAAGTCAGTTGTAGTTTACCATTGTTGTGAAATAATCAGTCTGGATGTTGCAAATTCCTTACAGTTAATATATTCATTAATATTATCAAAAATTAGATAATAAATACTTTGGGTTTTGACAGCCCTTGGCTTCTTTCTATTCTATGGGTGGGCATTCTGATTAGAGGTGTGCATTCATTTTAAAAATGAATGAATGAGCCTCATTCATTCATTGCTTGTTACAGAAAATGAATGAAAATATGAACAAATAACAAATAAAAATCCATTCATTATTTTTGCCTATAAAATGAAGATCCTTTGTCTAACATGTATGAAATTTGGAAGGTTTGGTAACTTTTGGTTTGGTAGTAAAGTAGCTGATATTGCAGTTTGCATAAATAATACAGAAGTTACAAGCTGCAGGAGATTGGCTGGATGCGCTATTGAGAAAGAACCTAAAGGACAAATGAACTAATGCATAAATTCAATTCCATAATATGGAAAATAAAATTAATTAAAGTATAAAATGAATGTAAAAATTACACACCCCCACACCCATATACCCCCCCCCCCAGAGAGAGAAACAGAGCTATATATTTATATATTTCATATTCCAAACTTGCATCTAATCTAATATGTTTCACCTTCATCCCCCACACTTTATGTGAGATGAACATGAAATTTGGGTTCTAAGAGTACCAGAGTGCTGTTAGTTCTCATGGAAAAATCCTGTTGTGATTTCTGAATGCCTCCTGCAGGAAGCTAGATAACACTGCAGTTTTGATTTGCAAAAAAGCACAATTTCTTTGGGCTGAAGAACCTATTGATGTATTTAGGCACCATGTTTAATGCATACTATTGACTAGATTCCAGAGGAAAAAATGTAGCCTGCATTGTGTGCGCTACAAAGGAAAAAGGCACTTGTGCTTGGCACATCTGCTTCCATCTGCTTTATCGCAAATCTATTGGCCTGCTTTGTGATTCTTTCTCTTTCTGTCCTGGAAGATTTATTTGTGTTCTAATGTCATGCTGCAGTTTGCATTGGTGGCTATGTCATTCATATTTGTGTGTGTGTGTGTGTGTGTGTGTGTGTGTGTGAGAGAGAGAGAGAGAGAGAGAGAGAGAGAGAGAGAGAGAGAGAGAGAGAGCTCTGTTAGTTAGAGTGTGGTGCTGATAATGCCAAGGTTGGGACAGCTGCAAAGTCCTGCATTGCAGGGGACTGGACTAGATGATTCTCAGGTTCATTTCCAACTCTACAATTCTATGATTCTGTGACACAAACTCAGCACTTTGGCTATAGATTTATATTCACTCTGCAGCCACAAAATATAAAGGAACATTCAGCTGTAGGTGCAATCACTGGGCCTGGGAGCGGCCGCCGAGACCACATAACACCAGTCTTGAAAGACCTACACTGGCTCCCAGTACGTTTCCGAGCACAATTCAAAGTGCTGGTGCTGACCTTTAAAGCCCTAAATGGTCTCAGTCCAGTATACATGAAGGAGCGTCTCCACCTCCATCATTCAGCCCGGACACTGAGGTCCAGTGCTGAGGTCCTTCTGGTGGTTCCGTCACTGCAAGAAGTCAAGTTACAGGGAACCGGGCAGAGGGCCTTCTTGGTAGTGGCACTCACCCTGTGGAACGCCCTCCCACCAGATGTCAAAGAGAAAAACAACTACCAGACTTTTAGAAGACATCTGAAGGCAGCCCTCTTTAGGGAAGTTTTTAATGTTTAATAGATTATTGTATTTTTATATTCTGTTGGAAGCCGCTCAGAGTGGCTGGGGAAACCCAGCCAGATGGACGGGGTATAAATTATTATTATTATTATTATTATTATTATTATTATTATTATTCAAGATGAAAGGAGGTAGAATATACTTTAACACATCATCCCCACCAACAGTTTAATAAGATCTGCAAATTCAAGAAATCCAGGCCTGCAACCCAATTTCATTTGTTTTAGTTTTGAGTGATCCCATAACCAGGCCTCATCCTACCACCCCTTTCTTTAAGGCTAAGCTTAAAGGCCACCTTTAAGCCATTCCACATATCATGCAGAATGATCACTCCCACTAGCTGCAAGCTTAAATGGCAAGAACTATTGGGATTGGAGCCAAACGAGAAACAAAAGGGGGTATCAGAAAGCTCTAGTATAGGCAATGTTGAGATTTACATATTTTAAAAATATGGAAAGGCGACAAAAACCCACCTCAAAAAAGCCTAGCGAGGACTGAGAATGGCGATTGAGGGTGGCACTGTGGTCTAAACCAATGAGCCTCTTGGGCTTACCAATCAGAAGGTCAGCAGTTCAAATCCCTGCAACAGGGTGAGCTCCCGTTGCTCTGTCCCAGCTCCTGCCAACCTAGCAATTCGAAAGCTTGCCAGTGCAAGTAGATAAACAGGCAAGTAGATAAATGCGGTGGGAAGGTAAATGGCATTTCCGTGCGTTCTGGTTTCCGTCACGGTGTTCTGTTGCACCAGAAGCAGTTTAGTCATGCTGGCCATATGACTCGGAAAGCTGTCTGTGGACAAACACCGGCTCCCTTGGCCTGAAAGCAAGATGAACACCACAACCCCATAGTCACCTTTGACTGGACTTAATCGTCCAGGGGTCCTTTACCTTTACCTGTACCAGTGTGTATAAAAAATTGACCTGTACAAAGAATTAACACTGAAGATTTATGTGCCAAAAATTGGTATTAATGCATAACTAATTAAGCACCCCAAGGGGCCATGTTCACATTCAAGTATTTCATAAGTTTTATATCCAGTTATAAGGATGAAGAAATGGGATTTGATATTTTGAAGTTATTTTGCAAACTTATTTCTTCAGATGGGTCATTTACAGTGTGCTTAAGTCCCGACTTCCACTGCACTACCCTGTGGTCTATAACAATGATGAACTGTACACACTGGAATGTCAGACCTTGTAAAACTGCAGGCTTTTATGTTGGTTGTTTGACTTGGCTAAGTGTATGGCTGCCACACTACATGGTATTTCTGTTTTTTAGTCTAATGGGAATAGCCTGGATTGTTTTCACCTGCCACAAGGAGCAAATGTCAACACGGTGTATTCAGGGAAAAAACCAGCATCTCAACACTAGGAACATAGTGCTGATTTGACAATTGGCATTAGATTCTCAAACACTGTCCTTGCAGCAGGTGGCTTGGAATATGTGAGCATTTGTTTTAAATTGTCAGTGGACTAACCTACATTCAAGCTGCCCCCCTCCAGTGTATGATAACAGTTTTAATCTATGTGTGCATTTAAGAAACATTGCACAACAAAACACCTTCAAGAGAGGCTCTGTAAGTTAAATTCCTCCATATTCTTAGGTCATGTCTTGCCAACATTCAGGGTAGGAACCATTTCATTAGTTTTGCTGCCCGACATGTAAAACGCTAAAGACAAATTTATCAGCAGCATCTTTGTAGGATATGTCTGCCTCAACACTGACCTATAATCAAGAAAGATTGGAATTTTGACATTTGCTAGCTGTTTAAAACCTCTCTTTTGATGATAAAGTGGAGAAAGTTGAAAGCCCTCATTTGTGCTTTGATCTAATAAAGAATGTAATTCCAATAGCCAGCTAGTGACTAAACTCTCCCCCCACTGGCCTTTTTCTAGACAGCTTTTAAGGCATTGTATAATAAAATAGATACTATCTTGTGATGTATTGAATGAACCTTCTGAAACACAGAACATTCAAAACAACAGCTAAATGTTTCAAATCAATGATACAAGGAAATTGAGGTGGGCTGGAAAACAATATTTTCTATCCTCTTTTGTGGTCATCGTGTTGTTGTTTTAAAAGCAGTTATTTGAATACACACACTCCAGGCCTGAAGTAGCCCAGAATTTAATTTACTGAGTTATTAACTAGTGCTTAAGCATGATAAGAGCCTGTGCCGAAGAATGAAGCCATATTAAGTATGAATATGAATTGTTAATACTTCATTATTCAACTTATGCCTGTTAGCTCAATTGGTATCTATTTCCTTCTGCCCTGGGGTGATTTATTTGTTGCCAACAACCGTTTGTCTGGTGGGTGGCAATTGAAATAGCACTCATTGGGCCATATGAAAAGCAATTTCTTAAGCATTCCTAGTGCTGGAATTGGAAATGTTTCATTCATAAAGTCAGACTGTACATTCCTAATGAACCCAGGGACAGTGTGCAAATGAAGGTCAGGGGTGGGGAAACTGTGCCTTCCAGGTGTTGATAGACTCAAGCTCAGCTGGTATGGTCACTGATCAGGGATTATGGAAGCTATAGTCCAATGACATTGGGAGTAGCACAAGTTCCCAATATCTGGTCTAGGAACAAGGTCTTTCATGGGTGCTCCAGACCAGCCTTCCCCACCTGTGGCCCTCCAGATGTTTTGGATGATAAATCTCATCTTCCCTGACAATAAAACATCTGGGGGGCATGGCTGCCTTAGCATAGACAGCTTTGCTCTATAGAATGAATATTCATGAGGGTGAATCACCATCACAGTGCCAGGCTGTGCCCTAGCCTATGCACACAATACACAAACACACCTACCTCACTCTCCACATAATCACCCAGCCTGATCTTCAAATGTTCCTGACAATATTGAGAGAGAGCCCCATGCATATAAGATGTGCATGAGCTGGAGCCTGCCATTGCAAGGCAAAACTCATATGTGCGTTCTACACAGATCAAATGTCAGAATAGAGCTATTTGTCTACTAAGTTAAAACCTGCTCTTTTTGGTTCCAGACAAAATATGTGAACATGTCCTTTTTCTTCACTTTCTCCCCTCCACTGCCCACTTCCCTTTTCTTTGCAGAATATCCATATGTGTGAAGACACTCTGGTTGCAGACATCATAGGATTTTGGTCATCACTTCATAACTGATGTTCTTTCGGTTGACTTTGGGCTATACTTCTAGAATTTCGAAGAGCTCTGAATGTTTGGTAACATCAACTGTGGTAGCCAGCATCACACAGAATTGCAGCAGGTAGGCAATTATGTAACATGAGGTATTGTGATTTTATATATATAAAATATTGCTGCTTTGTTTCCACATTCTGTTATTTTAGTGTTACGCTGAATTTCACAGTGAAAGTTGCCATTTTTGTTGAGTGCAACAATGTCTATGGAAAAGAAAATCTAACCTTCTACTTTGTGTGCATTTTTTCCTATCTACTTGCATTCATTGTCTCCCAAATCTGATGCTGTCTTGGGAGTGGTGAAAGGAATGAAAATCCATTGTTCAGATAATTTTATTGTTGCTGCTATGACATGCATCTGTGACAGACATATGAAGAAAGCAAAGGGTTACTATCAGTTTGCTTCAGCTGCCTGTGTGTAAGCATTTTGTCATTTACTGAACTATTTTTAGCTAAAAGAGAAATGAAATTATCACACTGCTTAGTGCTACTCACATAATAAGAAATGTGAATTATTTACATATACAGTACCAGTCATTTGCAGTAAGAATATGCATTGCACAGTTCATGACATGCCTGCTTCTTCCTATGTGGATTATACCAAATAAATGTTGAGAATCTAGATGAATATGCACAGGAAAAAAATGTGGACTGTTTGTCATATGAAGTATATAGTTTTGGACCCTATAATCTTATCTGAGCTTTTGCTCGAAAATGAACTTACAAAGTGTTCATACTTGTAAAGTAATAGTTACTAAGTTAACACCTGCAACTTTTCTGGACTTTTAAAGTGATGATTTTAAAGTATGCCACTTTCTTATTGCTTTCTTGTTAAAAGCGATTTGATATTTGAAAATGACCAGGGCATTTGCAATCATTATTGACTTTATTTTGCATATAAGCCCAGGGGTAGCCTTAGCTTTCAGTCTGACCTGCTTTGTCACACAGTTAATAAGGAGATTAGTGCAGTTGGATAAACAGAGGTTTTTTTGTTTTTGTAAAGCTAGTTTCACTTGGGCTTTAAGCCTAGCAGCAGATGTGTTTAAAATGCTGTTTGGGCAACTGAAAAGGAGGGCATGTGTTCAATGGCATGTAGAACAAAGTTCAACCCTCAATGGAGTTTGTTGGTATTTCTTATGCTACTATCCACAGTAAAAATGACCCTAAGGCTACACCATAGTGCATGAGAATGATTGACAGGTCTGCAATTAAAATGCAGGAGATGCTTTTTGACCTGCATGCAAGATCTCTGTCTTGACCTTTGAACAACCCCTGATATTTTAGCATTAAATGTGCAGCACTCATAAACTATAGTTATACTTGGTTTCTGAATAAAGTGCACATCTTGGAGTAGCTGAGTAAGTGGTCAGGTGTGTTATCTCTGAACTGCTGGTTCCCCATATGAATTCAAGTATAGAAATCAAAGTTAATTTTCTGAAGGGTTTGGTATGATAGTTAAAAGCCAGGAGACTGGGGGATTAAGAAGGAAGAGATGAAGAGACTAAACATACTGATTAAAGTCTCATGCTGCTCATCTATTTATGTGATTCATTTGGGTTTTTTTAATGTCTACCCCACCTTATTTTTCCACCAGTCTATCTGGATTCCTGTTGCTTTAGCATAAATCACTACAGTGGCCTGAGCTGGCACCCTGAGGACTGATTGTAGCTAATTCATGCCATTTAAGCTTAGACATTCAGGACATCATGCAAACTAGTCATACGGTCAAAATAGAGTTTTAATTAACATTTGTGTTTGAGATAATGGGCATGGGCTAATGGGGTGTGTGTATGTGTGCTGGTGAAAAATCTAGATAATCAAGATAGTAAAGCTGTATATTGTGTGTGTGTGTGTGTGTGTGTGTGTGTGTGTGTGTGTGTTTCTGCAATATTTTAAATAATGCTGTAGAATTTATTAGCTGAGACATAACTGCAAGAGGAAATGACAATTGCTCTTCATGACTTTTATCTCGGCTGTTAACCCACTGACTTCAATACTTTTTTTTTTATCTTGCCTGTTTTCAGAATATGCTATATTCAGGCATGTACGAGGGTCACACAATTAGAGGAAATATATATATAATGTTCCTTATTTTGTCTCCTGGAAGATCTTCTAAATTTATTCAGATTCCCCCCGCCCCATGTTATATAATTATCCTGTGTCCATTAGGCTGGCTGTGATCCATCTTTTTTTCTAGGAGATAGCCAGGAGGTGCTGAAAATAGATAACTCAGCTGTAGCATTCAGTATAAAGCTGGTGAAATAGACCAGAAAAGTCTTCCCTTTGTGAGAACTTGGTTGTCTAAGAAGACTGGGCCTCCTTACAAGTACACTGGGTTACCTGGAAAGGATTTGGGATTCTTGCTTTGTTGAAGTCCTTCAGGGAACGTAGAAACTGCTTATGGCACATCTGTCAAGCCAAAGTCTTTACTTGTTTTTTTCTAACAGCTTGAAAAAGATCCTGCTGCAGTACCAGGCCATCTGTGAGCCTCTACTGCTTTGGGCTTTTATACCTGTAGCCTCTGCAGTTGTAACAAAACTGCAGCTCTTGTCTTCTAACTTCTCAGCCTTTCATCGTGATGTCATTGCGCAGGATGCATAGTTAATCTCAAGTTTCCTGCTACTCAGAGAAGCTTCGCTGTCCTGGCATAGATGCATGTTCATATGCTTTTAAAGCACAACATGCCAGGGAGTAATTCAGCAAATGGCCTGCATGCAGCTTTATGGCATAAGAAGTTCCACTCATTTTCCCCTTGCCTGGGTAGGGACTGCAGCACACTGACAGAGCCATGCTTTGTGTGCAGAGTGTCCCAGGTTTGGTGCCTGACATCTGCACCTAAAGGGATCAAAGCAGTAAGCAATGAGAAACATCTCTCCTTGAGATGTCGAAGCGCAGTTGCCAGTTGTCAGCACTGGCAATCTGGGCTAGATGGACAAATAACCTGACCTAATAAAAAGCAACTTTCCATGAACCTTATAGAGGCTTTTAGGGAACCTGAAATGGTTTGAGTGGCTGCAAACTGCTAGTCCAGTTGCAGAGAGGTAGTGATATGGTATACCAAAAGGGATGAGTTTTCTGCAAGCAGCAGGAGGAAACGAAGGAGAGGATTTGTGTGATGTGTTGTTTGCTGAGACTTACCTGTGTTCTGCCCTTTTGAGTCTCAGGAGGACTAGAGGCTGAGTTGCAACACCCCTAAATGAAAGGACGAATGGTTGATTCCACTTCGTATTCTTTTAAAAATATCCTGGGGACTATTAGGGGCAGAAAAGGATAAAGCCAAAAAGCTCAGAGGGACTATTGGTATTGAATGAAGCTCCCCAGTATAGCTGCAACAACCGACAGCTGAATAATCACTAAACAGACCCTCTACTATAGCTTCACAGTTGCAGAGCTTTAGTTAAGATCAAGATAATCTATTTTTTAACTTACTTAATGAAGGCTTCTCCTGGTGTGGTGGTTACTGTCTGCCTGAAGCACTTGGGCAGCTCATTGTACAAAACACCTAAATATGCAGCTGGGTATCATCATGATTTGGCTTCTCAGTAGCAACTACACCACTGGGAAACATATGACCCTAAGAGGCATTTTGTGTGTGACTGCTCTTCCGTTCTAGCGTTCTCTACTCCAATATATTCACCAAAGAATGAACCTGGTCTTCTGTTGGACAGGATTAATCAAATTAGGATGTAGTGTACATTTGTACAGTGGTACCTCGGGTTACAGACGCTTCAGGTTACAAACTCCGCTAACCCAGAAATAGTGCTTCAGGTTAAGAACTTTGCTTCAGGATGAGAACAGAAATCGTGCTCTGGCAGCACGGCGGCAGTGGGAGGCCCCATTAGCTAAAGTGGTGCTTCAGGTTAAGAACAGTTTCAGGTTAAGAACGGTCCACCGAAACGAATTAAGTACTTAACCCGAGGTACCACTGTACAAGCTTCAACTCTTCCTACTTAACAATCTGAACTTTCCCCCAACCAATCTGATAGATTTATCACGGTCTCTGCTTCATTAGTGTTAGTTCCTAAAGTAGCCTGGATTGAGCTTCCCACCCTGCTGGGTCTCTGGAAGTTCTATCTTTGTTTGGACTAGAAACAGACACATACTGTCTTTGGTCAATTCATGTTCAAAGGCACCGTGCAGTGTGCAGCCTGCCATTTCACACATGACAGCTGCCGTGGTGTATTTTGAGCCATTGATAACACATTGTCAGGCAATGATGTTCTGTCTAATATATCTTTAATTGAAGCTGTATATACACTAATCCATTTGTAGCATAAAAACGTAGGCTCCCCGGCTCCCATCTGCAATTGTTCATGTTTGTCCTCAACATGCTGCTTTCAATCTAGATAAATTTTAGACACTGCTGTCCTCAAGGAAGGTTGTGGTAATTTGATACACATTTGAGAAGCCCTTGGCTTGATTGGGTTATCCATGCTTTTTCTTCCCTGGAGATGCCCCAGGTGAGTCAAGAAGGAAGTTATGATTGCGATCTTGGTATATGTCCCCACCCCCATAATGTCATTGGGTACAGGTGTGGCTACACCCCCATAACTGAAATTATGGTACAACTTTGGACATATTGTGCAGAATCAACCTGCAATGAGCTTTCCTTTTTGGAATGAAACCAGTTTCTCAAGAAATACTTTTAAGGGGGCAAAAAATATGCAAAACACCAAGAATGTCTTTGGACTATGTATAGAGAGAAAAACACAAGGAATTGGTCTCTGTTGATTCTAGAATAAAATGCTGTGTGCATGCAGCCCATAGAACAGGAAAAAGCAGTCTTTGCTCTTCAGTCAGTGGAGGGCTGGCCACTGAAGGATAAATGAATATATGCTATAGCAGCATGAAACAATGTGGAATATTGGGGAGAGATGTCTTGGCAGCAGTGATCCTTTTCATGGGAACCCCACCTGTGTTCCATTTTCCAAATGCTACTACAATCCATGGCTACTCAACTTGCCTAGTTCTCTTCAGGGTGTTTTGTTTTGTTTTGTTTAAATGTGTTTATATTTCTGCAAACCTTCGGGTTTCCCTGAGCATGTTTCTCAACAACCTTATTTTGGCTGCAATCCTGTTGGCACTCAATGCGAGAGTTTACTATTAGGAGTGATATTATGCCTGGAATATTCATAATGTATATACCAGTGGATGCTCTGGCTGGAAGAGCTGCTTACCTAGTAGGCAGCATAATGCTAACTACTTTACAATGACTTGTTATGGGGTTTTATTTTAATTGTTGTTAAGCCACTCTGAGCAGAGACAATGCATTGTAAGGGTGGAATATAAATCTTCTGAGAGATTTACACACACACACTCCATGCTGATATGAAATGAAAGATTGTGTTTTAATTTATTTTTGCCCAGTTCAGCATATAAGTATTGGAGCAGGGGATGTAAGACAAATGTTTTCTGTAAAGTGGCCATTCAGATTCATTGCAAACTGGGGACCTGGGACCAGCTGACATAATAGTAGTCCTGCTTTCAGCCAACATGGACCATAGTTGTTAAGAGTGTTTAATGTAAAATAATTGTCTGTGACTGGTCTGGAAGGCAAATTCTCTGATAAGAAATGACTCCCACTAAGCCGAGAGCTTGATAGAGGGAATGCCAATTGATTATATTGTTACAATCTCTTGCTCTGTCAATGATAATTAGTGTCAGTAATTGCTGGAGGGTAGACCAGTACTGGTCAGGACTCCTGCCATCTTTAGGAAATAAATCTATAACGGTTAAACTTTCTGTACTGGATTTTTTTGTGACGTATGCAATGCAGATCAAGTTAACTAAAAGGCTCCTATCATATGCTCTAGTGGCCATTATAAAATACAGGCTATATTAATATAACTGTGTAAGGCTAGGGACTGCACTCATGCCCATGCTGCTCACCCTTCCCTGCTACCCCACTCAGATTAATCCCCTAGAGCAGCATTTCTCAACCTTAGAGCCCCAGATATTGTTGGACCACAACTCCCATCATCCCTAGCTAGCAGGACAAGTGGGTAATGGGAGCTGTAGTCCAACAACATCTGAGGACGCAAGGTTCCAAATGCTGCACTAGAGCTTTTCCCTCTCACTCCATGCAGCTGTTTAGGTCACTTCCCACCTTCCCAACACCATTTCTGAAGCCACAACTCTTCTCTATTTTGTAGTTCTGCTTTGTGCCCATTTTCACTTCACCCACATGTCCACATCTCCCCTGCCACTCCTTTTGTGCATCCCCACATGCCCACAAACCAGCATCTTCCTCCTCCCACACATTGCAACTGCTACGAGGGTCGTTCATTAAAGATTTCCCCTGACCCACTTCCGGTTATCGTAGAAGGATAAAATTGCACATGTATAATGATACATCTCTCCATAGATAACATGGTAATTTGTAGCTCTGAACTCTTAGCGAGTGCTAATGTGGAGTAACCTCTGATAATGGAACCAGTTGAATGCAGAGCGGTTATCAGGTTCCTGTACTTGAAAGGGCACACCCTTGAAAGGGTTGAACGGGAGACGTACGATGAGATAAAAGGGGCTTATGGGGAGGATGCCCCATAGTATGACGTAGTCAAGCACTGGCATTGTCAGTTCAAGTGTGGTCGGACTTCAGTGGAATAGCTCCCATTCCTGGGTGACCACAGTCCACCATTGATGAAGACATCATCTGGCAAGTGGAGGACACCATTTTGGAGGATCAGCACATAACTGTTCACCAACTAGTTGCAGATGTCAAGATCAGTGTGGGCTCTGTAGAAAAAAACATCCATGGCCATTTGCACATGGGAAAAGTGTCCACACCATGGGTTCCCCGGCTGCTGATGCCTTTCCAGAAGCAGGAATGAGTCACATTCTCACAGGCTCTTTTGGCCACGTGTCATGAAAACCATGATGACTTCTTCGCCAGACTAATTACAGTAGTAGCTCGGGTTACATACGCTTCAGGTTACATATGCTTCAGGTTACAGACTCCGCTAACCCAGAAATAGTGCTTCAGGTTAAGAACTTTGCTTCAGGATGAGAACAGAAATCGTGCTCCAGCGGTGCGGCAGCAGCAGGAGGCCCCATTAGGTAAAGTGGTGTTTCAGGTTAAGAACAGTTTCAGGTTAAGTACGGACCTCCGGAAATGAATTAAGTACTTAACCCGAGGTACCACTGTACTCAGGACAAAACATGGGTCCATCATTATGACTCAGAGACTAAATCCCAGTCCAAACAATGGAAGTACTCTGTCATACCACCTCCAAAGTAGGCACATGTCCAACTGTCAGTGGGCATGGTCATGCTCACAATCTTTTGGGACCAGCGCAGAGTAGTGATGGTGGATTTCCTGGCAAAGGGTACCACAATTCCTGGGACATACTATGCTTCACTGCTGCAGAAATTGCGGAAGGCCATCAAAATCGAGAGGCGTGGTATGCCGACCAAAGGTATCCGCCTCCTGCAGGATAACGCCCCGGTTCACAACTCACATGTTGCTCAGACGGAAGCACAGTCCTGTGGCTATGAAATCCTTCCTCACCCCTCATATTCTGCTGACCTCACACCATTACAAATCTTCCAACAGGAGCTGTGCAGTGATGATCTTACATATTTATTATATACAGAGAAAGGGAAGGGTTAAGGTTATGTTGTCACATCATATGAACCTAAGACAGAGAGTGAAGCCATTATCAAAGGGATGTTCCCCAACCGTCTTTGACGAAATGAGGGTATCTGTGGGAGTCACAGAACTGGGACTGAAAAATCAGGCTTTGTTCAAACAGAAGGTAGTGCATGCACTGAAATAATCCTAGAAATGACAGGAACAAATGCTTGATTATTATTATTTAAGTAATGTCGGCCCTATTCAAAATAATGCTTGAGGATTCAAGCTATAAAGGGAGCCTGGTGCAGGAGAGTCTGTATGTGTACAGATCCACTCCAATGTCCCCATGTATACTTAGCCCTCTCCCAACATTTGCACATTCAGTGTGAAATTTTGTGCTTCGAAATTTTGCAGAATGACACACACCTTCAGATGTCATTTCTAGCAGAGTTGGTAGCACTGAATCAGAAGCAAGTGGGAGGGAAGGACGCAGTAACTTCTTCAGGGTGATGAAGCTATTACCGCTCATCAGGGTAAGCACCAATCAACACCAACCAATCAGCTCAGCAGAGCTCCTGATTGGTGTGCAGGGTTTAACATGCTGGTATTCCCATTTATTTTGCTTTATTTATAACATTTCTGGCCAGGCCTTCACTGGAAGGTCCCTGGGCAGATTACAATGATCCTATAAAAGAAAATAATACCATTCCAATTATAGCACAAATAAAATGGTTCCAAATGGAGTAGAACAGTATAAATTTTGCAAAAGAGGTGGGTCCTTCAAAACAAAACAGCTTAACTGTCCATGACCAGGTTTAGAAGCAGGTCTTCAGTGAAAGCTGTATGATGAAGATGTTAGGTGCACATTGATGCAGAGGAAATCCCACAATTTAGGGAGCTGCCACAGAGAAAGCTCTCTCCTGGGCTGCCATTCACCACACTTTTGAGGTTGGTAGAACTACCAAGAAGGACCCTCTACAGATCTTCACCTTACCAAGAAGGTCAGTATAGTTGTGTCCTTAATAGGGGAGCTTGATCATAGTGATAGTGCCTAGGTAGGTAGAATGAAGAGGGCAGATATGCTGCAAGCATTCTCAATCCCTATAGCTGCTTTTGGCTCTGTCCCTGAGTTCAGCATGCATCTTCAGGATGTGAATTTCTCCTGGAAGTGCAGTTCTGTCAATTCAAAGGAATGTGTTACGCAGACCTGAATCCTACAAAAAGCTTTAAAAGAAAACAAGAAATGTTGGCAGTTCCCTTTTGGAAATGGCAATTGGGGAATGATGGGTTAAAACACGCTTTTAACTGTCACGTTTATCATTATTGGGGACAGTGGCCAAGAGACCTGCCAGTACATGAATCATATGCTTTATTGCTATCTCATATAAATGCTACTGTTGCCAAGCTTCACTTCTTAGGCTCAGTTTTGACATATTTGTCTTCTGCTCCTTTGGGTTTGTATGAGCCCACCCTGAGTTCATTTAACTGGTAGGCACTGGGCTCTAGGCTTGCCCAGTCTTGTATAAAGAATGCTTCTTGAATGTATTGTACCTTTTAACTAATTTGTTAGTCTAAGTAGGGATGGGGTATGTGGGTTGAGGGGGGAGAGGGAGGTGAAGGCTCAGTGGAGTGTTGAGATAGAATCCTGAAGCGAGCAATAGAAGAGCCACTTACTGGATAATGGATTGATAACTACAGCAGAATGTACCGTATCTGTATCAAGTTCAGTGCCTTTGTAGATACAACTGGGGAAATTGTACAGGACGTGGCTTGCTCAACCACGAAGAAAAGAGGGAAATGAAAACCAGAGATAAAAGCTCCATGAATGCAGCATAGCGGGGGACGGGATCACAGAATGTAGCAATACTAGTGTTTAGGAAGTCCTATTTGGGGGCAATAAGGAATTTAGTGAGGTACAATGCAAGGAAGCGTTCAAGGCAGAAAAAAAGCAGCCAATGTGGTTTTAAGCAGAAACTGTTCAAAGGCCTGGGGTTAAGAAACAGATAGGGAAGGCAGTGAGACAAGAATAGACAGGTAAAGCTCACAGGGGAAAGATAAGGACAGACAGCAAAAGCCATTAATGTTAGAGAAAGAGAACTAAGGACACCAAGAATCACTTTCAAAATTAGATTCCATCAGAGGAAAACAGAACAAGAAGGAACTCGGAGAGAATCTATATGCAGAGGAAATGTCATTAACATAAATAGATGGTGCGTTTTGTTAACACTATTTTACTGAGGTAGTTTTTAAAGAAGGAAATACGTTCATGAAGAATAGGATATGGTTTCGAACTGGGAGTCACAAACAATATTGCTTGCTTTATTGGTAAAAAAAAGAAGCAGCTACATAAACAGCCAAGATTTAGGGCATCATAAATTGGGAGTCACAACTCCACTGGGTTTACAGAAATGAAAAGGTGGGAGATGAAAGAAGATAGTATAAGGAAAGGGGGCATATGAAAGCAAGGTGCAGAAATGTCACAGTGCTTATAAGAAAGTAGTGTAGATCAGGCAATTATGCTTGGTGAAGTTTCTAGATTGGAAGTGAAGCTCTTTCAATTTTAGGGGGAAAGGCAACTCAATAATAATTTTTTAAAAAACAGTGTTTTAACATACTATGGTCATCTTTAGGTTTAAACATGCATGTAGACTGTTCACAAGATTTGGGAAACAGCCCAATCTCTTCTGGCTCTTCTGAGTCAATTCAATTCATTATTCAGGTCATAATCTGACTCGTAAATCTATGCTCTGTTGAATATAACAGGGAATCTAAAAGCGGCTCTAACTTAGCTTTTCATAGAAGTGGATGGAATTTGCAGACAAAGGAGCCCACCCACAGTAGATTATCCAGTTTTTTTGTACATTGAACTTAATTTTAAAAACAAGAACATGATCTATTTTTTATTATCTGTCAGGATTTGATGCAATTTGCGAGACAACTTTCTGAAGGATAGGTGCAGCAGTTGTACTTAAGGGAAGCATTACCACTTTGGGGCGGGCAAAATAGATACCACATTTTGTTTTGTGGGAAATCAGTATGAAAACTGGTGACGTGAGAAAGAAGGCTCTAGGTAAGTTTATAATAATAGGGTGGCAATGAGCAACACAGCTGAGAGCTTACCTAAAGGACAAGCAGCTTTATCTGAGGGGGGAAATGTTAAGAAAATATTGTTAATATTGAGCAGCAATAATTCAATGTAATGAATTCAAGGTACCCTACAACTCAAAAGAAGAGGATGACACTTTGAACAAGCAAGCAGAAACTGGCAGAGAAAAATGGAAAAGAATAAAAGCAATGAACAAAGACACATGTGCAGCAGAAGCAGGATGGGAACTCTGAGAAGTTTTAAGAAACTTAAGGAAAAACAAGATAACATAAACAAAATGAAAAATTAACAGCTAAAGTAGGTGATGCTTGTTTTGAAAGCAGAAAGAGATTATAATGTAAAGCATGGCTTAAATAGCCTCCAAAGCCCTACAACTAAACCAAAGGATAGGGAAAGTGAGTTCTCCTAAAAGTTTGAAAAATAAGATGCAAGTGAAAACTGGAGGTGGGGGGAAAGGGAAGGAAAAACGATGGAATGAAAAGAAATCGATTGAAGTTCTTGCTGCTTTTTAATTGTTAGGAGACAAAACACAATTAGGAAGGAAGTCTTAAGTCCACTGCTCTTAAAAAAACACCCTTCCTCTCAGCCAAAATTCAGAGGAGAATGACAAACCACATGAGAAACAAATGTTTTACTAGACTTTAACATTCCCTCCCCAGAATCCTGGGAAAATAGTTCATTATATTTAAACCTACCCTGGTTCATCCAATTGAAAGAGGTTCCCAACGCAGGGGTGGACTTTGATCCTATAAATTTCAGCGGTGCTGTGTGTGAGTCAAAAGCTCAGTGCCCCCCACCTCTCACCTTTCCTTTCTGCTCAGTTTGCTATGCCATAGTTGCAGTGCCCTGCAGCACTCCCCAGGCTCAGCATCCCTGGTGGCGGAACCAGTTGGGCTGCTCTAAATCTGCTTCTGCCCACCTGTCTAGGGCATTTTCCACCAGTCAGCTTGGTTTTGTTTTTAAAGGCATATGTATTGCAGCTTTCCCAGAGCACCCAAGACCACAGAGCGTCTCAGACCTGTCTGCTTGGCCTTTGTCTGGCCAAGCCATGCATCATCCCTCCAGAGCAGTGGCCCTGCTTGGCTGACTCCTTGAGTGTCTTTCCATTCTAGAGCTGTTATAATGCCCCTTGTTTGTCTGGGTGAAGGGCAATGTGTATAAAAATGTCTGGAATGCAAGAGTCACAGCAGTTGACACTAGCTCTGCCCAACACAAGCACACAGGCTGCATGGTGTTGCTTGTGAGGGAATGCAACCTTTGGTTCCTAAAAGCCCTTCTGTAAAGGACAAAGTAAGCTAGAAAACAACAACCCTAAATTATACAGATCAGTAATTCATTTTACAGACAGACAAACATAGGGAGAATGCGGGGCGGGGGGGGGGAGTTAGGGAGAGAGAGAGTGAGAGAGAAGAGACAGACAGACAGGCAGAGGCACACATAAAGGCAGAGGAGGAAGAAAAACATGTATTTTCCCCCACTGTAGATTCCTCACTCCCTCAGTTGAATGTTTACTGTCAACTTTATCCATACAACTGTTGGGATTGACAAGCATTGTATTGTAGCATCTGAAAGATGTGGGACTAGCGAGGCAGAAATGGCAAAAACCACTTCAAAATGTGTACGGATAGAGATTTAAAAAACAATGGAACAGTTGTTTTTCTTCTTTTGAAATAAATCACGGACTGTACAGGTTTTGTGAAACAGGCGCCTCATTAAGATTGGCTTATGCTGGGGAAAGTTTGACAAAGAAAATCTTTTTTATCTTGGGAAGAGAGGGATAAAGATAAAAAATGAAAGATTTGTTCAGAATGATTTTGTGTGCAGGCTGAACATCAAAGGGCCAAAGAATTTTCGCCCCCCAGTCACAGATGGTGAGAGCAAGAGAACACAATTCTAGGGTCTTGTGCTAATGAACACACCGATTTCACTGAGCTGAGAAACAATGGCAAACACTTCAGATGCTTTGCTTTTTCACAGCCCCTTTCATGAAAGGGCTCTGAAGTGTCTACAAAGTCTTGGGATAACAAGACAAGGCGTTTTGAGAGGAAAGAGAAAACTTGTGCTTTGCTGTGCTGGTGAAAGATTGAAGGAGAATATGACTTTAAAAGAGAAGATCCCCTGCCAATGTGTGTTGATGAAATGGGTGGGTAGGTAAGATTCTGAACTGTTTTTATGCCATGGGTCCTAGGCAAGGGAGATGAGATCAGACCAGATTTTGTTGTAATCCCCCTATCACCTTTGGGTAGGGTTGCATTAGGCTAAGTTGCACAGTTCATGAAGTCTCAAAGAATCATAGCAGAGAATACATTTAACATTCCATAAAATTATTCATTTCCAGATGTATGCACAGTCATGCAGATGTCTTTAAATCCCACCATTTCAAGTACTAAACATTAGAATATAGGCTTGCTAGAAGTAGCTGGTGGGCCTTCTGAAGGACCCCATGGAGTGACCAATTGAAGGCCTCAGTGCCACACATCTCACTCTCTCTGTATTTTAACTCTCCTGTTACAGTATATCCCTTTAGCTTAGTTTACAAATATAATCTTGTCACTTTGAGATCTAAGTGAACCTGGATTATGAGAGGAGTCCAATATGCTAACATCTTTGCATACTTTATCTTGGAATCTTGATGCATTTTTTTACAACTACTGCTCCAATAAAGTGCCAGACATTTCTCACTGTCAGTATCCGTAGCAAATATGAATCAGTAGTTCAGTATGGATATCTACACCAAGTGATGCTGGTGGGTGTCATTTGCAGTGCTTTTTTCCTAGAAAAATAGGTGCCAGTACTCACCATGGTGGGTGGCGCTGTGGGTTAAACCACAGAGCCTAGGGCTTGCTGATCAGAAGGTCGGCGGTTCGAATACCTGCGACGGGGTGAGCTCCCGTTGCTCAGTCCCCTGCTCCTGCCAACCTGGCAGTTCGAAAGCACATCAAAGTGTGAGTAGATAAATAGGTACCGCTCTGGCAGGAAGGTAAATGGCATTTCTGTGCACTGCTCTGGTTTGCCAGAAGCGGCTTAGTCAATAAACCCCAGAGTCATCCGCAATTAGACCTAATGGTCAGGGGTCCCTTTACCTTTACTCACCATGAAGTAATGACAGTAAGTGTCACACTTTTTAGCAGCAGCAACAACAACAATAACAAATAAGTCCCTGTACTGTGTACCCTTGAGTACCCTCTGAGAAAAAACACTGGTCATTTGGTGCACAATAGATACCCAAAGTCACCAACCAATATTGTTGACAAAGTTTGGAAAATTTAGCAAGCATGGGATAAGAGGTTTTGTCACCTATGGGTTGGTGCTAGGAATGCCATTATAAGACTGGTCTACAGTTGCAAAACATATAGTATTAAAGTGATATCCAGCTGTAGCGGCCTGCATGCACAGCAGATGTCTTGAGTAAATGGGAGTTTTCCTTCCACTCCTTTCCCGCTGCAGTCCCCAACATGCCTCCTAAAACTTTTCTGGAGTTCTGGGACACTCCCTGGAGCACTGGCGGTGGAAGTGGTGAACATGAAAGCTACAGGGAGAGGAGAGGAAGGGGAAGTCCCATCATATCTGCTGGCACAACACTGGATCTTAAGCTTAGAACCTGGCAATAGCTAATACTACCACTTCAAATTGTAGGATAAACAGAACTCATCTTTCAGTACTCCTACATGAAAATCACACTGCAGAAAATGAATGGTGCGTAGGCTGAACTAGAACATTTCTCTTCGCTGTGCTTGTGGGTTTGTTGGTTTGTTTGTTTTTAGACACAGAGAGTTGTTTTAAAATAGAGGAGCATTACCAAACAGCAACCTGCAACCTGATGACACAGTCCATTTTGCCACTTATTTCTGCTGCATTTATTTTATAGAGGCCTGAAATGAACTGTAGGATAAAGTAGCACTGGTTTCCACAGGATTTTGGCATGCTCATCTTGTACATGTGTCATGTCTATCAATAGAATGGCCACTTTCTTAAAATATAGAACTGACTGTAATGCAATTGTTTGCTTCTTATATCTGTAAATGGAAACAAATTTTAAAAGCTACCAATGTAGGCAATGAAAAGTTTTCACTGGCTTAGAAAAAGATAAAACTCGTATGCGGCATTCCATAAAATGAGCCCTAAATGATGGAGAGAAACTTCCGTTCTGATCACGTCATTCCATAGCTGTGCTCTTCCAACGAAGCATCTTGTACTGGCTGCTGTCAGAGGCATGTTGCTGTACAAGACAGACTGCTGCTCTCATCTATTGTGGCAATGCCTGCATCCTGTGTTTCTGGCAGCATCAATATATGCTAGTATCTCTTCTTCATAAAGGTCGGCAGGCCCTGGGTGCTTTGAACCACATTGTCTATTCTATTTGCCTTTCGGCCAATTACATTCCACATGTAGGTTGAAAGGCAGCTGCCACTGGATGCCCTCGTCTGTTCAAACCAGCATCAAACTGACAAGCCCAAGTTCTTCAGCGGCTGGTTTACATGTAGATTTACATTTTGATTTGCTTATGTGTGATAGGAAATCGTAGGTTCCCCCAGACAACGGAGCCACAATGCTTATGTAATTGGATACACTTTATACTGCTAAACTGCAGATTTTGTAGAATCAATTGATCAAAGAGGTGGTGGTGGGAAAATCAATGCTATTCCCCCCCCCCCCTCCTATGAAAATGCAAAGGCATAGAGCTAAGCAGAGTACAGCTGTTTCCAGGTCTGTACCCTTGTCTTATTCTCCTGGTGCTTTCTGTATAAGGTAAAATCAGAAATAATTATGTTTGTCCCATCAGGAAAGAGTTACTTGATTTAGGAACACAGGAACCTCTGTTGAGTCAGGCCACTGGTCATCTAGCTCAGCATTTTTTATTTCCTAAAATTTATATACTGCCAGATGCTCCAAGTGTCCCTATTTTCTAGGGACGTCACTGATTTAGAGAAGCTGTCCCAGTTTCTGATTTGACCCCAGAATATTCTGCTTTTCCTTAGGATGTCCTATTTTCACTGGAGAAATGTTGGAGGGTGTGGAGTTACCCAACCCCTGAGTCGTCTGAAGGCAATCCTGTATAGGGAAGGGTTTTTTAAATGTTTAATATTTTATAATGTTTTTATATATGTTAGGAGCTGCCCAGAGTTACTGGGGCAACACATTAAAATGTGTGGTGTATGTTGCTGTTTAGTTGTCTAGTCGTGTCTGACTCTTCGTGACCCCATGGACCAGAGCACACCAGACACACCAGGCACTCCTGTGTGGGGTATAAAGAGTAAAATTATCATTATGGAATGGGATGTTCCTATTTTCATTGGAGAAATGTTGAAGGGTATGTACTGCTTGATTGTAGGAAAAACCTCAAAGCACTTTTGTCTGCACCAGTAGTCTTCCCCTCCCTCCCTCCCTCCCTCCCTTTTTCAGATCTGGGACCCGCCTTTAACCCAAACATGCATCTGGGGACCCATTTCCTATTTATTTGTTTTAGGCCATATATTTGTATGGTGGTAGTGCTGCTGCAGCCCACCTTGAATCAGGCCATGATCTGGTAGTGGGTCCCAGTCAACCAGCTGAAGGCAGGTGGCCCTTGCTGATTGGTAATAGTTCTTCAGGGTTTCAGGCAGGAGTCTTTCCCAACCATTTCCCCAAATGCTATGGATTTAACCCGGGACTTTCTGCAAGCAAAACAAGGGCTCTCTCACTGAGCTATGGTTCCCCCATGTTGCTCTGGAATGGTATATCTCAAAACAAAGGAAATGGTATGTAAAAAATAAACATAAACATAATGTAAAAATAAAGCAGTTAGAATTATCGCTTTTGAGGGGCAAAGCTAGAGATTAACTTTTGACCAAATACGATGGAATACTTTTGAATGTGTAATGTGTCAGATTGTTGTGCCATATGCCATTCAGGTTTATTTTGTGTGTGTTAAAACACAATGTCGTTCCAAATGCCATACTGTAAAATCTTTGATTAATAGTGTCTTTCAGGCAGTGTTTGCGTGTTGAGTCCCACAGTGCCACCCCCCAAAAATTCACACTTCACACTTCAATTTTTGTTTAGGTTTTTGGCATAATTTTGGCCACAACTTTATTTCAATACAAAAAATGTGAGTGGTTGCTTAGGCATTGGTTTGACTATCTGTCCTTGCCCCCAAAGGACAGAGCTGGTCCCTTCCGGACACCACCGGAAGCCAGAGGACAGAGCTGGTCCCTTCCGGACACCACCGGAAGCCAGCATGGGAAACAAGTATTGGGAGAGAAATGAGGCCGGGAATCAGTCCAACACTTCTCACCCTCATGTTCCGGTGGGGCTTGCACGGCCCAAGTCCGGCACCACGGACAAGGACGAAAGAATGGCAAGCCCCTGGATTCCTTTAACGGAATTCCCTTTCCGCATCATTTGGAGGGATAGGCACTTACCCCTCCAAGAACCAATTAACCAATGCCTAACCGCCAACCTTACAAGTTGTGACGATTTGCTACGCAGTAGGCAAAAACCAAATGGCAACAGCCAATCAACCAAATGGCAAAATTCCTACCAGGCCCCCGCTCAAAGGCGAACGACCCCATGACAGGCATAGCAAGGTCAAGAGAACCAAAGAACCACCCTATAAAAGGGAGGGGGGGCGGGTGATCCATTGCAAAACAGCCAAGAGGACTTCCCAACGTCTGGCTCCTATATTTATAGATTCTGACCCCTCCTCCGAATTGGCAACACTCAAAAATCCCCAGCAACCCAATTAACCCTTTACAGGTTTGGGTTCCCAAATTTGCCTAGTCATAACACAGTGGCCTGTTCCCCCAACCGCAACACGTGCTCTCTGTTAGGGAGAACACGCTTTGCGTGTTGAGTCCCACAGTGCCACCCCCCAAAAATTCACACTTCACACTTCAATTTTTGTTTAGGTTTTTGGCATAATTTTGGCCACAACTTTATTTCAATACAAAAAATGTGAGTGGTTGCTTAGGCATTGGTTTGACTATCTGTCCTTGCCCCCAAAGGACAGAGCTGGTCCCTTCCGGACACCACCGGAAGCCAGAGGACAGAGCTGGTCCCTTCCGGACACCACCGGAAGCCAGCATGGGAAACAAGTATTGGGAGAGAAATGAGGCCGGGAATCAGTCCAACACTTCTCACCCTCATGTTCCGGTGGGGCTTGCACGGCCCAAGTCCGGCACCACGGACAAGGACGAAAGAATGGCAAGCCCCTGGATTCCTTTAACGGAATTCCCTTTCCGCATCATTTGGAGGGATAGGCACTTACCCCTCCAAGAACCAATTAACCAATGCCTAACCGCCAAGGAGCACTCCAGCTCACCGCCAAACCACTCACAGCCCCAGCCAAGACCTCAGCTTGGACACCACCGCACCTAGCCATGCCTCATTACCAGAAGCAGAGGTGCACGCCATCAACTCGGAAAAAGGATGGCTTCTGAGAAGAAATCTCAGAATGAAAAATCACATCTCCGCCCAGCTCCGCGATCTTCGACACTGCGGAGTTAATGCGTTTTCTGGCTCTCTCCGTGGCGGCTGGGCAACGACTGCCCCTCCAAGCGCGCCGTTGTAGCAGCCTTGACCAAAAAATTTTAGCTGTTGGCACCATTGCCCGCAGCGTCTCCATTGCAGCACGCAGGAAAAAACAGTCCATAGAAACCAGGTCGTTCTCACCCAGCTGCACCACAATGGCCGATGGGGGGTCCTTCCCATAGCAACTGCCTCCGAATCCGAGGCAGGAGCTCCGACCAGTTTCAGGATGGGAAATCACATCTCCACCCAACTCAAAAAGGTGCACGGCATCAGCTCTGAAAAAGGATGCAGCCTGAAAAAGAATCTCAGGATGGGAAATCACATCTCCCCCCAGCTCAAAAATCTTTTTAGACACAGCAGAATTGATGCGCTTCCTGACCCTTTCAGTGGCAGCTGGGCAACGACTACCCTTCCAAACACGTCGTTGCAAAAGCTTTGACCAAAATATTTTTGCTGTCGGCACCACTGCCCGCAGCTCCTCCAGGTCACCCAAAATTGCAGCACGTAGTGAAAAAACAGTCCATGGAAACCAGGTCGTTCTCACCCAGCTGCACCCCAACAGCAGTGGCCGGCCCTTCCAGCAGCACCTGCCTCCGAATCAGCGGCAGGAATTCTGGCCGGCGCATTCCCAGTCTGGACAGCCAAGGCAACTGCACATGTGGAGGAAGGCTGAGACCCGGTCCCAATCCGGACTGCCGTGCACTGATGCCAGCTCAATGCATGATGCTGTGCCCCACCATCCAAATGCGGACAGCTGCTAAACCTAAGATAAAACAAGCGAAACTGTAAGACACCAATAATGTTAACGAACATAACCTTTGCATGCATTCGATTTCCAACAACCTGTATTTTATTTCCACTGCCTTATTAACACGCTTTCCAGCCTTCTCGGTGGTAGTTTGTCTAGGCATTGGTTCACGACTAGCTGCACCTGACCGCAGCAGGGCAGCACTGACGACTGGGCCCCACCATATCGTCAGTACCAGCAAACATTGTGGGGGAGCAAAGAATTCCAAGGCAATCGCATCCCGCCAGGTGTCGTTCCCCTTAGGGGAAAGATGCAGCCCATCTGCCCTAAAGAGGGCAACAGCCTTGAAGAAAATAGCAGGGTGCAATATTACAGAGCCACCTAAAGCAAGGACCTATTTTATTTTATTTGTTATTTTATTTTATTTTATTTATTCTATTGTCCACTGCCTTATTAACATGCTTTCTGGCCTGCTCAATGGTAGTTTGTCTAGGCATTGGTTCCCGACTAGCAAATCCTTGGATTCCCTTAATGGAATATATTTGCGCATTGGAGGGGACAGGTGCTCCAACCCCCCCCCTCCAGACCACCTTGAACCAATGCCTTAAATTATTATGAGTCCAGGGAGAGCTGCCATCAACTCAATCCAAGTCCTCTTGCATGCAGGAATGCAAACTCATGCTGGAGGAAGATGGCAAAATCATTCTCGCCCAGCTGTACCACCAGCACTGCGGGAGGACCTGCACAGGTCACACTCGACCACACCAAAGGAAGGATCTCCTCCCAAAGCATTCCCCATCTGGAAATCCAGTATATGTTCACATGGGCAGGAAGACTGAGATGGCACCCCAGTCCAGACTCGTCAGCGCGCTTGCCAGCCCAGTGTACAATGCTGTGGCCCAAATGTGCACAGCTGCTCCTATGAAAAAAAAGGAAATAACAGACAAGCATCAGCACAGACATCAATTGACACTTCTTGATATAACCCTTGTCAGCGTCAGACTTCCAATGACCCGTATTCACAATCCTGTCTACTGACAGGCCCCCAGTGTGCAGCCTTTGCAGCAGCACCTAATTGTAAGGAATGAGGCGTGTTCAGCGGTAAGCAAGCCGCAGGCCGTAATAACTGGTGCACAACGTAAGCACATTGATGCCTGGCTAACGGGAACCCATTTTCATGCACTAGGAGCGGGCCAGCCCCCAGGGAATGAAAAGCCAAATATTCTGTTATCCATAACCGGGCAAGGTCCCTCCTCACCTGTGGCGGGAAGCCTGATTGTGGCACTCCTGCCCACTAAGTCCGTTTTTGAGTTCCCGACTCTAATGACAAGCTCCAAAGGATAAGAAAAAGTCCTGAAGCAATAAGCCTCCAGACTCTCAGTCCCGTGCTGGCACCAACAACCATTTTCCCAACCCTCAGTGCGAAAATGCAATGGACTACTGAAAGGAGTCTCGCCTTGATCTTTAACCAGCAGACAAGTTTTAACTTGTTGCAGATACTGCATAGGTAAAAATTGACCAAATTCCTGCCCGCTGTCCTATGAGATTGAAGCCTATTCCAACCTTCCAAGGCCCTGCGCACTACAAACCTTATACAAGGGTCTCTGAAAATTAAAGCTTCAATGTAACAGACATTGCAGCGGACTGAATTCTGAAAGTTATAACAGCGCGCCCAATCTGCAGCAGGTGGACCAAATACTGCAGGATATGCTCAGAGGATGGGGGCCAATTCATCTGAATGGCCGAGGACTGCCAGCTTAAGGCTAAGAAATCCATCCAGGCCTTCCCATAAGAGCTAAAAGCAGAAGGGGAATTGGAAGCTGCTGCTCTCTGTAATTACTAATTGTTGTCAAAATGCCACAGGTGGTCTGGAAAAATCTGGCAACAGCTGAGTCTGGAGCCCAGGATCTGAAGCGCTTCATCTGAAAATGGGATAGAGTGTCAGCAACATCATTAGAGGATCCCGTAATTTTGGAGAGTAGAGAGCACAATTAAACCTTAAGTGGCGCAGCTCGAAAGCGTGAGCGGAGGGGCAGAGAATCTGCTGTAGCGTGAGGACTGTTTTGCCAAGACGCTCACCACTACCTGGTTATCAGACCAAAAGCAGATCCGATGGTCACTGAACTCCTCGGGCCACATGTGAACTGCTACTACAATGGGGAAAAACTCAAGAAAAGTTATGTCACATGATTGCCTCACCACACCGGGCTTGAGGCCATAGCTTTGCACACCATCAGCCCTTGAAATAAAACCAAAGGGCAAAGATCCAGCAGCACCAGCATGAACCTGAAAATCCCTGTGCGGGTTCAAGGTATCCTACCCTGGCGCACTACTATTGCATACATTCAGGAATTGCTACCATCGCCTGATATCTGCCTTCACCACACTTGGTAGGCGTACACAAAGGTAAGGGGACCTCAGGCCGCAGGCAGCCTGGCCTAGTGGGAAGATTAATTAAGTGACCCAGCATGATCGGATCTGATGAAGCATCGCTTGCTACAGAGGAAGTATTACAAAATAACTTCCTTCAAGGCAGACAGCTTCTCCATAGGCAAGTGGTTTGTTTTAGCAACGATATCCAACTGGATCCCTAAATAAAATGGGAATATGGGCAAAAGGTATTGAGCTATTGCTTGCCAGCTTCCAGCCCCCACTTGGGCAGGGGGCATCTTGTGCTGCCATCGTGAAATGTAAATTTACAGGGCCGACGCTGGCCAGAACCCCTAAAGAAGTCCTGACAAAGCTGCCGCCGAGCCAGCTTCCTTTTCCGACACACGCTCTGTGCAATGCAACTACACATTCCGTGCAATGCAACTACACACTCTGTGCAATGCACACACAAACCCTCCAAGCAAATGCAACTACACACTCCGTTCAATGCAACTACACACTCCGTGCAATGCAACTACACACTCCCTACAATGCAAAAAACACGCTCTGTGCAATGCAACTACACACTCCCTACAATGCAAAAAACACGCTCTGTGCAATGCAACTACACATTCCATGCAATGCACAAACAAACCCTCCGTGCAATGCAACTATACTCTCTGTTCAATGCAACTACACTCTATGCAATGCAACTACACACTCCGTGCAATGCAACTACACACTCTGTGCAATGCAAAAAACACTCTGTGGAATGCAACTACACACTCTGTGCAATGCACACACTCCGTGCAATGCAAAAAACACACTCTGTGCAATGCAACTACACCCTCCATGCAATGCACACATTCCATGAAATGCACACACACACACACCGTGCAATGCAACCGCACCTTCCGTACAATGCAACCGCACCTTCCGTGCAATGCAACAGCACACTCTGTGCCATGTAACAACACACTCCGTGCAATGCACACACACCCTCCGTGCAATGCAACTGCAAATCTCTCATGCAATGCAATACAATTGCAGCCCGTGCAGCGCCGTGCCCTGCAACGCACAGAGCAAACTGCAATGCAGGCACACAAAGGTGCTTTCTCCCACTTGCATATTGCAAACGTGGCGCCCGTTACATCCCTCGCAGTGAGGTAACCACCAAAAGGACCTAAGTGTCCAGGTAGAGCAATGGGGGAGCATGCAGCTGTCCCAAACAGGGACCAATCCTGCAACCTAGGCATTACCGGCACTATGCGCTGACCCAGTGAAACCAATGCTTCGTGGTCAACATGGGGACACTATTCAGGCCGGAAACACTTCCAGGCCATTGAATTCTAGGGCAAAGCCCAAGTATCACCTGCTAGGCCAGGCATAAATGTTTCCAGTGAAATAGCAGAGTTGAGGTAGCCCACAGCTTGTCCAGGTACCCCTGCTAGCCCTATTTACGGGGAAGCACCCCTTCAAGAAACCCAAAGTTCTTTTATCACAAATGGGCAGAACTACCCAGCAACAGAATAGCCCAAAAGGAGCAGTTAGTTTTGTTTTGTTATAAGAGTGGCTAAGAGGGGGATATGAACCCTGTCTCCCAGGTCCTAGTCCTACACTTTAGCCACTAAGCCACAATGGCTTGTCTCTAAAATGGCAGACACCACTAACAGGGCAAAAAACAAACAAACCAAAAAACTTAAAGAAAGTAAACTTGCTCAGAAACGGCATAGTTCAAGAGCATATACAGAGTGCTCGTAGTCCTTGGAGGCACAGAGAGCCTCTGGGGCCCTCTGTCTGCCTCAGATATACATTAGCAGCAACTGGGCCTGCAAGCAGACACATTCCTATAGCTAGAATGAGTCACGTCAGAGACTTAACAATTAACTGCTACCTGTAGCAGACTTAAGCTTGGAAGTTAATGTGCAGGCCAAATAGGCCTCCCTGTTTCTGCTCTTGAGAATCTTAGTCTCATAGCAATATTAAAGGAAACCAAATTAGTGCTCCCACCCAAGGCTAGCTTAAAATTTGGCCAACAGCGCTGCACACACTCAAAATAAAGCCAACCTATGGGGATACTATAAACGAAAGTGATTCCAGCTAAGCTTGGAACAGCCCTGACTAGCCCCACAATTTCAACAAGAGAAATGGGGGAAACCTTTTGCAAAAGAAAGCCCCTAACGGGGGCTCTTTCCCTATTGGGAAAGGCAAGCCACAGATACAGGGAGAATCTTCCCACAGGGCAGGGTAAGGGGTGGGGTGGGAAATCGAACAGGAAAAAGGGGGAATTAAATTATTTAAGGGACTAAAGAGGATTAAAAGAAAGGGGAAATAAAGAAATAAAGAAATGTAACCAGACAAGGAGAAGATTGTCCAAGTGCTCCACGTGATCCATTGCAAAACAGCCAAGAGGACTTCCCAACGTCTGGCTCCTATATTTATAGATTCTGACCCCTCCTCCGAATTGGCAACACTCAAAAATCCCCAGCAACCCAATTAACCCTTTACAGGTTTGGGTTCCCAAATTTGCCTAGTCATAACACAGTGGCCTGTTCCCCCAACCGCAACACGTGCTCTCTGTTAGGGAGAACACGCTTTAAATAGACTCCTTGGGTCTTGTGATTTAGTTCCAAGAATGATCATTCCAGGAAATCTGATAGGCTCCATAAAAGATATCCTCAATGGCATAATCTAGTAGTTGTGCCTAATAGTTGTGTGGTCTAGCTTCTTCATTCCCCTTTCTAGCTAGCAGCTTTGCTCATACTGACCAGTGAAAAGAGCCAGTGGGATTTGCACCTCAAATGTATTTTTTATGCTTCAGAAATGGAGTCTTGCTTCGTGATTTCCAATCTCAGCTTGTTTACTGCTCTATTCTTGTAGTGAATGTGAAGGGAATAGTATTCAAAATAAAATAATTATTAGTAAATCAGACCAACCAGAAGGAGCTGAAATTTCCATTTCTAAGTTGTTCAACCATGGCAAAATACTTTTTTCATAATACTGTATTTTTTGCTCTACAAGACTCACTTTTTCCCTCCTAAAAAGTAAGGGGAAATGTGTGTGCGTCTTATGGAGCGAATGCAGGCTGCGCAGCTATCCCAGAAGCCAGAACAGCAAGAGGGATTGCTGCTTTCACTGTGCAGCAATCCCTCTTGCTTTTCTGGCTTCTGAGATTCAGAATATTTTTTTTTCTTGTTTTCCTCCTCTAAAAACTATGTGCGTCTTGTGGTCTGGTGCGTCTTATAGAGCGAAAAATACGGTAATTGGTAAGTGAACATCAGAGCTGCCCGACTAAATAAAATATTGGGGGTGGGGGGCAGGTAAGCCCTGCCCCACATAATCAATAGCAAGACATGGCACGCACACACCATTTGAATGGCAATGCCCATCAACTTTGGGGGCCCCTCAAATATTTTATGGGGAGATGCCAAATGGACCTTGGCCCCTAGGAGCTGGCTCCTATGGTGAACATGATCTTTAAAAACTCCCACATGTGATCATATTTGTTTATGGGAGTTGCTTAGTCCTCCTATTAAAATATTATCTAGATCAGTTTGAATTTGTCTCCATAAATGCTGTTGTTATGAACAAGCCTGTAATGCAGCGGGTGGCGCTGTGGAAACAGGTAACATACTTACCTGAGGTACATGAAATATTACAGGTTGGTGGAATAAGCTTTTGTAGACTAGAGTTTGCTTTGCTGGATGCTTGAAAAAGATGCATCTCTATAACATGTCCTCTGGGCTTCTTGTTTTGCACAGCCATAGGTATATGGCCCAAAATCCCATAATGTAATCGTACTGATGGCATATATTCAGATATTGAAATGAAGAGAAACAGGAAGGCAGAAGGCTATTGCTTTGGGGGTAATCTTTCCAGTGATATAACACAAGAATTAAAAGTTTATATGATCCTTTTGACTTCTGGTGAGGAATGTGTGGCTGCTAGTTTTTAACACATTACAACATGTTCCCACAGTGAGACTTTTAAGGCTGCTTTAAGCTTACTCATTGACTGTTTCAAAAACAATCAGGACAGAACTATGGAAGAACAAGACATTGGCAATTAGATGAGAAATGCAAAACTTGAAGTAACCTAGCATATTTGTTATCATTACTGAAATATTCATTAATATTCAGTATGTGATAAAGAATTTTGTGACCCTAGAGACAAGAGTCAGAGGCACATGTGGTCAGTTGGACTCTGGTAAATTTCTCCCCTACAGCACCCTGAACAGCTTCAACAGATGGGATTCTCAGCATGTATAGAACAGCAAGGGAAGGCACAGTCTCCAGCTAAGGAGTTGGACAAGGAGCCAATGAAGTTTAGGGATCTTAGCTTGCTGCTGGTGGAGATCAAGAGACCAGTGTTCTTGAGGCTGTGACAGACAGAAGCACCCAGAATAACCTCCCATACTACCGGGGCCTGTCAGGCAAGAGCCAGGAACCTCATGGGTATTCTGGATGAAGGGAGGGAGGGCGGCTAACAGATTGAGGTTGAAACCTGACAAGACAGAAGTAGTGTTCTTGGGGGACAGGGGGCAGGCAGGTGTGGGGGACTCCCTAGTCCTGAACGGGGTAATCATGCCCCTGAAAGACCAGGTGTGCAGTCTGGAAGTCATTTTGGACTCAGGGCTGCCTATGGAGGCAGGTCAACTGGTATGCAGGCTGAGACCCTATCTGCCCACAGACTGTCTCACCAGAATGATGCCCTGGTTATCTCCTGCTTGGGGCTACCTTTGAAGGTGGCTTGGAAACTACAACTAATCCAGAATGAAGCAGCTAGACCGGTGACTGGGAATGGCCACCAGGACCATATAACACCAGTCCTTAAGGATCTTCTCTGGCTCTCACTACATTTCTGATTAGAATTCAGTGTAGGTGCTGACCTTTTAAAGCCCCAGACAGCCTCGGCCCAGAATACCTGAAAGAGTGTCTCCATCCCCATCGCTCATCTCAAACACTGAGGTCCTCCTCTGAAGGTTTCTGCTGGTTCCCTCACTGTGGGAAGTGAAGTTACAGGGAACCAGGCAGAGGGCCTTCTTGGTGGTGGCACCCTCCCTGTGGAATGCCCTCCCTTCAGATGTCAAGGAGACAAAGAATTACACAACTTTTAGAAGACATCTGAAGGCAGCCCTGTATCAGGAGGTTTTTAACACTTGATGTTTTATGTTTTTAGATATGCTGTAAGTTGCCCAGAGTTGCCCTTGATGGGCGGGGTATAAATAATATAAAACAACTACAACAACAATTCTGAGGATTATTATTATTAATATTATTATTATTCTACTGAGGCTGAGGAACCAAACTGAGACTAATTCCCATACCTTTGTGTACCAGTAAGAAATATCTGCTCCAGCTAGGAAACCCCCCCCCCCCCAAATGGGCTATTGTGGCTCTAATCTGCAGTTAGCATAGCTGCTGCCCTGCAATGTTCTGCCTGGTAAGTTATTCATTTGTTCCATCATGCACTTTCCTGCATTTGCCAACTCTGGGTTAGTAGAGTGTGCTTCTCCTTCCATCTCAATTTTCTGACCTGCTTTCCAAACTTCATTTGAAATTGAGCTGCATTGCCTGGGGAGGCTGGACAGAGCGTTCTATAAGTGAGCTGCTAAAAGGAAAGATTTGAAGAAATATTCTTTGTGTTTAAATTTTTAGCAGCTCAGTGTTCAATGGAACCAGTGGAAATGGGATGATATGATAGTGAAAGAAGCCCTATCATATTTGAACAAGTGGAAAGGTTTTATGTTTTGTTTTTAGAATAACCATGTTTGGTTTCCTGAATTTCACATTGAATTGTATTAGTAAACTGTCTCTGAAGTTCCAAAGAAGCCTGTAATCTTTGTGAAATAAATGAAGAGGGCAAAAATGGTGGCAAACCTTAAGAAGACAAAGTTAAATGTAGGACTGAATTATAGATTGTCCCCCACCGCATGGAGGCCTGACAAGGGACTCTGCTGCTGTGGGGAAGCGTGGCACACTCTCTGCTGCTGCAGGGAGGTATGGCGGGACTGTGCCCTCGTGGGGAGACCCAGAAAGGTCCCCTGCCACTGCAGATACATATTGTGATATATCAAGATATTGTGATATTTAGCTAGTGATATATTGTGGTGTTGAAAATCAGATATCACCCAGCCCTATTACACAGATGGACCAGTTGAGAGAGCACAATGTTGAATTCCGCTCACTATTACCCTGTGCATGGGAATGTAACTTGCTTCATGGACCATGTTGCCACTCATATTTTATTTGCTTTATGGACCATGTTGTCACCATAGGAGACATAATATCCTGCTGGTTAGTCAAGAAGTGCTTCCAGTACTGTAGCTGTTCAGAAAGCCTTTTTTGCTGGAGGAGATGAATTTGTAGGCCCAACAGCAAAAACTAAAGCTTGTAGTAAAATGTCTCTTTTGATAAATCTGCACCCCCAACACCAATATTAATGACTTCCCATATGGAAGGTACTTTGGGAAATTCAATGTAAGGAATCATGGTCTGTTTACTACTACTTTGTATATCAGTCTGATGGCAATGCAAATAGTTTTCCTACAGACAGAAGACTTGGGAATAGAAAATAAGGAATAATTTACTAGTCTCATTGTATATGTGAATGTACTTCTCTATCTGATGAAAATGTTAAATCAGCCTTAGAGCCAGTCACCCACCATAAACTTTCCCCATCCTAATGTACAAAAGAAATTCATGTAAGCCCTGGTGGAGAAAAACATTTTGAATCAGCGTTAAGCATGAAATGCCTGCTTTTCTCTCAATAAAAGAGACAATAATAAAACATGTGCAAATTTTTTAAAAAAATAATTTTTATTCATTTTTCAAACACATAATAAAAGCAAACAAAACACAAGACAAAAACATACAAAACATTTAAACATGTATAATTTCATAATCTTATATTCATAGACCTTCTTTCCTCCAACTTCCCCATACCTCCCTTTCGCTGCATCCTTATTTTGGAATTCTTTAGCAACCCTTTAGTCAGTTTATCTATTAGTTCCCTTTCATTACGTTTCCATAAACTTGTTAGTTACAGCTGTAATTCTCTACTTCTTACCCCTTGACATCTTAACATTCCTCAATTTTACAACAATTTTTAAGATATATTTTGAATTTCTACCTTTGTCTGCCATTCTTCCAGAGTAGGTAGTTCTTGCATCTTCCAATACTTTGCCAGAAGAATTCTTGCTGCTGTGGTAGCGTACATAAAAAAGGTCCTATCCTTCTTTGGCACCAATTGGCCAACCATACCCAGGAGAAAAGCCTCAGGTTTCTCAAGAAAGGTCCACTTAAGGACTTTCTTAATTTCATTATAGATCATTTCCCAAAAGGCTTTAACCCTCGGGCAGGTCCACCAAAGGTGATAAAAAGTACCTTCAGTCTCATTGCATTTCCAACATTTGTTCTTGGGCAAATGATAAATTTTTGCAAGCTTGACTGGGGTCATGTACCACCTGTAGATCATTTTCATTATGTTTTCTTTTAAGGCATTACATGCCGTAAATTTAACACCAGTGGTCCATAACGGTTCCCAGTCAGTGAACATAATGTCATGACCGATGTCTTGTGCCCATTTAATCATAGCTGATTTCACCTGTGTATTCCATTTCAACAGCAAGTTATACATTCTTGACAAATTTTTTGTATTGGGTTCTAACAATTCTGTTTCTAATTTTGACCTCTCCTTCTGAAATCCTATTTTCCTGTCCTGCTTAAATGTCTGAAACATGTGCAAATTTACAGTCAAAAGGAGGAGTGAGTGAACTTGAGGAAGAACCACACACAGAGCTAGAGATGACATCTTGGCACTTCACATGGTGTGTGAATATATGTTATGAGGAATGTTGAGTGGTTAATGTACACAAAAACCAGCCATTGTGCACACTCTCCAGGGCCCATAGAGAATGTGTGCATAATTCTTCCATGAAGTGAAAATTGTTTACACTTCCTAGTCAATATACTTAATCTTCAACAGGCCTTGTTGGGATCTTGTCTTCTGGGCAGCCCAGGACCATCCACACTGCCCAGTCTTGTGCTCTGGAGAGGTCACTTCTATACTGCTAATTCAGCAGAAACAGTGTGGGAGACATCAGTTACAAGTTATTGGTCTCTGCAGCCACAGCAGGTGCTGTGATTCTCTGGTGGTATGACTTCATTCTGGTGGCGCACGACAACAACTATCTCCCTGGAGCATCAGGAGCAACCTAGGCAAACTCTGGAGTAAGGGACTGTTTGGGGGCTTCACCTTGCAAGTTCATAGCAAAGATTTAAGGACCTTTGTCATGTAGGGCAAATACCTTTCTTTTCTCCCCCAAGCATTCTTCAACAAACTTGGAGCTGTGCTTTTTCTGCTTTGTTATACTAACTGAATTTTATCAGCTGCTTTTATCCTGTTTCTATTGTTTTGTGATTTTTAAAATGTGAATGGTACTGGTAATTGTTGTTGTTGTTGTGAGCTACCTAGAGGACACTTATGTACTGCTGGTTTGAAATAAAAACCAGTCAATCAATTAGATGATCATCACTTAGGAAGAAACTAAAATATTAGATAGCTCTTGGATATGTGTTCTTTTCATTTGGGAGCAAATAGTTTGGGTACAAATCTGGCGCCTACCATATTAGGACCTGAGGAAGAGAGAACTTTTTTTGCCACATTCCCTGCATAAAGCAAATGGCCGCTATCAGCATTTGGGATGGGGGTGGTTCACTTTTGTTCTCTGCATAAGCAGATGTAAGGATTAAAGGATTACAATCACATGAAAATTTTGCACATCTTTGCCACTTAAAGGCTTGCTGAATTGTATTTATGGAAATTCATGCTGCGGCTAGTTTGGGGTCTCCTTTTATGAAAATAATATGTTTTGGCTTTATAAACGGTCCCCATCTAAAATCCAATTTTTTCCCCATCTAACAGATATATATGCCTTTGATAGCTGAACAGCAACATAAGAACTAAAGCCATCTCAAGGCATTCAGATAATTGAATTACATTATTTCTTGCTATGCCACCAACTTGGATTTGGGCACCTCTCTGTGGACTTAATAATTGCAGTATGTGATCAGTTTTGAAGGTGCATTAAAAAAAATTAAAAATCCAAGGCTCTGCCTGGTTTGTTTTATTATTGTTGCCCTAGCGAACTACACTGATTTTTTTATAGAGTTCTCTGAATGTCCATGTTCTTGTTTCTCCTTTCTCTTTCCCAACCTTCCTATTATCCTCTGATCTTCTGTCCATATCCTTTGCCTGTTATATTGAACAGTTTACTTATCTGATCCTGTATGGCTTGGATTTCAGCTAACCCCAATAAAGACAATGCACATATACCAAATGACACTGAGGACAGAACCATTGCTGGGCTGTCATGACAAATGGAGATTGCAAATAAGGGTACATCTGCTGAAAGGAAAGCATATTTCTTGACTGTGTCCAGTTAAACTAGATGTACATAGATGCAAATTCAAACTGTTGCCTACTTCCTGATCATAAGCATTGTTCTGTATAGCACTGTCACTGTCACCCCGATCAGCTAGAGCTTTTCAGGAACTGATGTCTAGCAGCATCCCCTGAAACTGACCTGAAAAATCTTCCCTGCTGCTTTGAGAAATTCTCAAGAAAGCCTCCCCTTTCATTCCAATTTGTTTCTAAGGCAAGGATGGGCAACTAACCCCCATCTTATAACAGTATCCGCCGCCTGCACTCGCCCCGCCCCCCGTGATGTGTACTGGAAACATAAAAATAAAAACCACAAGCAGGAGAGAGAATTATCTGTCACTGATTCATGTAGTCAGAACTGACGAGGAACAGGGCTACAGATACAATTGTTTTGGATTTTGGAATAAAGACTTCCCTGCTTCAAGTTTCACTAGGGCTTTTTCAGATTAAAATTACCAATCATATACAGGTAAAAAGTAAAACCCACTGGGGTTACTCGCAAATAGACATACATATGTATTAAAAAGTAGTAAAGGTAAAGGTAAAGAACCCCTGGGCGGTTAAGTCCAGTCAAAGGCGACTATGGGGTTGCAGCGCTCATCTCGCTTTCAGGCCAACGGAGCTGGCGTTTGTCCACAGACAGCTTTCTGGGTCATGTGGCCAGCATGACTAAACTGCTTCTGGTACAACAGTACAACATACCAATACAGTTTTTGTTTTGTAATGTATGTGGAAGCAATTCTTTTTTTACTTTAGTGTGCTATACAAACACATACATTTATCACAGAAGCCTCTCAGTTTGTTCACAGGCAGCTGGGGTGGTAGTGAATTGTCTCCCCATAGGTCAATGTACTTGTATCAAATAAAATATTGCCTCTTCCGGTTGTTCTAAATCTACAAAGAAAAGGGAAGGGGATACTTTGAGAAAGTGGGGGGGGGGGGCAATTGAACAGGAAAAAACAAATGAACAGGAAGTATTTTTTAGTTTATAAATAAGAACAAAAATAAATCATGTAAAAGGTATCTATAGAAAAATATAGATATACAATACACTGAAACAAAGAAATATAACACCATCAGTATCCAAAAACTTAAAATAAGAACAGCTGTCATGAAATGCCAGGACAGAGTAAGGAAATATAATGGGATAAAAGAATGAGGTTGCTTTAGCAGGTGTTGAGGGCTACGTAAAATGAGGTTGGGGGCCACAGGTTGCCCACCTGTGCTATAGATCATTGTCTATACTTTATGTACACTATATAGATCCTATATAGACACTTTTAAAAAAGCTGAGGTATTTTGCACATAGAAGTTCCCTTAACTCTCTGTTCTGAAGAAGCATTTGACCGCCTAGGCAGTACTGTTTTCCCCTCAACCTCTTTCTAGAGTTTAACATAGGCATAGGCAAACTCAGCCCTCCAGATGTTTTGGGACTACAACTCCCATCATCCCTGACCACTGGTCCTGTTAGCTAGTTATGATGGGAGTTGTAGTCTCAAAACATCTGGAGGGCCGAGTTTGCCTATGCCTGGTTTAACAGCTCCATCCTTATCTACATGCATTCTGGAGTAATTCTTGCTTTGTTCAATAGGGCTGACTCCTAGGTAATTGTTCATTAAATTGCATCCTAAGAGTAAAAAGTGGAGTCCACTGACACCAGAGTTTTGCTAAATAAATAGAAAGCAAGCCTGTCTGCCAAAGAATGGTGATGATGATTATTGTTTTTATATCTCAGTCCCAGATGTCAGTTTCGTTCTAAAAGCTGCTTTATCACAAATAATATTCTTAGAACCTTCAAAGCTCTGAATATGGGTATCTGAACAAGTCTGACTATTGCTATATGCAATGGATTAATCAGAGCTGTTACAGAGTTAGCTTTAAGCTCTCAATACTGTTAAAAGGTTTGAAGCTAGTCTACTTGCAGTGTACACTGTGGAATCTAAAAGTATTTTCACTGTCAATAGCAGTGCTAGGGTGGTCTTTGACATATATAATCTATGAAATGATGGAATGAGTAAATATGGGACATACTTTCTTCTGCTCCCCTGAACAGCGAGGAATAACATTCAGTATTTATTTTTAAGAACCTAATAAATTAGGAGGTTTAATAATTCTTGGACCTAAAATTCAGGACCAGGTACAAAAAATATTAGAAGTCTCATTTTACTACAATATATGCCTATTTTACATTAACTTTTGCAATAAACAAATTTTGAAAATGGAAAAAATAGCATTGATAATAATTAGACAAGTAGTGACCATGAAACTGTCAAGTACACCCAAAATAAACTATTTATTTCACATGTTAAGTAAAGGTAAAGGGACCCCTGACTGTTAAGTCCAGTCACGGATGACTCTGGGTTTGCAGTGCTCATCTCGCTTTACTGGCCGAGGAAGCCGGCGTTTTGTCCGCAGACAGCTTTCCAGGTCATGTGGCCAGCATGACTAAGCTGCTTCTGGTGAACCGGAGCAGTTCACGGAAACACCGTTTACCTTCCTGCCGGAGCGGTACCTATTTATCTACTTGCACTTTGACGTGCTTTCGAACTTTTAGGTTGGCAGGAGCTGGGACCAAGCAATGGGATCTCACTCCTTCACAGGGATTCAAACCGCTAACCTTCTGATTGGCAAGCCCTAGGCTCAGTGGTTTATATTACAGCGCCACCCGCGTCCCTATTCCACATGTTACCGATTTGCAATTCCACCTCCAAACCTTGAATAAGTACTATTTGATGCATGAGAGTTTGTTTTCAATGCAACCCCCCCAAACACCCCCCCACCACAATCAAGCAGAAAATCTGTTCTGAGAAAACCAGATTAGGTTTTGAAGAGTCCCAAATCCATGCTTATAATATTAGGTAAATTACCGGTAACTAAGGCAACCAAAACTGCTCCTAATGCCAGACTCAGTTAAGTATGGGTGACTCTAGAGGAAACCTCTTTAATCATAGAATCATAGAGTTGGAAGAGACCACAAGGGCCATCGAGTCCAACGCCCTGCCAAGCAGGAAACACCATCAGAGCACTCCTGACATATGGTTGTCAAGCCTCTGCTTAAAGACCTCCAAAGAAGGAGACTCCACCACACTCCTTGGCAGCAAATTCCACTGTCGAACAGCTCTTACTGTCAGGAAGTTCTTCCTAATGTTTAGGTGGAATCTTCTTTCTTGTAGTTTGGATCCATTGCTCCGTGTCCGCTTCTCTGGAGCAGCAGAAAACAACCTTTCTCCCTCCTGTATGTGACATCCTTTTATATATTTGAACATGGCTATCATATCACCCCTTAACCTCCTCTTCTCCAGGCTAAACAGGCCCAGCTCCCATATATATGACATCATTGAATAATTACCTCCTTTGTCTGGGTTTATCTCAAGCATCATACCTGGGAGGGAATCTATCTTTGAAGGAGACATTTTTGGTTTGGAAGACCTGAATAAAAGTGCTAGCCCTTTTGGGGCTCTCCCACACTCCTTTGTTACCTTATCCACAGTTCTCGAGTGAATATAAAGCTAGGTATTATGTGGGATGGGAAGGAAAAGGCCCTTTTACCATGGTCATCCAATGGGGGTCTTTGCATTATTAAAAATATATACAAGGTTTGAACACACCTTGGCTCTATGTCAAACAAGTTTGTTCCTTTATTCCAAAATAAGAAATAATGCACTGTAAAGTATTAATGCACTACTATAAAAAATAAGCACTAGGGTGCTTGTAACATTTAGATAGTTGGTATTGACACAAAAAGTGAAATCGAAGGGATCAATTTCCAGGTTGTATAAACTGTTCTTGGGAAATGATATTGGAAACTTGCAGGCTCTGAAGGAAATTTGGGGACAAGACCTCCAGCAGGAAATTTGAGTTTGAGCTAGTGAGCAGTTAACATCAATCTCCTTCCAAGGAAGGAAACTGTGCGTCGTTGGCATTATCCTCCAATTTGCTGGCACTGCAGAGTACATCAGGGAACATATTGCCACCTTCAGTGGGAATGCCCACCTTGATTAAAAGCATTAAAAAAAAATAACACAATTACCAAACAACCCATTTTGTCTATTCTCACCATAGCTTTGATAAATGCTTGAGATGTACTGTATGAAAAATCTTAAAATTAAAGAGCTGGTTGAATTCAGGTTGATGGCACTCAGACTTGTAATCACACATTTCTGGAAAACCCTGAAAGGAACAGACAGGGTAATGGTTCCCCCCCCCCGCCCCCCAATAATGCCTGA